>NC_060119.1:497851587-498484712 GCF_021461395.2 Schistocerca americana | reverse complement strand
ATAAGGCCTTGATGTGGCGCTATATGTCTTGTGAGAATGTCGTCACTGTGATGCCGCTTCTCCCTGTCCACGGCGAACCAAAATGCGGCGATAATTTTCACGCAAACAGAACCTGGATTCGTCCGTAACCACTATCTGATGCCATTCCCGTCCCAAGTGACATTGCTCCATACACCACTGCTATCTAGCATGTTTTTGCACATTCGTCAAACGTATGCGGAGAAGTGGATGGCGAGCACGTAACCCATGCCGTAATAAACGGCGACGGACTGTCAACCCTGATAGTGTACTACATGTTCCAATGTTGCGCCAGTGGAATCAGTTATCTTCTCCCCATGGCAATTCACGTTTCACAATGGAAAAAGTAAAAAGAGATGGGACAAAGTAAGTATTGGCATTCTTTGTCGAAATCTGTCGGACAGATTTTATTCCCTTGCACACTGAAACCTATCAATCGAAAGGCTTCTACAGATCGCGTCAATGTTATTCTTTGGAACCAAATATGCTGAAGAACTTAGTGCTATGAGAAATTTAGTAAGGTACGAGGAATGATATTCTGACAGTAACTTTCTTTTTTCTCTCGTACAAATTCTAATGAAACTTTTCATAATTTGCACCAGAGGATTGTTGGTCTGCTTTAAAAATGGTTCAAATAGCTCTGAGCACTTATGGGACTTAGCTTCTGAGGTCATCAGTCCCCTAGAACTTAGAACTACTTAAACCTAACTAACCTAAGGACATCACATACAGCCATGCCCAAGGCAGGATTCGAACCTGCTACCATAGCGGTCTGGTCTGCTTTAAAGTTTAAAAAATCTGAGTCTTCATTTTTGTGATAGAGAATGTTTTTCGTGGCAACCTGAGAACGTGCAAATGATAAATACCATCGACCGTATTAAAAATACTACACCTAGCGAGGTGGCGCAGTGATTAAGACCATGGACTCTCATTGGGGAGGACGTCAATTTAAATTTTTTAGTTTACCTACATCGCGTAAGGCAAATGCAGGGATTGTTCCTTCGAACAGGACACGGCCGACTTTCTTCCCCAATCATACGCCATGTCTTTAATGACCTCGTCGTTGACGGGACTTTCAACTCCAATAATCCTTCCTTTATATTATTCTTATTAACCGCTAATGTATATTTCGAAGCACAGTTCCGTACTCAGGGCCCCAGTGCAATGTCAAATTGTCACTTTCAAATCGTGGTGACGTTTCATCAATTGTGTTCCGACCACTAAGATATGCTTCTCCCAATACAGTTGGTTTAAAGTTCGCAGAATGAATAATTCATCCTATAATGGGTTTACCCTGTAATGGAACTTCCTGACAGACAAAGTTCGTACTGAATAGGGATTCATATCCTTGCAATTTGCGGGTAGTCATCATATTAAGTAAATGGGCTTTTATGAGACGTGTCTGGATTGTCTGTCGCTGAAATAATTGCTCTCTAGAAATTATTGTCCCAACTGAAATCCTGGTCAGCTAATCAGCTCTCCAGCTCTCATGTCATGAAATTACGATAAAACCGGGTAACTTTAAGGGAATCAGAAGAATTCGTCATTAAACTTGACATGTAGCTAAGCAATCAGAATTTTCTGCGTATTTATCTTTTCCTGCATTAAACTTGGTTTTAAAGGATTCCATTGGTAAGTTCCTTGAAAAGGACAGAAAATTAATGTGTACTTTCTCGTCGACGACTTTATTATAGATGAAGCGTAAATTGGTACTTTGGAGCAATGGGGAGTAAATCCGCTTGCGCCCTTTGCAAAGGAATCATCCCGGCAATTACCTTACGGGACTTAAGGAAAAAGTAAATCTGGAAGTTCAAGCGGGGGATTAGAATCGTCGTCCTCCTGAATGCAAATTCTGGGTGTTACCATTGCGCCACCTTGTTCATCTCTGAAATCCAATGGTGGAAACGTCTCAATCCTCGTTGTCGAAATCGGCGATTAAAGCTAGATTGTCGGAGACGGCAACGCTACAATCCAGCATCAAAATATCTACAAAAGAAACTGAAAGGAGGAGATACTTATTTTCATTGGGATCGATGGTGCAGAACGGGAAGTTCTCGGCGGCCGCCTGGCTCTTGGTGAGGACGTTGAAGAAGGTGGACTTGCCGACGTTGGGGATGCCGACGATGCCCACCTTGAGATTGGTGCCCACGCGGCCAATGAGCGGCTTCCTCTCGGGCTCCTCTACCTTCTTGGGCGCCATGGATGCTGAAACAAATGCACGCACACAGTGTAGGAGAGCGCACACGGACGCAGGGAAGGGCAGGTCCGCTGGATATGCTAATCGGGAGGGACGGCGAGGCCCCGGGCAATCGGCCCTCCTCGACCGGACACGCCCATCACCGCCGACTGCACAGCCCCCCTCGGCTCGGCTCGGCTCGCCTCGCAAGTTATACTTTCTTGCGCAATGACCCATTCGTCTCCGCGCTCCGGCGCTGGGCCTGCCTGCCCCCTTCGCTGATCGCCGCCCATTCTCCCGCCCCCTACACAAATTCATCCATCCACCTGCTCCTTCCGCCAGCCTCGCCCGGAGAATGTATAACGAGGAGATGGAGGGACGGAGATCTTTTAATCTGGGCGCGTACGTACGTTCACTGTGCCCGGAGCCAGAAGGCATTTAATGGCCGGCGTAATGCTGGACCTTTCGATACGGAGTCTGCAATCCCGATTGCCGAAGAATGGGCCGGGAAGGTCGGCTGGGGGAGGAGGGACAAGGAAGGGGTGGAAAAGAGAAAGAAACAGTATTAATGTAATTACGGCGCCGCCCGCTTGGTCTTCTCTGCCGACGCCGAACGTCTAATTTAGAAACCAAAATTCCTTATAAATGGAGAGCAACTACGGCCAATCACAATTTCTTGACGGAGAGCACCAAGTTCTTCCACTGAAAATTTACATATGTGGCGGAAATCGTATCTACTTTTTTTTTCAGCTTGCGTTGGCGGCAAACGCCGTCGAAGGCTGCCCGCCGAAGTTTACGCCCCAAGATTTAATGCTCGCCAGGCGTGGCTTAATCAGAATAAAACGGAAAAAAAGGAGCGGGAGAGTGAGAGAGGTAAGTATTTTGGCTGTGGGGCCAAGGAAGACCTAAGAATTGGGCTTATAGCTATAATAACGTGTCGATATTGCCTGTACTTCTGCGTCCCAACCTCTCTTCTTCATTAGACGATGCCTTAGGCCAACTGATATACGCGCCTGCGGGTGTCATTATATTGGCCGAGTTAACCCCATTTTCATACCACAAGACGTGGTTCCGCCCATGCTAGATGTTAAGGCGTTCGATGAGCTCGAGTTGGTCCCTAATTATGGAGCAATCATCACAATTAGCAGTGCGTATTGGTAGATCAGCAGAGAGATGCAGATTCGCATGTAAACTGCCGACGTGAGAAAATTTAGGTGTAACAGCAGACGGCCGAGTTCGAGCTTGAGAGACTATGTTATGACCAAGACATTCGGCGATAGTTAAGCAGCTGGGCTGAATCAATGCTGCGCAATTCACACGATTTTTAAGTTACTGTCGATACTTGAAAGGGAGGTCAACAGCTATGATTTTTTACTTTCACGCATTTATAAAGAATAATTTTCTTTTTACTCTCAAGAGTTGGCAGACTTTTTACCTGTCTGGGAGTTAATGTAATTTTATATTGATATGCTAATCTCGCGAAAGAGCATGCGAATACTGAAAACTATGAGCTAAACTTCCCATAAAAAAGCGCCATGAGATACGGTTTGCGTGTGAGAAACACCGAAAGATGCTTTGTTGTTTCATCACAGTGCAACAGCTCGCGCTTTAAATCTTGCTGCCACAAAGGCACGTGTCTCTGGTCAAGTTATTTCTCCCCTTACTTCATACAGCATCTTGCACCTCCTCCTTTCTTATTTTCTCATGCCTTGTAAATGCTATAGTTCGTTCTGATGCAAGTTTGTTCCTCTTGTTTGATTAAACTCAATGTTTTTGCTACTAAACTGGTGATACTATTTGTGAACACCTTGTTCACTAATATATCACATCACAATGAGCATACCTTCTAGTTTTTATATGCTAGGCATTTCTTCTGATTCAACACTTGAAAATACTTGACACTAGATGAGTTTGTTGCCTCTCACTTTCGTATAGAGGGCTACAACGAATTTTACACGTCGCGTTACGGTAATTTCAAAGTGTTTATCAAAATGCTAGGTACTATTTATTTCTGCTAACAATGTTTTCCAAAAATATTTATTTTGCTGTAACTGCACCGTCAGCAACGCTTTCAGTCGAAAGTGCTGCGCTTCGCCCGATACCCTCGTATTTTCTACCAGTTAGTTACCGTTATGCTTAAGCCTCCGCTACCAATCGAGCCGTACGCCACTCTCTCCAACAGTCCTCTAATACAGTAAACAAAGCAATAAAGAACCTTAAAACTGTTTTCTTAAATATCACAATGCTTTCGCAGGAATGGTAAAACTGTCTTCCCACAACCTATGAAATGACACATTCTGCCTGTTAGGTGCAAACATACTATTTAACCAAGAAATTGAGTTTTCCACATATGCAGAGCTCTGCCAGAGGTGAAAGAAACAGCAGAACACTAGAAAAAATTATAGCATCGAGCATGGATCGAACTCTTTAACAGTTGGCTGTCAAGTACGACATCCATTCAGCGATTAGTCATCCAGCAATCCTTTACAACAATCCTTTATTATCACCAGTTTTCCGCTGGTGTTATGCCTGACTTATTAGTTCATCACAATGTGATGATAGAAGTATTGTATCTCTTACGTTTCTTGAAGACACTTGTTCCTAAAAGCCTAAGAAATAAATCTTAGAAGAATGTAACGATAATCATCTATATATACCTGTACATGATTACTCTGCAATTTTGGCAGAGCATTCTTATAATCACTTTCAGGCGATTTCTCGAGCGTTCCACTCTCCAACAGCACGTGGGGAACATGAACACCTGATTTTTTTCGTGCAAGCTCTGATTTTTCTTAGTTTATTATGACTTATTTCTCCTAATGCCAGAAAAGGTTCATAAAATGTCGAGCTTGTGAAAACCGCTTTTTATTGGCACAAAGTAATGAGTCTATCGACAGGTGATCTCAAGCTGATACATATATATACAATGCCAGGAGGCGTTTGATACAGTTCCTCACAAGCAACTTCTAAACGAATTGCGTGCCTATGGAGTATAGTCTCAGTGGTGCAACTGGATCGTTATCTCCTTTCAGATTCAAATGGTTCAAATGGCTCTGAGCACTATGGGACTTAACATCTGAGGTCATCAGTCCCTTAGAACTTAGAACTATTTAAACCTATCTAACCTAAGGACGAAACACACATCCATGCCCGAGGCAGGATTCGAACCAGCGACCGTAGCGGTCGCGCGGTTCCAGACTGAAGCGCCTAGAACCGCTCGGCCATTCCGGCCGGCCTATCTCCTTTCAGGAAGGTCACAGTTCGTAGTAACTGACTGGAAATCATTTAATGAAACCGAAGCGAATATGGGATTCGCCAAGGAAATGTTACATGTTCTCCGTTGTTCTTAATCCATATAAACGATTAATGTGACAACGTCAGCAGCCCTCTTAATGATGGTATCGCTGGCCGTCTAGTAAAATCAATAGAACATCAGAACGATTTTTATTGTCACAAGATATCTGCATGATTCCAAAGTTTTTAAATTACACTAGCCTCATTTGGGCATTGAAGGGAATCAATGGCAACAGCAGAAAATTTGAGCACTGCCGGGACTCGTACCCACATCTCCCGCTTAACGCGAGCGGTCGCTTTAACCGCCTCGGCCATCCGAGCTCGCTTCCCACCCGACGCGCAGCGTAGCGTCACCTACCCGTGAACCCCTCACTCGCCATTACCGTTTCCCGCAAGAGACGGGGCTTGGTGTGCACCCGCATGGAAAGACTGGATCTGCGGTCGTCGCATCTTACTGATATATATGTGTGCATGACGCGAAAGGGCTACTGCTAAGAGTAATTCGCAGCACGTTCGGTTAAGAAACAGGAAGGTGAGGCAGACCCGGATCGACCAAGTCCGGTTGATTAACGACCGTGGTTGGTGCATCAGCCAGACAGAGTGGTTTTCAAAGGGTTTTCCACACTCGTTTAGGCAAATATTGGATTGGTCCCCCAATTTCCACCTCAAAAAATACGTCACACAAACAGAAAAAAGTTTATACGATTCACGGACAGGTGGTGCACAAGACTTCCCCCAGGTAAATGGCGACTGAGGCGACTGGAAGGGCATCCGTCCGCAAAGTTAAGTAAAAATAAATTTGCCAAATCTTGAGTACAGCGGAATCCGTACTATACTGGATTAACACTAACAAGGGGACCATACAAACTCCCCCTCACCGAACTGATTCATACCGACAGGATGCGTAGGCACGACTAGGATTTTAACATATGTAAACAGGAAGACGCCACTCTCGACCGTTTTCGAGAAAATCGAGTTTGAAATTTTCAGGCGTACTTATATGTGTAATTTATACGATTACTAACACTTGGGCGCTCCGCAGCGTAGCGAGTAAGCGCCTAGTTTCATAAGCGCGGACCGAGCGAAGTGGCGCTGTCGTTAGCATACTGGACTCGCATTCGGGAGGGTCGCGGTTCAAACCCGCATACGGCCATCCTGTTTTAGGTTCTCCGTGATTTCCCTAAATCCCTTCAGGCATATGCCAGGATGGTTCCTTTGAAAGGGGACGGCCGACTTCCTTCCTCATCCTTCCCTAATCCGAGGGGACCGATGACCTCTCTGTTTGGTCCTTTCCACGAAATCAACCAACCAATCAGAAGTGCGAGGTCTCTGGATCGAATCTCACTGTATTTACTTTTTTTTAATTATACGTATTTCAAACAACAATTGTGCAAACTGCCAATACCTAATGAATCATTTATAATCTTTGTAGTGAAAAAAGGAAGAATTTTTTCGTAGAGATATTGGAAATAAAGAAAGGATGGGAGAGAACATTCTATCAAATCAGCTTAGTCATTTTGTTCATATTATTGTATTTACATCTGTGACAAGTATAATATGTAATCTACGCCGCACGGCACAAGTCAGGATGCTACTGATCCTAAAACAAGGAAAACAGTAATATTCCGACATGTAGCGCATGTAATGAACGCCGATTTTTTTCATACCAATGGTCTTTTCGGTGTGCCTATTGCACAACAAACTTGGAAACTTCGTCTACATTCATGAACGGTTCTTGGTCATTACACAGATTCGCGGCATACCATGTATATAGAAGCACGTCACCGAACACTGACACCCGTAACTAATGGTGTATGATTGATTGATTTTTTATGCAGTAATCTCTTCAAACTCCCTCTCTTCTCTATGATTTATAAGCAATTTTGTAGTAGTTATAAAAGGTTCTTCATCTGCCTGTAAAAATAAACGTCGCAAGGCTGCATTAATAAAGTACATTTTGGAGGTGTTACTTCAATAGTGCACGTTGGGAGACGATCTCCATGTCAGAAAGTTTCCGTTGCAATTAAAATGAAAGTCAGTGACGACAGCGAGATTCGATCCCGACATCTCGCGCTTATGAAGCTAAACGTTTACTTGCTCAGCTGCGGACGCTTTAATTCGCAAGTATGCAAGCACGTCAAAAATTTTCGCACTCTATTTTCTCGAAAACGATTCCTGTTTACATATGCTGGTGTCCTAGTCGTGCCCCACACAAGCTATCAAAATGAATAAAATTGGTGAGGGGAAGTTCGCACGGGCCCCTTATAACGAGATGGACGGCATGATGCGAAAACTGACAATTCGCCCCAAACAATACAAGTGTAAAGTCCAACACATGAGTACTGGAAAAAATTCGTTACAGTTCTGCTACACGCTAAATAGCTCGAATTTAAAGATTATAGATTAAACTAATTACCTATGGTTTACAAGTAGAAATAACTTAAATGGGAATCATCACACAGAAAGTGTTATGGAGGCGGCGAATCAAAGACTGTGTGTTGCTGGGAGCAGTTAACAGATGCAACAAATACACTAAACAGACTGGCTACACTACGCATGTCCGCCACCTTCTGGAGTATTGCTGCGCCGAATTATATCCTTACCACAGAGGATAGACGGAGGACATGCAGAAAGTCGACAGCAGGGCAGCTCGTTTTATTACTATCACGAAACAGGGAGAGAGAGAGAGAGAGTCAAGGATATGAGAGATGTGGGGTGGCACTTACTAGAACAAAGGTGTTTATCGTTGCGGTGAGATCTTTTCATGAACGTCCAGTCGCTAACTTTTCTTCTGCTTTTCTTACTCCCACCTACAGATGGAGAAATGAGTATCGTAATAAAATAAGTCAGAAAACACACGCAAAATTTCAGGTTTTCATTTTTCTCATGCGCGGTTCGAATGTGGAACGTTCGATAAATAGCCTGAAAGTGATACTATGAACTCTTTGCCTAAGTAACGGACGCATTGTACACAAACGCACGTATGTGAGGAAACGAAAGGAGCCCAGCGCTTACCATCTCATCGACAGAAATGTATACTCATGCAAGTTACGACGGAGTTACAGTTAGCTGCTATGTTGGCGAGACATAGCCCGCGTTGCCACGGCGCACTGTAGTTCTGTTAGTCACGTGACAGGGAAGTTTCAGGCCTTTGCACTGGCAGACGATTGAGAACCGAGTGCAGAATAGAGAAAACACACAAAATGAGTCCATTTGATCACGCCCAGAACGTGGGTGTCCGACATAGGGACATTCCAGCTCCGAGGCACCCGCAAACGGCTTTGTATGTTCCAAGTCAGTTTCCACAGGGAACACGTGCTGGCGACAGAGATCACCGCTGACTAATGCGGATTGAAAAAATGTACATTCGGACCACAGTGATTCCAGTCACTCGCCAATTTAATGCTGGACGACAACTAAAATAAGAGAGCCGTCATATTATTCAGAGCGATCTACTTGCTGTGATGTACGTTAAGAGCACTGTGTTTAGTAAGGGAGTAGCAACACCGACTACGGACGCTCGAAGCACGGAAGAAGATTGCCTCGATGATGAGATACAGTAAACGTCCGTCGTAGGATACAATTAAATCAAAACACTTATTAGCTAATGCTTCCCACTTGCTAACAGAGCATTTTTATTGCAGTCGGTGGAGGTATTTTAGTATGGAGGATGTACCACTCCGAAGATAAAATGGGGGCCTTATACGTTTGCCATCGTCTCTCACCGACGAACGACGTAGACCATTGCAGTCCAAGTATCTGCATCAATTTATTCGCCTGCAGCCTCGTGTAGACAAAGAAACATCGATCCCGAACTGTGCCAAAATTGATGAACACTCCATACGAGGGTTCTTGTGAAGCATTCAAGTACAGCTGACATCGACGTTGTAGATAAATCAGTGACGTCATCGAGCGAGATGTGGGAAACTTGAACCCAGATCCCACCAATCGTCGTAGAGGTGGGCATCGACGGGCAGGGTGAGCAGTAATCGGAGGCTCTTTGCTAACGAAGCTGTGGTTTACGCGAAGATGTCGTTGAGCGAATGAAGGAGTATACAGGATGACTTGGTTAAGATTTCTAGTTGATGTGATGAATGGCAGCTTGCTCAAAACGTAGAAAAATGTAAGTTAATGCAGATGAGTGGGAGAATTAGTCCTGCAATGTTCGAATACAGTATTAGTGGTATGGTACTTGGCAGAGTCTCGTCGATGAGGGAAGGCGATTATCTAACTTCGGTTTATTGGGAGAATTCTATGTAAAATGTAGCTCATCAATAAAGGAAAACTTGTGCGACCCATTATTGAGTACTCTTCGCTTTGGGATACCTTCCAGGTCGGATAAAAGGAAGAAATCGAAGTAATTCAGAGGCGAGTCGCCAGTTTTTTTTACAGATTGCTTCTATCTAACGCCAATGTATAATAAGTCTTTCTTACCTTCGTGGACACAAAGGGAGAAATACGCACGAGTCTGTAGTTGTTTAAAATTTGGAAGTAGATTTTTGCGGGATAGTTTGCGTCTTTCTCAAGTTTATGCCAGTTCAGTTCATCTGATACTCCAACGATGTGGAGACAGACTGTAGGTGGTGACATTTGTGTGGCATGTAGTTCGCTTTTCCACGGACTCCAAGGGTCGCAGCAATCAAGTCCCATGCGGATTCCCGTTGGACCGGTACAGGAAATAAATAACCGACTTGGTAGGTGAACTGGCAGTTTGTATCTCGTCACTGAAACCTTTTCTTACATATATTCACGAATACAACATATATCTCACTATTCGGACCTCAACAAGGTTCCAAATTTTGCCTTGTATTGAAAGACGGTTCTGGTTTTGTTTACTGCTTTAATTTGTGTTCATGTTACTCGCATTTATAATGCTCACACTTTATTGTGATTTCGGCCATCGACTTATCGTATATCTTGGCATGCACACAACCATTCAATTGTAAGAGTGACCTGCCTAGTTTGTGTCAGGCTACGACACAAACGTGGTTATGGTGAACTCAAAACTCTGGAATGTCATTAGTCTATCATGGATACAAATTTTATTACGAGTTGCGGCAGCAGCAGTAGAAAACAGAAAATTCAGTTACAGTTTGAGATATTACAAAAACACCACAGCTACTTGCTGAAGTGCATGTAAGAGCGGGACAATATTCCACCAACAGCATTAAGACCTACATTTCTGGCTTTGATGAAGCTAAGAAAACTTGGGAAACATATTTCGGACAGTTTCCGCTGTTTTGAAAGACTAGTAACGTGCCTAATACTCAGATTCCGTCCGCTCTGAGACTGTTTTCCAGAAATCACATTTAACAGCTGCTTCATAACTTGCCACCAGATATCTTGCATAGTTCATTCTGCACTCATTTTGAGATGAAAATGTATGTAATCGCTGCTAGACAACATTAAAACCAGCGTCAGTAGAAACTGAACCAATCTTACAAATGCCGGTTGGTCCATTAGTTAACAGAGCAATATTCTCCGCTAATAATGCAACATAACTTATATCAAAATTTTTCAATTTGGGACATGGTTCTGTGTCTAGCTCCTTGCCAGGAAGTTCAGACTAACATAATACTGTCCGATACTAGGTTGAGCGAGGTTGGTCACAGTTCAGTCACCTCGGTCGTAGCTGAACATGCACCCCATGCCGACTCGTTAGCTGCACAATGTGCAGCCAGCGTTGTCTTGCGCATAGCGATAATACATACCACGCTATGTTGTTCCCTAGCATCAAATGATGGAAATGAGCGTATGGCGTCAGTAGCCAGGAGTTCCCAGTCGGGAAGTTCCGCCGCCAAGTGGAAGTCTTATTGGGTGCGACGCCACATTGAGCGACTTGCACGTCGACAATGGGGATGAAATGATGATGAGGACAGCACAACACCCAATCCCTGAGGAGAGAAAATCTCCCTCTCCAGCCTGACCATTCAGCTACTGGGGCGGACTGTCAATTGATGACCGGATGGCATAGTCTGTAGATACTGCAGCAATGTGACGTAAAGATGCTTACGAATCTACATCTACGTTCACATAATTACTCTGCAATTCACAACTAAGTGCCTGACACCTTCAAGCTATTTCTCAACCGTTCCACTCTCCAATCGCGCGGTGGAAAACCCGAACACTTAAATCTTTCTCTTATCATGATGATCATTTCTGCCTATGTGGGTGGGTGCTAAAATACCATTTTCACAATTGGATGAGAAAGTTGGTAACTGAAATTACACGAGAAAACCCTGCAGCAACGAAAAAAATCTTTGTTTTGATTATTACGACCACAATTAACGTATCATGTCGGTATTATCACTTTCTACCCTACTTCGCGGTACTACAAAACGAGCTCCCTTCTCTGATCTCTTTCGGCGTCCTCAGTCAGTCCCATCTCATGAGGATCCCACAGCTCAGAGCAGTGCTCCAGAACAGGGTTGACAAGCGTCGTGTAAGCAGTCTCTGTAGTAGACGTACTGCAAATTCTAAGTGTTCTGCCAATAAATCGCACTCACTCACATTACATCTACATGGATACTCTGCAGATCACATTTAAGTGCCTGGCAGAGAGTTCATCGAACCACCTTCACGATTCTCTATTATTCCAGTCTCATATAGCGCGTCGAAATAACGAACACCTACATCTTTCCATACGAGCTCTGATTTCCCTTATTTTATCGTGGTTATGGTTTCTCCCTATGTAGGTCGGAGTCAACAAAATATTGTCGCATTCGGAGGAACATGTTGGTGATTGGAATTTCTTGAGAAGATTCCGTCGCAACGAGAAACGCCTTTCTTTTAATGATGTCCACCCCAAATCCTGTATCATTTCAGTGACACTCTCCCCCATATTTCGCAATAATATAAAACGTGCTGCCCTTCTTTGAACTTTTTCGATGTACATTATCAGTCCCATCTGGTAAGGATCCCACACCGCGCAGGAGTATTCTAAAAGAGGACGGACAAGTGTAGTGTAGTCAGTCTCCTTAGTAGGTCTGTTGCATTTTCTAAGTGTCCTGCCAGTAAAACACAGTCTTTGGTTAGCCTTCCCCACAACATTTTCTGTGTGTTCCTTCCAATTTAAGGTATCCGTAATTGTAATTCCTAGGTATTTAGTTGAATTTATGGCCTTTACATTTGACTGATTCATCATGTAACCGAAGTTTAATGGAGTTGTAGCAATCATGTGGATACCTTACACCCTTCATTATTTAGGGTCTAGTGTCGATTTTCGCACCATTCAGATATCTTTTCTAAATCGTTTTGGAAATTGTTTTGATCTTCTGATGACTTTATTAGTCCATATGCGACAGTGTCATCTGGAAACAACCTAAGACGGCTGCTCAGATTGTCTCCCAAATCGTTTATATAGATAAGGAACAGCAAAGGACCTATAACACTGCCTTGAGGAACGCCAGAAATCACTTCTGTTTTACTTTATGACTTTCCGTTAGTTGCTATGAACTGCGACCTCATTGACAGGAAATCACGAATCCAGACACGTAACTGAGACGATATTAGATAAGCACGAAATTCACTACAAGCCACTTGTGTGGTACAGTGTCAAAAGCCTTCTGGAAATCCAGAAATACGGAATCTATCTGAAATCCCTTTTCAATAGCACTCAACACTTCATGCGAATAAAGAGCTAGTTGTGTTTCACAAGAAAGATGTTCTGAATCTACGTTGACTGTGTGTCAATAGACCGTTTTCTTCGAGCTAATTCATTATGCTCGAACCCAACAAATGTTCCAGAATCCTGCTGCATATCTACGTTAATGATATGGGCATGTAATTAAGTGGATTACTCTTACTACCTTTCTTGAATATTGGTGTGACCTGTGCAGCTTTCCAGTCTTTGGGTACGAAGCTTTCGTCGAGCAAACGGTTGTATACTCTGGAAGAAACCTAATGGTATACAGTCTGGACCAGAAGACTTGTTTTTATTAATTGATTTAGGCTGCTTCACTACTCCGAGGATATTTACTACTACGTTACTCATGGTGGCAGCTGTTCTTGATCCGAATTCTGTAGTATTTACTTCTACTTTTGTGAAGGCATTTCGGAAGGTTGTGTTTAATAACTCTGCTTTGGCTGCACTGTTTTAGATAATATCTCCACTGTTATCGCGCAGAGAAGGCACTGATTGTTTCTTGTCGCTAAAATACTTCACATGCGACCAGAATCTCTTTGGATTTTCTGCCAATTTTCGAGACACTGTTTCATCGTGGAATCTGTTCTAAGCATCTCCCATTGAAGTCAGCACTAAATTTCGAACGTCTGTAAAAGATCGCCAATCTTGGGAGTTTTGCGTCTGTTTAAATTTGGCATGTTTGCTTCTCCGTTTCTGCAACAGTATTCTGAGCCGTTTTGTGTACGAAAGAGGATCAGCTCCGTCGTTTGTTAATTTATTTGGTATAAATCTCTCAACTGCTGCTGATACTATTTCTTTGAATTCAAGCCACATCTGCTCTACAATTATATTATTCATTTGGAAGACGTGGAGATTGTCTCTCAGGAAGGTGTCAAGTGAATTTTTATCTGCTTTTCTTTAAGAGGTATATTTTTTGTTTATTTTTGGTGGATTTGAGGATTACACTATTCAATCTCGCTACGACAACCCTGTGTTCACTAATCCCTGTATCCGTTTTGCTGCTCGTCATTAACTCAGGATTATTTGTTGCTAAGAGGTCAAGTGTGTTTTCATAACCATTTACTATTCGCGTGGGCTCATGAACCAACTGCTCGAAATAATTTTCAGAGAATGCGTTTAGCACAATTTCGGATGATGGTTTATGCGTACCTTCGGAATTAAACATGTATTTTTGCCAACATCGAGGGTAAATTAGAAGCACCACCAACTACACTCCTGGAAATTGAAATAAGAACACCGTGAATTCATTGTCCCAGGAAGGGGAAACTTTATTGACACATTCCTGGGGTCAGATACATCACATGATCACACTGACAGAACCACAGGCACATAGACACAGGCAACAGAGCATGCACAATGTCGGCACTAGTACAGTGTATATCCACCTTTCGCAGCAATGCAGGCTGCTATTCTCCCATGGAGACGATCGTAGAGATGCTGGATGCTGGATGTAGTCCTGTGGAACGGCTTGCCATGCCATTTCCACCTGGCGCCTCAGTTGGACCAGCGTTCGTGCTGGACGTGCAGACCGCGTGACACGACGCTTCATCCAGTCCCAAACATGCTCAATGGGGGACAGATCCGGAGATCTTGCTGGCCAGGGTAGTTGACTTACACCTTCTAGAGCACGTTGGGTGGCACGGGATACATGCGGACGTGCATTGTCCTGTTGGAACAGCAAGTTCCCTTGGTGGTCTAGGAATGGTAGAACGATGGGTTCGATGACGGTTTGGATGTACCGTGCACTATTCAGTGTCCCCTCGACGATCACCAGTGGTGTACGGCCAGTGTAGGAGATCGCTCCCCACACCATGATGCCGGGTATTGGCCCTGTGTGCCTCGGTCGTATGCAGTCCTGATTGTGGCGCTCACCTGCACGGCGCCAAACACGCATACGACCATCATTGGCACCAAGGCAGAAGCGACTCTCATCGCTGAAGACGACACGTCTCCATTCGTCCCTCCATTCACGCCTGTCGCGACACCACTGGAGGCGGGCTGCACGATGTTGGGGCGTGAGCGGAAGACGGCCCAACGGTGTGCGGGACCGTAGCCCAGCTTCATGGAGACGGTTGCGAATGGTCCTCGCCGATACCCCAGGAGCAATAGTGTCCCTAATTTGCTGGGAAGTGGCGGTGCGGTCCCCTACGGCACTGCGTAGGATCCTACGGTCTTGGCGTGCATCCGTGCGTCGCTGCGGTCCGGTGCCAGGTCGACGGGCACGTGCACCTTCCGCCGACCACTGGCGACAACATCGATGTACTGTGGAGACCTCACGCCCCACGTGTTGAGCAATGCGGCGGTACGTCCACCCGGCCTCCCGCATGCCCACTATACGCCCTCGCTCAAAATCCGTCAACTGCACATACGGTTCACGTCCACGCTGTCGCGGCATGCTACCAGTGTTAAAGACTGTGATGGAGCTCCGTATGCCACGGCAAACTGGCTGACACTGACGGCGGCGGTGCACAAATGCTGCGCAGCTAGCGCCATTCGACGGCCAACACCGCGGTTCCTGGTGTGTCCGCTATGCCGTGCGTGTGATCATTGCTTGTACAGCCCTCTCGCAGTGTCCGGAGCAAGTATGGTGGGTCTGACACACCGGTGTCAATGTGTTCTTTTTTCCATTTCCAGGAGTGTATAATCGTATGAGTCGGGCACTTGTTTGAAATCAAACTCAATTTTTCTTTGAACCTTTCAGCAACTGTATCATCTGAATTGGGAGGTCGGTAAAAGGATCCAATTATTATTTTATTACGGTTGCCAACAATGACCTCTGCCCATGCTAACTCAAAGGAACTATCTACTCAATTTCGCCACAAGATAAACTACTTCCAACAGTAACATCGTTAGGTTCTTCGCGAAAATTTCGGCTGAGTTTATCTTCGGCTTCAACCAACTTTCAGTGCCTATAACGATTTGAGAATCAGTGATTTCTGTTAGGGCTTGGAGCTCTGGTACTTTCCCAACACAGCTACGACAATTTACAACTGTTGTACCGATGATTCTGTATGTACGTTCTTCCTGTGTTCGGCCTGCACCCTTTGTGATTCAAGCCCTTCTTGTGTTTCCCCGAGACCCTCTAACCTAAAAAAACCACCCACTCCACGCCACACAGCCCCTGCTACCCGTGTACTACCTCCTGCGTCTAGTGGACACCTGATCTATCCATCGGAACCCGAAACCCAACCAACCTTCCAGCGGGACTCATCAGCAGAAGCAGCCTTCTCCTGAAGATGGCGACCAGTTGGATCGCCGAAATGTTGAATCAAGTTGATTTTGAGATCCGGCGGCAAACCCGAAGAGACTTTCTAAATACTTCGTCCCTGATTAGGAACTTGTAATATGTCACAAAATTGATTTACTTTCGGACGCAAATAAAAACGCGATAACTGTGGATATTAGATATTAAATGAACACTCAGAAACTCAAGAAACTAAACTATTAAAACACGCAGATGATGATATAAAATTCGCTCCTGGTCACGAACTCGTAAGTCACAAAATCGGTTACTTCGCTGTTTCTGCTCGTGTCTCGGCCGGCTACTGCTGTCTGGCGTGTTGATTCCAATTTAAGTTATCCGCAACTGTAATCCCTAGGTAATTAGTTGAATTTACAGGCTCTAAATTTGTGTGATTTATAGTGTAACCGAAATTTTGCGTATTTCTTTTAGTGCTCATGGGGATTATTTAGAGTCAATTGCCACTTTTCGCACCATACAGATATCTTGTCCAAATCATTCTGCAATGTACTTAGAAATCCCTCCTCTATGATGGTTTAAGCTAATATAGAAAATTGTTAAGATGGAAATTACAGTAGTAGTAGCAGTAGTAGTAGTAGTAGCAGCAGCAGCAGCAGTAACCTTAATAATAGTTTGCAAAGAGTAATGAAAACAAGGAAATCAAGCACTAAATGTTTCCGCAGTCACAGCCAGCGCAAAGGCCCCAGTTCAGTGCTAAGTGTTTTGTTTGGGACGATGACGGGCTAGTGGCAACCATCTGTTATGGTCACTTACAGCCTTCACCACAGCACTGTACCACACTGCATAAGATCACTCCTGTGACATCAGGCACTACTACAACTCCACTCAAACTGACTGCTAATTGGTCATCAATTACGTGGGTAGAGAGTTTCATGTTCATACCTGTGCTTCTACATCTCTAATTACAGCTGAAACATACTGGCGTATCTGTTCACTGCTTTGGAGCTAACTAAATATTGTTTGATGCAGTAAAGTAGTTTGCATATTGTTTCAAAAGGTCATGTAATAGTTAATGTTATCTATAAACGTGTTTGTAGATCTGCTGCATCTTTTGTAGCCGCGAGGAGTGGCCGCGTGGTTTGAGGCGCCATGTCACGTATTGCGCGGCCCCTCCCGTCGGAGGTTCGCGTCCTGCCTCGGGCACGGTTGTGTGTGTTGTTCTTAGCATGTTAGTTTAAGTTAGTTTAAGGGGTCGATGACCTCAGCAGTTTGGTCCCTTGGTAATTCACGTACATTTGAACATTTTGAACATATTTTGTATAGTCTGCACCAGTAGAAACTAATATTTTGGGTACAAATGCTTTTTCTAGCTTCGGTTTTGAAATACAAAATTCAGTTATCATATCCAATACTATTCTGTTAACTGATCTGAAAATTTAACATAAAGAATACTCTGATTTAATCGAATGCAATCTGGGCTATGAACAAAGCACACATATCACTAAAACCTAAAGCTGCCCCTCATTTTTTCAGGGCTAGGTGTGTATTTGGCTACAAAGGGAGCAGCTACAGCGCAACTCCATCGTTTATAGGCATCAGGTGTTGTGACATCAATGACGTCTAGCCAATGGTCACTGTCTACCGTGATAATTAAAAAGTCTAACAGCCAAATTCGTATGTGTGGCAATTTTAAAATAGCAACCTATTTTTCAATCTGATGTAAATGTTCATCCGATTCTGCATTCAGAAGATCTACTGCCTAAGTTATCAGGGAGCCAGTTCTATTCTAAGACTGACTACGTTCAGGCTTACTAGTAGTTATCCCTAGATGTATAATTAGAACTTTCTTGTCACCTAAGTCTCCGAAGGCATCAGACAACTGACTGCATGTACATCTAAGACACTAACCGTGACAAAGGTGTGTTAGAAGTAACTACAAAAGGAGCCATCGGCTTTTATTTACAATACGAAAAATTCCACTTTTTCTTATACAACATAATTCCCCCTGGTCGCATGGACCACAAGCCATTGAAATCGCTTTTGGACCCTTATTGGACCAACCAAATAAGACGGTACAATGATTACAGGAGTGGCTGCTGTTTTTTAGCAGTTACTATCATGAAATCCGCTATTGGCCCACCACCCATCGCCGCAAGGGGTAGCCACGCGGTGTGAGGCGTCTTTCCAAGGTTCGCGCGGCTGACCCCGTCGGAGGTTCGAGAACTTCCTCGGGCATATGTGTATGTGTGTGTGTGTGTGTGTGTGTGTGTGTGTGTGTGTGTGTCAGTGTGTGTGTGTGTGTGTGTGTGTTGTCCTTAGCGTTAGTTAAAGTTAGGTTAAGTAGTGTGTAAGCCTAGGGACCGATGACCTCAGCAGTTTGGTCCCTTTGCTCCCATAGAAACTCACCACCACCACCCACAGCAACAACCTAACTAACATCCTGCGATATCTACCGACGGGTCCTGAATAAGAGTTCGACAAGCAAGAGGCATTTCGTTTCCATCTTGATGAAACCATGAGTTGTACAATGGGCAAATTCCGGTTAAGCCCTATGAGATGCCTAGGCTCACATATCAGGACCCGACATTCTGCAAAATAGTACAGGTGGTTATAATTAAATTTTCGCTATTTCCTCAGTTTAGATGAAAAACTATTTACCGTATGAATGTATAGCAACGTACACCGTATGCTGTATAGTAAAGATGTCCAGACTATGCGCTGTAGGAACTGCGTTGTCAGTAGTGTTAGTCTCACGATTTGCCGCTAGGCGTCGGTACAGGTGCGGCGACGTAGTGTTGGAACACAAGCGTCAGTGAGCATTACAGTTGCAGATAGTCAATATCGGTCTGGACAAGGTGAGCAGGGCTTTACTCGTAAAGCTGTTTTATCAAAACTGCAGCAGTAGTGCTGGTGCTCTTCGCGAGTATCGATGCATTAAAGGAATAGGGAAAGCTCCTCTTTCCGCATCGGGGATGGTACATGATACGGAAGTTCGAATTAAATGGAGAATTGGGAATTGCTCCTGGGAAAGGTCTACGGCCTATTGTACCATAAAGCAAGACTTTAGCTGCAAGAGGAATTAGACTGATGGTCTGATGCTATTCACATTTTTTAGTGTTTCTCTATTGGTATCATAACTGTTGCAAGGAAGTCCTCAGGCCATTCCCCTTTATCATATATCTCGTTACAGAGGTAGTCTATTTCTTTTCTTGCCTTGTTTCCCAGACTCTTCAACAGTTCTGCTGGCAAATCATCAATTCCACATGCCTTCCTATTCTTCATCTCATTCAGTGCCTTTTCTACTTCTGCTTCCAAGATGGTGAATCCCTTTCCATCTTCCGATACATATTGCTCCTCTTCAACCTCAATTTCGCTTTGCATTTCATCCCTCTTACACAGACATGCAATATATTCTTGCTATCTGTTCAAAACCTCCTGTGGTTCTTCTATTTCCACGTTATTCCTCTTTCTTTTACGTTCAAAAACTATCTCACTAGCCAGTCTATACATGTTAACAATAAATTATTAAACGTCAGATGGGTGCAAAAGATAATAGGGTAGGTTAAACGTCAGCTGGGAACGATTCGGGGCTCGTCGTGGCTTCTCATGCGGTGGAAGTTATGCAACACCAATCTGACCAAGCTACCCTGCCTACTGTAGCAGGTCAGTGGATACGTCGAATTGGTTATCTAATAAGAGGAGCACAAAAACATTTTTACGAAGAAATTAAGACTCATCATGATATTAAAACTTTGTTGGGCTGTCAGGAACCGAACCAGCTCTCCATCTGGGGTAAGCGGGAGGTAGCCTGGAGCTACAAATTCGGTGGCAGCCCACGTTGTTTCTCCGTCTGACAGCCGGCAAGACCATAACAATGAACATATCAGATAAAAATTACACAATCCAATCTGATCGATAAAATTTAAAATGATTTGCCACTTGAACTTATCAGCTAGGATTCCAAGGAGTGTTTCAGCCAGCTGCGAAGCTCGCCGTGTAGGATGGGGCACTCCAACATGCACAACCGTCAGTGGAGTGTTGCAACTGCAGCAGGCTACGGCAGCCTGTCGGATGTATTCATGGTAATATGGTTGAAGAGAAGACTGCCAAACAGTCTCTGCCTCTTTTACAGCTTTGATCATGACACTCCATTCACTGTCCCAACCCGCTAAGAGCCGGCGATACAAGGTCGTCCGCATATTGGACCCTGGTATCTTTATTTCCAGAGCATACTTCCTGGTAGATTCTTGGCCAGCTGGTCTACGATTTCAGTCCCCAGGATATTTGTGTGACTGAATAAACAGAGGAGATCTGCTCTCATGGAGTTCTAAGAGGGGAGCTGGTATATGCAATACCAATGGAGGCCACAAATAACACTAGGCTACAGTCTATACGCTGCTCATACGAGGATGGTTTGACAGATATGATAAAAATGAAAGAAAAAATGTCTTTTGAATACAGAACTCACCTTACTTCTCGACATAGTATTCTTTGAGGGATGCACACTTGGTCCAGCGATTCTGCTGCTTCTTCATCCCATTGGAAAAATAGGTGTTATCAAATGCCGCAAAATACTCGCTGACTGCAACTATCACTTCCTTGTTTGACGGAAATTTCTTCTCAGCAAAGCAAAGTTTCAAGTTAGGGAACAGCAAGTTGTCACTTCGACTAACAAGGGGAGGCCGCCAATTGTGAAATTCAGATTCGATTCATACTGCGCATAATAAAAGCTCATGGCCAGAGGTGTAATGTGGCAAGCACCAAGATGCACTTCTCAGCCGTTGTCCAGAAAATCGACAGTTAAAAGAAACCGTTGCGGTGAAATACTCTCTGCGATAATTAATTTTCGACAGCGTCGTGGCGCAGCGGTAAGCGCTCGGGTTCGTAATACGAAGGTCGTCGGATCAAATCTCGCGCCATGAAACGTTTTTTTTTTAGTATTTGTTTTTTGTAATTCAAATGTAATATATATATATATATATATATATATATATATATATATATGAATTCCCGGCAATCAGTTGCAACAATTATGCATATAATAAGTTGTTGAAAGTCGTTTGTCGTGGAAAAACTGGCGACTTCGAACATCATTATGTTTTCCGCAAACAAAGTTGTATTTCACAAATGTTATTAATTGTCTTCATAATGTTAACCACATATAGTTAACGGAAGACGTAGAAGCGATATTCCGAAACGAATACGTATAGCGTAAGTCAAACGTTCGAATTAGAATAGAGACCCCACGAACACAAACTTGCTGTGGCAGGTATGAAATATAAACTCCGTTACTCGCTCGTTACACTTGAAGGACAGATGTTGAATGGGCCGAAACGAGGCGCCCCATAACAGCGTAGTTGCCAGCTAACTTCGAAAGAAGGTAGATGCGGTCCCTAGCGCAACTTATAACATCGTCGAAAATCAGTGCGGACGGGACAGCTTTGGTACACCCTGTAAAACAAACGGAAAAATGGAGGCGGTACAATTGGAGAGCGATCCGCCTTCACCAACATGCATAAGCAATTCATTAATAGTTTATATATATTTGAATTGCAAAAAACTAATAATAAAAAAATATTGCATGGCGCAAGATTCGATCCGGCGACCTTCGGATTACGAACCCCAGCGCTTACCGCTGCGCTACGACGCTGTAGAAAATCATTAATCGTAGAGAGTATTTCACCGCAACGGTTTCTTTTAACTGTCGATTTTCTCGACAACGGCTGAGAAGTGCATCTTGGTGCTTTGTCACGTTACACCTCTGGCCATGAGCTTTTATTATGCGCAGTATGAATCGAATCTGAATTTCACAATTGGCGGCCTCCCCTTGTAAGTCTGGTGAATAGGGTGGATGAGAAACCAATTCAAAGCCAAATTCAAGCACTTCAGCCACTGTTATCATTGATGTAAGGGATGGTGCATTATCCTGGTGAAAGAGCATTTTTTGCGTACCAACCTTGGTCAGCCGACAATAGTTTCAAGCCATCCAGCAAAGTACCATAACAGGGTCCAGTAATCTAAGACAAGAGTATTATTCCTTGTGAATCCCAAAAAACAGAGGCCATCACTCTGCCAGCTGACAAAACAGTCATTGTCTTCTTCCGTGAACTTTCACCTGCCTTTGTCCGTTGTTTTGACTGCAGTTCTGACTCTGGTGCGTATTGATGGATTCAAGTTTCATCAACTGCCACAAATTGGTGAAAAAAAATCCTTGCCGATTGCAATTACACTTAGCCATACATTGTGCTCAAATGCTGTACCGGACGTGCTTTTGGCTGACTGAGCAATCGCAGCATCCACCTCGCACACAGCTTGTTCACCGTCAATTCCTTGTGCACGATATTATGCATTCGCACGCTTGAGATGCCTACTGACTCCGTAATCTGAAGAATTTTTATTCGATGGCCTTGCATTACCGTATCATGGTTTTTTTCAATGGTTTCCTTTTTGGTGACATCAACTGTCGCACAAATCAAAACAGAACTGGATGAAGTTCATCCCGAATCTGTACCATTACTGAAGACCGTTTATTTTTGGAATAATCAATATAAACGTGATTATTCCAAAAATAAACGGTCTTCAGTAATGGTACAGATTCGGGATGAACTTCATCCAGTTCTGTTTTGATTTGTGCGACAGTTCAACCATTCAAATAAAATTTTTTAATAACAACACATAGCTCGTTTTTCTCTGTTTTCAATAACAATCAACACACTGACCATTTCAGACCCTGTACATTGTTGAAATTCTTATACGATCCTTGGCATAATTAATCTTACCAATCACGATGGTGCAACAAACATATGCCATTCTTACATGGAAATTTACCAGGTTTACCAAACCACTCTTGTAGAGTCACTACACATTAAGAAAGATGTGACTGAGTGCAAATGTAATGAAGTGCAAGCAATTTCTATCGTAAAGGCACTGCATCCACTATGTAGAGTGTGTTGCTTACTGGCCCTGTTGCTTGTAAAAGTGTGGTCTGTCCAGTCTTCAGCTATTGAGCCATCTGCATAAATATAACTGAATTGGGGTACTCACTGAGAGTATCAAGAAGAACGAATCGCAAAAAACCAACGCGTCTGTCACATCATTTGGGCCAAGAGATAGATTCAGGTGAATTTGTGGGTAAGTTATGTTCCATAGTGATGATCATGAGTGTGGCCCAGTGAGAGGACTGCGAGAAGATAAGCAACAGTTGGAACCAATGGACTGTAACTGGGCCAGTAGTGGAATTCCTGGCCAAGGCTCCTTTTCTCAAAGTCTTACTTCTGTATCAGAAAACAGAAGGTGTTGATTCATAAGATATGGATCACTATGTATGTGTATGATATAGCTAAGGAGTAATCTGTGGTGCCTAACCGATAAAGGGGGAAATCCTTGCCTTTATCAAGAGACTGACCACACGACTCATCTGAAAGGCACAAGCTTGATACCATAATGGTGGACTGTGGTGGTGGTGGTGGTGGTGGTGGTGGTGGTGGTGGTGGTGGTGGTTAGTGTTTAACGTCCCGTCGACAACGAGGTCATTAGAGACGGAGCGCAAACTCGGGTTAGGGAAGGATTGGGAAGGAAATCGGCCGTGCCCTTTCAAAGGAACCATCCCGGCATTTGCCTCAAACGATTTAGGAAAATCACGGAAAACCTAAATCAGGATGGCCGGAGACAGTATTGAACCGTCGTCCTCCAGAATGCGAGTCCAGTGTGCTAACCACTGCGCCACCTCGCTCGGTCGGTGGACTGTGTCTAAAGTCATAGTGCCAATGGTGCTACTGATCCAGGGACATGGGCAAGGTGTCAAATGTACTGGCTGCGCACTGACACCGACACTGAGTGTGCAAACATACAGATGAAACCAGTCAGATCTGGCACGACATTCTCTTCCAAGGTCTACACTCAATTAGCCATGGGATCACATGCATTCACATCAACCCACAATGCACAGATATGATCAACAATATCAGTGCAAACAATCCAGGCACCAGAGACAAACTTAGATATAGAGGGAGTGCCACAAACTATTATATCTGATAAGGCTTGTCAGTTTAATTGGATAAATTCTGTTCCTTATGCAAAAGGAACAATATAAGACATGTCATCCTGCATGAAGTCTGAAACAGTCCTGTTCGTCAGAAATCTCAACGGCCACACAACAAAATGACAACTTCTGAGGAAACCCTGTCACACTTCCTTTCTTTGAATAAATCCAACCCCACATATATCCAGCCCAGCCAAGATGCTAGAAAAGTGCAGATACCATACTGCATTCAATATCCCACACCCAAGCCAGCTTGCACAGTCCTCACAGCTATGCCTGCAAAATCATGCACTACCATACGGGCTCTCTAGCCAGTGAAAAGCAGGTGGATCAGCAATTTATATCTTGTATTGAAGCTGTTGCTGTACTGATTCATGAATACAACAATTCCTTGTTTTCTGTGGCTGAACTTTGATTTGGAACTATGTTTCATTGCACCACACTGAGTGACTCCAGCACACACTGCATATGGATTCCAAACGCCACTATGACTTGTGGACAGTTGGAGAAAAGGCATACCAAGGGCAGATGAGCAACAATATGTTATGCGGGCGAAGTTGGAGCTGCAAAGAACTTAATGCCTGCTGCACCATGACGAGCTGCTACCAGATGGTGAGTGGCGGTTCCCTGGCCTCAACACAGGTACTGGGTATGAAACTGGTCCTATAAGCACCCATGGCCAGTCGAATCCCATCACAGTGGACAGTGTCAATGACCTTCAAAAAAGAAGGCCTCATTGATACATATACCGTGCACCCATAGTCCAGCCACAAAGGCACAAAAGGCCTGTAAAACTGTAGCAGACACACCCTGTTCACTCCCCAAGATCTGTGGCTAAGGCACTTCATGAGGTTCAGTGCCTTGAAGGCTCTGGCTTTCAGGTCTCTCAAGTGTGACAACCACGACAATTTGGAGTAAAATATTAGGCCCAGAAACCTCACTGAGTCTATAAAATGTAGGATAGTGTCCCTCATATGCAACTGTGTTGTTCATTGGTATTGATTTGAACTCAAATTACTTACAGTAATAACATTCACACTCCACTGTGTTTTCAGCCATGCAGATATGCATCAGTCTTAATATTCAAATTCTATGCGGTTCGCTGGAATGATCTGTCTAGTTCCTATCATACTTTTAAACATCAATTTCATTTCACTTTATAAAGGAAGCCTTGGCACCATCAGTTTCTATAGTTCTCACCAGTCTGTGTGAGAAGATTGTTTTATTGTGGTTACTACACTGTTTGACAAATGTGCACATGAAGCTTGTACCTTGCTGTGCAAAGTATGGCCAAAATATATTAAAGTGGCATATCATAATAAATCTTGCTTTATTAGTCTGATGCCTCAATAAAGTCAATAAATTATTTACAAAATTAGAATAATAAACTACTTTTAAAGAGAAATTACATACGCAAAAAAATCACCCTCTCGGGAAAGAATCACACACACACACACACACACACACACACACACACACACACACACACACACACAACAAATGAAAAATATCAAATTACAACACAACCCAAACAAAAGACAGACAAATACACAACAACAGTTGGCAACACTACACACCGAAAAAACACACATATGTTGATCACAGAAATGAACAGTAGAAGAGATATATGCGATGTGACAAATCTGGGTGAAAGAATGCCAGAAATCGACCAGCTGGAGTATGAAAAGTAACAAATACAGCTCCAGGACCACACACTAGTTAGCAGTGCCAGAAATTGTAACACCGAACGATAAGTTCACATTACGAACTTTGTGCTACAAAAGTTGATTTTAACCTAAAAACAAGAGAAAGACACAACAAAATGTAATATAGCAGCATATGATATCTACCACATAATTATTTTATGTGTAAAAGGAAACATGTATTACAGGCCACTGATGATGCTTCCCAAATAAAAGAAGTGAAATGTGTATGGCAACTAAACAAACTGCTTTCAATCAGTTGCATAGATAGTACATACCTCCATGAATTTAAAGCAACTAAGGGAAAGATGGAAAACAGAAAAAATGACAAGGAATAACATACAATTTCTCAAGTGTGTGTGTAAATTAGAAAGACAGCAAGTAGCTATACATGAATTTAAAATAGAGAAAACAAAACACAGAAGAGGTAAAAGGAAAGCACAGGAAATATGACTGCCTGACAAATCACAAAAAACTTGGGTGAGCCAGTCACCCTGTTAACACATTAGAACATCTCCCTAAAAGTTGGACAATTTATAGAAGTTTAAAACTTGAACCATATTTGTTTGAATGTTACTTAAAATAGAGGCAGATCGGCCAGACCGCTGGTCAGAAAATACAACACAGTCCAATAAAATGTGGCACACAGTGACCTGCATGGCACAAGCACCACACACTGGAGGGTCCTCTCACCTGAGTAAGAATCCATGCGTCATAGGCCTGTGGCCTATGCGAAATGAGTAAGAACTTCCTTGTTCTATATGCCACAGCTGATTTATGGGCTTTACTACACAGATCTTAGTGTCGGTCACTTCCAGTAAATCGCCTTCACATCAATGCATGATTTTGTACCACAACAGAGAGATGATAGCATGCAAGTGGATGGCACACTGAAATAACTGAGGATCACAATGCGGCTCCTCCTTGGCTGCTACATCTGCCCTTTCATTCCCTGCAATACTCACGCACCCTGATACCCAGTAGAATGACATCTCTGGGCTGCTTCAAACTGCCTCTAGCCCACATGAGCTCAGCATTTATTTACGGGGTACGAACTTATCAACCCTGGGGTTCCGTATCTGAGGACTGGAAAGCAGTTCCAGTCCCTGTCATTGTAAGCTCTAGACATGGTTCAGTAACTACTATGTGGTTTGGTCGTGGAATGTTGTGTGTCGCAGGGAATGGGGATCTTGGCTTGATCACTGGTGGGAGCAGCATGGATCCTTCAAAATTATCTCTTTCTCCGCCAAGAAAAAGGGTGGGTTACTGGTAGGTACCAATCAACCAAGAGGGCTTGTGTAGCCAGTCCTCCAGATGCGGGCACTACACAGACTCTGGCAATATCAAGCAACAGAACCATGCTGGTGGCCAGAATGTGTTCTTCATAATTAAATGGAAAGATAGGACCTTTGAGTAAGTTTCACTTCCAGACCACATACAGGCTGGTTTCCTCCACCTCAACATGTAGTCTTATTTTCCTAACCAAATGCACTGTTTTACACACCAGCACTTTGGGCACACCTTCTCAGGTTGTAAGGGAGAAGGCACTTGTGGCAAATGTGGTAAGGCAGTGCATAACGGTATTGATTGTTCATTACCTCCAAAGTGTGTAAACTGCTCTGGCAATCACCCTGTCTGCAGTAGGAACTGCAGTATCTTACTTGAAGAAAAGAAGATACAAGAAATCAAAACAACTAAGCATTCTTGTATGGTGAGGCCAAACAGGGCTATAAGGCCAGGCAGCCCACAAAGTTTGCTACCTCCTTTGTGTATGCTCTCAAACAACCACTTCAGAAGATCGATGCTGCTACCCAAAAAGGAGGTTGCTAGTGTAAGCACCAGCAACTGCATTTACCAGTGCACTTGTCCCGCTGCCATTCCGACAAATCTGTTGTTGCTAACGTTGCAGAGTTTCCTGCTCCTCCAAAGATTCAGTATGGTCCACTGTCCAGCGGTTACATTATCACTGCCGCAGTTTTGGCTCAAAAGCCTACCCAGGGCAAAAAGCTGAAGGCCAATCATCCACCACTGACAAAGTCGGTAAGCAAACAGTCTGACGATACTATCTGACATTATCTCTTGACTCTTTGGTAGAACTAACAGATCTTGATATCAGACTGGGACAATCATCTCACTTAAAGACTGAACCCCAGGCCATTACGGGCTCCCCTCCCCAGCGGAAAGACAGGGTGAAAGTGCAGCCCCCGTGATATACAGCTCCTGCACTGCCGTGGAATGTTAATGGGTTCACAACACATGAAGAGGAACTGAAACTGCTAATGCAAGAATGCCCCCTGTGCCTGTGTTTACAGAAAAACACATTTTAAAGCCACTGACATTCATGTGCTATCTGGCTATACCCTTCACCGAAAGGATGACCTGACTTGGGACAGAGCCAAAGGAGGAATTGTTGTGCCTGTCAATAACACACATCATTCCTCTGCTCTCCCACTGGCTACTGAACTGCAACCTGTCACTGTCAAAATTCACATGTGTCAGAAGATTCTGTTTGCTTGCTGTATTTACTTCTGCAAGATGCAATAGACTCTGAGGCTCTCACTGATCTTGTGGATCAACTCCCACGATCATTTCTCCTACTGGGAGACTTCATTGACCATCGTGTCTAGTGGGGCTCAACATCTACATGCCCTTGGATGTCAGGTTTTGGTGAGCCTCATGAGCTGTGCTTTCTTAAGACGCGTATTCACACTCATTTCTGTACTGCTTTGGGGTCATTCTCAGCTACCGATCTCTCTTTATGGTCTTCAGCCCTCAAAGAGTCTATTCAATGGGAGCGCATTGATGACCTTCATTCCAAAGACTACTTCCCACTCCAAATTTACCGAGTGGATACAACTTTACCTGAAGAGAAGCCATCAACATAGATGGTCAGCAGGGCCAACTAGATGCTATTTAGCCAGCTGGCTGTATTTGAATATCGTGACAGTGTCCAGGAATGGGTGGACCACATCACACGAGTGATCCATCATGCCTCTGAGATATCCATCCCAAAGTCCTTAGGTCATCTTAGGAGGCGACCTGTACCTTGGTAGACAGATGAGTGCCATAGGATTTTAATCTGCCAAGCATCACTGTAGGACATTACTGGAGGGCCAGGTAGGTAGCACACAACTCTACTGATTATCAGCAGATCTTCTCCTTAAAGTAGCTCCTCCCGAGACTCGGTGACCTGCACTTAAGCCAACATTTAGATGAAAATCTTTGTTAACAATGATTGAACAGAGGTCTTCTGTGTGATAGTCATAAACCTTAACCACTTACTCACAGAAGCACACAAAAATAACAACAAATACCAAAAACTGTTGTACCTGAGCTACTCTGTGAAATTTTCTTGCAAGACTATGAAACATTTATTATCCTGTGCTACAATGAGTCCCAATAAGTTCAAATGGTTCAAATGGCTCTGAGCACTATGGGACTTAACTGCTGTGGTCATTAGTCCCCTAGAACTTAGAACTACTTAAACCTAACTAACCTAAGGACATCACACACACCCATGCCCGGGGCAGGATTCGAACCTGCGACCGTAGCAGCAGCACAGCTCCGGACTGGAGCGCCTAGAACCGCACGGCCACCGCGGCCGGCAGTCCCAATAAGTATTCTAGGTTAATGGAGTCTGCCACCTTAAATGTTAGGACCTAACATGATGAATATTCCATCAACATTGTGGTCATTAGAGATGGAGCACGCGCTCAGAATGTTTCAAGGGTAGGGAAGGAAAATTAGCTGTGCCCTTTCAAAGGAAACATCCCAGCACTTGCTTGGAGCAGTTTAGGGAAATCACTGAAAACTTAAACCTGAGATGGCTGGACAAAGATTTGAAGCACCATCCTCCTGAGCCCTGTGTGCTAACTATTGTGCCACCTTGGTCGGTATTAAAGATTAACCACAAGCTCAAGTTGGCGAAGGATAGGAAAGGAAATCGGATGAGCTGTTTCAAATGAACCATTCCGCCGTTCATTAAAGCGATTTACGGAATTCAAGGAAAATCTAACTCTGGATGGCCAGGCGGGTGTTTGAACTGTTGCCCTTATGAATACAAGATCAGTGGCTTACCACTGTGCCACCTCACTTGGTCTGTTACAAAGAACTGTGGAGTTTAAGCAATGCAGATGAAACCAGAACTCGTCCAGCCTTTCAGAAGAACCTATTTGCACTACTGCAATATGATGATAACTGCATGAACTAAACATTCAAGAATTTTATATCAACCATTTAAATTATGTAACTTCTCACTACCAAACAATTACAACCCTTTAAAACACAGTCACTATGCCAAGCAATATCTGTCTTGTCTGCAACTAAAGACTTTTTCCCAGTGTAAACCTGAGGAGTCATTTCTTATCAGTCTAATTACTTTCATTCTGATTAAAAAAACTTTCACTTGTGATGGTCAATATTAGAATGTAACAGCAATGGAATTCAGAATACCACCTTCCACAGCAATCTCATTTGTAGTTCCCCTTGCAGCTGGCTTCTTGTGGAGCTGAATTCTTTCATGTTGCAAACAGCAGCTGATGGATACCACCACATTTCTATTCAAATTAAAGACACAGACAATGTACACATGATTCTGGAAGTTTTCCCAGCAGATAGAATATTCATTCGTTTTTTATGTGTGCATCTAGGACAGCAACACTTCTTTATCTAATATTTTGGCAGTCAACCTTACAGTCACGTTCACGACGAGCCGATGACCGAGTTCCGGGTATCCAAGCTTACCTATTTATATGGTGAAATGCTAAAATTACATGATTCAAAGCTCTACGTGGGGTAAATAAAATGTGCGTGTGTCACAGATCACACAATCAGCACAGCAGTGCCAGTCAAAGGCAAAATTATACTCTTTTGTGCCAGCTGCATTAACTGTGATACAGGGACATTTTACTACACATTGTACCAAAGTATCATACAGTTTATGGAATTTCAGTGAATAAATATGCACAACTGTATACTTAGAGCTTAGTAACTGATGTGCCGTGAAGAAGACTGTAATGTTCACAGTCAAAGTATAAAAGATGTAGTGTTGCTTGGAATATTTCCACAATGACTTGGACATAGCAGAAAACATGTTTGTGTTTATGCATACCTTCTCAATACATCTTAATGAGTTGAGAGAGAGAGAGAGAGAGAGAGAGAGAGAGAGGGAGGGAGGGGGAGGGGGAGGGGGAGGGGGAGGGGGAGAGGGGGAGAGGGAGAGAGGGAGAGAGGGAGAGAGGGAGGGAGAGAGGGGGAGAGAGGGAGGGAGAGGGAGAGGGAGAGAGAGAGAGAGAGAGAGAGAGAGAGAGAGAGAGAGAGAGAACTATTGTGCATCAAGAATAACACTCCTGCAGAATCAGGAATAGTAATCAACACAAAATAACACCATGAATCACAATATTTTCATCACATACACAACCCAGTCACTTTAATGTGACCACCAATTGTGTTTGAAGTCACTGTGTAATAACCACTCACAGGGGCAGGGGGAGCACTTACAGTGGGAGGTACATAAAATATGTAGGGGGGATGCAGGAAACAGGGCAGTCATTACTGTAACGCGGAAATTGAGCAATTTACCTGACATCCAAAAGGGCATGATCATTGGCTTTTGGACCATAGTGGTAGCATTTCTAAAATGGCTAAGTTTGTAAATAGTTATAGTGCCACCTTGGTTAAAGTATACTATACATGGCAAAATAGTGCTATCCAAAACTGGCGCCAAGGCAACAGTGATGCACCACGAGCCACAGATGATAAGAATGAATGATAGCTACGAATTTATGTATGTGCAACCACTGAGCAACTGACCTCTCTGATGAACCACAGGGCTATCATCAGTGTCTCCTCAATGAAGAGTCAGTGAACATTGCTGCCTGAGTGGTCTCTGCAGCAGGTGCCTGGTTCATGCACCCACATTAACTGGTGGTCATTGGTAATGAAAGCTGGAATTTGCATGACAGTACTGCAACGGGATGTCCACTGAGTGTTGACAAGTGGCATTTTCAAATGAATCACGTTTTTCACTTCATTGTACAGATGGCTGTTGGGCATGAAACTGAAGGAGCGTTATGGTCTGGAGAATGATTTTGTGGCATTCCCTGAATGATTGCATAATTCTGAAAGGCACAATGGGTCAACACAAGTGTGCTTCTATCCCTGGGGACTATGTCCACCCTTATATGAAGTTTGACATCTACAAGAAATTCGATGCGACATGTCACATGGCCCACAGTGTACATGCATAGTTCAAAGAGCACCTGGACGAGTTAACCATCTCCCCTAGCCAACAAACTCCCCAGATCGTAACTCAATTGTGAATCTGTGGTGCCAGCTCAACTGGGCTGTTCACACTGTGGATCCTCAACTGAGAAACCTCGCACAGCAGGCCACAGAATGGCACCACATTCTTGTTGGTACCTTCCAGAACCTCACTAACTCACTTCTGGCACAGCTTGCAGCAGCCCGCACTGCAAAAGGTGCTATTCTGGCTTTTGACAGATAGTCACATTAGTGCGAACAGGGCAGTGTAATATGTCAATAGCAGAAATTTCTAAAATGGGGACCTCAAATAGGTTAAAATACCACACTACTTTACTAAGTATGATTCTGATGGAAGTGGTTTGCCTTGCCTTCCTCTGGCCTCTTAAATTAGTCACCCAGCTAGCGAAAGGGTGATCTACAATTAATGTGGACACCCAATCACACTGTAACCTGGCATGTTCCACATTAACAGATCATTGTCAGAGTTACAAGAAGTCCTAACAATGATGAAGTTTGAACCCTGGACCTTCGAATAGTTATTAGGCCTGACAACATCCTTGCATAAGCCACTATTTTATCACAATTAACACTCAGGAAAGTCTTGGACTTTCAGATGTGTCAAGTGGTTTTAAACCCATGAGCTTTCAATAGAGAACTTATCGATCATTGTCAAGAGGTAACTGTCATGTGGTTGTTGTTATCATCCCTATACATGCGATGTCACTAGTGCCTAATCGAGTGCCATTTAAGGTAATGTTTTCATTGCAAGATGACATACCTGTTTCAAACTTCCGATGACCACATTCCAAGCTGTGCTTAACTGAAGACTGCTGTTGTTATTGATGGTTTTTTCAGAAATTTTTATCTTTATCACTTCTTTTATGATGCTATCCCAGAAACCGTTCTTAGTTCAACAACAGCTGTGTCACTGAATGAAAATTGGGCTCTGTTTTCCATACCGTGCTCTGCTACTACTGGTTTATCAGGCTATCATAGGAGGAACTACATTTCACGTTCTCTATGGCACTCTTCCATAGTGTGCGCAGTCTGTAAAACATAAAACTGTCCACACCCACATGGTATTGATGTGGTCCAAGAACTATTCCAGCTTTGCACTTCCACAAGACCAGACAACAGTTGTGTCATCAACACATCAAGAAAAGCAACTAAGCTCTGCAGAAGCCATGTCCAGAATAACATCTTCAAACTGTTCCCTGAACGGGTTGGATATAACTGGAGCTATTGGGTTTCCCATTGCGTAGCCATCCAACTGGTTAAAATACTCTCCACCATGAAAGTATGACAACATCAGTGTGTAAATAAATAATAAATTGATAATGATGTCATCACATAAATGGGAGAGGTGATCTACACTGTGTTTGATGAAAATGTGCGTGAATAATGACACACATCAAGGTTGACTACTGCACTTCCTTCTCCACAATGTAGACATTTAATTCAGCTGATGATGTTGATTGTATTCTCATTAAGTTTCATACAGTGACTAACAAGTGGAGTATGCATGCTGGTTAGATGTTTTGCAAGTCTGCAAATTGGCAATCTTATGCCCCTCAGATGGTCTGTAGAGACATGGCCTTCTTACAAACTTTTTTAATAGACCATAAAATGTATGTGGTCAAGGTGGCTGAGGGAGAAAATTATTAATGACACACTCTTCTCTTCTTATGTTGAACACGTTGCACACACTATTGAACAGTGCCATACAGAACATAGAGGTGTTTCTGTGTACAGTATCCAGAGAAATTAGTAGTAGCATAACATGCTCTGAGAAATGGATCCCAAGTAGCACTTATAAAACAACTATTACTAAACAAACAAACAGTTTCTGGGATAGTACCATAAAAGAAGTGTGCAAGATAAACATTTCTGCAAACACCATCAATGAAGGCACCAGTCTTCAGTTACGCACAGCTTGGTATGCGGCCATCAGAAAGTTGTAGTGGGTGCTGTGGTTTTGCAATTGGAAACATCACTTTATATGATTATGGATTGGGCACCAGTGAGATAACAGGCAGTAGCACTGAGAATGGCAGCACAGTGTGCCAGTGAGCAATAATCTGAGAGTTTTCATCAAGATAGCAAAGAGACGGAAGACCTGCATGCTGCAGATGACTGCAACACTACAATAACTAAATAGAAGTTTAAAACCCTTTTAGGAGACACCGAATAATGATTCTTTTCCATTTTTTCACGAATTAGGAAATATCACTGCCACATATGTGTTAGGACCGGCTACACACTGAATATTAGGACATTAGGAGGACCGTCCTTAAAACTATGGCAATATTCTCACAGATCCCAATGGTGTCTTTGCTTCTATCTTGGAGACAGCTAAAAATGTATCCTTTTATGAAAACATTGTAGGCAACATCAAGATGTTTCGTTTCTCATCACACTTTCTGACAGCTTGTGTCAATGTGGTGTACATGATACTAAAGAATGCTTAATTGAGATTAGTGGGCACTTTGAAACCTGAACTGCTCTGCAATGAGTGACTCTGCCACCTGGAAGCACAATGATTTCTAAATAGCCACAACATGTTAGTTAAGAAATAAGTAAACACCTAGACATAGGCACGTTTCAAACAATCGTGTTGAAGAAAACAATGTTCATGTAGTTTTGTGACAGGATGATGATGATGATAACACACACACACAGTTGTGAAAGCGGATATATTATGAATCATATTTATGGTTCTACAACCTCCCATAGAAGAGATATTTGATGCAAAGATCTCAAATAGTACTACAGAGAAATGTGCTGACTGACCATTGGACCAAAGAGGATAAAACAGACACACAATGAGACGCTATAACCATCACCGTAAAAGGTTAGACTTAAGTCCAGACCCTACACAACGTTTTAAAATTTGCAATGCTAGTCTCATTGTCATTTAAAACAGGGGGTAGGTCCCTGCTTAAGTCTGCATCTGCCTTCCTGTCAAATTATAAAACACACTCAGTTCAATTGAAACATACAGTGAAGTCCAGAGCATCTTTGCCAACGGCCTTGCCGCAGTGGTAACACCAGTTCTCATCGGATCACCGAAGTTAAGCACTGTCGGGCTAGGCTAGCACTTGTATGGGTGACCATCCGTTCTGCTGTGCGCTGTTGGCAAGTGGGATACACTCAGCCCTTGTGCGGAAAACTGAGGAGCTACTTGATTGAGAAGTAGCAGCTCCAGTCTCGGAAATTGACATACGGCTGGGAGAGCAGTGTGCTGACCACTTGCCCCGCCATATGCGCATCCAGTGATGCCTGTGGGCTGAGGATGACACAGTGGCTGGTCAGTACTGGTACTGTTGGACCTTCACAGCCTGTTCGGGAGGAGTTTAGTTTAGTCCAGAGCATCTTTATCAAATTGGAGTGGTCAGCAGAATGCCACTGCTGGATAGTTGTAACTTCCTGGCCCTCACAGTTAGCCACTATTCCTCCTACACTTGCATGAGACTCTTGGCTCATCAGCAAGATGACAGCCCACAGGTCAATGTTATGCTGTGTCACATTTTCCCTGCAAGCCACCTCGAGTGTTTGTTGGGTTTTCATGTGCCCTGGCGCCCAGCAGAGTGGTATATGATTCCCTTGCTGCTGAAGGAGGACTTTACCCTGCACTGGTTTGATCGTTTTCTCGTCACATTTGCTGTAATCCTTGTGTGGCACTAAAGGAACCGGAGCAGGTTAGAAACATTTTGCTTTTAAGACACCTCACCTTGTTCCACTGCCTTCAGGACTGTATCCAGTTTTGTGCTGAATATAGTATATTCACAGAGAAGGTGAATCCCTTGGACATGGTAGGGGAAAAACTTAACAATCGAGGAAATCATCTTGTCTCAAAGTATCTGTGTATAATATATTAACTTAATAGTGTTAATACTGGATGTTATAAAAGGATGACTTAAAATCTGAACTGCATTCCTTCTTAAAATTTGTCAGACCCACAATAATAATAAGCCTCTTAAGAGGTCAAAATAAAGATCTACTACCAACCATGGCATAAAACTTGCCAGTCAGGCCACAGCAGCCAGCTGCGACAGATGCAGACACAGCAACAGGGAAGTAACCGACATTGTGACTTTTATGAGTTTCTAACCAGGAACAAATTTGTAATATCATCTGTTTGCTTTAATACCATAGGTTCTTGAGTTTCTGCATGTTAATTCAATATCTATTAGCTAAGGTTCTCGCATTTTTGTTTGTGCCGGAAAGTAAACCGATTTTGTGACATATTACAAGTTCCTAATCAGTGATGAATATTTAGGTTCACCTGAGTGCTTCGGTAGTTTAGTTTTCGAATACCTGCATATTAATCTAATTTATTAGACACAGATGCATTTTCATCAGTGTCTACAGTAGAGTTCCGCAGCATATGCCGGTAGTTCGTTTATCTGGGTAGATTAGTTTTCCAGGATCTTTAGTATGGATATAGACTATGATTGTTGCGTGTGGGTGTGAGCTGTGTTGGTGACATTTTGATCTCACCTCCAGGCTGTGATGGCTTCGGTTGCACAGCTTGAGGCTGCAGTGGATAGGCACCACTGTTGGGGGCCGGCCATGAGGATCCAATGGATATCCAGCACATCCAAGTCCTCCGATTGGTCCCCACAGGTGGCCAGCCCAGTTACTGCTCGCATTGGGGTTGACCCCTCACCTGTGTTTGAGTGGGAAGTTGCCCGGGGTGTACCAGTCCGAGAAAGACTTCCCGGGGAACCGCACGTAAGCGACCCCCCCCCCCCCCCCCAATTATTCTGACAAAAAGGTTCTAGGTGCTGTCTGTGGCTGATACTCACTGAACCAGATGCCATCACCTATCCTGTTTCAGACAAAACATCTCAGATTGCAAGATCTGGACAATCATAGAGGGTGGGATTATTGATAGTTGGGAGCTCCAGCATTAGGTGTGTTATGGGGCCCCTTAGGGACATGGCTGCCAAAAAGGGTAAGAAAGCCAATGTGCATACCGGGTCGAGTCATTCCAGACATGGAACGGGTCCTCCAAGATGCCCTGAAGAGCACAGGGTGCAGCCAACTGCAGGTGGTGGCTCACATAGGTACCAATGATGTGGGGCACTTTGGATCAGAACAGATTCTCTCTGGTTTTGAGTGGCTAACAGAAGTGGTAAATGCTGCCAGTCTTGCTTGCAAGATGGAAGCAGAGCTGACCATTTGCAGCATAGTCAACAGGACCGACTGCAGCCTCTGGTACAGAGCCGAGTGGAGGGTCTGAATCAGAGGCTCAGAAGATTCTGCAACTGTTTAGGCTGAAGATTCCTCGATTTGGGCCAAAGGGTGGTTGGGTTTCAAGTTCCGCTGAATAGGCCAGGAGTCCACTATACACAGGAGATGGCTACATGGGTAGCAGGGGCTGTGTGGTGTAACTGGGATGATTTTTTTAGGTTAGAGGTTCTTGGGAAAACACAAAAAGGGCTTTAGTCACAAAGGGTGCAGGATGAACACAGGAAGAGCGTAGATACAGGAACCATTGGTACAACAGTTGTAAATTGTCATATCTGTGTTGGGGAAAGTACCAGAGCTCCCAGCACTAATAGAAAGCACTGATGCTCAAATCGTTATAGGCACTGAAAGCTGGTTAAAGCCAGAGATAAATACAGCTGAAATTTTTAAGAAGAACCTAATGGTGTTCCCAAAGGGTAGTTTAAACACAGATGGTGGTGGTGTGTTTGTTGCTGTTAGAAGTAGTTTATCTTGTCGTGAAATTGAAATAGATAGTTCCTGTGAGTTAGTATGGGCAGAAGTCATTGTTGGCAACTGGAATAAACTAATTATTGGATTCTTTTACCAACCTCCCAGTTCAGGTGATACAATTGGTGAAAGGTTCAAACAAAACTTGAGTTTGATTTCAAACATGTACCTGACCCATACAATTATAGTAGGTGGTGACTTTAATTTACTCTCGATATCTCGGCGAAAATACATGTTTAATTCCAGAGGTACACATAAAACATCATCTGAAATTGTGCTACACGCAATCTCTGAAAATTATTTTTAGCAGTTAGTTCGCGAGCCCTCACGAATAGTAAATGGTTGAGAAAAAACACACGACCTCTTAGCAACAAAAAATCCTGAGTTAATAACGGGCATCAAAATGGATACAGGAATTAGTGAACAGAGGGTTGTCAAAACGAGACAATATTGTAACCCCCAAATCCTCCAAAAATAAACAAAAAGTATACCTCTTAAAAAATGCAGATAAAAATTCACTTCACACCTTCCTGACAGACAATCTCCACTCCTTCCAAATTAACAATGTAAGTGTATACCAGATGTGGCTTGAATTCAAAGTACTAGTATCAGCAGCAACTGAGAGATTTAAACCATATAAATTAACAAACGATAGCACCCACCAGCTTAGCCAAGAGCACTAACGCACTGCTTCCTCGACTTGGGTAGGCCCGCCAGCCCCAGATTGAATCCGCCCAGACGATTAACAACGAGGGCTGGGGTGCCTGCCAGCCTGGATGTGGTTTTTAGGTGGTTTACCACATCCCACTAGGTCAATACCGGGCTGGTCCCCACGTCCCGCCTTAGTTACATGACTCGCAGACATTTTAAACACGTTCGCACTATTTCATGATTTGCACTAGGCAGACAGCTGGGATATACTGTTTGCATTCCGGGGGGTACGGGGTGGCGACACGAACGGCATCTGGCCACCCCTCCACATTAACCATACCAAATCTGATTGTAACAATGCTGACTCTGTGAAACTGCATGACAATGGCACAAGCGAAAGAAGACGTAATTAACTAATGACAGAGCTGGTTCTCCTTGGCATACAAAATGGGTCAGAACACTGTTGCAGAAACAACAAAACAAACAGGCCAAATTTAAACAGATGCAAAATCTCTAAGATTGGTGACCTTTTACAGAAGCTCAAAATTTAGCGTGGACTTCAAAGCGAGATGCTTATAATAGTTTCCACGACAAAACTTTATCTCGAAACCAGCCATAAAATGCAAAGAGATTCAGGATGTATGTAAAGCAGCAGCAAGACACAATCAATGCCTTCTCCGCACGATAACAAAGGATATACTATCAAAGACATATGTTGTGTTCGAACATAATGAATTACCTCAAAGGAAATGGTCTATTGACACACAGTCAACATGGATTCAGAAAACATCTTTCTTGTGAAACACAACTAGCTCTATATTCGCATGAAGTGTTGAGTGCTATTGACAAGGGATTTCAGATCGATTCCGCATTTCTGGATTTCCAGAAGGCTTTTGACACTGTACCATACAAGTGGCTTGTAGTGAAATTTCAGTCTTATGGAGTATCGTCTCAGTTATGTGTCTGGATTCGTGATTTCCTGTCAGAGAGGTCACACTTCATAGCAACTGACGGAAAGTCATCAAGTAAAACAGAAGTGATTTCTGGCGTTCCTCATGGTAGTGTTATAGGTCCTTTGCTGTTCCTTATCTATATAAACGATTTGGGAGACAGTCCCTTATCTATATAAACAATTTGGGAGACAATCTGAGCAGCCCTCTTAGGTTTTTTCAGATGACACTGTCGTTTATTGACTAATAAAGTGATCAGAAGGTCAAGACAAATTGCAAAATGATTTAGAAAAGATATCTGTATGGTGCAAAAATTGGTAATTGTCCCTAAATAATGAAAAGCATAAGGTATCCACATGACTGCTACAAGGAATCCATTAAAATTTGGTTACACAATAAATCAGTCAAATGTAAAGGGTGTAAATTCAACTGAATACCTAGGAATTACAATTACGAATACCTTAAATTGGAAGGCACAGATAGAAAATGTGGGGAAGGCTAACTAAAGACTGTGTTTTACTGGCAGGACACTTACAAAATGTAACAGTTCTACTAAGGAGACTGCCTACACTACGCTTGTCTATCCTCTTTTAGAATACTGCTGCACAGTGTGGGATCCTCACCAGATAGGATTTGTATTATCACGAAATATGGGGGAGTGTGTCACTGAAATGATACAGGATTTGGGGCGGACATCATTAAAAGAAAGGCGTTTTTCACTGTCACGAAATCTTCTCATGAAATTCCAATTACCAACATGCTCTTCCGAATGCGAAATTATTTTGTTGACTCTGACCTACGTAGGGAGAAACCATCACCACAATGAAATAAGGGAAATCAGAGCTCGTAGGGTAAGATACAGCTGTTCACTCTTTCCGCATGCTATACAAGACAGGAATAATAGAGAATTGGGGAGGTGGTTGGATCAACCCTCTGCCAGGCACTTAAATGTGATTTGTAGTGAATCGGTGTAGATGTAGAATAAACCACATCATCTCTGTAAGGCAGTCCTTTACTTACATACCAAAATGCCTCATTGCTCACAGTTGATTACTGAAAAGTTGTTCCATTGGTGGGTGAGCAACAACATGGTGTGAAGGTGTCCGTTACACGAGTACTGTCTTACAGGATTGCAACACCAAGGAGTCTGATCTGAATCTCCAATCTTGTAGCACATTTTATGCCAATTTGATGTTTGTTGCATGCCATCCTCCTGGTGTTGCATTTGTAATGCTAGCAGTCTTTTGTTGCATTCAGGATAATAAGGCAGATTATGTTAATTTTTGGCAGACAGGTATTGTCAAAGCAATTAAGAACAAGGAGTGACTGTGTCACAATAGGACCAATGTAGAAGCAGTAATGTACCACAGTATGGACCAGAACTGAGCATTATACTTTTTGAGGGTCTTCCAGAATTTCCTGCACAGATATAAATTTTGTGTGCTGTTCTATCAGATTTATAAGTGCTAGTCGTTTCTGAAAGTATTTGTATGGAGTGTAGCCATGTATGGAAGTGAAACATGGACGATAAACAGTTTGGACAAGAAGAGAATAGAAGCTTTCGAAATGTGGTGCTACAGAAGAATACTGAAGATTAGATGGGTAGATCACATAACTAATGAGGAGGTATTGAATAGAATTGGGGAGAAGAGGAGTTTGTGGCACAACTTGACAAGAGGAAGGGACCGGTTGATAGGACATGTTCTGAGGCATCAAGGGATCACAAATTTAGCATTGGAGGGCAGCATGGAGGGTAAAAATCGTAGAGGGAGACCAAGAGATGAATACACTAAGCAGATTCAGAAGGATGTAGGTTGCAGTAAGTACTGGGAGATGAAGAAGCTTGCACAGGATAGAGTAGCATGGAGAGCTGCATCAAACCAGTCTCAGGACCGAAGACCACCACCACCACCACCACCACCACCACCACCACCACCACAACAACAACAACAGTTGATAAGATTGTGTTGGAGGCTATTTTCAGAAAATCTGGGAGATTTAAGATTTGCCCAGCCACTGCTCTTAACCGAAACGGAGGTCTCTAGACCAATATGCAGGATATAGTCTGAAAAGTGATGGATCATGTTATTGGAGTTACCACCAACAATCAGGATCCAGCTTTCGGACAGCACAGTTTAGCTTCTGAGAACTGTTGTAGGACTTAAGTTCCATCAATGATGAAGTACACAACTACCTCTTCTCATGTGAAAGCTGGACTCAGACTTGTGGCACATGATGTACCACATGGTCACAATAGGATAAATTACAACTTGTACACAGCACCTCACAGGAAGAAGTGAAGAAATCATTCTCTGTTTTTTATTTTATCTAGCTGACTGAACACTTTCTTATCTTGTGAAAAAAAAAATCTTGATATTATCTGGATAAAGACTAGCAGTCACAGCACAGAGGAGAATGAAAGTTGCCAGATTGCATTCATTATCATCGAACTGGATCAGCATTTGCTTTGGTGTACCTCTGGCTATACAATATGGTAACTGACATATCCAGTAATTTGGACAGCAGCCGTTACATTTTTGACGTATTAAGACCAGTGGCTGTACCCTGTCTTAAAGGGGTCTATGACAATATTTTTGAACGTGGTAATGCAATACTGCATGTTACCCATGCTATCCTGACCTACCTTGAGACAGAGGTGGTTGACTGTTCCCTGAAAACTACATTCTTCAGATCTTTCATCAATTGAAAACATCTGGTCATGCACAGGTTGTTGAGAGACTAGCACCCCACCAATCACCTAGCCACTATGAGTGATGAATTCTGCATTGAGCTGAGCAGCATGGAATGGTATACTTGTATCTTCCATCCAAGATCGGTTCAACATGATGACCAGCTAGGTTAGAGCAACTGTTGCTGTCAGAGGTGGCAGCTCTCTGTGCTAAATTTTGCGTCCTCTATACAAACAAAGCACCTACAAATTTAATAATGTATTCTTCCTACTATACTTTATGGATACAATAACTCCAATTGTATTATTTGCTGTTCACCAAATAGGTGGTGTAATTTTGAGTGTAAGCATTGACTTATGGTGATTTGTTTAGGTACTGATCATAGGCAACAGTAAGTATCAACATTCTTGAACATATTCCTTACATACTTCAAGACTTACCCATCTTGAGTAGATGGAGTGCTGATGACTGTGATCCTACAAGTAAGAAATAGTTATTTTTGGGATCTCTCAAGAATACACAAAGGAAAAACCCACAACTGTGAACAGGCAGGACAAATTTTATGCAGTCCACCTGCGCAATGAAAAATACTACAGTTCATCAAACAGACTTGAGAAGACATCCTCTCATCACATGTGAAACAGACTGTTAATTGTTCCCCTCTGTTCCCCTCAATACCTGCTTCATACCAAGTACACAAACATTAACCTTCATGTGGATTCAGGTTGCTTCGTCATACTCAAATGATTTGACAAAGCCGTTCCCATAATAAGTCATTTCCAACACTCCCATGGATTTCTTCCAGAGTGAGAGTACCAGAACAGGATGCATTCAGACTCAGATGAGTGATATGTATCGGCTCCAACATCTAGGAAGCTGATAACAGCCAGGAGAGTGGAATGTTGATCCCATGCCCCTCCATCCTGCATCTGAATGATGCCACTGGCAGAGGATAACAAGGTGGTCAGTTGGCACAGAAAGATCCTACTGGGTCTAAAGGCAGAGCTTTAACTTTTACAGTAAAGCATTCAACAAGATTAAACACATATATTTGTGACTGTAGATCAGGTAAGACATAAACATGGCCAACTACAGCCAAACCACCTGATGTTATCGGGATAAAGCAGAGAGGCTTCTGTGGGGCTGAATCTGTAGACATCTGTGTCTAGTTAAAAATTACTATTAGTGGACAGACAATAAAATGGCAATAGTAATCATGCTGTGGCCACAAGAAAGCTTTTGAAAACTTCAACAGTCATATTTGGTCTGCTCCCAATGGCCAGTGGAATTTTAATGTGCTAGTCAACCTGTTTCCAAAATCTTTAAGTGTGTTTAGCAGTTTATGGCTGAGCTACATTTCGATTGTCCTTACAGACTCTTAGAGCACTGTTCTTATTTTCAACATAATTAATTATGTAATTTGTAAGGTTAAAACCAACAGTAATGTTGATAGTCACAACCACCTCTTTAGAAAATATGAATCAGTGTGTGTGTGTGTGTGTGTGTGTGTGTGTGTGTGTGTGTCAGTCTCTTCTAACACGCAAGTGGTTCAACTGCTACCGAGTGGTTTTTTTTTTTTTTTGCGTCACTGGAAGAGTTGCAAATTTGTTCATGAATAAGGAGAACTGGCCAAAGCTCATAATTGTGGACATTATGCTATAACTGCTATGACAACACTTACGATCTTCTTTGAGAGGCACTGTCCTTCCAATAAAACTTTTATATTTATGTTCAAAAGAATTGTTATGACATGTTTGCAAAGCCATACCAAGGCGATCCTACACTGCTGGCAGAACTAAAGAAGCTGCCCCTTCCCCAATGAAACTAACCTTTCTACAATTTTTACAGTGCAAAAACAAATGGATACAAATGACAAAGCCACATGGGCATGATAGGCAGGCACAGCAACAGTAACTGCCCATTGAGATAAGACACATGAACTACAAGTGTTAAATATTTATCACAGTGATTAGCACAGAAACTTAAGATTTTCAATCTTAAAGTTTCTGTGCTAATCACTGCTTTACCATGTGTCAGAGTTTCATTTCCGCTACAGTAACAACAAAATACCTAAAACATCAGTTAGGTCTACTTCCAATGGTCTAACAACACGAGATGCTTAAGCAATGCAACTGATGACCAATGGAGGGGCGTACATTCGACTGCACATCGGCTACACTTGAAAGGGCAGAGCATAGCTGTCTATATACACAATGAGTAACAACTCCTGTAACATTATTAATAACCCACAGAAAGCTTATTCTTTAATTCTTTTTTTTTTTATTTAAGCAGCAGATTGAAACTTGGGAACACAAATATTACTGGCTGGAGAGGCTAGTAAATTACACATCCCGTCCACTGTTTTTGCTGGTTCCATCTGCCGTCGCATCTCATTCCAGCGTCAGGAAAGATTGGTAAAAATTTGAAGCCTTTGGCCAAATAAGAATAACAGTTTCAGTGCCCACTTGCCAACCACTGACATCCTACGATGATATAGCCCAATAGCAGCAAGGACTTGAACACTAACTGTCATCTCTTTGGATGTGATACGATAGCGTCATGTTAATGTATCAATGAAATAAATTGAAGTGAAATGCAGACTTGTTTCATCAAACTCCATAGCTGAAGATGAGAGAACTGTGACAGGCAGCTATGTGAATCAAGTGCACTTTGCCACACAATGGAACTATTAGGCGTTTGGTAGTAATCACTTCTTAATTATGCTATTTGGATGAAATGACACAGTGCAACTAACACTGTAACAACAGCACACATTTATAGTCAAGGTCTGAGGGAAAGGCTTTGCCTCTTGGGCAAAAGATAGGAACAAAAGGCGTGGGAGAACAAAGATACTTCTCCCAGTTAATGCTACAAACATCTTTCTTTCATGTTTTTGTTTTGGCCAGTTTTTGCGCCCATGGCGGGAGGCTATCTTGTCCCACTCTTGGTATAGGTTTCCATGTTTGACACGACGTGTGACAATGTACAGTTCTTTGATGGGAATGACGCCTTCAACACCACTAGCTGTGCATGTATGTACTTCCTGCACTGCCACGAGGGATTTCATAGCACATATAAGAGAGCTAACTACAATGGCAGAATGTTTTATAACAAAGCACCTACAATATAACTAATACTGTTTATTGACAAACAGCAACTGACAAAATACACTTACTGAACAGCAATTTCAAAACAAGAAGAAAAAAAGCCTCTTAGTTAAAAGTGAGTGCACTGCAATATTTTATTGCATTAGCGATTTTGTTGTTTATATAAGTGATTTGTGATCCCTGCATCTATGACACATGGTAGTGAAGCAGTGCCTACAGGTAGAGACTGCCTGAAAAGAGGGAGAGGGGAAGGACTGTATATTAGGTGGTAGGATTTTGTGTGTGCATCGACTGCAAAGATCAAAAGGTACTTCATTAATATGAGTCCCATTTTTAATACAGATTTCTCACATCCCAAACAATGAACTACTTTTACAGCAGAGAGAGAAAGTACCAACTAATAATCAGAATTTCCCTTCTTTCACACTGTTCTTTCACATAATGTATAACAAACAACATACACAGAGCTACATTCATAGATTTCCAACATAAAAGGTTTAAATACACACGTGATGAAGCACTGTATTTGTAACATGTAAACAATGTATACAATTTTTAATGTCATCCAAAGATTGGAGGGTATTATACTCGTACACCCTCAAAAACTGATGACAGTTTTACTGCAAAGAATTCTAAAAAGTGACTGCTGCTCAAAGTTTCTCTATAAATCAAATAAGTTTTACTTATTTTACACATTCCTGCAGATACAAATGGTTATTAAATGTAGTACAGTCACCTATGAAAGGACACCATTTTTTGCAGTTAAAGCACATTGCCAGTTCAGTTATGCTGCTACCTCATGGTTAAATGATAGATACCTGCTGTGCTGAAACCTTTGTCTATGTTTAACGTGAATGATCCAAAGTGTTTAAATGCTAGAAAACAGTAACAGTCACAATAAATAAACTACTAATAACTGTAATGACACCTCTAAAGACATTACACTGAAATACTATATTTCCATAGAATCATGGTAGAGGCCAATAATGGCATGGTTGAAGCATTGTGTTGTTGGTAAAGTAGGAACACACATATTGATTTTTAAAATGCTGAGTATATAATAACTGTATCTGGCTTATTTATATTGGAATACATAAGATCCCACTGTGCAGTGATTGTTGGACCGACATATTGCACAATGGAGATCCGATCAGGTGAGCATGTGGCTACAGATAGGAAGGATGCAGCAAGAGAAGTTCAACTTTGCTGCCCACCTCACTGAGAGTGGAGTCACACACGAATTTGCTGCACAGTGCCGAGAAGGGCAGATTCACGGATCTCCTTGAGGACAAGGAGATTTTCTGCCGTTGCAGAGGATCTGACGTTCACCTGATCTGTGAGCAGGTGTTAGTCAGGAACACACAGAGCCAAGTGTTGATTACAAATAGGTGTAGCAATCCATAAGACATACAGATTCCGAATATCATATGCTTGGTTACAATTTGTTATGGGCACTAAACACACACAATTTCTTTTTGAAAACATTCATCTTCCAAATGAATATCAGTGGTTTACTTCAGGTTTTTCATAACCATTATCTTGTTTCAAAGCATCTTCTAATGTGGGTGTTAAACCGCATTTGTTAAATGGCTGATCTTTCTAGATCTGTAGATCGTCAGTGCAGTGCCATATGTTGCTCATTGCCCTCTTTCCTGCCCCCCCCCCCCCCCTCAATTTCTAAAGGTTAAGCATTTTCATAGTATCTTCTGGTCTGTTGGGTTATTTTAGGTGTTTCTTTTCTTACAGTTAGGGAAGTGTTGTATGAGTTTTTGGTTTTGTTACAATTCCACAATTCCCAGACTTAACTGCACTTTCACAATCCAGATTCCACCAAGGATGTTTTTGTTTCTTTCAAACTGGAATTAAATTTTGCGCAGTTTTGATGAACTTTTCTTTTGGGCTTTGCCAACTATTCGATTGTTTTTTGTCAAGTTCACGTATTAGTGCAGGGGTTATTTTAGCAGTGTCACATTTTGGGAGAACATTTTTTTTGTTTTGAAGAGTTTTAGAGGTTGGAGTTTTACTTTTATTTGCACTCAATAATGGTCAGGCTCAATATTAGCCCCTTTCCTAACTTGGACATTTAAAATTTCTTTTTAGCTAGGGTATGAAATTGCTACATGATTGATTTGAAATTCCCCAATAAATGTACCGGGTGGCTGCCAAGTTTCTTGTTTAGAATGGTGATTTTTAATATGTGCTGACATGATTTTAAGGTTAAAAGTCTTGACCATTTTGGTTTGTCCATTTATGTGCAGGAAATCCTCCCACTGTTTTGTTTTATTTTTTCTCTTTACCTAATTGAGCATTACAATCATCCTTTAAAATTTTAACATGGTTTGAGGGAATTTTCAAGATGATGCTTTCTAACGTTTCCCCAGCTTCATTAACTACTTCAGGTTTATTATAGTTATCCTCATTGGCTGGCACAGACCATTAGTTAAAGTGTATGCTTTATTTGCATATTTGAGAGAAATTGTCATTAGTCTATTACTAACGGGTTTTACTTCCGTTATTGAATTTAAAATATTTCTGGGAGGCTGCAAAAGCGACTCCAAGATGTGGTGTATTATTAAATATTGTTTTACCAGTTTTACTTTTAAAAAGACAGTAATTGCCAAAACCCATGGTGTTATGGTCCGTCATTCAATTCATGTTTCTTGAAGGGCCACAATTTGAATTTTCTGATCTTTTAACGTGTCTCCCAATTTATGAAGTTTACTTGGTTGCAAAAGTGTTCCTATGTTAAGTGTTGCAAAAAATGTATTTGTTTTGGTTTTAAGTTGGCCAGAGGACTCCAACTTCCTCTGCTGAATCACACTGCATTTTCACCTGGCCACCCCAGAATCTGAAATACCAGTTGCACCAGTAATACTGGTGCTGGGTTGACCATCTGGGATAATACAAAATGCTCCACGATGATTGTACCTGAAATTAGGCGGGGTTGAGTAGACTCACTGAGTGAACTCAGAGTGTTAAGACTGGAAGGGTTAGTCCCAGAATACAAATTTCAGCCGCACCACTGGTAAACAGATGCTGACCACTTTGCCGCTTTCTACAAGATGGGCACACAGTGGATTTGGTTTTGTTTTGCCTTGGTCCAGGACTGCTTCTGTATTCGCATATGTCCACCATATCTGACGGAACATTCACTATCCGCCACCTGTGACCCATCCAATACCCTAGGAAAGGTTAACTTCTTAGACTGTTAGTTGCAAAAGTCTTGAAGCTTGGAATCGCACTATTGTAATATGGAGTGGAGTGTCCCCTTATCACACTACTGTAGTAAGGGGACACTCCAATATGGCTGATAAGAATAAAAGAGTTGTGTAATTAAAACAGGTGCCAAAGACTTGAATTTGTGTGAAATATTCTTTAATACTTTGTGCTGTCAGTTAGACATTTGACTTGTGATGCCAACATCTTGAGGCCTCCCAGTAACTAACAGACCTGGACTTTTTGAACAGTTAACAAAGAGGAAGCAATCAGTAACTGCTGTCGCATCAATGAACACAATGTTAAGTGGAATGTTACGGAAGTTAGGAAAACAATATTGCTTGGTAAGAGGAACAGAAAACAGACCTATGACTATCGCACAGTCAACATCAAACATTCAGTTCTGGCTACAAAGATGTAGTACAAAAATTAATAAAAATCAAAAGCACTGTAGAATACACCTTACACATGTATGGGCCAAGGTGGGTTATGAGGGATGGGAATGACTCATCCTGGTTCCATAACTGTGTTGTAAAATTATTATGTTCCATAACTGCATTACAAAATTGCTAAAAAAAAGTTTAATCACAGATTAAAGAAAAGTAAAGCTCTTAATTACAAAGAGAATCAGAATGAAGCTAAAATGTGCACAATGAGATCTATGAGGGAACCATCTGACAAATTCCAAAGTAAAATTTTCTCAACTGATCTGGCTAACAAACCAAGTTTCGGTCTTACGTAAAGTTAGCAAACAGATCAAAGTCACCTCTTCACTCACTCTGTGATCATACATGATCTGAAGTGGAACGTGATAAACAAAATATAGAAACATAAAATTTTGTCTTCCAAAATGTTTTCACTCTGGAAGTTTGTAATATGGAGGCTTGGTTCAATTATCACACAAATCCTGGAATGGCATACAGTATGGTAACCAACAATGGAACTGACAACTGACTATAAGCTTCTTTGCATAATCCATATAGACTTGTAAAGATGTCTCATCAGATTCAGATGCCTTATCCCTAGAAGCCTTCTAGCAGCAGTTTATCACAAGTTGCAGGGCTGATGAAAGGTAGCAAATGAAAGACAAAAGTGGTTTTCATTCCAGTTTTCAAGAACTGGTTATTGGGCAGATGCATGGAATTACAGGCCTATTTCACTGACGTCAATCTGTTGTTAGAATTATAGAGCATGTTTTATGCACAAGTATAACAACTATTTCAGAAACCAAACACCTCTTCAATAAAAATCAACATGAGTCCTGCGGAGACCTTGTGGAACTCACTCTTTTTTTCCCATGAGTTCAAGATCACTGTAGACAATGGTGTACAGTTTCATACTGTGTTCCTTGATTTTCAGAAACCATTGGATAATGTTCTGCATTGTTATTAAGTTAACCAAATACGAGACACTCCGATTAGGTTTGTGACTTGATTCAGGACTTCCTAGAAGACAGTATCCATCATTTCTAATGGAATGACTTGACAGATGAAAAAGTAGCTTGGGGGTATGTAAAGGGAAAGCTATATGGCTCTTACTGTTGGCAATATATATAAATGATCTGATGGTTGATGTCAGAATCCAAATGAGGCTGTTCACTGATGATTCTGTTCTCCATAAGAATACCAGAATAAGTCTAGTGAAATGCAGGAAGAACTGCAGGGGCTGATAATTTGTGATGGGACTGGTAGTTAACCATGACAGTAAATAAATCACACATAAACAGGTGCAGCCATAACTGTGACTGCATTATTCCTGATAATACTGTTCAGTAATAACTGTGAAATACCAGAGCAACCTTAAGTAGAATGATCACATAAGACTCGTTGTATGAGAAGCTGCGCAAAGGCAAGACTCACTGGAAAAACTAAGGAAAGTAATTAATCCACAAAGAAAGTGGCTTACAAGAAACACTTCTGATTGATTCTTGAGTGTTGCTCACCGGTCTGGTCCCCTTACCAAGTAGACTCAAACAGCAGCAGCATATTTTGTCATGGCTGTGTTAAGAAAGCATGCAAGTGTTTTTGAGATGCTCATTAAACAATACCAGATTCTATAAGAGAGATTTTGTGCATCACTGAGAAGTTTATTATATAAGTTCCAAAGTGCAGGTTTTAACAAGAAGTCAGGTCACATGTTACTTCCACCCACACACACCTCACAAAATAATCACAATGAGAAGAACAAAAGCAATGAGGCAACTGTGTAACTACAAGTCATCTTCATTAGATTTCTGATTACCAAGCCGTGAGAAATGGTATGCATTAACTAAAGCACCTTTGTCCTATGTGACCACTTCTGTCTTAACAGTGGTTATTTACAGCTGCAATGAAGAGCCGTGATAAGATTCTAATATATATTACGTGCTGTATATGAACAGACTTTGTTAAGTCAGATTCAAGTTCAATGCCTTACAGTATAGTGACTTTTTGTGTAAGTGTGAAAAAGGGGGGGGGGGGGGGGGGGGGTGCACACAAATAGAGCATTGTAGTTTGGATAATGGATACAGAGATAATGAAACATGCCACTCAAATAAATCATTCAAACTGAAAAACTGTGATAAAGGAAAGCCACAGCGGAATTTAAGTAGAGGTGTTAATTCATCGAAAGGTGCATACATAATACTGCAAACTTTGCTAACCTTTATTCAGGCAAATCCATTTTTTATTCTTACCATAACTCTGCCCCATGTATACTTATCTACCCACTTGCACAAAATTACAAGGAAGGTAAGTGTATAAATTCCTGTCAGACACTACATGGTACACAAACTGAGTGAGAGCACTAGAATATATAGCAGATTGTTTAATCCCATTGAATTCTGCTGTTGAGGCAACAAACACCCTACACGATTACTTCTTTCCAAATGCATCAGGTACATCATCAAACTAATGGTTGCAATGCCCTCATTTATGTTTTCATTTCATTTCAGCTGAACACACTGTCTCACTGAAGACCCATAATGCAGTTTCTAATAAATCATTGCTATTTCTATAAATTGTTTATGTGGACGTATATTTATCTGAAGAGTCAAGACGATTCATTTCCAGTTCAAAAACTATTCCACTTTAGTTGGTTGGTTGGTTAGTTTCACGTTCAGTGGATCATTTTGCACAATAAAGTACAATTATATGGACAGAGTCATTTGACATTCTCATTACAAATTAATTTGTAATTGCGGCTACACACGAAACACTTTTTTAAATATGCAGGTTTGAGATAGTAATAAATATTCACCACCTTTTACACATTACAATAATAGAAATTATTCTAGAAATTATTCTACGGAATACAAGGAGAAGCTTTTACAGTTTGTTTTCAAATTTGATTTTGCAGTCTGTCGGGCATTTTGTATCACTAGGTAAGGGATCAAAAATTTCAGCTGAGCCCTACTTTTTAACACCAAAGACAACCTTAATGTGGAATAACGAACTGAACATCATTTTCCTTCTGTGTTGCGATAATTTACGCCACTGTTACTCCTGACCCGTAGTGGATTATTTACACCGAACTTCCTGAGGGAATGAATACAATGTGAAGCAGTTGTCAGAATGCCCAACTTCTTAAAACAGATGTCTACAAGATGATCATGGGTGAGTACCAAAGGTTACTCTTACAGAAGTTCTTTCTTGAAGAAGAGTTACCCCAGAACATTATTTCAAATGACATTACTGAATGAAAAAGTGCCAACTTACTGATTTGTTTCTCCCCAAGATTGGGTTATTTGGTTATATTCTGAATGCTCAATAAATCTTTTCATTATATCCAGACAGTTGCTTAGCTTTGACGTGCAGTCCTATAGACATACCAAACTAAATCACAAACCATAAATCTTACATGAATTAAATAGTAAGTTGACAACTTTTAATCCATAATCTTCATCCAGCTGTATTACTTTCTGTCACAAAAATATTTTATTTTCATTTGTTACTAATTACTGCAATTATGCTAGAGTACCATACTTATCTCTAGTACCTTAGTGTGACAACAGGAAATGGCATTTTTAAAACACCCAGTAGAACAGAATCCAAGCTGTTGTCTAGTTATACGATACAAACACAGATACCCTAGCTTATGGTGTCATATGTGTAATGTCTGGTTCTTCAATGTGCTGCACATATAATAAATGGAATATCTGTTCTATATGGGACACTGCCAGACAGATCAAATGACTCTACCAATACCGCATGCCAGCTTCATCCCATAACGTAATGACAATGTCGCATGTAATGACATACGTGCCTAACCAGATAGAGCACAGAATGTGGAAAATATTTCTTTTGCATCTAAATTATTTTTTAGAATGTATGTTGTGATGACAGAATTATCTGTAACATAGCCCGAGGGCTGGGTTGGGTTGGGCTGGGCTGGAAGATGGCATTCTAGCTGTGGACTGTCGAAGTCTTATTGAAGCTTAGTTAATCCCCACATAAAATTATCTGAGTGGAAAGGAATCATGCAGTCCCTTGCCATACATCATACGTGTACAATCTGTTTCATTATAATTGCTCTCAGCATGTCCACACATTTTAGACTGCACAAAGTATTTGTCTTGGAAATATAATGAGAGGTAATAAAATGATAAGCCTAGAAACCATCAACTAAACAGTAGTGGAGGATTGTAGATAATAGGAGTGTCCCAAGTGATACTGTTCAGAACAAAATCACAACTTATCTTTTCAAACAAACAGAAGTCTCTCAGCAAACCAAAATATATTTTAAAAAATGAAACCTATTTTCTGTTTAAAACATCTGAAAACTTCTACCCTCAGTTATCGGATCATGATATTACCAGAATAACTTGCATAATTTCTTAAATTGCCATACAACACCCTGTAGTATAATAAAGTTATGATGTACACTACACTGCAATTTTATTCACAGAGTTACTACTTTCAAACACACAATTCTAGCCTCATTACACAGGTTGATCTTCAAGTTATTAAAGAACACTGACTACATTCTTAGAGGCAGCCCAGTGCCACTCCCACTATAAATTTCACACTGTAGCTCATTACAACATAACTTGTGAAATGTGTGAAACAGAGGCTTAACATGTTTAAATAACTCATGTATTTATAAAATTATTCTACCACACACCAAAGAGTAATTCAGAGAATTCACTAGCATAGATGTATGCAAAAATCACAAAAGCTTTAAATTTTGCTTATAATGCACAAAAATTAGAGCCAGAAATCTTCTGTGAGAGGCGCTACAGCAAAGGGAAACTGGACTCTTAAATATAAGCCACTTGTACAAAGAAATTTTTGTTCATAAGTCATCTAATGTCCAATATCCAATAAAAAGACACATATAAGGGAGACATGCAGTCTAATTTTCATGATTAACGGCAATTTCACCAACATAACATTAATGAGACCTGCTTTCACTATAATTTGATATACAAAGTGTAATCTTTCCAGTTACCACTATTTACCACTGATAGTAACATAACCTTCCGTAACTATGAGTTTTTAAAAAAATAGATCATAGATGCAGAAATCTCTCGCAATGTCTCAAAGTGATTAAATAAACCCGCGGTACAATATTTCTGATCATGACAGTTCATTTTACATTCAGTATCGCAGTAATGTCCAAATGATACAGACTTACTATGTACATCTTCTTGTCAACAAAATATCAATTGCTCTGCTACAAATAAAAAAAATAATGACACGAAGTAATGCTTTTCCTAATTACAGATTAAAAGTTTATATCACATGTTCCGTTTCTGTCAATCCGTAAAAACAAGGTAACAAAAGTAAACTAAGCAAATGCCAAAGTGTATACTTCCTAAACCATATGTCAGAACATCACATGAATTCATGATGTCTACGAAAGTTGTGACATTAGTACCTTATCAACGAAAACAACAGTGCGACACGGAAAGAGAGGTGAAAAGGGGGGGGGGGGGGGGGAGGAACGCTGTGTACTGTTGAGAGCGGTTGAGAACGTGGGTTGGGGGAGGGGGGGCACGCTGTGTACTGTTGAGAACATGCATTTAAGTATATGAAGCTATCCTAACATTATCTTGGTCGCATTAAAAATCAAATATAAAACAGAAACAAATGTGTGACATTTAGTTACTGGTGATTTTAAAAAATAAACAAAAGTTTATAACATAACCTAAACGCAACTACAAAACCGGTAAAATACGGACGCGCCGTGAAGCTAAAACATGACAAGCACAATTATCACGCTTAAGATAAATTTCGTTTACTAATAACTTTATTTACCTGATTTGCCTCCTGACTAGTCTTCGTTTTAATGTTTTTGTCTCGATTTTCACTTTTAACGTGGTATAACCTCACCAGCTTACTCTCAGGAACCGGAATGACGTCAGAGAGTATGAGAAATCTGGTGTCACTATATATACTTCAAGTGTTACACCAGTTAACATAACATTGTGGCGATATTGCATTAGCGTGTAGCAATGAGCGTGTGTCATTCCAAAAACTGTATTGTTTCGGATTTCAGAGTATGGGGAAACCGATGCAATGATTCGTGCAGTTGGTTTCGATACCAAGAGACGCACGTAAGTTTTTCATACGAAACGAAAAATAAATGAAAGATCCTAGATCAAATTTCATTCGCAATAATATTTTCAGGGAGCAGTTCGTACATGAAGAATTGATAAACATGAGAAGTAACACATGAAACCTTTCAAATCTGTTCACATTAGCTGCTCAACGGCTTCTACTCATTCAGACTCAATCGTTACGTACTTACGCATGACAACTACAATAAAATGAACAATTACGTTAATTACGCGCCCGTAAGTCTTGTTAACAGTATACCATCAACAGTTAAAACGGAGTAAAAAATACTTCAGCATGAGGTAAATAAGCCTAGTGTACATATTAAAACCCTTTCCAAAATAAAGCCATCAAATTACTTCCTTAGACTTGGCCTTGCATCCCCATTTACCATTCTCTTTAAGGACTGCAGTAAATGTATCACTCATTTTATAAAGAGCGGTTCTCTTACATAACATAACTGCAATCCACCGTATGGCGCGTGGTGGAGGGTACTTTGTATCACCAACAGTGATTTCCATTCCTGTTCCATTCGCAAATAGAATCATAACTTCGTGGTCCATATGCGAAAAGTACGTTGGCAGCAGCAGAATCGTTCTCCAGTCAGCTTCAAATGCGGTTCTCCAATTTTCTCTATTGTCTTCCACGAAAAGAGCGTTGTCTACCCTCCAGGGAGACCCACTTGAGTTCATGAAGCAACCCTGCAAATATTCGCGTACGTCGAACATCTGAAATGCTTCGTTGTCTTCCTTCAATCTGACCTGGTGGGGATCCAAAACACTCGAGCAGTAGTTCACTCGCCTTGAGTTCATAGTGGCGATCTGCAGTCATTACTTAGAAGAAGAAGAACAACAACAACAACAACAACAACTTCTTAACCGAAACCGCTATGAAAAACTTTACCGTAGATAAACAGCTTCGGTAAACTAACAAGGGGAGGCCGCCAATTGTGAAATTCAGATTCGATCCATACTGCGCATAATAAAAGCTCATGGCCAGAGGTGTAATGTGGCAAAGCACCAAGATGCACTTCTCAGCCGTTGTCGAGAAAATCGACAGTTAAAAGAAACCGTTGCGGTGAAATACTCTCTGCGATAATTAATTTTCGACAGCGTCGTGGCGCAGCGGTAAGCGCTCGGGTTCGTAATACGAAGGTCGTCGGATCAAATCTCGCGCCATGAAACGTTTTTTTTTTAGTATTTGTTTTTTGTAATTCAAATGTATATAATTCCCGGCAAGCAGTTGCAACAATTATGCATATAATAAGTAGCTGAAAGTCGTTTGTCGTGGAAAAACTGGCGACTTCGAACATCATTATGTTTTCCGCAAACAAAGTTGTATTTCACAAATGTTATTAATCGTTTTCATAACGTTTACCACGTATAGTTAACGGAAGACGTAGAAACGATACTCCGAAACGAATACGTATAGTGTAAGTCAAACTTTCAAATTAGAATAGAATTTTTAATCGAGTGAAACCGTGACATCAACTCCAGAGACTATTGTATAAAAATCCAATCCATCGTCCACCACCAATTGTCTTCTTCGATTTTTGCCGATATTATACGATACGCGTGGTATCCATCAAACCTGACGAACGATAGAACAATTTTTCGGAATGTCAATCAGATGTGTTTCCCAACAGATAATTTAAAAAACAATTGTTCTTGTAGAAACGCATCGTTTATCAGATGTGCTCGATGTGCTGTTTTCTGCTTTCCATGTTTCTATGATAACTATCACTCTGGTTGGTGCGATACTCCAGCTACTTCTTGTCACTAATTGTTAATTATGTGCGAGTGTATACCGAACATTTCAATAAATTGTATCCACTTGAATATTATTTGTGATATTGTGTTTTATTTCAAGTATTATTTTTCCACGACAAACGACTTCCAACAACTTATTATATGCATAATTGTTGCAACTGCTTGCCGGGAATTATATAAGTTGCAAGTTGCTGAAAGTCGTTTGTCGTGGAAAAATAATATATATATATATATATATATATATATATATATATATATATATATTACCAAAAAAGTAATAAAAAAAGATGCATGGCGTGGGATTCCATCCGGCGACCTTCGGATTACGAACCCAAGCGCTTACCGCTGCGCCACGACGCTCTAGGAAGTTATTAATCGTAGAGAGTATTTCACCGCAACGGTTTCTTTTAACTGTCGATTTTCTCGACAACGGCTGAGAAGTGCATCTTGGTGCTTTGCCACATTACACCTCTGGCCATGAGTTTTTATTATGCGCAGTATGAATCGAGTCTGAATTTCACAATTGGCGGCCTCCCCTTGTAAGTTAGCATCTTCAGATCTTCATGAAGGTTATTACAAATATCTTTCCATTGAATTTCCAAGTAAATAAAACATGAAATGAGCGATGCGTTGGCACGTCAAAATTAAAATTACTATCCTCACAATTCGCCATAACGTCGTTCCCATAATATAACACGCTGGTCGCACTAGTGTTATACATGCAGTCTCGTTTACAGATGAATTACACTTACCTAAAATTCTCTCAGTAAACCCAAGTCAACCATTCGCTTTCTATACTACCGTCCTTACTTGCCCCTTCCATTTTATATCACTCTGCAACGTTACGCGTAGATAATTAACCGACGTGATTCTTTCGAGAAGCAGTCTACTGTATCTGAACATTATGAGACTTGCATTTTTCTACACTTCCCAGTCACTAAACGGCGAGACTTTCCCGCACACCAGTGTCATCAGCAAACAGTCGCTAATTGTTGATCACCCTGTCCACACTTTCCTGGAACACTCCTGGCGATACATCTGTCTCTGATGAACACTCGCCGCGGAAGACAACGTGCTGGGTTCTGTTACCTAATTAAGACGTCCACTCACATATCTGGGAACCTATTCCTATGCTCGTACCTCCGTTTGCAGTCTGTACTGGGGCACCGTGTCAAACGATTTCTGGGAATCTAGGAATGTAGAATCTGCCCATCATCCATGGTTCGTAGATTCGTGCAAGAAAAGTTTCACAGGAAAGATGCTCTCTAAATCCGCGTTGAATCATCGACGGAAGCTTTTCTCTCTCAAGGAAATTTATTGTATCCAACTCAGAGTACGTTCAATAATTTGTCAGCAAACCGATGTTAAAGGATATCGGTCTATAATTTTGCGGGTCCGTCCATTTACCCTTCTCCTATACAAGAGACCCCTGTGCCTTTTTCCAGTCGCTTGGGCTTTGCGCTGGACGAAAGCTAGGCGATAAATACAGGCTAAGTAAAGGGTCAGTACCGTAGAGCACTCTTCGTAAAACCGCACTGCGATTCCGCCCGGACCTGGCGACTTAACTGTTTTCAACTCTTTCAGTCGTTTCTCTACGTCAGTGATAGTTAATACTATGTCGTCCAAACGGGACTCTGTGCGACGGTCAAGCGACAGTATGTCTGCACGATTCTCCTGCATGAACGATTTCTTAAACGCGAAACTTAAAACTTCGGCTTTCCTTTTGCTATCTCTTACTGCCATACCGCACCGACCAACGAAAGACTGGATCCGCTTAGCAAATGTACGTAGGACCAGAATTTTCTCAGGTTCTCGACAAGATAAAAAAAAAGTTCAAATGTGTGTGAAATCTTATGGGACCTAAATGCTAAGGTCATCAGTCCCTAAGCTTACAGACTACGTAACCTAAATTATCCTAAGGACAAACACATACACCCATGCCCGAGGGAGGACTCGAACCTGCGCCGCGAAAAGCTGCACAGTCCATGACTGCAGCGCCTCAGTCCGCTCGACGATAAGATCTTTTGTTAGGATACAGCGGTGGTAGCTGTGAGCTTCGCGCATCGATCTTTTCACAGATCCACGAATTTCTGCTAACTTCTGCCTGTCGTCATTTGCACGTTCTTTTTTGAACCGAAAGTGCAACAATCTCTGCTTCCTCAACAATTTCCGATCGTCGTTATGGAACCGCGGTGGGTCTTTTCTGTCCGTAATCCACTTACTCGGCAGTCATACTTACTCGGCGGTCGGCACATACTTCTCAAGAAGGCAATTTACAGTCTGTTTAAACTTTGCCCGTACACTGATGAGCCAAAACACTATGACCACTGCCCACCGCGAGGTTCTATGCTGCCTGATGGCGCTGAGGACACGTGACGCGGTGGAGCGTCACAAAAGGGAAATCATTCTAGCGACAGTATGTGGCGCAAATGCGGAAGTTTGCCAACTTCAGCGACTTTGTCAAAAGCCAGATTGTTGTGGTCCAGTGCCAGGGAGCGAGCATCTTGGAAACGGCGAAGCTGGTTGGCTGTTCGCGTGTTGCTATCATGAGCATCTTTGGAAAGTGGCTGAAGAATGCTGAAACCGCGAGTTGGCGACAAGAAGTTGGACGTACATACCTGATCACTGAACGATGGGAGCTTGCCCGCTCTCTCAAACAGGATAGGCGGCGATCTGTGGCATATGTGACGGCAGAGAACAATCCTGGCGCAGACATAGGTCCCTTGGGAGCACACCGTAAGTGCACAGTGTTGAACATGGTGCTTCGCAGCAGAGGACCCCTACGTGTTCCAATGTTGACCAACAACATCGTCTGTTACACTATTGGCCATTAAAATTGCTACACCAATAAGATGACGTGCTACAGACGCGAAATTTAACCGACAGGAAGAAGATGCTGAGATATGCAAATGATTAGCTTTTCAGAGCATTCACATAAAGTTGATGCCGGTGGCGACACCTACAACGTGCTGACACGAGGAAAGTTTCCAACCGATTTCTCATACACAAACAGCAGTTGACCGGCGTTGCCTGATGAAACGTTGTAGTGATGCCTCGTGTAAGGAGGAGAAATGCGTACCATCACGATTCCGACTTTGATAGAGGTCGGATTGTAGCCTATCTCGATTGCGGTTTATCGTATCGCGACATTGCTGCTCGCGTTGGTCGAGATCCAATGACTGTTAGCATAATATGGAATCGGTGGGTTCAGGAGGGTAATACGGAACGCCGTGCTGGATCCCAACGGCCTCGTATCACTAGCAGTCGGGATGACAGGTATCCTGTCCGTGTGGCTGTAACGGATCGTGCAGCCACGTCTCGATCCCTGAGTCAACAGATGGGGACGTTTGCAAGACAACAGCCACCTGCACGAACAGTTCGACGACGTTTGCAGCAGCATGGACTATCAGCTCGGAGATCATGGCTGCGGTTACCCTTGGTGCTGCATCACAAACAGGAGCGCCTGCGATGGTGTACTCGACGACGAACCTGGGTGCACGAATGGCAAAACGTCATTTTTTCGGATGAATTCAGGTTCTGTTTACAGCATCATGATGGTCGCATCCGTGTTTGGCGACATCGCTGTGAATGCACGTTGGAAGCGTGTATTCGTCATCGCCATACTGGTGTATCACCTGGCGTGATGGTATGGGGTGCCATTGGTTACAAGTCTCGGTCACCTCTTGTTCGCATTGACGGCACTTTGAACAGTGGACGTTACATTTCAGATGTGTTACGACCCGTGGCTCTACCCTTCATTCGGTCCCTGCGAAACCCTACATTTCAACAGGATAATGCACGACCGCATGTTGCAGGTCCTGTACGGGCCTTTCTGGATGCAGAAAATGTTCGACTGCTGCCCTGGCCAGCACATTCTCCAGATTTCTCACCAAATAATTAAAACGTCTGGTGAATGGTGGCCGAGCAACTGACTCGTCACAATATGCCAGTCACTACTCTTGATGAACTGTGGTATCGTGTTGAAGCTGCATGGACAGCTGTACCTGTACACGCCATCCAAGCTCTGTTTGACTTAATGCCCAGGCGTATCAAGGCCGTTATTACGGCCAGAGGTGGTTGTTCTGGGTACTGATTTCTCAGGATCTATGCACCCAAATTATGTGAAAATGTAATCACATGTCAGTTCTAGTATAATATATTTGTCCAATGAATACCCGTTTATCATCTGCATTTCTTCTTGGTGTAGAAATTTTAGTGTCCAGTAGTGAATGATTACAGTGGGCAAGGGATCATCGAGATTGGGCAGTGGGAATCGTGTCGCCTGGTCGGATGAATCCCGTTTATTGTTAAATCAAGAGGATGGCCGTGTCCAGATACGCCGTCATCCAAGCGAACAGCTACTCGAAACAAGCAGCGCGCCACGTATTCAGGTCGGTGGGAGCACTATTATGTTATGTGGGAGATTCAACTGGGCTTCCGTGGGACCTGTGGTAGTAATCGAAGTCACCAAGATAGCTGTGGACAACATGAACACTAATAGGGAGCACCTGCAACTCCTTATGGTTGATGTCTTCTCTGACAACGGTGGCATCCACCAGCAAGATAACTGTCCCTGTCACAACGGTAGAATCACAAGGGCAGAACCGTGCTGGAATGGTTTGAAGATCATGATAGTGAATTCACGTTGATGTCTTGGGCATGAAATTCAGCTCTGAATCCGATGAAACGCAACGATGACGCTATCGGACGCCAGCTGCGCACCCACAAACCAATCGCCCGTAAATTACGGAAAGTGTGTGACCTGTGCCCAGGCATCTGGTGCCACAAACTTCCGAAAGCCTTTCAAGTACTTGTCGAATCTGTGGCACGCAAAATCACTGCTGAATTGCGTTACAGATATGGATCAACACGCCTTAAAGTAGGTGTTCATAATATTTCTGAGTATCAGTGTAGTTCTCTACAGAGATCCCACTGGAATTAAATGATTCCCTTCATTTTACAACTACTTATCTGCTCTTTCTAGTAAAAACGCTCTCCTAGCCCTCTTGGTGGATTTATTAACTTCCATTGTCTCTGTCATGACATCATGATAACTAATCCCTGTCTCTATACTGAGTTTGTCGATGAGGTCAGGCCTGTTTCAAGTTACAAGATATAAAATATTTTCATTGCGTGTGGCCCGTCGAACTAGCCGCTGAAGACATTTTTCGGAAAAACGTGTTCGAAACTATTCACAAGACTGCCTGTTCGTACCAGCTACAACATATCCATAGACGTCCCAGTCTACACTCGGTAGACTTAAGTCGCCTCCAACTAATATTATATGATCTGGGTATTTCCGCGGTATTTTAAAACTGTCTCAGCGGAATCTGGTATCCGGTAAAAGAATCCGCTAGTTAACTTCAGTTCACTTAGACCTGTTACATGCGTCCAGATAACTTCACCGCCAGACTCAGTTTCAATCTCGACAGGCACAATATTTTTGTCGACTGCAATGTACGCTATCCCTTCTGTAGCGTCTAATCTGTTTTTTCGATATATGTTGCATAACTCGCTAAGTATTTCAGAGCTTTTCACTTCGGGTTTCAGCTGGCTCTCGGTTTCGAGAGTTTCGAGAGTAATTTGAGCGTGACAACTTTCCTGGAGCGTAATAAATTCAATAGCTTTGTTACAAATACTTCGACAATTTATTATTAAAATATTGACAGTCCAAGCGTCTTTACTTTTTACGCGGTCTGATTTAGCTCTCTATGTATCGACTGGCGAACGTTCGTCAGAGGACCTCAGACTGCCGTCCAGCCTAAAAAAAAAAAAAAAAAAAAAACCATGTGCGCTCCATAAGTACTCTGCTACCCGCGTAGCTACTGTGTAGTGCGCCCCTGACCTATCAAGGGGAGTCCTATAATTCTCCATCCCATAATGCAGGTCCAGAAATCTGCAGCCAAGATCATCACATAGTCAACGAAGACTTTGGTTGAGACCCACCACTCGGTTCCAAACCGAAAACATTTTTAAAAATCGTGTGTTCCTTCACCATTCCTATGACTTGTGCCTCAGAAGCAGACAGAAGGAACAGAATGTCCACCGAAGCGATACTGTCACTGTTGAGCATAATGGCTGAGCAATCTTAAAGACAACAGTCATTACATTTTACGGCACTAAATCGTTCGAGAATACGATGAATTTTTCAGGTACACAGATACAGAGCACACAGTGCGCTTAAGAAGGAAGGATCGTTAACGCTACAAGAATAATAGAAGGTGTATAACCAGATCAGAACTTGACCATAAGTTCAAGTGCATTTCGAACTCCATTTGATCACTGTCATAATTTTACATTAAAACGAAATGCAGATAGATTACCACTCTCTGTAATCACAGTTTATATTGGAGACCAATCTACGACCTTAGCTACAATCAAATAGTCATGGGATTTCGAATACATGTGCATAACGAATTACTGTCCACATCACCTGTTGACGTATTCAGCAGTCTTCATATGTCTGGTATTGTACCCATCGGTTTAATTTGTAACGCTATCTATTTTTTATTCCGCATTAACCTGCGTTATTCCAACTGACACAACATGTCCCAACATCCTAATGCAAGTTTTCCATGGCGTCCCTAAATCACTTAAGGGGATATACCAAGGTGACTCATGATTTTGGAACCGATTTCATGATTTTTTCAATAAAATAACTAACAAATTCCAGAACTGACTTTAGACCTTTATTGTACGTCCTTAAGGTTGATAATGTATTTTTTAAGTAAAAATTATGCACATAGAGAAAACTACACGACATCGACGAATGGCCTTCGCAGAGTGCGAGGGCGGTTGGTGGGAGCTCTGAATGCCTCACTGTTCAACCTAGAACAAAATTTCAAAAACTGCTTTGCAACTGAAAATGGTTTTAACAAAATGGCGGCACTATGAAAATAAAGTCAATGTTTTTGACAAAAGAGTCGTATAAAACGTGCACCAAAAATCGAAATTAAAACAAATCGCAAAAATCCTACGTGCTACAGCATAAAGAACGCCGACTCACAAGTAACAAAAAGGTCGTAGTTCCTGCAAACTTGAAAAATGTTGTTTTGAAAAAACAAACACGTCAAATTTCAACTTTTATTTTTTAATATTGGAACTGAAAAAAAAACTTTAATCGGCTCTGTACAGTTGGCCTTTTTTTCGCCGATATCGAAACACTCTCATATTCACGAAATTATATCGATTAGCTGGCTTCCGCCTACCAGCCGAAGCGGTTTTTGCAAATCTGGGATAACTTCTTAACCTTTTCTTCTGTATAAATACACTTGTTTGTCATTTTTAAGCGCCCACGTTTTACTTTGTAAAAAAAGAAAAAAGAACACAAGCGAAATGACAGAGTTAAGCAGACGCGAGATAAGCACGTGTTTTCAGATTGTTTACCATAAATGCATCATATTACGAAGAAAAATCTTCTTGAGAATAGTATTCTAGTTGATACTAACGCTCTTTGTGATGCTATCCGAAACTAACAGAACCCATATTTCTTCGGTAACTGTTATGGTATTTCATCAGTTGTATTAGAGCAGTCGGATGCGCCAGATCCTCATGCAGTAAACCGCACTAACATTTATGACAAACTTTGTATGAATTAATCTTAAAAATAGACTTTCTAAGCAACATTTTAGGCCATTAGAAATTTTATGCTAAATTAATTTCTACCCTGGTTATTCCTTTAAGCTGAACGGCAGAGCGGTTTCTAAAACAAGGCCGCGGACAATTTATTCTTATACTCTTGCAAAGATTGTCGAATTACCTAGTCGTTGATAAGAAATTAAAACTTCGATCTCAGTTCTCACCTTCCTTCTCTACGAGAAGCTCCCGTAGTAACAACGTTCCTACACAAGCCTTCGAACCTGCTTTCACATTAACGAACACGTGAATCAGTGTTACCTATTAGTATATACACTCCTGGAAATGGAAAAAAGAACACATTGACACCGGTGTGTCAGACCCACCATACTTGCTCCGGACACTGCGAGAGGGCTGTACAAGCAATGATCACACGCACGGCACAGCGGACACACCAGGAACCGCGGTGTTGGCCGTCGAATGGCGCTAGCTGCGCAGCATTTGTGCACCGCCGCCGTCAGTGTCAGCCAGTTTGCCGTGGCATACGGAGCTCCATCGCAGTCTTTAACACTGGTAGCATGCCGCGACAGCTTGGACGTGAACCGTATGTGCAGTTGACGGACTTTGAGCGAGGGCGTATAGTGGGCATGCGGGAGGCCGGGTGGACGTACCGCCGAATTGCTCAACACGTGGGGCGTGAGGTCTCCACAGTACATCGATGTTGTCGCCAGTGGTCGGCGGAAGGTGCACGTGCCCGTCGACCTGGGACCGGACCGCAGCGACGCACGGATGCACGCCAAGACCGTAGGATCCTACGCAGTGCCGTAGGGGACCGCACCGCCACTTCCCAGCAAATTAGGGACACTGTTGCTCCTGGGGTATCGGCGAGGACCATTCGCAACCGTCTCCATGAAGCTGGGCTACGGTCCCGCACACCGTTAGGCCGTCTTCCGCTCACGCCCCAACATCGTGCAGCCCGCCTCCAGTGGTGTCGCGACAGGCGTGAATGGAGGGACGAATGGAGACGTGTCGTCTTCAGCGATGAGAGTCGCTTCTGCCTTGGTGCCAATGATGGTCGTATGCGTGTTTGGCGCCGTGCAGGTGAGCGCCACAATCAGGACTGCATACGGCCGAGGCACACAGGGCCAACACCCGGCATCATGGTGTGGGGAGCGATCTCCTACACTGGCCGTACACCACTGGTGATCGTCGAGGGGCCACTGAATAGTGCACGGTACATCCAAACCGTCATCGAACCCATCGTTCTACCATTCCTAGACCGGCAAGGGAACTTGCTGTTCCAACAGGACAATGCACGTCCACATGTATCCCGTGCCACACAACGTGCTCTAGAAGGTGTAAGTCAACTGCCCTGGCCAGCAAGATCTCCGGATCTGTCCCCCATTGAGCATGTTTGGGACTGGATGAAGCGTCGTCTCACGCGGTCTGCACGTCCAGCACGAACGCTGGTCCAACTGAGGCGCCAGGTGGAAATGGCATGGCAAGCCGTTCCACAGGACTACATCCAGCATCTCTACTATCGTCTCCATGGGAGAATAGCAGCCTGCATTGCTGCGAAAGGTGGATATACACTGTACTAGTGCTGACATTCTGCATGCTCTGTTGCCTGTGTCTTTGTGCCTGTGGTTCTGTCAGTGTGATCATGTGATGTATCTGACCCCAGGAATGTGTCAATAAAGTTTCCCCTTCCTGGGACAATGAATTCACGGTGTTCTTATTTCAATTTCCAGGAGTGTATTTCGTTATGATAACGGCAGCGACACGTCGTGGCGTGGACTCTTCGAGGCATTGAAAACGCGGGGATGCCATTCGGAGCCATGACCTCTCAGATACTTCCTGGCTACCGTGGTCATCTCTGTCGATGACGTAGCAAATCTGTCCAGTATGGATAAAGTCAGATGACTTGTGGAGAGGGAGGGGCTACAAAAACCATCCCATCTCCGAGACAGGTGGCATTCTGTTTTGTATTGTTGAAGGTATAGGTCGCCTGACAGATACCGTAGAATGTAGAGCTGTAGACGACCAGACGGCTGCAGATGATCAGACAGCAGGTTTCTCTATGGTAAACCGACGAGAGACGATGGTAGATAAATCAAAGGCCACAAGGAAGTGACCGTCTTATCAAGGGGGATGCATCGGGTTTTGGCCAGCGATCAGCGTTTAATAAAAATCAGTCAAGACTCATCAGTTCAGACGACTTAATTCTATTCTTCTTGTGTGCAATGGCGGAGATTTACCATTTTACCGCAATTTATTACCACGTCTTAATAATTCAGCAGTCATTACTAGGCAGACTGTGTCGCAATTGCGATAGAGAAATACATACTATCAGAATATACATAAATGAAACAGAAATATATTCAGGTGGCGAAAGTAGTGGGGGGTTTATCCTAATGTCTTGTCAGACCTCCTTTTGTCCGGCGTAGTGCGGCACCTCGATGTGGCATGGGCTTAACAAGTCGTTGGAAGCCCCTGCAGATATACTGAGCCATGCTGCCTCTATAGCCGTCCATAATTGCGGAAGCGTTGCCGGTGCAGGATTTTGTACACGAACTGACCTCTAGATTGAGTCTGAAGGTTGATTTTGATGGCCAATTCACTCTCTCGAATTGTTTAGATTGTTCTTCAAACCAGTCGCGAACATTATTGTGACCCGGTGACAAGGCGCGTTGTCATCCATAAAAATGAAGTCCACTAACGGGTGCAAATAGTCTCCCAGTATCCATTTCGAGTCAATGATCGGTTCCGTTAGACCAGAGAACAGTCCGTTCCCCGCAAAAACAGACCACACAATTATGGAGACATCACCAGCTTGCACAGTGCCTAGTTGACGTCTTGGGTCCATGGCGTCATGCGATCCAGACAACAATCGAACCGTACTGCCAGGTCTTACCACCTGAAATCGGGCCTCATTTGACCGGGTGACGGTTTTTGACTGGTGTCCAACCGATGTGATGACGAGCCCAGGAGGGGCGCCTAAGGCGATGTCGTGCTGTCAGAGAAGGCACTCGCGTCGGTCGTGTACTGCCATAACCCATTAACGCCAGATTTCGCCGCGCTGTCCTAACGGATACGTTAGTCCTACTTTTCACACTGATTTCTACGGTTGTTTCACGCAGTGTTGCTTGCCAGCGCTGACAACTCTACGCAGACGCCACTGCTCCCGGTCGTTAAGTGAAGGTTCTCGACCACTGCGTTGTCCGCGGTGAGAGGTAATGCTCGAAATTTGGTATTCTCTTGACACTGTGGATCTCAGAATATTGGACTCCCTAACGATTTCCGAAATGGAACGTCCAACGCTTCTAGCTCCAACCTACCTTTCCACGTCCAAAGTCTGTTAATTCCCGTCGTGCGACCGTAATCTCACGAGAAATCTTTTCTCATGAATCATCTGAGTGCAAATGACAGCTCCGCCTACGCACTGCCCGTAGATGCTTCCTGAACGCGATACTACCGGCATCTGTATATATATCGCTATCCCATGAATTCTGTCATCTCTGTGGACAGCAACATTGTATATAAGGATAGCTGTTTACAATTTATACAGAAACCAGCTGGCAGTTATAAGAGTCGAGGAGCATGAAAGGGAAGCAGTGGTTGGGAATGGAGTGAGACAGGGTTGTAGCCTTTCCCCGATGTTATTCAATCTGTATATTGAGTAAGCAGTAAAGGAAACAAAAGAAAAGTTTGGAGTAGGTATTAAAATCCATGGAGAAGAAATAAAAACTTTGAGGTTCGCCGGTGACATTGTAATTCTGTCAGAGACAGCAAAGGACTTGGAAGAGCAGTTGAACGGAATGGACAGTGTCTTGAAAGGAGGATATAAGATGAACATCAACAAAAGCAAAACGAGGATAATGGAATGTAGTCGAATTAAATCGCGTGTTGCTGCGGGAATTAGATTAGGAAATGAGACGCTTAAAGTAGTAAATGAGTTTTGCTATTTGGGGAGCAAAATAACTGATGATGGTCGAAGTAGAGAGGATATAAAATGTAGACTGGCAATGGCAAGGAAAGCGTTTCTGAAGAAAAGAAATTTGTTAACATCGAGTATAGATTTAAGTGTCAGAAAGTCGTTTCTGAAAGTATTTGTAAGGAGTGTAGCCTTGTATGGAAGTGAAACGTGGACGATAAATAGTTTAGACAAAAAGAGAATAGAAGCTTTCGAAATGTGGTGTTACAGAAGAATGCTGAAGGTTAGATGGGTAGATCACGCAACTAATGAGGAGGTATTGAATAGAATTGGAGAGAAGAGGAGTTTGTGGCACAACTAGACTAGAAGAAGGGATTGGTTGGTAGGACATGTTCTGAAGCATCAAGGGATCACCAGTTTAATATTGGAGGGCAGCGTGGAGGGTAAAAATCGTAGAGGGAGACCAAGAGATGAATACACTAAACAGATTCAGAAGGATGAAGGTTGCAGTAGGTACTGGGAGATGAAGAAGCTTGCACAGGATAGAGTAGCATGGAGAGCTGCATCAAACCAGTCTCTGAACTGAAGACCACAACAACAACATATAAGGGTAGACATGTAACATGTCATTTAGCTGAAAGTGGTAGCCAATCAAAATATGAAAAAAGTCATAACGCACAAAATAACAACACCGTCTGGTTTGTCTACATGTTGCAAAGATTCCAAAAGTCCGTCTTGCAACATCAAAGAAAAAAAAAAAATTGCCGAATACGGGGGTTGCAGTCACAGAGTATTCTGGACATTTATTTTGATTTTTTTTCCATGTGTAATTAATGATTGTACATTACATATATTTTGTGCCAACTCTTTCACGTATTTTGGATAATCGAAAGCATGCTATTCTCTGCTCAGTGTGAACTGAGGGGAGTAGAAGTACACGTGTGGGGTCCTGGCTTCTGCACCCCATAGTCAGGAGGTAGTTCTGAATGTTCGGGTATTATAAGGGTACATTTTGACAAAACTACTACAAAAATGTATTTGGGCCGAACGGGAGTGTTACACATACAGTAGCAAGTACAGAATAACGTTTGTGCAGCACTGGCACGTTGAGTGTACTTAAATTTCGTATTTTGTGGTTAGTTCAATGGTGTAAGTGTTACATACAATGGTGTGCAAAACTAAAGGACGAAAGTAGGTTTCGTATGATATGACACTGCAAAGCAACATTAGCTTGATGAAACTTGGACCATACATAGAAAGAAGTGCTACAACATAGCACGGCAGGTAACAGAAACAAATATGCAATGAGACGAACAGAAATGACAGTTTTATTCAAAGTCAAGAAATACACTGAAGTGACCGTGATTTGTGATGGCCCCCTGGATGGCTGGTAAATAGTTCTTATGGTAGACGGTTCTATTCATCCACCAGCTCGGTTGACAATTGCTGCATGATCGTTGCGGCATGTGGACGTGCTACAATACGCATTCCACACATCCGCGATGGAATGTAAGTCGGGGAACGGGAAAGCCAGCCCATTCGCCGAATATCCTCACGTTCCTAGAGCTCCTCTTCCTGGGCTGTTCCATGCGGTCGTGCATTGTCATCCACAAAAATGAAGTCAGAGCCGATTGCACCCCTAAAAAAAAGAGACACGGGGAAGGACTACAGTGCAACAATAACTTTGACTGGTGAGTGTACCGTGTTCAAAGATTTGGAGGTCAGTACACACATGCACCATTATGTCTCATATCACCATAACACCTGGACCACCAAAATGATGATGTTGGCAACGTCCCTGGGTGCATTAAATGATCCCACCTCTAAGTATATGAGATATTCATTGTCAACGTCCAACAACAATTCGTTTCAGTCGATCCCACACGTGTCCAGTTGGGTTCTTGTCCGGGGTACAGGTAAGCGGTTCCATTCTGGTGATCCTAGCATGTTGTTGCCGGCCGCTGTGGTCGAGTGGCTCTAGGCGCTTCAGTCTGGAACCGCGCTGCTGCTACGGTCGCAGGTTCGAATCCTGCCTCTGGCAGGGATGTGGGTGGTGTCCTTAGGTTAGTTAGGTTTACTTAGTTCCAAGTCTTGGGGACCGATGACCTCAGATGTTAAGTCCCATAGTGCTTAGAGCCATTTGAACCATTTTTTGAGCATGTTGTAAGAACGAGGTCACGAGAACAGCAGAATGAGCGAGTGAGTAATCATAAATGCTGGCGATATGGTCCTAGTATCGGCCCAATCCTGGGGCGTCTCTTCTGCATGATTTTTTGCCCATCTGTGACTGAGTCCATTATGTTGTGGTGTAGAACGTGGTGCTCACTGTGGTCGTTGGGAATCGAGATTCGCATCATGCAATCATTCCCTAACAGTTTGATTCGATACATGACATCCTGAAGCCTCTTCGAAGCCGTATTCAGTACTGGAGCATTCAATCGAGGATGGTTTGACTCAAAAGTCGTAGATACGGTACCCTGTGCACCTGGTGAATGTGGACGGCCTGTGCGTTCTAAATCCTCAACAGTATCTGTCACTTGGAATAGATTCCGTGTCCGCACCACATCACTTTGACTCTGGCGTACACGTCGAGCAACTTCCCTGGTTAATAAGTCTACTGCGCGTAACATAATGATGCGCATCCGATCACTGATCGCAACTGTCCTCTGTGGCATGATGGACGTTCACTCTTCTGGTCCACAGACGTCTCTATGGCGTCAATACCGGTCCTTTACGTTCAACTGAAATGCTGCAATCCATTCGAGAGCGGCGACCTACACGTAGGTAGGGCTCATGGTGTGTGTTTAAAACAATATCAGGGGTGTCCTTCCGATCGATTCAGGAACAGTCACAACAGCCATACACTGCATGACATGTTGAGGCGGTGCAACACTTAAACCTTCAGTTTTGTTGAAGAGTGATGTGACTGGTAGTTCATCATTGCAAGATTATATGATAACAAATTCAGGTCAAATGAGACAAACATGTCACAGATAAGGGTGCGCAAACATACGCATCAGTACATAGTGAACGCACCTCCTCCCGCCCCCCACCCCTCCCCCTTTCCACACCCATTTTTCTGCAACGCAGGCGTGTATTTTCGCATGTCAACGATCATAAAGATGCCAAATGGCATCCCGCGATAGATTGTCCCACGTATCTAGCGCCTTTTGTTTCATTTCAGCAACAGTTCTCGCAGACTCTTCTGTCGGTGAAATGACAGGGGCACCTGTGCAATGTAGAGGGCACTGGTTTCTTTACCCTGCAGAACCATGAATTGTGCCCGCGAGTTGTAACAGATGGCCTGTCACACCATGAAGCGTGGGCTGGGACCTAAGTGTGCATTGTACATTCTTCACTCGTGTACAGACATGATCTATTTTGGTCACTGAAGACATCATAGCCGTATTCCACTCTCCATTTGACTCTTTCACGACACCAGAGAAACAGAGAAGCCGTGTATGGCTGTGTCATGGTGTCAGTGGTAGCATGGACAGAGGCACACGGATCTTAATCTTGCTGCAAACAGACAGTTGTCAATTGTCCTTGATGACAAATCTGGTGCAACATGTAGCTAGATTTCTTCCCTTGACGATGTTTGATCGGCCACCACTGCTCGCAAAATACGTAGTTCTTCAATTACGTCTGTACTACGAGGTCGTCAGAACCTGGTGTACGGGTGTGGGACCATACCACTGATCACTGCTGCTACCGATACACTGTGTCCACCATGTGCAACAATCCTTCGACACGTCCACCTAGCTTCCCGCAGGGACAAAATGCGATGCCGCTCAATGATTTCATTGTTCAACAGCTTTACTTACTCTTCGGCGGGGCACGGGTGAACCTTAGAATGAATGTTGTAAATACTTCTCACCTCTAAGCTCAGCGCAATTACCGCCTGCGGAGTCAAAACAGAGGGTGCACAGACAGGCATCCCGGGCGCCATTTCGACTGCCGTGACAAATGAATCACTAATACTACAACTCCTTAAATACGCTCTGTAGGCACTGAACACAGTCCTTGACAGTGTTGCTTTTTTTCGGCAGTGTATATGTAGTAGCTAAAGCTGAAATTGCAAGCGAAATCTGTACAAATATATATAAAAGATGACGCAGGCTATCACGGAGATTCTCGGGACGAAAATTTCCGCAGACTACGGCTGTACGTTGTTGTAATGGTAGCGTCTTTGCGTAGTAATCAAAAGCCCTCGGTCACGGATTCGAACTCCCTCCCCCCCCCCCCCCCGCTCCCCCCTGCCCCTTAAGTTTTGAATAAAAATCAGCACTGACGGCCGAAGAATTCCGGCATAAGAAGTCACCCTCATTCTGGCAATGGCCTTCTCAAAGTGGGCGGAGGAGCGGGCAAAGGTTCAGGGCACTCTCTTGCCCATAGGGTGGGGAACCGCCCGTAAAGGCGGAAGAATCAGCAATGATCAACGGTATGAGGATCCAGGAGGCAATGGAAACCGCACAGAATGTGTATCTACAGGACATGTGGCCTGCAATTGAAAAAGTATTGTGATGATTTCTATATTGGCAAAAGATTCCGGAATGGCCGCCATTCGGATCTCCGGGAGGAGACTTTTAAGGGAAGGTGACCCTGAGGAAAACATCGAGTAATCAACGAAAGAATAACGTTCTCCGAGTCGGGGCGTGGAATGTCTGAAGCTGGAACGTAGTATGGAAGCTAGAAAATTTGAAAAGGGAAATGCAAAGGCTCAATCTAGATTATAGTAGGGGTCAGTGAAGTGAAATGGAAAGAAAACAAGGATTTCTGGTCAGATGAGTATAGGGTAATATCAACAGCAGCAGAAAATGGTATAACGGGAGTAGGATTCGTTATGAATAGGAAAATAGGGCAGAGAGTGTGTTACTGTGAACAGTCCAGTGATAGTGTTGTTCTCATCAGAATCGACAGCAAACCAACACCGACAACGACAGTTCAGTTATATCTGCCGACGCCGCAAGCTCAAGACGAAGTGATAGATGAAGCATATGAAGATATTAAATTGGTAATTGAGTAATCAAAGGGCTGTCAAAATCTGATAGTCTTGGGGGCTGGAATGCGCTTGTAGGGGGGGTAAGAGAATGCATAAAGGGACAATGTGGGCTTGGTAACAGGAATGAGAAAGGGGCTAAACTAATTGAGTTCTGTAATAAATTTCAGTTTAATAACGTATACTCTGTTCAGAATTCACAAGAGGAAGAGGTATACTTGGAAAAGACATCCAGATACGGGAAGATTTCAGTTGGATTACATCATGGTCAGACAGAGATTCCGAAATCAGATACTGCATTGTAAGGCGTACCCAGGAGAAGATACAGACTCAATCACAACGTAGTAGTGATGAAAAGTAGGCTGAAGTTTAAGAGATTTGTCAGGAAGAATCAACATGCAAAGAAGTGGGATACAGAAGTACTAAGGAATGAAGAGATAAGATTGAAGTTCTCTAAGGCTACAGATACTGCGATAAGGAATAGCTCAGTAGGCAGTACAGTTGAAGAGGAATGGACATCACTAAAAACAGCAACACAGATGTTAGACAGAAGAACATAGGTACAAGGAAAGCAACTGCACAGAAACCAGGGGTAACACAAGAGATATTTCAGTTGATCGATGAAAGAAGGAAGTGCAAAAATGTTCAGGGAAATTCAGGAATACAGAAATACAAATCTCTGAGGAGTGAGATAACTAGGAAGTGCAGGGAATCTAAGACGAAATGGCTGCAGGGAAAATTTGAAGAAATCTAAAAAGAAATGATTGTCCGATGGGCTGATTTAGCATATAGAAAAGCCAAATCAACTTTCGGTGTAATCAAAAGCAATGATGGTAAGAGAGCACAGGCAATTCCACCGTTAAATGTACAGGAGAGAGTGGATATGTAGAAATAGTACATTGAAGGCTTCTATGAGGGATAATAGTTGTCTGATGTGTTAGAAGAAGAAAAAGGATATATTTAGAAGACACAGGGGATGCTGTACTAGAATCAGAATTTAAAAGTGCTTTGGAAGACTAAAGATCAAATAAGGCAGAAGGAACAGATAACATTTCATCAGAGTTTCTAAAATCATTGGGGAAAGTGGCAACAAAACGGCTGTTCACGTTAGTGTTAGTATGTATGTGTCTGGCGATATACCATCAGATTTTTCGGAAAAATACGATCACCGCAATTCCGAAGACTGCAAGAACTGACAGGTGCGAGAATTATCGCACAATCAGCTTAACAGCTCATGCATCCGAGTTGCTGTCAAGAATAACACACAGAAGAATGGGAAAGAAAATTGAGGATTTGTTAGTTGACGAACAATTTGGCTTTACGAAAGGTAAAGGAACCAGAAAGGCAATTTTGACTTTGTGGTTGATAACGAAAGCAAGACTAAAGGAAAATCAAGAAACGTTCAAAGGATTTTCATATGAACTTGGAAAAAGCGATCGACAATGTAAAATAGTGCAAGATGTTCGAAATTCTGAGGAAAATAGGGGGCAAGCTAAAGGGAGAGAGTGGTAATATGCAATATGTACAAGAGAGAAGAAGGAATAATAAGAGTGGAAGACCTTAGCCGGCTGGGGTGGCCGAGCGGTTATAGGCGCTAGTCTGGAACCGCGCGACCGTTACGGTCGCAAGTTCGAATCCTGCTTGGCTCTGAGCACTATGGGACTTAACTGCTGAGGTCATCAGTCCCCTAGAACTTAGAACTACTTAAACCTAACTAACCTAAGGACATCACACACATCCATGCCCGAGGCAGGATTCGAACCTGCGACCGTAGCGGTCGCGCGGTTCCAGACTGTAGCGCCTAGAACCGCTCGAAAAAAGGACAGAATGTTAGGACATTTGTTAAGACATCAGCGAATAACTTCCATGATACTAGAGAGAGCTGTAGAGGATAAAAACTGTAGAGGAAGAAAGAGATGGAATACATCCAGCAAATAATTGAGGACGTAGGTTGCAAGTGCTACTCTGAGAGGAAGAGGTTGGCGCAGGAGAGGAATTCTTGGCGAGCCCCATCAAACCAGTCAGAAGACTAATGGCTCGAAAAAAAAATGGGAAACGATACCAAACACTGTTCTGGTAGGACTATATACTTTGATAATAGTTGTGCTGGATGCTCTACTATGTTTCAGTGATGGTGCAGTGTCAAGGTTTAAGGTTTTGGAATTGGTGGGAGTGCCTGGTGGTCTAAATATGCAAAGAACTAATTGCCATTGATCACAGGAAACTCTACGAAACAGAAAAATCAGTGTTGGAGTCACCAGAGAGTCAAGAATAAGAAGAATCTGAAGAAAAGGAAGGGAAAACAACACCAGAAATTAGATAAATATGGACCTGGGATGCATTAGTGTCGTGCGGGTTAGGTAGAGAAACAAGCTTTAAATTTAACTTGAACTTCCTGGAAGTTAACTTTTTTGATGTTCGTGGAAACATTGGTTAAAAACTATTACAGACATAGGAATGAAATTTTGTATACTGTCTGAAAGCATACTTAAATAAAAAGTAGACTATTCTTATGACTTAAATTTGAAAATTAAAGACTTATTAAAGAAAAATCTATGAGTTAATTACTGAAATTTTTTTGGTAATCATAATCAAAAGGTTTTTGAACCACAAGTTACGACAGCAACAGCTTTTTAAAAGTCTACTGTAAACATAAACTTCCAGAAAAAATTAAAGCTTCTCTTTGTTTTTACTTCGAGATATGTGTACCCGTGCTGTACATAAATAATTAACATGCTTTATTTCACTTGTAACACAAAATACTACCCAGAAAAAAGTATGAGATTGAAAGCTATTGTTCACACATGAGATACTTCCCAAAAGATCTGTTGAAAGATGGTTAAACACTACATGGACTTACAACTCTTGTTCTTTGAGCAATACTATTTAGAAAACCAACCAGTTTCTTAAGATTTCCCATTGTATTCAGGAACCAGTCTCCGTTATAGGGAGTTATGGTGAAATTGCGGATGAGCCTTATTTTTTTTTTTTTTAATTACGGCGCAGCTGCCACTAGAATGAGCGCTTTAGCAGTTGTCAATGTTTAAGACAAACGGTCAGTGGAAATTCTTGGTGCACCACGTAATTGCGAGTAATAAATAAATCGCTGTTTAATTTACAACGATAAGGATAATTGTTTAACACATTCAGTTGTCGTAATGAGTTTTTTTTCAGGAGGTTTCCCTGTGGTATGAGGAGAAAGCCGGAACTAGAAATTCCCTCCAAAAGATCCCCAATTGCGATACGCTGTATCCTACTCCCAGCCTTTTGGGATTTCTGGGTGAAAATGACGAAGTCCTACATCAGTCTAGATGTGAATGAAAAACGTAAAAAAAAAGTCGTTAGACGATCGACAGCAATATAGGTACATCATTCATGTCGACCAAGTCATCGAGTTTGCTCTCTATACAAATGTACTTTCACATGCACTGTGGCTTCATTTTTGTCTGACAGATTAAAAATTAAAAGTAGTTCGCGTCACCCGGTTCTGACCTAGATTTTCTAGGGTTTTTCCTTGGTTCAAGACGAACGCTTGAACTGCGAATCAACTCTTAAACATTCCCAACGGTGATTTCCTCTGCACCAGTACCAGCTTATATGGTGCTTGACTGAAAAGTCTGACTACACGGCTCATCAGCCGAATGACCCGTCCTACCTGGAGAATAAAAGGTACCAAAAAAACATATAGCGCTTGCTTAAACATCGAAAATTCTCGACATTTCTGCATCTCACTTAAATCATAAAAACGTAAGCAAATCTGCATACAGCTCATAATATCTTATGAAAGGAGTGTTTGCTCTGCCTTCAGCCAATATTCGGATCGTAACTGAATTTTGTGATCCTTCTTGACTTAAATAGCTCCTTGCAGTCAAATTGCATCCACCTAACCAAACAAGCGAGCAGGAAACACTGTATTTCAGTCAAATTAATGGCAAACCAAATGATTACCGTAAAAGCCATAGTTTTGAATTTAATTAATTCTAACTAACAAGTAATTACGACACCAGAATCAGTGACGTCAACAACAGTTAGAGATTTACTCTGTACTGAACACTGAACGTAGCCTGAAACTAGAATAATTCATAGACTACGTTATCGTTGCTGTCTTCAGCCTGGGGACTGGTTTGGTGCAGCTCTAGAAGATATTATTCCATTCTGCGCAAGCCTCACCGTCTTCGAATACTACATCAAGCTATATCCTTCTGAGTCTGCTTACTGTGTTCATCTCTTGGTCTCCCTGTGCAAATTTTACCAACCACACTTCCCTCCAATACGAAACTGACGATTCCTTGAGGTCTGAGAATGTGTCCTATCAACAGATCCCTTCTTTTGGTTAAGTTGTGCCGCAAATTTCATTTCTCCTCAATTCTCTTTAGTACCTCCTCATTAGTTGCGCGATCTACCCATCTAATCTTCAGCATTCTTCTGTAGCGCTACTTGTCAATAGCTTTTATTCTCTTCTTAACTGCCGACGGGTGTGGCCGAGCGGTTCTAGGCGCTTCAGTCCGCAACCGTGCGACCGCTACGGTCGCAGGTTCGAATCCTGCCTCAGGCATTGATGTGTGTGATGTCCTTAGGTTAGTTAGGTTTTATGTAGTTCTAAGTTCTAGGGGACTGATGACTTCAGATGTTAAGTCCCATAGTGCTCAGAGCCATTTTTTCTTCTTAACTGCATTTCGCCTATGTTTCACTTCCATACAAGGCTGCACCCCAGACAAATGCCTTCACAAAAGCCATTCTAATACCGAAATCTATATTCGATGGTAATAAATATCTCTTCTTCAGAAATGCTATTCTTGTCATTGCCTTTCTACTTCGGGCGTTATCAATTATTTTAAGAACCCAAATAGGAATATTCAACTACTGCTTTTGGTGTCTCATTTCCTATTTTAATTCCCTCAGCATTTAATTTCACTTCATTTCTTTGCCTTTATTTTGGTTTTGTTAATGTTCATCTTATATTCCCCTTTCAAGACGCTGTCCATTTCGTTCAACTGCACTTCCACGTCCTTTGCTGTCCCTGACAGAATTACAATGTCATTCGCAAACCTCAAAGTTCTTAGTTCTTCTGGCTGAACTTTTATCCCTATTCTCAATTTCTCTTTGCATTTCTTCACAGTTTGCTCATTGTACAGACAGATTAACATTATGGATAGGCTACAGCCGTGTCTGACTCCATTCTCAACCTTACTACTATTTCATGCCCGTTGACTCTTTATAACTGCCGTCTGGTTTCTGTACAAGTTGTAAATAACCTTACGTTCCCTATAGTTTACTCCTGCTAGCTTCAAAAATGCACAGAGCATATTCCAATCAACTTTGTCAAAAGCTTTCTCCAAATCAACGAATGCTATGAACATACTTTTGCCTTGCCTTAACCTCTCTTGTAAGATAAGTCTTAAGAGCAGTATGACCTAGCGTGGTCCAACATTTCTCCGGAACCCAAATTGATCTTCCCAGAGGTCGTCTTCTACCAGTTTTTCCATTCTTCTGTAAATAATAATTCGTGTCAGTACATTGCAACCGTGACTTATTAAACCGATATTACGGTAATATTCAGACCCGTCAACACCTACTTTTTTGGAATTATTACATTATTGTTGAAGTCTAAAGGTAGTTCCCCTGCCTCATATGCCATGCATATCGGGTGGAATGGTTTAGTCATGGTTGGGTCTCCCGAGGATATCAACAGTTATGAGGGAATGTCGTCTACAGCAGGGCCGTTTATCGGCTTGAGTCTTTCAGTGTTACCTTAAATTCTTCTGGCAGTCTTACATCTCTTATTTGATTTTCATGTACTTCTTTCTTCCTTTCTATGATACTGTTTTCAAGTTAATTTCCCTTATACAGCCAGCAGGCGTCCGTGTTTTGCCGCGAGAGTTCCGGTTTCTGTATAAATGTCCTAGTATACCGAGAAAATCATTCGGGACACATAATTGTCCTGGTCTTTAACTTAGAACCAAAATGCGTGCAATAATATTTATCATTTAATTATTTGTGAAAAATAATTTTTCTGGAAGTAGAACGTTACAGAAATATGTATTTTCACAATACTCCAGCATTTGTTTTAACTCGTGTTATGCCTAAGGAAGGAGTAAAATATATGTTGAAAAGAAAAGCAGGTATTACCTACCTCTACCTCAGACTATACGACCTTTCACTTTAAGGTCCTCGAGACAAGTGAAACGAAAACCAAAACCATGTGAGGTGCAAAGGAGCATCACTTAAACCATTTCTCCTAACGAAACTGCAGATGAAGTTAATTTTGTGGAACATGTGAGCGATGCAGCGTCTGTTAGCAGTGCTTATTAGATACTGTTTGGCACACATGCACGCTTGCCCTAACAGTCTGCAGTCAAACGAAATCTTAAATTGTAGACTGAAACGTATCATTTGTATATATTTACTTATTAGTAGTATTATACAGCTTCTAAGATTAACAAACTGTGCCTGAGTAAATAGTGACTAAGCATTGCAGAAAACATACCCTGGCTACTATGATAGAAAAATATATATCAGTCTTTTTTTTATTTCCGAAGAAAACAATTTTAATTATGTGTAACTACACGAAGATAAATTCTTGCTATTGGTTCTTCAGCTGCTGCATCATCATAGGCCTATGACCGATTTCAAAATATCACGATAGCTGGCAAGAAAGGTAAGCGTAAGTGTAGTAATGAATCTGGATGTAAAGTGCAAACACAAGTTCCTGGTTTTTTCTCTTAGAAATCTAGTCAATCTACCTCTGTCTAATCCTTCCAAATTTCAGCTTTCCCTTCATTGCTTGGTAATGGTTTTCCTTCTCAGCTCTTGATACTCATAACGCTGCTTCTCTTCTCTCAAAGGCCTTTTTAAATTTCCTGTTGACGGTATCTACCTTTTCCCTATTATACAACCATACATATTATAAGAAAGGAAGTCCGTGTGTGTATGCGTGTGTGTGTGTGTGTTTCACATCTCCTCCTAAACTACCTCAGCGATTTCAACCGAACCTGGTACACACATCCTTCGTTGCCAGATAACAATCGCTGTGGCAGTAAGAACCACCTACCTAACATAGTTCTGTAGATTTGACGTGGAAACAATTAAATGCGTGAAAAACTACCGCATTCTTCATGACGCTTAAATTTATTACTCCTTGCTACTAGTAAAATACCATTCGTAGCATATTTCGCAGAGAGTATCCACATACGCCGCTGAATGTACCTACGGATTCTACGACACGTAGTTCAAGAGATAAGACGTCATAAACACTGAGATGCGTGAGAAATTGCCGCTTCATGCATGAAGTTTTAATACATTTATTCTCTACTATTAAGACACTCGTACAGTCGAATCAAATTAAGGAAATCCCTGAAACCTGGCTACGTTTTTGACAACTTTCAAAGTGCAAAGCGCAAACGGCTGTAGGCGAAAACAGTAGCGGTCTATACAGCTATGAAGAGGCGCTGCCGTAGGTAAATTTAAAAAATCGCGTTGTATATACGCAAAGCAGCTGCACCCATTGTACAGAAACTGCCTGAAATCATGTTTATTAACCTGGATACTGTTCTTATACATTTGAACATTATGCATATTTCTTGGTACGACTATTCCATAATTTTAAAGGTGTTTTCACGAATACATGGAAATGAAATTTTTTCGATGTCAATTTTTTTTTTCGTTTCTAACAGGAAATCGACAAAATGAATGCCCGGGCAATGTCGGGTTTGTCAGCTGGTGCCTCTATAGACTTAGATTTGTCCGCTCGCCACCCCTACTTAGCAGTTATGCACTTCCGTCAGTCATAGTATTTAGACGTTTGTAATTCCTTTCGCATGCTTCATTTGTGCATTTTTATGTTTTCTCCCTTCACCAGTTATGTTCAATATCTCCTCTGATATTCAAGGGTTTCTAATAGGCCTTGTCTTTTTAACTATTTGATCCTCTGCTGCCTTCACTGTTTCATCTTTCAAAGCTACCCATTCGTCTTCTACAGCATTACTTCCTCCCGTGTCAGTCAATCGATGCCTAATGCTCACTTTGAAACTCTCAAAAACCTCTCGTTCTTTGAACTTATCCAGGTCTCATTTCCTTTATTTCGTTCCTTCTTCTAAAATTCAAAAGAAAAGCTAGGCTTCATACGGCGACCTTGCATTTGCGTCTTACACTCGCTAATTATCGTTGATAGGTTGACATCTACCGCTCGCGACACGATAACGTAATTTTTGGTGCTTTTGTGTAAATTACAACAATCTTAAGTGTGGGTATTCACTAAGACATTGTCCGTTAGAAAATGTGTAATTCCTCCGCGCGTCCATAGCTCTGAAGTCGTTCACCTGGGGAAACATGTAATTTTTTTGTCATCGGTTATCTGACTGGTTTGATGCGGCCCGCCACGATTTCTTCTCTTCTGGCGAACACTTCATCTCAAGTAGCACTTGCACCCCACCTCCTCAATTATGTGTTTGACGTTTGGCAATTTCTGCATTCTTCTGCAGTTTTTACCCTCCACAGCTCCCTCTGGTTCAACGGGAGTTATTTCCCGATGTCTAGCAGATCTCCTATCGACCTCTCTCTGTTTCTTGTCAGTGTTTCCCATACATTCCTTTCCTCGCCGATTCTATTGAGAACTTCCTCATTCCTTACCTTATTAGTCCATCTTATATTCCCCTCCTTCTATAGCTCCACATTTCAGACACTTTGATCCTCTTCTGTTACAGTTTTCCCACAGTCCGTGTTTTATTACCATACATAGCCGTGCTCCAAACTTACATTCTCAGAAGTTTTTTCTTCTAACATTAAGGGGTATATTTGATACTAGTAGATTTCTTTTGGCCAAGTATGTCCTCTTTGCCTGTACTAGTCTGCTTTTTATCTCCTCCTTGCTTCGTCCGTTAAGTGTTATTTTGATTCCAAGGTAGCAGAATTCAAAAATGGTTCAAATGGCTCTAAGCACTATGGGACTTAACATCTGAGGTCATCAGTCCCCTAGACTTAGAACTAATTAAACCTAAGTAATCCAAGGACATCACACACATCAATCACCGAGGCAGGATTCGAACCTGCGACTTAAGCAGCAGCGCAGTTCCGGACTGAAGCGCCTAGAACCTCACGGTCACACGGGGCCGGCTAGCAGAATTCATTAACTTCATCTACTTCGAGGTAGCAGGATTCATTAGCTTCGTCAACTGTCCAGTTGCTAAGTACTCATGAGACTGCTCATTCCATTCAATAGGTCCTGTAATTCTTCCTCCTTTTCACTGAAGATAGCAAAGGCACCAGTGAATCTTATCAGTTATATTCTTTAACGCTGAATTTTAATCCCAGTCTTAAACCTTTCCTTTATTTCTGTAATTGCTTCTCCGAAGCATATATTGAACAGTTGGGGCGAAAGACTGCATCCCTGTCTTACACCCATTATAATCGGAGCACTTCGTTTTTGGTGTTCCAGTCTAATTGTTCCTACTGGTTCTTATAAAATTGTATAATATCCATCTTTCCCTATAGGTTACTCCTATTTTTCTGAGAATTTCGAACATCTTGCACCATTTCACTATGTCGAAAATAGTGGGTAAAGTGGGTTCTGCACCAGTTTTGATACCAAACTAAGATGCCAATTAATTAAATTGATCAATTAAATCAGCCCCCCTTTACCCATTGCTCTGCTAATCGATTTATGACCCCTTGGGGTTGATTTATGACCCCCTGTAATAATAAGTCCTTCTTAGAAATCTCCTCCTCATCCCCCACCCCTCTGGGAAAAAGAGGCACTTTTTCTTCATCCTTCCCCAGTTCAGTTCTGAGCCACTTCTGGGAAATCCTTCAGCCCTCCCCTCCCCAATTCCCTCCTTATCTCTTGGTCTGGAAAATGGCGGGAAAAACATTCAGTCTGCGCTGAGCAGTTGGTGTGGGAAGATCCCACGACACAAAATTCAAATCAGTGTCAATTGACATAATAATATATTGTTCAATTCTATCTGCATATTTTTAATTAATCAGTTTACAGGAATAGGTCTCCTCCCTGATAGGAAATAGCTCAAGTGTAATACCTCCTCTCTTATTACATCACCTTACATCCTACTGGTGGATAATGGTACAGATAGGTCAAAATCCTTACTACTTCAATCTCACAACTCATCGGTTTCGCAGAAATATTGAGGCACTTTTGATTGATTGATTTGCATATGTGGTGGGAAATATCTTATCAAACTGATTGACTGGGCAGAATATTGTAACTTGTGGGTGAAAAGCTCGCTTAAAACAATCATCGCATCCCATATCTGGCCAAAAATGCCTTCTGATCGCCTCATCTGCAGGTATGCTGCCTGGCCAGAAAAATAGCGGGATCATATATTACCACCAACACACAAGGTTAATGCACATTTATCCATGTATCTGCCTCTCTTCCCCCTCCCCAGTGAGTAGTATAGCACACTGCGTAGCTTAAGTTCACTTCATTTTACACCGATTATCAGCCATAATGAAGCATTCCTGTGATCGAATTAATGATGCTGATGAGGGTTGTAGATGCCCTATCTGGATGATGACACTGCAGGTATGAATCTAAAAAAAATATGCATGTGTATTTGCATGTTCATGTAGGCATGATCTAATGGTCATTTTTGTGTTATAAATGACTGCGTGCTAACTTCACTGAGGGGGGACAAAACTTTAAACCCACGCATGGAGACAATAAGTGCTCTGGAGGCAGATAGTTGGTTTGAGAGGGCTGAAATAGCACCACTAAGCATACAGGACTGTATTCATAAGTACAAATCATCATGATCATTATCATCATCAGAAGTCTTTGCGCTCATCACTGAGTTTCATAACTCCATGAACCAAGTGGCCCCATCCTGGATGGTCACTAGCTTCTCTTAGAGCCTACTGTAGTTCCTCTCTTTCAGTACATTTTACGTGTCAGCCTCTGTGCCAGCACCAAAGATCAGATGCACCTATAAGATACTTGTCTTTGACCTTAAGGGTCCATGCTTCGCAACAATAAAAGAAGACGGAAAAAACAAGTGTTTCTACAAGACATACCTTTGTCGTATTCGATACTGCTCTGTTCTTCCAGATCTTGGTGAGCTTTTTCATGGCCGCTTGCCCTAGTGTGAACCGTCTCCTTGTATCATCTTCATAGCTTCCTCTATTGCAGATGGTTGACCCCAAATAGATGAAAGAATGCACGCCTTCCAGTTCCTTTAATCGACCTGTGAGTTGAACCTGTGCTCCTTGATTAATTATCGTGAGTCTGACTTACTCAGATTGAGATCAAATCCATATGACAGACTAATGACCTTTACTTTTGTTAGTACCTCAGCGAGTTCATATTCACTGTTGGCTAAAACCACTATGTCATCAGCAAATCGAAGGTTGATAATAGTTCTGCCAGCAATTGCGATACCTTTAATCCAAACATCAATAGCATTCTTAATGACATATTCTACAATAAATAGTAACGGCAGCAATTGATAGATTTATACCAAATAAATTAACAAACGACGGAGCTGATCGTCTTTGGCACACAAAACGGGGGCAGAACACTGTTGCAGAAACAACGAAACAAAAATTCCAAATTTAAACAGACACAAAATCCCTAAGATTGGCGATTTTTTTTACAGAAGCTAGAAATTTAGCGCGAAATTGAATGCGAGATGCTTATAACAGCTTCCACAACGAAACTTTGTCTCGAAACCTGGTAAACAATCCAAAGAGATTCTGGGCGTCTGTGAAGTATGTTAGCGGCAAGAAACAATCAAAACCTTCTCCGCGTGATAGCAGTGGAGATACTATCGAATGTAGTGCTGCCAAAGCAGAGTTACTGAACACAGCCTTCCGAAATGCCTTCACAAAAGAAGACGAAGTAAATATTCCAGAATTCGAATCAAGAACAGTGTCAACATGTGTAACGTACAACTAAATATCCTCGGAGTAGTGAAGCAACTTAAATCACTTTATAAAAGCAAGTCATCTGGTCCAAACTGTATACCAAATAGGTTTCTTTCAGAGTATGCTGATGCATAGCTCCATACTTAACAATCATATACAACCGTTCGCTCGACGAAAGATCCGTACCCAAAGATTGGAAAGTTGCACAGGTCACACCAATATTCAAAAAAGGTAGTAGGAGTAATCCACTTAATTACAGCTACTGTCCATGTACTGGAGTTATGTGCCCTTTGCGTGGTAGCTTTTTAGTCGACTTTTTCTCAACGCTGCTTTTCTCGGCTAAACCGGTGTCTACCATCGCAGAGTGAAGGAACAGACAACGTGAAACATATCCAGGCTGGTGGACTGATTGCTTAAAGGATAATGAGAGAACAACCCGCCGTGCGGTAATACCTCTTGGCACAGTAGGTGTGTCTGTTTAAGTTTAGGGACACTACCACTACAATATCGCTTCTTAGGCCAGCTGAACGGAATCGTTTCATTCATAGCTGGAATTGAGACACAGCTCATAACCTCAAGTCTTAAAATACACGTGGTAATTAGTCGAAGGAGGACCCTGCTCACAGGAAGTAAACGTTATAAGCATATGCACTACATTCACGTGTAATAACTAACGTGGCAATGGAAGGAGCAAAATAGAACAAATGAAAGTACTAATTAATATTAGATCATGTAAGGAGATGGAGGATGTAGTACAGATGCGAAGATTAATTGATTAAGATACAATGGGAGAAGTCTGTCCTAACACATCGCCTCAAGATGACGAGCATGAACTTGGAGAAACACTTCTTATTTGTACATCTTTAGCGCTGGTCATGATTTATTTCAACCGAAAGGAAACTACTTTTCCCACATTATTCTTTCAAGTACCTTCAACAATCTCCGTCGATCTCACCCCATGCGACTGACAGCAACGAAGGTACACTTCGCATGTCGAGAGATAATCGATTCTACTCTAAATGGTTCAAATGGCTCTGAGTACTATGGGACGTAACATCTGAGGTCATCAGTCCCATAGAACTTAGAACTACTTAAACCTAACTAACCTAAGGACATCACATACATCCATGCCCGAGGCAGGATTTGAACCTGCGACTGTAGCGGTCGCGCGGTTCCAGACTGAAGCGCCCAGAACCGCTCGGCCATACCGGCAGGCGATTTTACTCTGAATGCAACTAAACGTAAATACAAACATACAGGGAGGTCCAGCTGAAGTTTCGGATGAGATTATCTCGAAAACTATACATCGGTTAAAAATTTTGGGTAAGAGAAGTTCGTAAGCTCAAAGGGGGACATGAAATGTGTTGTGACTTGGCGAGACAGCCAAGCCATTACGAGATAAGCCGAAAGGCACGCGTTTAAGCTCACGCAGGCTGGCGTGAGGTCTGGAACAGGTAAAATAATTATACTAGCAAAAAAAGTACGTAGCTGCTGGAATACTTAACTTTAATCTGTAATTGGTGAACATCGGTCTGACGGTACATGCATCACAAGATAAATAGCAAATGATAATGGCGCCTTGTTAGGTCGTAGCAAATGACGTAGCTGAAGGTTATGCCAACTATCGTCTCGGCAAATGAGAACGTAATTTGTCAGTGAACCATCGCTAGCAAAGTCGGCTGTACAATTGGGGCGAGTGCTAGGAAGTCTCTCTAGACCTGCCGTGTGGCGGCGCTCGGTCTGCAATCACTGACAGTGGCGACACGCGGGTCCGACGTATACTAACGGACCGCGGCCGATTTAAAGGCTACCACCTAGCAAGTGTGGTGTCTGGCGGTGACACCACAAAATGATACTACATGTGGCATCCAGCCCCCTTGGGTGCGGCGGTGGGCAACTTTAGAATCTGAAATGGAAACACCCTCCTTTTATTGCAGATTCGGATTCTTCATAAAAAAAGTAATCAAGTTTTGTCTGAAACATTTTTTAAACCATTGACAGATGGCGCTGAAAACGAGAAAAAGTGAAATTGGATAAGAACTCTGATTTATTTAGAATTATCCGAGAAAGACGCATCAAATCGATAAAAATGTGCACCAATTCTTTCGTTACACCAAATTAAGCAATTTTTGTACAAAATGTACTGTATCCTACTGTTAGCGTTACCCAGGAACAATGACGTGTACGTAGTAGAATGATGTTCCCATGGGGTGCTTCATTAGTGTGAGTCCCCTTGCCTTTCAAATGTTGGGGTGCTTCATTAGTGTGAGTCCCCTTGATTCTCACAATTTGAGGTGTTTAATTAACGAAATTAGCCACGAAGAAATTGTTCAAAATTATCCCCATTTGCTTCAATGCATAAAGTCAATCGTCTGCGAAAGTTTTCCACACTTCTGAGAGGCACATGCCGTGGTATGGCTGCACACGCTCTTCGAATGCGTTGCTCCATATCGTTTCAGGTTGTGGGTTGTCTTTCATAATCAATGTTTTTTAAATACCTCCACAAGAAAAAATCAGGAGATGTTAGGTCTGGTGAACGTGGAGGCCACTGAAATCGTCCGCCGCGTCCTATCCGCCGACCAGGATACCATGAATTTAAAATGTTTCGCACATTTTTAGCATAATGGGGAGCTTCTTCGTCCTGTTGGAACCACATTCGTTTCCTAGTTTCTAAATCAACATCTTCCATTAGCTCCAACAAATCCTCGCGGAGAAGTTGCAAATATGATTCCCCAGCAACATTTCGGACAAAAAAATACGGTTCTATCAAGCAACCTTTTAAAATTCCACACTAGGCCATTAACGACCATTTGTGTAGATTGTCAACGGGTCTGTGCCAGTGTGGATTGACAGGGGATCAATAATGACAATCATGACGATTTAATTTTCCATTGGTTTTGAATGTGGCTTCATCGGTGAACATAACTTATGTAAAAAAATCATTGTCACCTCTTATCATTTCCAAGGCCCATTGGCAGAAATGCACGCGTTTTTGCATATCTTTCGGCGTTAATGCCTGTGATATGGTACGCATGATATTTATGTGCCTTGAAAGTCTCAAAACAGTTGATTTCAGTTTTCCAGTTTGTCTCTGAACCGCACGACTACTAATTTCGGAATCCAGTTGACCACAGGCGAGAGCGGTAAGGGTACGAGCGTCATTTTCATTGTATTCGCGATGACGAGGTGGACAGTGCATGTATCCATTTCGAGTGCAATGTCGAATAATGTTTTCGCTTGGATGTAGTCTGTTTGGGAAACGATCCACATACAATTGCGCAGCTGCAGCGTACTTGTTTTGACATTCACCTAAAATTAACATCATATCAACAATGTCTGTAGGATGATAGTGAGCCATGTTTCGCTCAAGAATAATTTACTTTCGTCAGTTGATGTTTACGGTACATAACCTGAAAGTGAAGTGACGTCTGATCGCATTGCACCGACCTTTATACTGAGCCATAGTTCGCAGTTTGGCCACGGTAGCGCCACAGTCGGGTGAGTAATGCAATTGTAAAGAGTTCCCTAACGAGATTTTAATAGCATTCCTCCTCCCTCCGTCAAAAACTGTGGCGGGTAGGAGACATTTTGTAAAAAAATAGCTTAGTTTGGCGTAATGAAAGAACTGGTGCACATTTTGTATCGATTTGATACGTCCTTCTCGGATCATTCTAAATGAATCGGAGTTCTTCCCCAGTTTTAATGTTTCTCGATTTCAACGCCATCTGTCAATGGTTTAAAAAGATGTTTCAGACAAAACTCATTGCTTTTTTTATGGAGAATCCGAATCTGCAATAAAAAATAGGGGGTTTCCATTTAAGATTTAAAGGTTGCCCCCTCCCCACCTAAGGGGGGGGGGGGGGTATCATTTGATGTCCCCCTCTGAATTTACGAACTTGTCTTACCCACTATTTTTGCCCGATGTATGGTTTTCGAGATAATCTCATCCCAAACTTCAGATGGACCACCCTGTATACATTAGGCTTTCATGTCTTTGTGTGGGACATATTGTCCCAAAATTGAAGCAAAACCAGTCCTGAATAAGGTCTTCTGGAGGTTTCTGTTGGCAGTAAGGCAAATGCAGTAACAGGAAATTTGTCCCAAATATTCCCAATTGGGAATTCTTTGGCGGTACTAACAGCTCGCTAGTGCCAAGAGACTGCAGCTAGTCAGGAATCGAACAACCTGTTCTACCTTTAGGGAGGGGGGAAAATAGTTGCGAATTAAACTGAACATAAAAGAGAATGTGCTTTAGCAGTGTGAGAGGATTCACTGCAGATAACTCTCTAAAGGCTGCAAATTGTGGTCTATATATCTCTTACGCTGTTACATGCATGGTCTGTTGAAGTCAGAAGACATTACAACCGTAACCACGGTTCTTAAGCTAGCTGAATAAACATCGTTGCGTTTATGGGGGCTATAAAGACACAGTTCATCAGGTTTAATATCAGACTCACTATGTTTTCCGTTAGTTCACGTAAGCGCTTATACTTTCTGCCGTTAAAAAAGAACATTTCAGAGATCGTCGTTCATTTCGAACGACTGTTCTTAACGAGTCAGTGTAGCTGGATCCCTGCTCAGGACAAAGAGCCAGAGACCAGAGGTGTACGAGGTAGGGACGGCGATGGCCCACACCTCAATTACCGGCGACCTGCGCGCCGGGTAATACTTCACCAATTACGGTCGACCAGAAGAAGAACAAGAAGAGTGGCGTTAACTCGTACAGCACATTGTTTAAGCGGCGGGCCTCCTAATGAGGTACCGGAGGTTGTCGTAATAAGGCACAGCCGCAATTCGCGCGGCCCTTCCCAATTTTCGGGCCAGTTGCTCGCGCCGTGCGACCCCATGGCAGGCGCAGTTTTTCGATTATACGCGCAGATCTAATTTTCCGATAGCTGCCAGCCATTAGGCCTTAACGCTGCGGGCCGTGGGATTAACATAATGAGTCTACCGTGTCCAGCTGGTCCTGGTACTTGTGTTATTGGGAGGACTATGCAGCTGGTCCGTTCTTCCGCCGGCCCAGGAGCTATTTCAATTAACGGTAGTGATACTACGCAATAGCTTCGTCGTAAGCTGTGGGCTTAGAGATGCGCTGCTAGGTTCCGTACCGGGGAACGTGCTCTTGGAATGAGCAACCAATCAGTTTAGGTTGTTCCTAGCAGATTAAATATATGTGCTGGACCAGGATTCTAACCTAGAACCTTGCCTTTCATGAGCAATGTACTTAGAGGCTGAGCTGTAAAGCCCCTCAGAAATTTAGTTCTGCTAAGCTATTTCTCGGCAATATCCTTTCTTCCAAGAGTACTAGTTCCGCAAGGTGAGCAGGAGAACGTCTGTGAAGCATAGAAAGTAGGAGAGAGGTACTAACGCAAGTCAAGCTGCGAAGGGAGTGGGGGTCTTGAGTCATTCACGGACATCACACTCGGTGGTTCATTAAGTGTAGATGTTTTAGTAGAGCACAAGGTGAGTGAAGACAATCTGATGAAGACGGAGGCGCACGAGGTGTAAATGAGTGGTTTATTGTTGATACGAAGTGAATCATTTGTGCAGCTTCAAGTACGTTGTGAAAAAGAATCCTTGGCACTGAAGTGTTGACGTTATTTACGCCAAAATAAAAAATATGTGTATACACTATGTGGTTAAAAGTATCAGGACACCTGGCTGAAAATGACGTACAAGTTCGCGGCGCCCTCCATCGGTAACGCTCGAATTCAGTATGGTGTTGGCCCTCCTTAGCGTTGATGACAGCTTCCACGCTCACAGGCATACGTTCACTCTTGTTCTCGAAGATTTTTTGGGGAATGGCACCCATTCTTCACGGAGGAGAGGTATCGATGTCGGTGGGTGAGGCCTGAACGAAGTCGGCGTTCCAAAACATCCCATAGGTGTTCTATAAGATTCAGGTCAGGACTCTGTGCAGGCCAGTCAATTGCAGGGATGCTATTGTCGTGTAACCACTCTGCCACAGGCCGTGCATTATGAACAGGTACTCGATCGTGTTGAAAGATGCAGTCGCCATCCCCGAATTGCTCTTCAACAGTGGGAAGCATGAAGGCGCCTAAAACATCACTGTAGGCCTGTGCTGTGACAGTCCACGCCAAACAACAAGGGGTGCAAGCTCCCTCCATGAAAAACAAGACCACACCACAACGCCACCGCGTCCGAATTTTACTGTTGGCACTACATACGCTGGCAGATGACGTTCACCGGACATTCGCCATACCCACACCCTGCCATCGGATTGCCACATTGTGCACCCTGATTCGTCACTCCACACAACGTTTTTCCACTGTTCAATAGTCCAATGTTTACGCTCCTTACACCAAGCGAGGCGTCGTTTGACATTTACTGCCGTGATGTGTGGTTTATGAGCAGCCACTCCATCATGAAATCCAAGTTTTTCTCACCTCCCACCTAACTGTCATAGTACTTGCAGTGGATCGTGATGCAGTTTGGAATTCCTGTGTGATGGTCTGGATAGATGTCTGCCTGTATCACATTACGACCCTCTTCAACTGTCGGCGGTCTCTGTCAGTCAACAGACAAGGACGGCCTGTTCGCTTTTGTGCTGTACGTGCCCCTTCGCGTTTGCCACTTCACTATCATATCGGGAACAGTGGACCTAGGTGTGTCTAAGGGTGTGGAAATCTCGCTTACAGACGTATGACAGAAGTGACACCCAATCACCTGACCAGGTTAGAAGTCCGTGAGTTGCCGGCTGGAGTGGCCGTGCGGTTCTAGGCGCTTCAGTCTGGAACCGCGCTACCGCTACGGTCGCAGCTTCAAATCCTGCCTCGGGCATGGATGCGTGTGATGTCTTTAGGTTAGTTATGTTTAAGCAGTTCCAAGTTCTAGGGGACTGATGACCTCAGAAGTTAAGTCCCATAGTGCTCAGAGCCGTTTGAACCATTTGAAGTCCGTGAGTTCCACGGAGAGCCCGATTCTGCTCTCTTACAATGTCTAATGGCTACTGAGGTCGCTGATATGGATTAGCCGGCAGCAGGTGGCTAATATAAAAAACATATATTTTTGGGGGTGTTCGGGTACTTTTGATCACATAGTGTAAATGGGGATGCTATTAGAGGGCAAACGTATGCTGGTGCTAAAACGTTAAAAACACTTTTCTTGGATTATTTGGTAAGTTTACAGTGTTCATCTTTTCCACTATTTCGCACATATTTTCCGCGTTTGACTTACGAACATCAAAATTTTTCAAGACAGGAATATGCATTTCATCTCATTCAAGAGCATATATTAAAACTTATTACACCTGAAGATGGACCCAAAGGATCCGAAATGCATCGTTTAATGAATAAAGCACGAAATGTTGTGACTGAAGGCGTTTTTTAATTTATACCTCGAGTGTATTGTGTACAGTCACGTTTGAAGCTGCGAAATGTGGATAAAATTATATTGGAGGACTATTGAAAAAGAAGGAACAGATTTCAAACATTTATTGGTTCCAAACTACAGAAGGTAGAAATAAAATTCCAACGCTTCTGGAAAGCGGAAAGTTCAAATTTTCAATGTAACATGACAAATATCAAATTGGTGGCTCATCTCCTGTCACACACGAAGCAGGTGGGTTCTCGTTATCGAATTCACAGCTTCACCAATGCGATGTCACGGACTTTCAGGGGGGCCAGGCACAGGGGGGATACAAACGCGGTCTTTTACTTAGCCCCACAGATAAAAGTCAGGTGTGGGTCTGAAGACCTGGGAGGCCACCGGTTATGAAATTAATCTTCTGTTCCTCCTTTTCCAATCCAACGTCCTGGAATGGTGTCATTCAGGTAACATCGGACGTGCTTAGAGAATTTTTCTATTGTGACTTTTATTTGTAGATTTACGTAAAAGTTTTTCTGGGTTCAAGATTGATATCTGAAGCAGTGGAATTAGCCTATGTAACATCATTACTGGCCAGTACCGCTATAAGCGTGACCTCTATTGATTGTATGGAAACATTGGAAACAGGAAGTATTCGATATCAAATGAACTCGACAATCTCCTAAGAGATTTCTTAAGAGGGATTTTGGAGTAAAACCCAGAAAAGAGGCTCTCTCTATATAAATTGCGACAACGTCCGTGATTCTTACGTAAACCAGATGGAACTATGGAGTATGTTCTTGCTTCGTCTCTACATGGGTACGGTTACCATATGATGACAGTTTTGCCTGATCTTCTGAAGTTCCGTAATGAGGAAGAAATTTCTGGCACTGAAATTTTTGTTGATTGTGTTACGGAGTACTAACTAAATAAGGAACGAAGGCAGCAACAACGACAGCAAGAGACAAAAGGACAGTTGACACTGAAAGCGTCAGACGGTCATCTGCGGACTGGTGAGGGGGAAAGTAACCGTCGGCAGTGACGAGCGATCTCGTGCAGCACAATGCACCTAATATGAAAAACGTATGTTTTTAGGGGTATCCGGATACTTTTGATCACATAGTGTGCCCGCAGCGCCATCGGGTGGCATGCAACGTCGCGTTGGGCAGTGGCCATAATGTTTTGGCTTATCAGTGTGATTCACGATAATGTTAGTGGCTATTAAATATGCGTGGGAAAAAAATCGGCAAGAGCATTGCCAGCGAAATACAAGGTTCTGGGTTCATGTCTCGCGCCGGTACATAATTTTATCCAGCAAGGAATTTTCGGAGGAGCGCACACTCCGCTGCAGAGTGAAAATTCATTCTGGAAACAATCCTCAAGGCTGCTGCTAAGCTAAAACTTTTGTAAAGCTTGAAGTAGGAGAAAGTTAACGGAAGGAAGCTGTGTGGCTGGGTCGTGAGGTGCGTCTGAATAGCTCAGTCGGTAAGACTATTGCCCTATAATGGCAAGGTTCTGGACTGGAGTCCTGATTCGGCACACAGCTTTTCTTCTGCAAGAAAGATTCAAAACAGTGCCCTCTCTTCTGCAGGTTAAAAATTCGTTCTGAGCTCAGTCAGTTGTTGACTCCAGGTGATCAAGACACAGGTCACTCTATAAATCCATAAATGTCACCTCCATCACCAATTCCCTCGTGGTACTCTTACGGTACGTGTCGCAGATTTACAGTTCGTTTTTACGTTCTATAAATCGTGGAATTAGCTCCATTCAAAAATCACATTCGTCGAGAATCTCTTGCCCAGCGAATTGCCCCGTGTGACTGGAAACGAACGCAGGTTATTTCTGTTTAGAGAAAATTGTAAAAAGTCGGAGACACAGACCAATAGCACAGACTCTAGATTCTCGAATCCTAGCGTATATTCGAAGCTTAAAAATTATGACGTTGCTTGAGGAAGACATGCTTCTCCCAAAGAATCTATTCAGATTCCTGGACAACAAATCGAGTGAAGCACATATTGTTTTATTAAAAAACATCTTGCAAAAAAACAGATTCAAATGAACAGGTAGATACCGTCTTCTCAGATTTCGGAAAGACATTCTACACTTTACTACATCCTTGGCTACTAGCCAAGACAAGGTCCTAGCGAGTGTCTCCACGGATGTGAGACTGGCTTGTGGAATATACAGGGTGGCCAGAAACAGTCTGAAGAGCTTGTAAGTGTGTTGCATGGTAGGTTGTGAGGAGAAATAACTGTTAAAAAAATAGTAGATTTCGATACGTTGCGCCGTTTCCTAGTTAATTACCGTTGAAATTAGCCAATAAGGCCTTTGTGTGCAAAGTGGCCGGCAATATGCAGTTAGTGTCAGGTTTTCTCATGTTTTGAGTAAGAGTAAATAGTTTAATTAGACAAACCATAGTCTTTGCCAACCAACCGCCACTCAGTGGAGTGTTAACTATTTCTTGCATTTATTTGTGTTGCAAACAATTCATGATCTGTCATCTCACTTAACTTGTGTTGTTTGTCCTATTTTATGATCAATAAATTTATCTCATAATTTTTTTTATAAAAGATTAATCCAGTGTTGGTATATTAATCACCCATCAACAATTGACTACAATAATGACTTGGCCACCATTTCATTAAATTATTTCAGCATTCAAATTTATTTAGATTCTGAGAAAAGTGGTAAACTCTAAGGCAGGCTAACAACAACAACGAATGTCAAAGGGCAAAATCAATTTAGCAAATACATGGTCTAAGTAGACAAGCGGAAGGCTTGAAGTAATTGCTGTCAGGATGTAAACTCATAGTCCCCCTATAGCCTTTCAGATGATACCTCAAGACCAGTTGGTCTTACAAGTTTGAACGATAAATAACTTCTACTCGTACTATACGCTAATAGTCCTGAATATGGACAAAATATGCTTAGTAACGAAGTTCATGTGGTTAGCACTGTAGTTAGGTACCATTTATAATATAAGCATGGTTGCTAGTCCACCGAAACCGGGTATCCTCTAGTTGTTGTTACACTATACTGCGATCAGGACCGTTAGAATTGCATCATGAAAGTTTTAATCCCGTTTTCTTTCATCTGTAAAGAGCCATCTTACTGCGTACCGATTGTTGTATTAGCACTGATTCTAAAATGATCAATGACATCAAAATATGTGAAATAAAAAAAACCGTTTTTGAATCCATACAGATCATTTAAAACAACACTCATTTTTTTGGTTATCATTTTTAGAAGTGGAAGAAGAATTCACAGACTTATGGATTTTCTAAGATAAGTTATTTAAAAAAACTGGATGCTGAAGTGTTGTTTTACTTTTAGTTGACCTTATTTGTGTTCAGCTTCTGAGAAGTGCTATTGCACCCACTGGTGTCCAAGACAGCTTATTTCTTCTGCCCGCCCGTAATGTACGCAGTTAAGAGTTACGCTATTCCAAGCCACCCCATCTTCAAAGTGTGTTTAAGACACTGACGGAAGTCACGACTACATTTTTGAGAAGAGATTTGTGCAGCTTAATTCAAGGTCGCTCCTGTAGAGCTAATTGCAACAGTGATTCAGACGTGGGGGGGGGGGGGGGGGGAGGGGGAGAGATTACGGCAGAATTAGCTTTCGCCACCTCGCTTGCGGTTTCCCTCTCACCCGACCCACCATGCCCAACCGCCAGTGGCCGGTACCTGGGACCGGAGCTAGCTCTGCTATCCATGCCAATATATCCTGCACAGTGCGACAAGTATTGAAGATCAAGTGGTTGGAACCGAACTATAAGAATTTTAAATAAATACCATTCAGACTATAACGAAGACAGAGAGGGCAGATAAGCCCTTAACATTGCATACGCCCATATTGCCGAGACAAAAAAAAACATACAGAAGAACGGAAAACGGAATTGAGGATTTGTCAGATGACGATCTGTTTGGCTCTTGGAAAGGTAAAAGTACCAGAGAAGCAGTTCTGATGTTCCGCTCGATAACTAAAGCAAGACTTAAGGGGACCAAACCGTGGTTCAGGTCGAAAAAAATCGAATTTAGGTTTTCATCAAATTTCGATAGATTAAGGTTTTATTTAAGTACTCTGAAAAGGATTTTGCTGAAAAAAATGTTTTGGAGCATTTAAAGAGCATTTTCCTACCACGTGTGTTTATGTGCCACGCCCACTTTTCTGTCACGCACTTTTCTGCATATATTTTAGATCTTTATATCCCCTGCATTGCACGTTAGGGACTTTTTTTACTCCCGAGTGTTTTGGCTATCCTTGGAATGCAACGGTCAGTATTCTTTTGTTTCTGCTGTTTGTAAACAACACGCTTTCAAACACGCTGTTAGTTTTGTTCAAGTGTGATTGCGAGTAGTTGTTACAGATAACTTGCTGGTATACTATGGGTGGGCAATTAGGAGAAATAAAGAAAATCTAGAGGCAATGAAGGGAGATGTTCGGCTACATTCTTCCATAAGTCCTCTACTGATGATAAGCCATGTCATGGATTGTGTCCATCAGGAGAAAATTCGTGGTGCAAATGCAATAGGGCTCAGGCAATTGGAGAATCTTATTCTCACCAGCATTCTCTTCCTGCTACTGTTATTACAGCAATTATACCTATTTTCAGAAACTTGGCTCATCCTGACCTTCTAAGGAAATGTCTGCATGGGAAGACACAGAACCCAAATGATTGTTTCAACAGCATAATTGGGAACCGCCTTCCTAAAACTGTATGTGTAGGCACGCATACAGTGAAACTGGGAGTTCATTGTGCTGTTATTACATTCAATTGTGGTAATATTGGGAAGTGTTGGGTACTGAAAAATCTGGGAATTAATCCTGGTGAAAATATGATCACTGGGCTGCAACACTGCGATAAAATGAGGATAGCCGATGCAGACAGGTCTGCATCTAACATGGACAAGAGAGCAAGACAAACATCCAGGAATGTGAAAAAGAAGCTGGAAGACCTGCTAGAGGCCAAAGAAGGGCCATCATATGCAGCAGGACGGTTTTAATTAACTGTAAGTAACAAATTTCAAAAGTTTTTTCTTTAAAGTCAATTTCTAGCAAACTAAAATTTTCAGTACATATGCCCCATTATATCAGAAACTATCATAGATAAATGAATGAAATTTTTAGAGGCTCTACATAACATAAAAAGCCACCTCTGGTACTACATTCATTAATATTCCCCCACTAGGAAGTTCACAAAAATATATTTTTTGCAGAAAAAACTTAATATTTTTTGTTAATAAATTTAAAAAAAATATTTCTTAAAAACTATAAAATGGATAAAGTAGATTTTAGTACAGTTGACTCTATTAGCATCATGTAACATGCAGTAAAATTATTAAGGTGTTGCATCAAATAGTTTTTTCAGAAATGCGCCAAATACTTGCCTAAATTAACATGGGTTAGATAGGCAGGGTGTGGTCCCCTTAAGACAAATCAAGTCAGTTCCATAGGATTTGTCGACCTAGAACAAGGGTTCGTCAATCTAAAATCGTGCAAAATGTTAGAAATTCTGTGGAAAATATGATTAAGTGCCGGCCGCGGTGGCCGAGCGGTAGTAGGCGCTTCACTCCGGAACTTCGAGACTGCTACGGTCGCAGGTTCGAAGCCTGCCTCGGGCATGGATGTGTGTGATGTCCTTAGCTTAGTTAGGCTTAAGTAGTTCTAAGTTCTAGGGGACTGATGACCTCAGATGTTAAGTCCTATAGTGCTCAGAGCCACCTGAATCATTTTTTTATGTGTAAGCGATATAGGGAATCGGGTAACATAAACATGTACAAGAATCAACGTGGAAAAATGAGGCTGGAAGACCAAGAACGAAATGCTCGGATTAGTAAGATTATGAGACAGCGCTCTAGTCTCTCGCCCCTACTTTTCGTTATATACTAGAGGCGTTCAATACGTGGTGCAACACATTTTTCTGGAAGCATGTTGATTTTATTCAGGATTCCAATACACTGTATTATTCCCCACTCTTATTTTTCAACATAATATCCGTTGAATGCGATGGCCTTACTGGTAGGGCTTTACGCTCGCATGGTACCATCCTATTAGTCGACGTCGGAGTGAATGTATTGCTGCATCAATAACCTCCCCATCATCCACTACTGCTTCCCGATGAATGCGTCCTTCAATGGGTCAAACTCGTTGCTCTTTATGGTCTTCTCCTAGGCGGCGCGGAAGCCTAGTGAACACACACCTGTGAGCGCTTCAAATGGTGGATGAATGTCAGCACTACCAACGGAGACGTACATTTAAGCAGTTACATGTTTGATTGTGATTCCCCGATCACCTCGAGTGAGACTGTCCGTACAGTACAACATTGCAGGGGTTACAACTGTGGGCGACCGACCGACACGCAGCAGATTGGACAGGTTTGCACGACAATGTTGCGATGATGACAGATGCCTCGCCCAACGACTCATTGTGCTTTTGTTCACTGCCAGGCCTCCGCAGACATTCTGCAAACACCTATAAATACCACCGATGCTGTGGTTTTCCTCCAAAAGCTCTCTGCTTGGAATGCACCTCCTTTACAGACGCCATTTTGAAGGCCACGTATATCGCGGCCACCTACTGGACTTTCATGAAACTATAGAGGCTGAAGCAATAATATTCCACGATGTTACACAGCAAATTGCGCACTTTGCCGACCGAAATTGACTCAGAAAAAGTGTTGCATCATTTATTGAACGCTCCTCGTACATCGAAGAGGCTCTGACGGGAATAGCAGAAAGGTGGAAGAGCGGGGTTGAATTCAGGGATAAGGGTATCAATAATAGTTCCGCTGATGACATTGCTATTCTCAGCAAACGTGAAGAAGAATTACAGGATCTGTTTGGTGGGCCGGCCGCGGTGGCCGAGCGGCTCTAGGTGCTTCAGTACGGAACCTCGCGACTGCTACGGTCGCAGGTTCGAATCCTGCCTCGGGCATGGATGTTTGTGATGTCCTTAGGTTAGTTAGGTTTAAGAAGTTCTAAGTTCTAGGAGACTGATGTCCACAGATGTAAAGTCCCATAGTGTTCAGAGCCATTTGAACCGATTTTGTTGGGTGAAATAAACAATATAATGAGTACAGAATATGGATTGAGCGTAAACAGAAGAAAGGCGAAAGTAATGACGAGTAGCAGAAACAAGAGTAGTGGGGAACTTAACATCAAAACTACTCATCACGAAGTAGGCGAAGTGAAGCAGTCCTGCTACGTAGGCAGCAAAATTACTCATGACGGACAGAGCAAGGATAACATAAAAAATTAGAGTAGCACAAGCAAGAGGGGAATTCCTGGCCAAAAGAAGTCTACTAGTATCAAACACTGGCCTTAATATGATGAAGAAATTTCTGAGGCTGTCCACTAGGAGCGTAGCATCGTGAGATGGTGAATCGTAGATTGTGAGAAAGCCAGACAAGCAGAGAATCGAAGAGTTGGAGTTGTGTACTACAGATGTACGTTAAAAATCAAGAGTATTGACAAGAAATGAAGATGTTCTCCGCAGCCTCGGCGTAGAAGAAGCGCAAGGAAAACATTAAAAATGGGAACACATAGGATGATAGGATATGCGGCAAGACACCTTGATACTGCTGTAGAGGATAAAAATTGTAGGGAAAGATAAAGATAGGAATAGGTATAATAAGTAATTAGGGGACGTTGGGTGGAAGTGCTCCTCACAGATAAATTGGAAGTTGTGGCGTGCCGCACCAAAACAGTCAGATGGGGAAAAAAAACCTATATGTCGCTCTAGCATGTGCTGTCAACACAACGGTTCTGAGATAATAGGATATACACTGTTCAGAAGAATTAGAGGAACATGACTTTGAGCATCTGTCATTATCTAGTGAGCAATAATTGAGGAATGGATATGTTACCAAATTATGTCTATATTTTTCAGAAATTAAGTACACAACAAAACGTCATTACAGCCTCTATCGTTTATGTGAAAAGAACTGCAATGTACCACAAGTGTGGAAAACAAAATGGAAACACTCATTCGTCCCGTCATACTGGGTGATTTTCATTGGCTTTCGAGAGCTTCAGAAACGTGTATGTCCTTCGTGAGCGTTTATCAGTGCCTGACGTCTACCTGGCATGCTCCGTAATGGTCTGCGGAGGTCACCCTGTGATATCCACTCCCCATTACTGTTGTTGGCGAGTCTGTAGTGGAACAGAACGACCACGAACGCGTCTGTCAAGCTTGTCCTACAAATGTACGATGAGGTTTAAGTTGTGCTCGCCGCCGGCCATTCCTTTACTTCAAAGTCCACACTTCGCAAGACATCCGTGCTAACGCTCGCCAGACAGGCCCTGGCATTAGAAGTAATTCAGGATCACTACCGAATGCAGCATCCACCACATGGTCCAACAGGATCAGTTCGATGTACTGCCTGCCGGTAAGGTGGCCATGAACGACGGCAAGATCCGTATGCCTGTCAACAGTGAAGCCTCCCAAGAACATCACAGAACTTGGGAAATTTGTCAATTTCCTGGACAACATTTGGCAGGTATCGCACACCACGGGTCTTCACACACGAAAATGGCCATTACCCTGCATCACAGGATATCTAGACTCGTCTGTGGAAAACACGTTTCACCAATGACGAAGTCCAAAAAATGTGTGTGAAATCTTTGGGACTTAACTGCTAAGGTCATCAGTCCCTAAGCTTACACACTACTTAACCTAAATTATCCTAAGGACAAACACACACACCCATGTCCGAGTGAGGACTCGAACCTCCGCCGGGACCAGCCGCACAGTCCATGACTGCAGCGCATTAGACCGCAATGACGAAGTTGCCAGTTGACACGGGAAAGGGAGAGGTGAAGGCGAGCTGCAGTATTTTGTAGTGTCAAGCGGGGTACTCGAAAACGACGCCTGGATCGTAAGGTTCTTTCTCGTAACCTGTGAATTACAGTCGAGTCGGACACAGCGGCTCCAATGGCCCTTCTGAGACAATCAGTGCTCTGGCGGTATCCATAGGACAGCACAGAGATGACCAGCTATTGGTCTTCACGTGGGGCTGTAATACGTCGGCGAACTTGTCCAACTCGTCTTTTATACTGATCTGTCTCACTGTAGCATGTCCACAACGTATGGATGACACTTGGAAAGGCACTGGCATCTGCAGCAAAACGACCGAAAGTCTATGGTTTTGGATCAAACAGACCGCTCTTGCAACTTGCAGTGCAGTAAAGATGCCCCCCTGCGCGCGCTTGTTTCAATACACTATCCACAAATGTCAACTGCCATTGGTGTACCTCACTAGAAAACACTGGACACTGGTACTTACTTCCTTCTTAGAGGACACCTGATACTGTAAAGCATAACACAGCTAATAGATGGCAAATGATTTTAACTGTTGCCTACGATGAAAGTGAAGACCTCAAGCTAGGCAATAAGACCAAAGTTACTGTCTGTATCAAAATAGATTTAAATAAAGGACGTTGAAACAAGTATTTCCTCAATTCTTTTGAACAATGTATTTCAACAAACAAATATGTCCTGTTCCTTACTTTCTAAATACACACATTGTAAAGTTTTCAGGGGTATGGGGCTTCGTTCCACGCGGTTTCAGTCTGTTCATTTTGTGATTTTCGAGCCGTATGATTTCAGTAGCGTAGTCGATTGAGACGTCAAAGTCGCTGGTATAAAAGGAGCTTAAACGGTGCCGACAACATTAGCGTATCAGTCCCCCATAGTTCCTGATAATTATCTCCAGCAACTACCAGCGACTGTTTGCCATTTTCTTAATGGGTACGCTGTGTCTCGCCCCGCACCTAAACCACTTAAGGCTAATGAAATACATTTTGAATAATTTATTCGTCCGCCATTCACTCCGTACCAGCTTAGAACAGAAGCGATACGAAAAGAGAAGATCGAATCTAAATCTCTTTCTAAATTTTGAGCGTAATTTCCACTGGAAAGGTGTGTAAAGCTACTCCTTCCGGAATCATTTATGTTCTACATATTTGGATGTTCGGTTGTTCTGCAAAATGTATACCTCTCAGAATTCTCTTGAGTTAGTGCAACAAAAGACATCTGTAAGTATCAGGTCGGGAGAACACGATGGATGTTGGAGAACAGTAGCACATCTTCCACAGCGCGCTGTGGGGCATTCTCCTGCAACAGATTCCAATTTCCAGCTACGTACGGGTGAGCAAGCACACCCAATACGTAACAGCAACCGTTCCAAAACTGCGGTACAGTTCCGCTAGCAGGTGCATCTTCCCCGTGAATCATGCGGTCGCTGTCGTAACAGGCGATGAACAATGCAGAGCCTAATCCCTCACCCATGCTTATCAGGCCTAGGCTTTTTATATTTTTGATTGATTTATTTATTGCCTTGCCGCAGTGGATACACCGGTTCCCGTCAGATCACCGAAGTTAAGCGCTGTCGGGCGTTGCGGACACTTGGATGGGTGACCATCCGGGCCGCCATGCACTGTTGCCATTTTTCGGGGTGCACTCAGCGTCGTGATGTCAATTGAGGAGCCACTCCACCGAACAGTAGCGGCTACGGTCAAAGAAAACCATCATAACGACCGGGAGAGCGGTGCGCTGACTACACGGCCCTCCTATCCGCATCCCTATCTGAGGATGACACGGTGGTCGAATGGTCCCGATGCGCCACTGTGGCCTGAAGACGAAGTGCTTTATTTATTTTTTAGTCATTCGTCTTCTGACTGGTTTGATGTAGCCCACCACGAATTCCTGTTCATCTCAGAGTAGCACTTGCAATCTACGTCTTCAGTTATTTGATGGATATGTTCCAACCTCTGTCATCCTCTTCAGTTTTATCTCTCTACACGTCTCTCTAGTACCATAGAAGTTATTCTGTGATACCTTAATAGATATCCTACCATCCTATCTGTTCCCCTTGTCAGTGTTTTCCATATATCCCTTTCCTTGCCGATTCTCTGCCGATCCTCCTCATTTCTTGCCTTATCAGTCCACATAATTTTCAACACTCTTCTGTAGCACCACATCTCAACCATTTCTGGTAACTCCAGCGCATGATACAACGAACTTGAATCTTCTTCTTTTAGACTGTTTGATTACAGATTCTAAGCGTAGACAAACTAGAAATGAAAGAGATCAAACCTTTTATGTCCAGTAAGTCAGTAGTAGTTAGTGGAGACGAAAATGGATGTCATTCCAGTGGAAAAAATATAAACCTGGTACGAAAATTATACGTTAAAGCCTACGGACCAGTAGACTATCTGAAAAGACACACACACACACACACACACACACACACACACACACACACACACACAAACACACACACGCACGCAACAGCAGATGGCACCACAACAATTTTCTCCCGCGAATGTAATCAACGTAAGGAATGTGAGATTGACTCCCTTCTGGCTAGAAAGATTGTTTTTCTGTAAGTGAAAATAACTGAACAGCTACGTTATTAGATGAAAAACAGATGACTATTACAACCCCATAGACGGGGAACTGAATTTTTGCGCAAAGGTATGTAAATAATTGGGATCTGCACTATTGCTACGAGAAATGAAGTGCATATGGGAGACCTGTCTGGTTTGTTAGTTTCTGCGGTAATGTGTTCTCGCGCACAGGCAGAATAACGAACAACAAACCAGTTAAATGATGACAGTAATGCGTACCTTCCGCCAATGGTATGATGTGTGTATGTGTGTGTGTGTGTGTGTGTGTGTGTGTGTGTGTGTGTGTGCATTACAAAACTTGTGCTCGAGTGAGGTCTGGCTGGTTATTACCAGAATGGGAACAGTCCGCTATTTCGTGGTTCCCGCGAGCGAGCAAGGCCATCGTCTGCGGCGGCCATTCGCTGGCGGCCTTTTTGCAGGCTACGGACTCCCGTTTTAGTGCCGGGCCACTCAATCAGCGGAGCAGACTTTTCCCGTCAATAGCGAGGTTGGAACCAGTAGTAAACGGGGAGTCAAAAAATAAAAAAAAAGCCCTAACGCGCCCGCCTGCGAGGTTTTGCATTTCCTCGAACGCGTAAAAACGGCCTTCCGCCGAACCGCGATCTTGCTGAGCGATTGCCCCTGTTGTTGCTGCTGTGCTTCCGAGAAAAGTCTCCTGGGGAAGACAAAAAGCCAGATACCTCGGAGATCGGAGATGGCCTAAATTTCTCGGAAAAGCTAATGCTTCCTACGCCCCGAGAGGCAAAGCGTATGTTAGACTTGTCTGTGAGACAACGTGGACAGCGGAGAGCGCTTAGACACGTCACAATGGGCCACTGAAAGTATCGAATTGTATCAAGTGTCCTGATAGGCCTGTAGAAAACATTTACACTTGCTGTAATGAATAGCACATCTCTTTAAATGTGGATAAATGCAAGATAATGGCTATAACAAAGAGAAGGAAGTAATTAGAAGCTTAGTGGTGAACATCACATGATTTAGGGAAGTGGAAGACAGATTTAAGGTTGAAAAACAAATAAACTGCATTCTTGTTATACTAATATTTGATTGTTTCGAACCGGTTTTATTCTCATCTGGGCGTCGGTGGGAAACAACAATAGTGCCGACAAGAGACGCTGGTATGTGGGAAATCGAAAATTACAAGAGTAGATACTGTCAACACGCACAGAATATTTGGTCATGACATTAGGCGAGAAATGTCAAATCGAGCTCTCATCACTCGTTTTGAGTACCAAACGTATTAAAATTCAGTAGTCTTAATTTATAATTCCCGAGATGAATAGTATCAGACACAGTACGTAGCGAAAACACACAATGTTAAAATATACGACTTGTCTGGTTGTAATACAAAAGCTGGCCGGTGCGCTGTTATCTGTCATTTATTACTAAAACTTTAAATCCCTGAATGAATACGTATGACGGAATATGTTCCTGTAACTCACTTCTTGCACTCTTAACTCCGTTGCCTGTGTTACAGTACTTACTTCCGCTCCGTTTTTTTTTAAAAAAAAAAAAAACTTCAGGCCAATATATTTACAAAATCGATGCAGTGTTACTGTCCTGTCTAGATCTACGTGATAGCTACTTTACCGATCTTTCCGTTTGAATGCATAAAGTCCATTTATTCACAATACGGTATTTGCAACAAAATTGTGCTGTAAAACTAATAATCCACAGTCCCGTAAGACAATCTTGTCGCGAAACCACTCATCCAGTTCGGATAGTTTTGGACGTTCGAAAGGCAAATTTCAAAGTACATTTGCGAAAATTTTATTCCATTCTGGTATCATAATAGCAGGCTTCCACTGTTCTGCAAACTCCGCTAGCGTGCCCGCTGCGAGAGCTGGTAAACACTTTCTTTCTCGGCCACGATGGACCTTGACAATGGCGGTGCCTTTGACCGAGTCAAACACTGGACATGTTTAGCCTGGGACTGAAAACGAAGGGATGAATTGCATATTAAAACGGACCAGAAGCTCTTGACAAGTGTAGTAAGTAATTCATTATTTAATTTCATCCATAGAATTCATATTTAAAATTTTTTCCACCATACGGATTCAGAATCGGCGGCAGGTAATTTCTGTAGTTGGAGTTCGCTTGCGTATCGGACAGGTCTTTGTGGAAGTCTATCTACAGTGGCATCTCTCACCGTAAGTAGTCGGATGGGGAAGATTGAAGCGGCGACAGAAAATTACAGCGCCGCCGGCACAAATAAATAACTTGGGTGGGACACAGGCCATACCGGCAAGCACAAATTACAATCCGCTGTCATCGGCGCACGCGCGTTTAGTACCACCTGACGTACGATTACCTTAATCGTTTGTGCCTCTTTTTGTGAACGAGAATGCTGTGCTCGGGGAAATTGCATATTTGATAATTTATAACTGCTTCCTCGAAGTAATGAAATAATTTCTGTATGTGCCGAGGGCTACGCCGTACTTGCTACCTCGCCTTTCGCCTTTACCCGGCGGTCACCTTGACATATTCTGTACTAATGCGATTCGCGATATTTGTCTTGTTTGGCTTGCATGTACGTCACTTCAGATTCTTCTCATTTCTTTAGTTTTTTTATCATGCTTCTTGGACTCAGCGTTTAGTATCGATCAGCAAAACCACCATCCCCAAACCCCAACTACCGTTTTTTGAAAGATCCGAACTCCCATGTTCAGATGACTACTTATTTGAGAAATTAGTAAACAGGTGAAGCGAATTTTTCACGCATCTCAGTGTTCGCGATATCATATCTCCTCAAGTGTATGTGGTACAATGATGTAATTTTGGAGGTATATTCGGTGGTATATGTATATACTGTCAGCGAACAGTGTTGTAAACAGTGTTAACACTAAAGATACGAATATAATGAATTTAAACGTCGCGGCTGATGCGGAAGTCTTACTGGGTGAATAGCGGTAGCGTAGTAAGTGACGAACGTTTCTTACTGTGCGGCTGATCCCGGCGGAGGTTCGAATCCTCCCTCGGGCATGGGCGTGTGTGTTTGTCTTTAGAATAATTTAGGTTAAGTAGTGTGTAAGCTTAGGGACCGATGACCTTAGCAGTTAAGTCCCATAAGACTGCACACACATTTGAACCTTTTTGAACCTTTCCTCCTTTTATTGTTTTTTTTTTTGGAGGGGGGTTGGGGTTGGCGGATTCTGCGAGAAAAACTTTCAACATTTTTTAAGGTTTGTTGTAAGTCGCTAAGAGCTCTCATTCTCAAATAACGGTGACTGTACTCTCCGTAATCTGGGCGCTGTGAGTTACTCAGCCTCGGAGTGTTTGTTTTGAGACAACTAAATATACTATGTGATCAAAAGTATCCGGACACCTGGCTGAAAATTACAAGTTCTTGGCGCCCTCCATCGGTAATACTGGAATTCAGTATGATGTTGGCCCTCCTTAGCGCTGATGACAGCTTCCACTCTCACAGGCATACGTTCAATCTTGTTCTGGAAGGTTTTTTGGGGAATGGCAGCCCATTATTCACGGAGTGTTGCACTGAGGAGAGGTATTGATGTCGGTTGGTGAGGCCTGGCACGAAGTCGGCGTTCCAAGACAGGTCAGGATGTTATTGTCGTGTAACCACACCGCTACAGGCCGTCATTATGAACAGGTGCTCTATCGTGTTGAAAGATGCAGTCGCCATCCTCGAATTGCTCTTCAACAGTTGGAAGCGAGAAGGTTCTTAAAACATCAGTGTAGACCTGTGCTGTGATAGTTACACCCAAAACAACAAGGGATGCAAGCCCCCTCCATGAAAAACAAGACCACACCATAACACCACCGCCTCCGAATTTTACTGTTGGCACTACACACGCTGGCAGATTACGTTCACGGGGCATTCACTTTACTCGCACCCTGCCATAGGATTGCCACATTGTGTACCCTGATTCGTCACACCACACAACGTTTCCCACTGTTCAATTGTCCAATGTTAACGCTCCTTACACCAAGCGAGTCATTTGACATTTACTGGCGTGAGGTGTGGCTTACGAGCAGCCACTCGACCATGAAATCCAAGTTTTCTCACCTCCCGCCTAACTGCCATAATACTTGCAGCGGATCCTGATGCAGATTGGAATTCCTGTGTGATGGTCTGGATAGATGTCTGCCTGTATCACATTACGACCCTCTTCAACTGTCGGCGGTCTCTGTCAGTCAACAGCCGAGGTCGGCCTGTTCGCTTTTGTGCTGTACGTGTCCCTTCACGTTTCCACTTCACTATCAATTCGGAAACAGTGGACCTAGGCATGTTTATTAGTGTGGAAATTTCGCGTACAGACGTATGGCACAAGTGACATCCAATCACCTGACCACGTTCGAAGTCCGTGAGTTCCGCGTAGCGCCTCATTCTGCTCGCTCACGATGTCTAATGACTACTGACGTCACTGATATGGAGTAACTGGCAGTAGGTGGCAGCACAACGCACCTAATATAAAAACGGTCGTTTTTGGGGGTGTCTATATACTTTTGATCTCACTGTGTACGTCGAAACGACGCATCGTACGAAAAAAAAGTTCTAGGTGAGAAGATAATGTAAGTAAAGGGGACATCTTTCTGTGTTAGAAGTGCCCACCTGCTAACCACGCCTCCTGCATGGTTGGGGCCACCCTTGTGTTTTCAAATGGGAACCCACCATTTTATTGCATTTTGGGATTCTACGCCGAAAAATGCGTTCGGTTTACCCAAACAATTGTTTTCCATTCATGGTAAATGCGCTGTAATCAACTGTGTCTGTTTCTGCAATTAAGAGCCAACGCATTTGATTCTACATTTCATTTACGATGTAAATATAAACCTTTGTGCTCTAACGGTTGATTTTGATGTTCAAACTTTACTTGAGCGTTTAATAAGGACTGTGCAGAACAAATTATATGGCTAGGCAGTGACATTTCTGGCAAATAAGCTACTTGTATGGTAACATAGTTTTATGTTCCCTACGAGATTGATTGCGGTGAGCCACCAAATCATCGGGATGCTTAATTTCCCCTCTATCAAGGCGACTAATATTGCTGAGTGTTTTCATGTAACCGTCGTAACTCTCACGCCGGCCGCAACGCATTTACCGGCGGAATACAAACCACAACCATTGCAGTAAGGTAAAACGTCCAAAAAAGTGATAGTGACGAACACATTTTCCATGGATACTCACGGAAATCAAGCATCCCAGTGGTGAGAGGCAAGGGGACTCCGAAACCAAGCATCCCGATGGGTACAGTAAACTATTACACCCACATCGCTGTTCTTCGATCGCGCCAAACGTAGTTTCTAATCATACAGTGAAGTGACTAACCGTATTGTGCTGTATAATCAAATTTGCAACACTAAAGTAAGTTTCAAACATAAATATCAACCGTTATAAAACAAAGATTTACATTTCCATCGTAAATGAAGTGTAGAATAAAATGCGTCTGTTCTTAACTGCTGAAACAGGTACAGTTGATATTTGTCGATTACAGGCCGTCTGTCACGAATGAAAAACAATTGTTCGAGTAAACAGTACTCATTTTTTGGCGCAGAATCCGAACATGGAATAGAAATGGGGGCGGGGGTTTGGGAATGGCCAGTTGTAGCGCAGAAAGATGTCCTCTTTATCAATACTGAATACAGACTTTTCACCTAGAATATTTTTTTGGTACAATGCGTCGTATTCGAGATATCTAGCTGTCTCAAAACAAAAACCCTTTACACACGAGAATCGGACACGTCGTGAAAAAATTCACGTGTGCACGATGCGGTCCGAGGCTCGGCATGTCTCGGAACTACTCCGCAGGTCTCGGTTACGCCCAGTTCTTCTCGGAAAAGCGTGAGTTCTCAATCAGCAGTGCGAAGCGACACTTTCTTCCAGCATTTGGCGCCGGCTTATTTTGGCCAACACCTCTTGCTTTCAGTTCGGCTGGATCGGATTGCAAGCGCTATTTATCCTTCGCTATTTGTTCGCTGTATAAAGTATGTTCACAGGTCCAGTCTCTTTTTGCGCAAAAAGAGACGGTTTGGCGGTCTGTCGTCGTAACTCTCTAAACATGATTGGGAGTCACAGGGCAGAGGTATGACAACTCTCATCATCCATTATGTTGCCACGTAATCGATGGTTACCGCAAATCTGCCGTGAAACGGCATTCAACACCATGCAGGAGGACTTTAAAGATTTAATTGGCGGTGAAAGATCTAAAAATATAACGATCGACAGACATCTTGTATGAGATACGTCGTTCTGTACAGCAAAAAGCACATTGTGCTAAATTAACAGGCATGACTGGCGATGATATTGTAGGTACGAATGGTAAATTTTCTGAAATCGCACGAATTTTGCATCGTATTGGCAGCAATTTTTGAAGACATTGAACTAAGAGTATGAAGACGTATATTGCAAAGTACGTTGGTTAAATCAAAGGACATACCTGGAACGGGTTTTCAATGTAATATTCTTTATTGTTGAAATTCTAAAGGAAAAAAAAGAAAAGCAGTAACGAAAATTGTTAAGGACCGGAATTTACTGCAAATCTTTCATTTTAAATAGGTTTGACTACAGATTGCAAGGTGAGAAGCAAATTATTTCTCATTGCGTAGCGAAAGCGGGTGCATATGAAAAGAAAATATGTATTATGGGAGGGTTAACCATCTATTTTCCTAAGCTCACTGGCGTTAAAGAAAATGCAAATTTTGAACAACCCATGGTGGCGTTGAAAGAATTCCAGGAGCAGCTTTCCAGACGTTTGACGATACTGCTACTCTTACATCCGTTTTTAGCTGTTTTTGAGACCATTTGCCATCTCATTTGAAATCGTTCCTGTGCATCTGTAGGTGTGACTGGTCAATCTGCATTATAATTCCCGCTTAAAAGGCGAATTCCTTTAGGTTAAGACCATCCAGGAGTTCTACGGTGTTTTCCTTGGGAATAGGTTCTATATCTCCATAACGAGGTCCCAAACGTGATATCAATGTTTTTATCAACATATGTGTGTGAAAGGCTTTTTCCGATTATGAAACGAAGTAACTCGCGATTACGTGACAACGTGAGGAACGAAAATCTGCAAAACTGTCTGCATCTGTCCATTTACCGACAGTTTGTGCCAGATATAAATTTTATTATGTCTTCAGTGCGCCAAAGTTAATTAGATAATAATAAAAATTTGTTTTCTTAGTGATCAATGTTGTTGACAAACTTGAAATATGAAAAAAACCTGCATGTGGCATTTTCACTGTTTTCCTCAAACAATGTGGTGTGGTAGTGGAGGAGGTGCGCACTCCAACCAGAGAGATCGGCACTCGTGCATGAGCACCACAAACGAGCAGTGCTCTTGCCAGTCCCACAGACAGTATCTAGTTCTAATACTTGACTTACCGAATTAAAACTTCAGTGTAAATTCTTAGCTTCTGGAAGCCGTTATATAGGCTGCCTGCAACTGGAAATGGGTGGCCAGATGACTGCTTTGACCGTTTACTGATATAAATTTGACAGTGACCTGGTTAGAATTATCTCCGTGAAAGAACTGAGACACATACGAACCTTACAGGGGATGGAATAGCATGTATGTGAGACAAAATGAGATACGGATCGTCTCTTAATCAAGTTGATCTCATGTATGCTGATATTTAATTTTATTTTATTACAAAAAGGAATTTAATCATTGTTATACATTCCTGGAAATTGAAATAAGAACACCATGAATTCATTGTCCCAGGAAGGGGAAACTTTATTGACACATTCCTGGGGTCAGATACATCACATGATCACACTGACAGGACCACAGGCACATAGACACAGGCAACAGAGCATGCACAATGTCGGCACTAGTACAGTGTATATCCACCTTTCGCAGCAATGCAGGCTGCTATTCTCCCATGGAGACGATCGTAGAGATGCTGGATGTAGTCCTGTGGAACGGCTTGCCATGCCATTTCCACCTGGCTCCTCAGTTGGACCAGCGTTCGTGCTGGACGTGCAGACCGCGTGAGACGACGCTTCATCCAGTCCCAAACATGCTCAATGGGGGACAGATCCGGAGATCTTGCTGGCAAGGGTAGTTGACTTACACCTTCTAGAGCACGTTGGGTGGCACGGGATGCATGCGGACGTGCATTGTCCTGTTGGAACAGCAAGTTCCCTTGCCGGTCTAGGAATGGTAGAACGATGGGTTCGATGACGATTTGGATGTACCGTGCACTATTCAGTGTCCCCTCGACGATCACCAGTGGTGTACGGCCAGTGTAGGAGATCGCTCCCCACACCATGATGCCGGGTATTGGCCCTGTGTGCCTCGGTCGTATGCAGTCCTGATTGCGGCGCTCACCTGCACGGCGCCAAACACGCATACGACCATCATTGGCACCAAGGCAGAAGCGACTCTCATCGCTGAAGACGACACGTCTCCATTCGTCCCTCCATTCACGCCTGTCGCGACACCACTGGAGGCGGGCTGCACGATGTTGGGGCGTGAGCGGAAGACGGCCTAACGGTGTGCGGGACCGTAGCCCAGCTTCATGGAGACGGTTGCGAATGGTCCTCGCCGATACCCCAGGAGCAACAGTGTCCCTAATTTGCTGGGACGTGGCGGTGCGGTCCCCTACGGCACTGCGTAGGATCCTACGGTCTTGGTGTGCATCCGTGCGTCGCTGCGGTCCGGTCCCAGGTCGACGGGCACGTGCACCTTCCGCCGACCACTGGCGACAACATCGATGTACTGTGGAGACCTCACGCCCCACGTGTTGAGCAATTCGGCGGTACGTCCACCCGGCCTCCCGCATGCCCACTATACGCCCTCGCTCAAAGTCCGTCAACTGCACATACGGTTCACGTCCACGCTGTCGCGGCATGCTACCAGTGTTAAAGACTGCGATGGAGCTCCGTATGCCACGGCAAACTGGCTGACACTGACGGCGGCGGTGCACAAATGCTGTGCAGCTAGCGCCATTCGACGGCCAACACCGCGGTTCCTGGTGTGTCCGCTGTGCCGTGCGTGTGATCATTGCTTGTACAGCCCTCTCGCAGTGTCCGGAGCAAGTATGGTGGGTCTGACACACCGGTGTCAATGTGTTCTTTTTTCCATTTCCAGGAGTGTATTATGTTGTTTTTGTCGTGGTCTTCAGTCCAAAGACTGGTTTGATGCAGCTCTCCATGCTGTTCTATCCTGTGCGATACTCTTCATCTCCGAGTAACTACCGCAGCCTACATCCTTCTGAATGTGCTTAGTGTATTGATCTCTTGGTCTCCCTCTACGAGTTTTATCTCCCGCGCTGCCCTCCAGTACTAAACTGGTGATCCCTTGATGCCACAGAATGTGTCCTACCAACTGATCCCTCCTTCTAGTCGGGTTGTACCACTAATTTCTCTTCTCCCCAATTCTGTTCAGTATCTCCTCATTAGTTACATGATCTACCCCTCTAATCTTCACCATTCTTCTGCAGCACCACATTTCAAAGGCTTCTATTCTCTTTTTGTCTAAACTGTTTGTCGTCCATGTTTCACTTCCATACATGGCTACACCCCATACAAATACTTTCAGAAACGACTTCCTGACACTTAAATCTATAATCGATGTTAACATATTTCTCTTCTTCAGAAATGCTTTCCTTGCCATTGCCAATCTACATTTTACATCCTCCCTACTTTGACCATCATTAGTTTTTTTTCTTCCTTAATAGCAAAATTCGTCTAAGACTATAAGTGTCTCATATCCTAATCTAATTCCCTCAGCATCACTTGATTTAATTCGACTACATTCGACTATCCTCGTTTCGGTTTTGTTGATGTTCATTATACATTCTCTTTCCAAGACACTATCCGATCAGTTAAACTGCCCTTCCAAGTCCCTTCCTGCCTCTGCCAGAATTACAATGGCAAAACTGGAAGTCTTCATTTATTCTCCCTGGACTTTAATTCCTGCTCCAGATTTTTGTTTTGTTTCCTTTTTCTGCTTGCTCAATATACATACTGAATAACGTCGACGATAGGTTACAACCCCGTCTCACTCCCTTCTCAATCACAGCCTCACTTTCGTGCCGCTCGACTCTTATAACTGCCATCTGGTTTCCGTACAAATAGTAAACAGCCTTTCGCTCCCTGTATTTTACCCCTACTACCTTTAGAATTTGAAAGAGAGTATTCCAGTTAACATTGTCAAAAGCTTTCTCTAAGTCTACAAATGCTAGAAACTTAGATTTGCCTTTCCTATCTTCTACGAGACGTCGTAGGGTCAGCGTTGTTTCAAGTGTTCGTACATTTCGTCGGAATCCAAACTGATCTTCCCCGAGGTCGGTTTCTACAAGTTTTTCCATCCCTCTGTAAAGTATTCGTGCTAGTATTTTGCAACCATGACTTATTAAACTGATAGTTCGGTAATTTTCACACATGTCAGCACCTACTTTCTTTTGAATTGGGATTATTGTATTCTTCTGTCAGTCAGAGGGTATTTCTCCTGTTTCATGCATCTTGCTCACCAAATGGAAGAGTTTTGTTGTGGCTGGCTCACCCAAGGCTATCAGTAGCTCTAACGGAATGTTGTCTGATGCCGGGGCCTTGTTGCGACGTAAGTCTTTCAGTGCTTTATCAAATTCTTCAAGCAGCATCACGTATCCCTTCTCATCTAAATCCTCTTCCAGTTCCATAATATTGCTCCCTAGTACATCTCCCTCGTACAGACCCTCTAGATACTCCTTCCACCTTTCTGCTTTCCCTTCTTTGCCTACAAGGGAACATCCCCATCGCACCCCCCTCAGATTTAGTTATAAGTTGGTGCAGTGGATAGGCCTTGAAAAACTGAACACAGATCAATCGAGGAAACAGGAAGAAGTTGTGTGGAACTATGGAAAAAGTAAGCAAAATATACAAGCTGCGTAGTCCATGCGCAAGATAGGCAACATCAATGACATTGTAGGTTCAAGAGCACAGTGGTCCCGTGGTTAGCGTGAGCAGCTGCGGAACGAGAGGTCTTTGGTTCAAGTCTTCCCTCGAGTGGAAAGTTTAATTTTTTATTTTCAGACAATTATTATCTGTCCGTCATCACTTTTTGGGGAATGATTATCACATCCACAAGAAAACCTAAATCGGGCAAGGTAGAAAAATCTTTTTACCCATTCGCCAAGTGTACAAGTTACGTGGGTCGACAACATATTCCTGTCATGTGACGCACATGCCGTCACCAGTGTCGTATAGAATATATCAGACGTGTTTTCCTGTGGAGGAATCGGTTGACCTATGACCTTGCTGACAAATGTTTTCGGTTCCCATTGGAGACGAACGTCCTGTCGTCTATTAATCGCACGGTTTTGCGGTGCGGCCGCAAAACACAGACACTGAACTTATTACAGTGAACAGAGAAGTCAATAAACGAACGGACAGATCATAACTTTGCGAAAATAAAGTTAGTGGACTTTTCACTAGAGGGTAGACTTGAACCAAGGACCTCTCGTTCCGCAGCTGCTCACGCTAACCACGGGACCAAGGCACTCTGGAGCCTATACTCTCCTTGATGTTGCCTATCTTGCACACGGACTACTCAGTTTGTATATTTTGCTTATTTTTTTCATAGTTCCACACAACTTCTTCCTGTTTTCTCGATTGATCTGTGTTCAGGTTTTCAAGGCCTATCCACTGTGCCAACTTATAACTAAATCTGAGGTTGGTGAGATGGGGAGGTTCCCTTGTTAGGACTGGTTTTCCGTCTGAACTCTTGATACTCATACAAATGGTTCTCGTTCTCCAAAGGTCTCTTTAACTTTTCTGCGTGCAGTGTCTATCTTACTCCTAGTGATATAAGCTTCTACATACATTTGTCCTCTAGCCATTCCCGCTTAGCCATTTTGAATTTCCAGTCCATCTCATTTTTTAGACGTTTGTATTCTCTTTCGCCGCTTCATTTACTCTATTTTTATATTTTCTCCTTTCCTCAATTAAATTCAGTATCTCTTGTGTTACCCAAGGATTCCTACTAGCCCTCGTGTTTTTACCAACTTGATCCCCTCCCGCCTTCACTATTTTATCTCCCAAAGCTACCCATTCTTTTTCTACTGTATTCTTTCCCTCGTACTTGACAATCGTTCCCTAATGCTCTCCCTGAAACTCTCTGCAACCTCTGATTCTTTCAGTTTATCCAGGTCCCACCTCCTTAAATTCCTACCTTTTTGCAGTTTCTTCAGTTTTAATTTCTAGTTCATAAGCTATAAATTGACAGAAACCACACCTGCCCCTGAATATGTCTTACAATTTAAAACCTAATTTCTAAATCTCTGTCTTACTATTATACACTCCTGGAAATTGAAATAAGAACACCGTGAATTCATTGTCCCAGGAAGGGGAAACTTTATTGACACATTCCTGGGGTCAGATACATCACATGATCACACTGACAGAACCACAGGCACATAGACACAGGCAACAGAGCATGCACAATGTCGGCACTAGTACAGTGTATATCCACCTTTCGCAGCAATGCAGGCTGCTATTCTCCTATGGAGACGATCGTAGAGATGCTGGATGTAGTCCTGTGGAACGGCTTGCCATGCCATTTCCACCTGGCGCCTCAGTTGGACCAGCGTTCGTGCTGGACGTGCAGACCGCGTGAGACGACGCTTCATCCAGTCCCAAACATGCTCAATGGGGGACAGATCCGGAGATCTTGCTGGCAAGGGTAGTTGACTTACACCTTCTAGAGCACGTTGGGTGGCACGGGATGCATGCGGACGTGCATTGTCCTGTTGGAACAGCAAGTTCCCTTGCCGGTCTAGGAATGGTAGAACGATGGGTTCGATGACGGTTTGGATGTACCGTGCACTATTCAGTGTCCCCTCGACGATCACCAGTGGTGTACGGCCAGTGTAGGAGATCGCTCCCCACACCATGATGCCGGGTGTTGGCCCTGTGTGCCTCGGTCGTATGCAGTCCTGATTGCGGCGCTCACCTGCACGGCGCCAAACACGCATACGACCATCATTGGCACCAAGGCAGAAGCGACTCTCATCGCTGAAGACGACACGTCTCCATTCGTCCCTCCATTCACGCCTGTCGCGACACCACTGGAGGCGGGCTGCACGATGTTGGGGCGTGAGCGGAAGACGACCTAACGGTGTGCGGGACCGTAGCCCAGCTTCATGGAGACGGTTGCGAATGGTCCTCGCCGATACCCCAGGAGCAACAGTGTCCCTAATTTGCTGGGACGTGGCGGTGCGGTCCCCTACGGCACTGCGTAGGATCCTACGGTCTTGGTGTGCATCCGTGCGTCGCTGCGGTCCGGTCCCAGGTCGACGGGCACGTGCACCTTCCGCCGACCACTGGCGACAACATCGATGTACTGTGGAGACCTCACGCCTTACGTGTTGAGCAATTCGGCGGTACGTCCACCCGGCCTCCCGCATGCCCACTATACGCCCTCGCTCAAAGTCCGTCAACTGCACATACGGTTCATGTCCACGCTGTCGCGGCATGCTACCAGTGTTAAAGACTGCGATGGAGCTCCGTATGCCACGGCAAACTGGCTGACACTGACGGCGGCGGTGCACAAATGCTGTGCAGCTAGCGCCATTCGACGGCCAACACCGCGGTTCCTGGTGTGTCCGCTGTGCCGTGCGTGTGATCATTGCTTGTACAGCCCTCTCGCAGTGTCCGGAGCAAGTATGGTGGGTCTGACACACCGGTGTCAATGTGTTCTTTTTTCCATTTCCAGGAGTGTATAATCAATCCGAAACCTTCTGGTGTCTCCAGATCTCTTCTGTGTGTACAACCATCTTTCGTTATTCTTAAACCAAGCGTTAGGTATGATTAAATTATGCTGTGTGCAAAATTCTACCAAGTGGCCTCCTCTTCCATTCCTTTCCACCAGTCCATATTCACGTACTATTTTCCTTCTCTTCCTTTTCCTACTATCGAATTCCAGTTCCCCACGACTATTAAATTTTCGTTTCTCTTAATTATGCGAATAATTTACTTTATCTCATCATACGTTTCCTCAATCTCCTCATTATCTGCGGAGTTAGTTGGCATATAAACTTACACTACTGTGGTGGGTGCGGGCTTGGTGTCGATCTTCGCTACAATAATTCGTTCACTATGCTGTTCACAGTAGCTTATTCGCGTTAGTATTTTTAAATTCATTATTAAACCTACTCCTGCATTACCCCTATGTGATTGTGTATTTATTGCCCTATATTCACAAGACGAGAAGTCCTGTTCCTCCTGCCACCGAACTTCACTAATTCGCACTATGTCTATCTTTAACTTATCCATTTCACTTCTTAAATTTTCTAACTGACCTGCCCGATTAAGGGACCTGACATTTCACGTTCCGATGTGTAGAACGGCAGTCTTGTTCCTCCTCATAACGACATCCTCCTGAGTAGTCCCTGCCCGGACATCCGAATGGGGGACTGTTATACAAAATCTGGTTTTCTTGAGTACGGTTACATAGTTAATGTGTCTCTGGCGGACTTTTTGTTATTTTTATTGGCGTTGAAGCTCACATCGCAAGTGGAGTAATACCTGATTTTTCTATTTGGTGTGATAAATGGCAGCTTGCTCTAAATATAGATAAATACAATGCAGGAAAACAAATCTGTAAGGTTCTGATACAGTATTAGTGATGTGCTTGACACAGTCACAACGATTAGATACTGACGCATAACGTTTTAAGGCAATACGAAATGGAACGGGCACCTAAGGACTGTAGCAGGGAAGGGTAATGGTCAACCTCGGTTTATTGGGAGACTTTTAGGAAAGTGTAGTTCATCTACGAAGGGGACCGCGTATAGAATACTTCTGCGACCTATTCTTGAATACTGCTTAAGTGTTTCGGATACCCACCAGGTCGGATTAAATGAAGACATGAATGTGTGTGTGAGTTCTTAATGGACCAAACTGCAGAGGTCATCGGTCCCTAGACTACTTAAACTAACTTAAACTACCCTATGCTAAGAACAAAACACACACACACACATGACCGAGGGAGGACTCGAACCTACGGCGGGAGGGGCCTCGCAAACATCAAAGTAGCTGATGAAAATGCTTCTAGATTGGTAGGTTCGATCAACACGCGAGTTATATGGAGATGCTTCGTGATATCAGATGGAAATTCCTGGAGGGAGCACGGCGTTCATTTCATGAAACACAGTTGAGAAAATTTAGGAAAGCGGCATTTCAAGCTGAATGGGGAGCTATTCTATTGTCGCCCACGTATGTTTCGCGTAAGGACCACGAAGACAAGGTAAGAGGAATTGTGGCTCGTACGGGGCATATAAATAGTAGTTTTCCCCTAGCTCTGTTTGCAAGTGTTATAGGAAAGGAAATGACGTGGTATAACCCTCTATACTCCATACGGTGGCTTGCGGGGTATGTATGTAGGCGTAGATGTAGATGAAAAAAATGTCGAGTGAGACCAAGGCCTGTAACAATCGTTTGTAGTGAAAGGTGATGCCAGGCCGAGACACAGTGAAACAGTACTGAGACAACATAATTCAACCATGAAACTATTCTTGAGTACTGCTCGACACAGGGAGATACTTTCCTGGTAGGAGTGATACAGGAGATGCAAAATAAGAGCAGCGCAATTCGTCAAGGATTAGTTTTGTAAGCGCGAGAGCCTTACGAAGATGCTCAACAATTGCCATTGGCAGACGATGAGAGAGAGGTGTTCAGCATCACGGAAAGGTTTATTGTTAGAAGTTCTACAGCAATCTTTTGAAAAAGAGGCCAGCAACCTCTCGCAGACACCCGTCGAAATGAACTTCACGCACATCACGAAAATGGAAGAGGGAAGAGGAGAAGTTGTAGTGGTGCAGGTAGTACCTTCCTTCACACACGGTAAAGCGACCTACAGAGAGTAGATGCGGATGTCACTATAGACCCAAAGTCAGAGGGATGTACTGAAGCTGATAACTATCACGTAGGTGAACACGTTAACAGGTGATGCTACTGTTGTGTGAGTAAACTAGTTCATTGAATTGCTTATTGTCCTCGAGAATATGAGCTAGAACGTGAGTGCTTCTCAATGATTTGCATACGAATCTGAATCAGTTTGCGTGCAACTAAAAACTAGAATGAGATTTTCACTCTGCAGCGGAGTGTGCGCTGATATGAAACTTCCTGGCAGATTAAAACTGTGTGCCCGACCGAGACTCGAACTCGGGACCTTTGCCTTTCGCGGGCAAGTGCTCTACCAACTGAGCTACCGAAGCACGACTCACGCCCGGTACTCACAGCTTTACTTCTGCCAGTACCTCGTCTCCTACCTTCCAAACTTTACAGAAGCTCTCCTGCGAACCTTCTTCTGTAAAGTTTGGAAGGTAGGAGACGAGGTACTGGCAGAAGTAAAGCTGTGAGTACCGGGCGTGAGTCGTGCTTCGGTAGCTCAGTTGGTAGAGCACTTGCCCGCGAAAGGCAAAGGTCCCGAGTTCGAGTCTCGGTCGGGCACACAGTTTTAATCTGCCAGGAAGTTTCATATCAGCGCACACTCCGCTGCAGAGTGAAAATCTCATTCTGGAAACATCCCCCAGGCTGTGGCTAAGCCATGTCTCCGCAATATCCTTTCTTTCAGGAGTGCTAGTTCTGCAAGGTTCGCAGGAGAGCTTCTGTAAAGTTTGGAAGGTAGGAGACGAGGTACTGGCAGAAGTAAAGCTGTGAGTACCGGGCGTGAGTCGTGCTTCGGTAGCTCAGATGGTAGAGCACTTTCCCGCGAAAGGCAAAGGTCCCGAGTTCGAGTCTCGGTCGGGCACACAGTTTTAATCGGCCAGGAAGTTTCATAACTAAAAACTAAACTAAATTCCTTCCAAACAGGCCATGAAGCCCAACGGCACCGACTGGCCACCGCGTCATCCTCAGCCCACAGGCGTCAAATGGTTCAAATGGCTCTGAGCACTATCGGACTTAACTTCTGAGGTCATCAGTTCCCTAGAACTTAGAACTACTTAAGCCTAAATAACCTAAGGACATCACACACATCCATGCCCGAGGCAGAATTCGAACCTGCGACCGTAGCGGTCGCCAGTTCCAGATTGAAGCGCCTAGAAGCGCTCGGCCACTCTGGCCGGCACACAGGCGTCACCGGGTGCGGATATGGAGGGGCATGTGGCCAGCACACCGCTCTCCCGACTGTATATCAGTTTACGAGATTGGAGCCGCTACTTCTCAATCAAGTAGCTCCTCAGTTTGCCCTTACAAGGGCTGAGTGCACCCCGCTTGCCAACAGCGTTCGGCAGATCGGTTGGTCACCCATCCAAGTGCTAACCCAGCCCGACAACGCTTAACTTCCGTGATCTGACGGGAACCAGTGTTACCACTGCGGCAAGGCCGTTGGCGTTTGTATGCAACACCAAACACTTTGTTACTCTTGAACGAGGAGTATTCAAAAGTAACGGGAATCTTGTCATTTCGAATGTTATTTTGGCAGATTCACGCGATTTTTTAGTTGTTGTGATGGTAAATCTGTCTGAAAAGCATCCGTACAGTGTTAGTCACATCGGATATTTGATCTGTGGTCAACTATCAAAGAGGCTGCATGTGTTCTGGTAGTAATGGTGATTATTTACTTTTCTAAATGGACCAGAAAATTTGTATTAAATTTTACTATAAGAAGGGAATAAAATTTAGCAGAGTTTTTGAAAAGATTAAATATGTCTTTTGATGAGTCTGCTATGAGTAAAAGAAGGGTTTGCGAGTGAAATAAGCGTTTCGAAGAAGACGGTGAAGACGTTGAAAATGACGAGCGCCCCGGACGCCACAGCACATCAGCCGATGAAACCGTGGGTAAAATGAGAGAAATGATAATGAACGATCGCCGAATCACAATCAGAAAAGTCGCTGATGATGGTGGAACATCATTTGGATGTTGTCATTAAAATACGTGTGACAGCAAATTTTTTTTCCAAAGTTGTTGAATTTCGAACAAAAACAGCGGGGGGTGAGAAGCCGCTAGATGAAGGCAGTAACAATGCAGAACTACTAGAACGTGTCAAAAAATGGTGGAACGTGGGTTTACGGATAAGATGTCTTAAGTAAGCCTCAGTCGTTCCAGTGAAAGCATTCTGGATCGGCTCGAAGACCGAGAAAATCTGGACAACTATGGTCATACGCGAATGTTATGCTTACTGTGTTCTTCGATTTTAACCGCATAGTTCGCCATGATTTCTTGCTTCCTCAAGGTCGAACTATCAATAAGGCGCATGACTTGTAAGTTTATATCGGTAGCTAGAAGCAATCTTAATAAAACTCCTGGATTTATGACGAAACAAATCATGGCTTTTGCACCGTTTTAATGCGAGTGCACATTTGCTGCTGGCTCGCGATTGTTTGAACAAAAATTGTGGCCCAGCCACTACATTCGCCATCATGATCTCATGTGGCTTTTTTCTGTTCCCAACAATAAAAAATCCTAAGGTGTAGTCGATTTACAAGCATAGATAAGGAGATTAAAAACTCTTCACTGAGATAGCTAAGAGCTATTCCAAAAACAGAGTTCCAGATGTGTACTGGGGGCTGAAAGAAATGCTAGCGTAAGTATGTAAGATATTAGCAGACTATTTTTGAGAGGACAACATCGAAGGAGAAAAATAAATAAAATTCTTTCAAAAAAACAAAACTTGACTTTATTTTCTGATTATACCTCGCATATTACCAGATGTTCTTTGATGATAAATATCTTTGACAAGTGGTTCAAGTGAAAATTGCTCATTATACATGCGTTCATATCATATAATGTAAAGCCAAGATGGGAAAGAGCAAGTACAGCCTTCTACTAGCTAGTCAATAATTAAGAATACAATTGAGTGTGACGGATGTCACACAGTAGAACAGTATAGCTCTGGAAGTATTATTACTGCTGAGCGTACTATATGATACAGTGTGTAAGCCTACCTTATACGACAAAAATTATGGGAAACCTAAATCAAGGTGATTGGACAGGAGATTTCAACCCAGCTCTTCATGAATGTTAGTTCATTGCGATATTGTACCATCTCCTTTGTGAATATATGCAGAACATGTATAAAAAATGGTACACAACTTCTGAGTGAGTTTACCACGGGCATATGGGATGTGTGATAGAGACGGGGCATACTGAGGGGCTTCAGATTTGAACTAATGTTTCAGAATCCTTAAAAATTGTAGACTCAGTCTCTAATCAAGTGAAATGGAAAATATGTGTTTATTTCGTTTGACAGCGCACCATCCTTTCGTCTCTACTCAGCTTATTTAGATATTTATCTTACTTCTTTAAAGAAGGAAATAAAAAGCGGAAATCGATTAGAAACTGCTAAATAGAATAAAGAATAATTTTTATCAAAACTTATGTGGTGCACTCTTTTTGTGTTGGCGAACTGGATAGTTGGTTTTTGTTTCTGAGAACCTAGCTGCTCAGTTCACCAGTATGCAATGAGCCTTCCACACAGCAGCAGCGAATAGAAGTGGACTTTGTACTAAGATTATTGTAATGTATAAACAAATTTTAGCCTTTTGACCACAGTGACACATAATGGCTTCTTATAATTTTATTTTTCTTACTGACTCCACAAGAAGATTGATATAATGTATGCAGCAATGACAGTTTTCACTTTTCTCTTATCAGTTGAAAAGACAAATTACTGTACCCTGTCACATTCATTGTTCTTTCCACTATAGTTTTCGAAGGATTATACCTCTATCACGAGGGAGATAAACTTCATTTATGATACATAGACAATCTGTATGTACGACATTTTATGAGCAACCTCTGGCAATGTCAGGTAACAAAAGGCAGAGAAAACATACTTTAATTGAATGGTCAAAGACGTTTGGATGCTTTGTTTGCATCAATGAACGCTATATTTCAAACGTTTATACACTGAAGCGCCAAAGAAACTGGTGTAGGTATGCGTATTCAAATACAGAGTTACGTAAACAGGCAGAATAAGGCGCTGCGGTCGGCAACGCCTATACAAGACAACGAGTGTCTGGCGCAGTTGTTAGATCAGTTGCTGCTGCTAAATGGCAGGTTATCAAGATTTAACTGAGTTTGAAAGTGGTATTATAGTCGGTGCACGAGCAATGAAACACCGCATCTCCGAGGTAGCGTTGAAGTGGGGATTTTCCAGTACGACCATCTCACGTGTGTACCGTGACTATCAGGAAGCCGGTAAAACATCAAATATCCGACATCACTGCGGCCGGAAAAAGATCCTGCAAGAACGGGACCAACGAGGACTGAAGAGAATCATTCAACGTGACAGAAGTGCAACCCTTTCGCAAATTGCTGCAGATTTCAATGTCAGCGTGCGAATCATTCAGCTAAACATCATCGAAGGCTCACTTGTGTTCCCTTCATGACTACATGACACAAAGCTTTACGCCTCGCCTGGGCCCAACACCGACACTGGACTGTTGATGACTGGAAACATGTTGCCTAGTCAGACGAGTCTCGTTTCAAATTGTATCGAGCGGCAGGGCGTGTACGCGTATGGGACCCCTGATACGTCTATATACGACTCTGACAGGTGACACGTACGTCCATTGTGCATTCCGACTGTCTTGAGCAATTCCAACAGGACAATGCGACGCTCATCAAGTCCGGAACTGCTGCAGATTCGCTACACTTCCGCTGGCCGCCAAACTCCCCATACATCAACATTGTTGAGCGTATTTGGGATGCCTTGCAACGCCTTGTTCAGAAGAGGTCTCCACCCTTCACGTACTCTTATGCATTTATGGACAATCCTGGAGTATTTACGGTGTCAGTTCCCTACAGCACTACTTCGGACATTGGTCGAGTCCATGTCACGTCGTTTCGCGCCCTTCTGCGTGCTCGCTGTGGCCCTACACGATATTAAGCACGTGTACCAGTTTCTTTTGCTCTCTGGTGTACCTATGTACAGATCCGCCCTATTCATGATACGGCAAATATGTTTGATTTTCCTGTCACCGTAATCGTCAGTTAACCTAATAGAGGGTAGAGAGGCTATATACCATATTATCAGAATATTGTTGTTGACAACATTTCAGAAGATTTAACCGACACTGACTGAGGCCTCGAAAGTTTGCAGACTTAGAAAGATGGAGTATGCTCATAGGAAGATATTTGTGGTATATTAAGCAACCTGAAACGTTAGCATTTAAAATTTTTATGTTAGGTGTGATGAACAGATAGAAACTGGTAGCAAATCGCTGATAACCCCACCGTTGAGCGCCCCCCCCCCCCCCTCACCCCCCCCCCCCGGCCAACACACACACACACACACACACACACACACACACACAGGTAAAAAATAAAAGTTTGTTTATTGTTGCACCTCATGGCGTTACTCCGTATATAATGAAGATTTTTCACGATCGGTTGTCGTAGTTACTGGCCTGTCTCTACTGACCACACTTAAGCTTATACTTCGCCCCTTTTCACGGTACTTATGTCTCCCTCCGGCGACCGAATCGTCAGTAGGCAAGACTGGGAGGAACCAGGAGCACCTCTGAAGATACCCAACGCAGTTCTAGTCGAAGCGTCAAGGATAAAAATATTTCATAGATCGCGACCATACAAAAAAAAAAAAAAAAAAAAAAATCTCAGAAGACTCGTCGGTAAATTTTTTGCAAATAAAGATTGAAGTATTTTACTCTGATTCATTTAGGTGCTTTTGCAAAAAAATTCAAAAACGGATACAACATTTGTATTTGTGTCCATACGTCAAGCTATCTTCATGATCCTCGTGACAACGTGTGGACTAATCTTTGGCGGAACAACAGAATGAGTCCACACATCATACTACACACCCTTAGTGCGTCGGCAACACCCTGTGTGGCTAGTGATTCTGTTTTCATGTGTGCGTTGTAATCGAAGAGAAGCAAGGTGGCACAGACAATATATCTGAACAACATTATGCGTGGCATGATCATTGGCAGATTAGGGGCTATCGACACTGAACTCGCGGCGGGCCACGGGTTGAACATCATCCGTAGCATCGTTTCACGGCTTTGGACAGAACCCAGGACGGAGAATAATTTCAACAGTAGTACGGCAAAGGTTGACCCTGTTTGTCAAATTAATGTTACGATCGTTATCTCGCAATGTGACCAACGAATGCAGCATCCAACATTCTTGCGGCAACCTCTGGATGTCACATCTCTGTCAGAGTACGTAATCGGATCTTTTACGTGGCGAATCACATAAAGGCAATGCGTGCTTCCCATGAATGTTGCATCTTGCTAACAGTGAATGGGTTCCACGAACTTCGAGGCAGTGCCCTGCGCACGGATGAATCGCGGTTTTGCTGTAGACTTTACTATAGTGTGGGTATCGTAGGTAGAAAGTTACCGACAGGGTGGCGCCAGTATTCTGTAGTAACATCGTATTAGGAGAGGTACGCAAGTGATTCCTCGGGAAGAGAGGCGGCTGTGGCCTGAAGGGATGACATCCTATAGCTGTGTGTGTGTCTTGTACATGGTGTACATCAACTTGGATTTCATATGATGAATGATGATTTCCGCCCACATAACCGCACAGGCCTGGCCTAGACATCTAAATTGGCTAGGCCTATCCATATGTATAAATTATGGTATTCATCAAATGAACATGGCGTCAAACACACACATGTGGCAGGAAGAGAACTCCCTACCGTGAGTGGTTGCTAGTATGGAGTGGCTTGCTTGGTTGTACGAACTATACAGCTTTATCATAAGGCCAAACAGGGTTAGGTAACAACTGTGCCATAGTAGGTGGTAACACAGATCAGGAACAATTTACAGTGGCTTATTACAAGATGTCTTAGAGCAGAATTTGAAGCCATTTTGACTATTTTTCGACCGTGTCTGTTTACATATGTCTTATAGCACTTAACCGGAGTATGAAGATTGTGGGTGGCAGTATAGAACAGAGTTCACCAACACTGGTACGTCTTTAAACACTCTAATAGATTCAGCGAACGAGGACCAACATCGCATCCAAAATGTCCAGTTTGACTCTTCTTGGCGCTGACTCTAGGTGCGTCCTATGTTGAGGTACTGACATGGTGGCAGGTACTGTCAAGCTGCTGAGTGGAGCTGTGTCTGCTTATATTCACGTTTGACAGGTGGATGTCCACTTGGGAACTACTTGTTGCATACTACTGGTTGTATAACACAGTCGTTGTCGTTTGTACCCACCCTAGAAGTCTAACCTTAACTATATTGCTGCTGACTAGTAGGCAGATCGGCTTTCTCCTACGTTAAATTGTGTCCCGTAGCGCCTGGAGTAAACAGTATAAACTAAACTGAATCTGCATTGGACTATAGACAGAAGATTGCAGTTGAGCTACCAGCGCTACAGACACTGGCTAACCCCCAGAGGGCCGTTGCTCAGCTTGGCAGGAATTACTGCCAACAACACATCACGGCCTGAACTATGTGGCGAAAGAGGAAATTTCTGCGCATCCAGGAACTACAATGCGGGAGCATCTTGTCTCGTATTGATTTTTTGTCTGACACCACAAATGATAAGGGTCACGGACAACTCGGATTCGATCTGCTGGTAACCTTTGCGTCTGTGTCACTGTCCATTGTATCACACTGTTGCTTAGGCATCTTTTAACACACCCATTACCGCTATGTCTCCTGTTCTTTCGTGAATCTTGGCACAAGGTATAGTCACATTGTGACCATCGGCTCTGTTCGATATCGACGTGCAATAGCCACGCACAGACGGCAGATGGCAGCACTAGTAGTGGAGGATATAAATAAAGCATGCCGGGTGAGGCCGGAAACGGTTGGTTGGTTGTTTGGGGAAGGAGGCCAGACAGCGAGGTCATCGGTCTCATAGGATTAGGGAAGGACGGGGAAGAAAGTCGGCCGTGCCCTTTTGAAGGAACCATCCCGGCATTTGCCTGGAGCGATTTAGGGCCATCACGGGAAACCTAAATCAGGATGGCCGGACGCGGGATTGAACCGTCGTCCTCCCGAATGCGAGTCCAGTGTGCTAGCTACTGCGCCACCTCGCTCGGTGCGAGGCCGGAAACATTGCTGACGTTGTCGTAATGTCGAATCAGAGTGATTTATCTGACGTCCAGAAGGGCATGACCATTGGCTTTCAGGCCAAGCGTGGTAACATTTCCGAAACTGTTCGCGTGCCTCCGTGGTTATAGTATAAGGTACATGGAGAAATGGTGCTAACCGAAACCAGCACCAAAGCAACTGTGGTGCTCCACAGGCCATAGATGACAGGGGTGAACGACGGCTGCGGAGATCTGTACATGCGTAACAAACATAGGGAGAAATGATCATCATAATAAAATAAGAGAAATCAGAGCTCGAACGAGGAGATTTAGCTGCTTCTTTTTCCCATGCGCCATTCGAGAGTGGAATGGTAGAGCAGTAGTATGAAAATGATTCGATGAACCCTCTGCCAGGCACTTAAGTGTGAATAGCAGAGTAACCATGTAGATGTAGATGTAGGTGAAAGTGCAACTGACGGGCCAGATGAACCGATGGATTATTAACAGTTTCTACTCAACGACTGCTGAGCGAACGTTGATGGTTATGAGCCCCCTTGCCGGTGCCTGGCTCATGCACCCTTGCTGAACGCTGTTCATCGGCGATGAAGGCTGGAATTTGCACGCCAATACCGCAACTGGATGTCCACAGAATGGTGACAGGTGGCCTTTTCAGAAGAACCTCTTTTTGTTGTCCATCGGACAGGTGGCTATGGGCGAGTCCCGTGTGAAAAGTCTTAAAGCAAACAACCTCCAACAATCGTCGCAAGGGTCCAGGTCGCAAGAGGGAGCATTACGGTCTGGGGAATGTTTTCGTGGCATTCCCTGGATTATCTCGTCATCTGGAAGGCACAGTCAACACAAATATGCATCTGTCCTTGGAGACAATATTCAAGTTTTAGATAGGTGATCAAATTAATTTGACTGGACAGTGTGTTTTGTAGCTTACGCGAAACTTCGAAGCGCTCTGTATGTCGGAAGCAGCAGTGTAATAAAATATCTGATTCGTTATTGCATCTTGGAATATTGTACAGGGACACGATTGAAGGTCATGGAATTTAGGTCAACGAAGACAAAATGGTTGCTGTAAAACATACAACACACCCGATCAGATCACATTCACGGCGCCATGTCCCAGCCAGAATTCCTAAGGGAAAGACAGGGTTAAAAGACTATGGGAAGCAGGGAAGGAGAAAACCGGTGCCGGCGAGGGTAATAATGTTGACCGCGGGCGCTATATAAGCCTTCATTTCCTAATTTCGGAGGGTTATTACGTGTTTCGGAGAACGTGGACCCGCCTGGTGTGTCGGAGGTGGCGTGGCTAGGGCGCCGCAGTGCCGCGACGAAATTGTTCGAGGTGGGGTTACCGTTCGAGGCGAGGTGTTGGCGGCACTGCAGTACCGTGATTGTGAGCCAATTAAACAACCCTATCGCGGTGTCGCAGGGCTACCAACGGGCTAGCGCCCATTACACCTTGCTATTAGAGTGGCAGCAGGCGGTGCTGCGGTTGGCTAGACTGCGGCGCGTGCTGAGGCGGCGTTCGTGAATTGCCGGCGCCGGCCTATCGGCACCGCCCTCCCGCGGTTGACTGCTGTGCGTGACGTCGTTTTCTGGCAGCTCTGCGTGGCGGGGGCGATTAACCGTCGGGGCAGGTGCTGCTATCGCTCCCCAGTAACACCTTGCAGAAATGCTGTGATGGTGCGCCAGTTTGGTCGAGACCGTACGCTGTCAAACTAAACAGAAAAAAAAGGCACAAAGTATTTGAACTAGTCACGGACCTCACTGATTGCCTCCCTTAATTTCAAATTACACTGTCCATGTGCGCGTAGAGCTTAGACTACAGATGACACAGACTGTGAATTAGTACGTCATTATATGGGAATCAACAGCTCGATCAGCCAACTGGTGGCAGCACACGTTTCCAGGCGACTTCTCGAATACTGTTCAACTAGTCTTTTGTCTTGGTTGTAAGATTTCCAGGAAAGGTTTATTTATTACAGTTGAGAAAGCCTGTGCAGCTTTTGGTTGCATCGGTAAATTTGTCAGAAGAAGTAATATTCCGCTCCAAAGGGAAAGTTGTTTCATAAACAAGAATCTGGATGAGTGCAAGTAGGTCTCGCACAGCGAGGATTCCGTAGAAACTTAATTATGTATATAAGTAGTTCATCCACCCCAGAAATCTAGAATCTGGGCAATTTTTTTCCTGTTACCGGTATTGGTGCAGGTGTGGTACGGACCCAGGAATTCCAAGACTTTAGAGAATAATTTATTTTACGTTTTAAGGTTACATTTTTGTGCAGTTTCACATTTACTAGTGTAGCTAATCATTTATTTTATTAATTTGGAGTTATATTAATATGCTGCTCTAAACGGCAATTGCAGATTCGTTGATTTCTTATGCTCTCAACCCTGTTGCGATTACTGGTAAGATATGAAGGAAGGCTCCAGAGAAGAAAACGGTTCAAAATGGTTCAAATGGCTCTGAGCACTATGGGACTTAACATCTGAGGTCATCAGTCCCCTAGAACTTAGAACAACTTAAACCTCACTAACCTAAGGACACCACACACATCCATGCACGAGGCAGGATTCGAACCTGCGACCGCAACGGACGCACGGTTCCAGACTGAAGCGCCTAGAACCACTCGGCCGCCACGGCCGGTAAAAGAAAACTGTTCTTTCGCAAATGTCGGATTGTTCTCTGGCACACTTAGACGTATACTTTATGAGATATACCAACCTTACCCAAACAATGGAAGTACAGTCCTGCGTCATTTACTGGTATTACTTTGATTTGAAACATTACTGCTGATATACGTGTCATAGGCACAGACTGTCAGCACAGTAGACAGTTGGCATTGTGTCTACCACCGCTAGGTGGCAAAGACATCGCTTTCACAGCGGCAGGGTAGTTCATTTAACCGTAGTTCAGCCATTTAGGACGAAATATTTGTAAATTATACGAGGGTGAATCAAATGAAAACCTTAAATTTGTAATAACAAATCGAAATTTCGCACCGTTATCCTGTAAGTTGGTAAGCGTGCTACAAACAGCGTGCAGAAAGGCCTGTAGGTGGCAGCATAGTGCAGATGCACACATACCGCCGCAGTATCAGTATAAAGATGGCCGCCCCCCCCCCCCCCCCCCCTTGCAACTTGCACCAGGGAAGAACAGCGTTCTGTTATTCGGTTTTTGCGTAGTGAAGGTGTGAAACCTATTGAAATTCATCGACGAATGAAGGTTCAGTACGGTGATGCATGTTTGTCACAGCAGCAAGTCGACGAATGGAGTAGAAAGTTCGCAAATGCTGTGACTTCAGTGGAAGATGCTCCTCGTCCAGGTCAGGCACAACGAGTTGTGACTCCACAGAACAATGGAGCAGTTGAAGCCATAGTGAATTAAAACCTCCGAGTGACACTGAATGACATTGCAGCATGTTTACAGATTAGTCATGGGTCAGCACACCACACTGTGCATGATGTGCTCCAGTTTCACAAAGTGTCTCCAAGATGGGTGCCACGGCAGCTGACTCCTGAAATGAGAGAACGACGTGTTGATGCTTGTGAAGAACTTCTTCGGCGCTTTGAATGAGAGGGTGATAGATTCCTTGCAAGAATCGTTACTGGGGACAAAACCTGGGTTCACTTCCACCAACCGGAAACGAAGAGAGCGAGCAAGGAATGGCGCCATTCCTCATCACCAAAACCAAAGAAGTTTCGAACAGAACCATCAGCAGGGAAGGTTGTGCTGACTCTCTTTTGGGACAAAAAAGGCGTCATTTTTGGAGCATTACATGCCTAGAGGAACCTCTGTCACCAGTGCATCACACACAGATCTCCTAAAAAATCATCTTCGGCCTGCAATCAAATCAAAGCGACGTGGATTGCTGTCAGCAGATGTCCTTTTGCAACATGACAATGCAAGGCAACACACTGCCCATACAACAGTTGGAATAATCACAGACCTGCATTCTGAGTGTCTTCCTCATCCACCATACTCACCAGACCTTGCCCTAAGTGATTTCCATATGTCTGGACCACTCAAAGACGCAATGGGATGAAAGAAGTCCGGTCTGATGAAGAGGTACGCCATGCAGTGCATGAGTGCTTGCGTTGACTACCAAAAGAATTTTTTTCTGAAGGAATATATGCACTTTGTAAGCGCTGGAGGACTTGCATTGAGCGTGGGGGAGATTATGTTGAAAAGTGGTACAGCTTTTACCACTTCCGCACAATAAATAATATTTAAAAATATTTAAGGTTTTCATTTGACTCACCCTCGTACACACAAACCTTCCTTGTGAATCACACTACTTGTTAATGAAAACCAGATGAAAATCCCTAAAGGAGTTACTGAGATTTTTTACAGATTTTACGAATGCAAATACAAGTTCGTATTGGTAAAAAAAATTATGTGATATAATTACAGTTTAACAATTTTCGGAATTTACTCTTTACTTGTACTGTGAAACCATGCTCCTTACCGAATTTCATGATTCTAGGTAACCGAGAAGTACCTATACGCTTTGTTAAGTGAATTTGTGAGCATCGAATTATGGGACGGAAATGGTTTTGTCTTTCGACTGCATTAACTTAGAAGCTTAAATTTTTTACACCGTCAGAGGATCGTAGTCCTTAGTACATAACATAAATTTCAACTCGATATGTTTAGCCATTCCCAAGAAAAAGGGTTCTTAGGCGTTGGACAGACAGACGGACACGCAGATGGACTACAAAGCCATCCTACGAGTATAAGGGTTCCGTTTTTACCAACTGAGATACGGAACCCTAATAACAAATTTTTAAACACAATTTTTTCACACTAAATCAGTAAATTCACAGGCCGAATCTAAAAAGTGATATCGATACCAAACACATGCGAATGGTCTCCTGCTTAAGAGTATTTTTTCCTTTCTACAAAATACGATTTCAATATAAGTGTCATTATATATTTATCTCGTAAAAATGCTCTAGTTTTCAGATGTAAAACTCGATGATTGACGAAGACTAAGAGGACGGAATGTTAATATCTTGTGTGTGTGTATTGTGTATTAAACTGGGGACCTGGAAACGACGGAGAGGCTTCGTCCCGTCGTAGCCCTTCAGTGGTTCACAACCCCACAATAGACCACAGCAATCCACCCACCCCACCGCCGCTCCACACCGAACCCAGAGCTATTGTGTGATGCGGCCCAGAGAAACTTAACCTTTTCCCTCACTGAGTCAACGGTGCCAACCGTTGAAGGACAGGGATGTGGAGCGGCGATATTCTTATAGGAATGAGATGACTGAGGCCTTTAAAAATGGAACAGCCGATACGGATCAGATCTGGCTTAGTGATCGGGCAAACTTCCATCTCCATGGGTACGTCAACAAACAGAGCTACTGAGTTACTGAGAATCCACACATTCAAGCTGCCGTTCCAACTCAACAACAGGAAGTTGACGGCTGCTGCGCAGTCAGTGAACAGTGCATTAGTGGCCACATTTTTATTCAGTAACCTGACACAGCAGACAAGTACAGACAGATACTACAACATGAATTTGTACCAGGTGCATGATATAGCCAGTGCTCCGACACTATCGGTTCACGCACGATGCGTGATGTCCGCATTGTACTGTGGAGATCTTCGATTTCTGTCAGGAGGCGTTCAAAGATCAGATCGATGCCGTGAACACCTTAACGTTCGCAGGAGATGGTGTGGAATTGCCCCCTTATTGTCCTGATCTAAGCAAGTGTGATTGTTTCTAATGGCGTCATCTGGAGGACAGAGTCATTAAATATGAGTCTGCTACACTTCAGGATGTTCGTACCGCAAATTCCAGAGGGATTCAAACAGTTTAAAATAAAGTTCCTCAGAAGTTCATCACAGAATTCAGTTCAATGCTCTACGCACTCGTTACTGCAGGAGGAAAACACTTTGAAAACATTCTGTATTAAATTTCAGGTTGTTTACTATAGCGTAAATATGATAACAAAAATCATTTGGCATACGATCGGCTGATGTACATTACTGGCCATTAAAATTGCTACACCACGAAGATGACGTGCGACAGACGTGAAATTTAGCCGACAGAAAGAAGATGCTTTGATGTGCAAATGATTAGCTTTTCAGAGCATTCACACAAGGTTGGCGCCGGTGGCGACACCTACAACGTGCTGATATGAGGAAAGTTTACAACCGATTTCTCATTCACAAATGGCAGTTGACCGGCGTTACCTGGTGAAACGTTGTTGTGATGCCTCGTGTAAGGAGGAGAAATGCGTACCATCACGTTTCCGACTTTGATAAAGGTCGGATTGTAGCCTATCGCGATTTCGGTTTATCGTATCGCGACATTGCTGCTCGCGTTGGTCGAGAGCCAATGACTGTTAGCAGAATATGGAATCGGTGGTTTCAGGAGGGTAATACGGGACGCCGTGCTGTATCCCAACGGCCTCGTATCACTAGCAGTCGAGATGACAGGCATCTTATCCGCATGGCTGTAACGGATCGTGCACCCACGTCTCGATCCCTGAGTCAACAGATGGGGACATTTTCAAGACAACAACCATCTGCACGAACAGTTAGACGACGTTTGCAGCAGCATGGAGTATCAGCTCGTATACCATGGCTGCGGCTACCCTTGACGCTACATTAAAGACAGCAGCGCCTGCGATGGTGTACTCAACGATGAATCTGGGTGCACGAATGGCAAAACGTAATTTTTTTTGGATGAATCCAGGTTCTGTTTACAGCATCATGATGGTCGCATCCGTGTTTGGCGACATCGCGGTGAACACACATTGAAAGTGTGTATTCGTCATCGCCATACTGGCGTATCACCCGGCGTGATGGTATGGGGTGCAGTTGGTTACAAGTCTCGGTCACCTCTTGTTCGCACTGATGGCACTTTGAACAGTGGACGTTACATCTCAGATGTGTTATAACCCGTGGCTCTACCCTTCATTCGATTCCTGTGAAACCCTACATTTCAGCAGGATAATGCACGACCGAATGTTGCAGGTCCTGTACGGGCCTTTCTGGATACAGAAAATGTTCGAGAGCTGCCCTTGGAAACACATTCTCCAGATCTCTCACCAATTGAAAACGTCTGGTCAATGGTATCCGAGCTACTGGCTCGTCCTAATACGCCAGTCGCTACTCTTGATGAACTGTGGTATCGTGTTAAGGCTGCATGGGCAGCTGTACCTGTACACGCCATCCAAGCTCTGTTTGACTTAATGCCCAGGCGTATCAAGGCTGTTATTACTGCCAGAGGTGGTTTTCTGGGTACTGCTTTCTCAGGATCTATGCACCCAAATTGCGTGAAAATGTAATCACATGTCAGTTCTAGTATAATATATTTGTCCAATGAATATCCGTTTATCATTTGCATTTCTTCTTGGTATAGCAATTTTAATAACCAGTAGTGTATGTAACTGTGTATATGCAATTATGGATTGTGTATTCTATTTATTAAAACTCCTTGATATGTGACAAGAAAATTAGAGTTTTGTAGTGTATATAAGGAAAAAGCAAAAGGATATTTTAAAATGATAAATTATTATATGTGTACGTTCATAAAAAGAAAATGTTTATTGAAAGCTGGTTCATGCTTGTATTTGTAACATGTAAAATCTGTAGGGAATTCCCTCCGCAGCGGAAGTGGCATGGCGCGATGTAAAAGGTGGTTTTGGAGGTCGAACTGAGCGGCTCGTTTGTGTGAAAGGTACGCAGTATGTGGCTAGACGTACCACGGTACACTTCGACCCGCCTGATAGAGGCAACTGGAAGCTGCTTTACAAAGGATTTGCCTTGGACGTGGATCTGGCTATTATTTGGTATTCTTGCCATACAGGAATGGCTCTAATACGTTGAAAATCCGACGCCAGGAAGAGATTTTTTAGAGCATTCGAACATCAAGAGCCGTGAGTACAGTTGGCCACCATGTCGCTTGCCACCAGTCTTCGCCACTCTTCACTAAATTCATACATTCAGTAATGTATATAGGCATGGACCAGTTAATTTGTGTGTGGTTTTAATAATAATCACAACATTATAAATCCGTGTCCGGAACCACATTTTCTAATCTGATCACGAAACTATGCAGGGTCCTCACCTAAGTGCTACTAAAACCGAGTATCCTGATTCAAAAGAACAATTCTTGCATTCAAGTGTTTAAAAGTGATTTCTTGTCTAATATAAAAGGAGTAGTAAAAGTTAAAGTTCAAACCACAAAAGTGAAGTTGGATGGGCTTTTGCTAAAGTATCCTTAGTTTATTACAAAATACAGTTTTGTCGGATTACAGTGCAAGATTGTGTAAACATTGTTGTCTAGAATACCTGCTTCACAGGTGTTAAAAAGGCCGATAAGAAGCTCATTTTAAAAATAATGTGGTTTTTTATTTCTAACATGAATGGTTCCTTTTTTTAGTTAATTAAGCCCAGTATTGTATTTTATTGTTTTGCAAAGTAAATTATGAACTACTCCAAGTGAAGTGAATGATTAGCTTTTTGAATTAGTCTTTTCTACTGTAATAATCAGAGAACGTTGACTAGGCAAGCTATACTAGTTTATGGATCCCCATCATATTTTCCACCTATTAGGAAAAAAATTGAACTATTACTCTTGTTAAGGAAAACAGATGTATGTAGAGGAGTTTAAAGAGTATTTATGATATTATTCATCTTTATTCACTTTTTTGACGTCAATTAAGATAAAAGCTCCTCATGCCCAAATTTAGTTCCGCATTCCATGTAGTAACATTTCAGTATTTGATTAAATAATGGTCTCGAGTGTAGCTGTCATTAGTGTGAGCTTGTTGCTGCTGCTACATACAGTTCAGAGTGCACTGTGTCAGTTTGTATCCTGTGTGCTATTCGAAGGGAAATATCAACGAAAGTAACTTCAACAACCAATATTAAATTTTCTTAAACATAGATTTGCAAATTAATGTGCCTCATTGGGCTGGCGACCATTGATTTTTTCGTTCACTTATGATTTTACCACTTTATTAAGTCCCAAGGTTAAAGTTCGTTTGGTTTTTCTGATAATTTCACCATATTCAAAATTGTAGTCCGATACCTTTGTCCATTAAACACACGAGCGGTCAGAATTCGAAATACTCTCGGTAACATTAGCGTGTTTCACAGCATTTCCTGCAGGAATTTTTGTGGGCAAAGAAATTGTGCACATCGCTCCATCCCATAGTGAGTGTGCAATAGCCATTATTTCGATTAGGGAAAGATTAACGTTCTATGGAACGCTGGAAAGTTGCGACCGAGTGAATTCAATCAAGGCCAGTGTTGGGAATTAGTATTTCAGATCCAGCACAGAGACAACGCCATTGCAGACGCCGCTTGGTAGAGTACCATCACGCATTAGGCCACAATAGATGTTGAGTCTAGATTTTGTCACTCTAACTTGCGGACGCTTTGACCAGTGAATATCAAAAGCTAGGATACTAATCTACCCTCACATTGAGTACATGAGAGTTTTTTAATTGGTTCAAAAAGTAAATTTATTCTCCACCAACTCAGTGCATTGACCAGCTATGACAATGTAGATTTAAATGAGCTGATGAGGATTTTTAATAATCATTCTTTCTTGCGATAAAAATTTTCATGTGTAGATATAGCGATTTTAATAATTGTCATTTTAATATGTCCTAATAATTAAATATTTTGTTATTGAGTGTCAAAAGTAATTGAACATGATTGTTATTTATCACTTGGCCCCTGAAAGCAACACTTGATAAATTATATATAGATAAATAAGGGAATTGCTGTTTTGTCTTTCTAGAATAGACTCCAAACTTTCACTTTCATTAATTCATGCATTCTAGTTACGTGGCAGCAGCATTTCTAATGGTTTTTGTTATGATCTCCACCTAATATTAGCTGTCTTACAGGGCCAGGGTCATATTTATTTATACTGTCTGTTTGACACCCTGGGCTTGAGAAGACAGTTCAGATGTTTTGTCCATTTTCGCACTAAGTGTTAAGCTAAGTTTGCACATATTAGTACATTCACTGTGCGGATACAAAGGTCGGATGTATGATAAAATGGCGACCCTGCGAGGATGCGAAATTATAGCATTCTGATAGATTGAGGGTTTGCTTTTGATAGGTACAAAACACATAATCCTCCCAAACAATAAGCTGACGCAAATTGGAGCAAAAAAAAGTAAATGTCACTCAACTGTGTAGCAAGTGTAGATAGAGTTGTATTCAGGTATTTCTTATTTGCTGGCGCATCATTCGTTGAATTAGGTTGTGTTGAGTTCTGACTCAACTCCAGTAACCAATGGGCTGTATAAAAGACGAGGAAACAGGTTCAAAAATTGAATATATGACTGTGGATAATGTTTTGGGGTAGAATCAAGTATTATGTTCAAATGTTAACGTGTTGCTTGAAAACTCAATTTGAAACGCGCGCCAAAAATTCGGATTGTAGTATTCACTTATGGATGAAGGCTAGTGGTCCTTCTTCTTTGGAAGATTGTCGCATTGTTGGTGACTGTACCATCTATAATCATTGAAAGCAGTTCTCAACAAACGGCCCTTTTAAGGGCCACAAATACTACACATTGATCTTGCCAAAAGCCGAGAAGCGATTCTTCTTAGTGTTGTAGCTCTCTGGGGCACTCTGGGATGCACTCTGTGGCACTCTGGGATGCTCAATAGATGTCGAGCACAGTCTCTGATTGGTTGTTGTGTTTTTGGAGCGCGTTTAGGAAAATTCACGTTAGGAAAATTCGCGAACAAGAACGCTTAGTGGAACGATCAAAAATGACACAAAATAATCGATTAACACAAAGAGAAGTCAAGGATAATCCAGATAGGATCGAGTTGGACACACGACAGGTAGATCAACGTGAACAACAAAGGGATATAACATGTAGAAATACTGAATGAGACCGAAAATGCAACACATGATGTTCAACATGGTCCAAGAAATGGACATGAGAACGGCGTTGCTAATGAATCAGACGCTGAGTCTGTAGATAGTGATTTACAGTATATTGAACCAGACATAATCATATTGAATGAGCCACGCTTGCAACTGCATGAAAGAACGAGTGTTAGTGCTTCTACACTATATTCGGAGGTGAAGATAACGTCTCACGTAAAACGAGATAGGGAACGGTTGCATCAGATGGCAACTGGCGAAAATGGTGTAGATGAAGACGCCAACATATTTGGAATGTTGCAGCGTTTATTTCAACAATCTCAGAAACCAGAAAAACCTATAGAGGGGCGCATAACACGTCAAACAACACAGTTTCAAGAATCAGAAAATCGTATAGAACGGCGCATAACACAAGGGCAAAAATAATTAGAAAGGCACACAACACTGGGGCTGAAAGAAACTAACAAGGAAATACAAAACACGCGTGATAATATTCAAGGCCAATTAGATTAAATGCGAACTGAAGCTAAGGAAGCGCAAATCACGCTTCAAACGCTCGTTAAAGGGCACAAACAATCGAGAACAAACATTGACACGTCCCAAACACACATGACTACGTTGCGTGAAGATACGCAACAAAGTGTTAAACGGGTTAAACAAGAGATCGAAACTTTTGCCGTCAAAGCGACAACGAAGACGAAACGTGTTACTGCTGAGACGACGTCTCACAAAAGATCGACAGAAGCAGCATTAAAGAAATTCGGTGCCCGTATTTTAAAAATACAAGAGAAAAACGAACACCAATTTCAACGGCTGAGATCGGAAGTTTTACGTTCGATCGAATGTCGTGGTACCATTGGAGTTGCAGACGAGGGCAAAATCCATTTTAGTGTTGGTAGGTACTACTGCAAAATCAACAGTTGCCGAAATTACGACAGAAAGGGTACCTGAAATTACGTTGACGTAAGACGGAAAGGCACATTGGATGCCAGTCCGAAACCGCAAAACGCGAACGGGAAATTAGTCCCAACCAGAGCATGCCAGGACATCACGGTTTTATTTAATCGTATGCCCCGTCGGGCAGAACGTTCGCCGGGTGCCGATCTTTCAATTTGACGCCACTTCGGCGACCTGCAGTCAATGAGGATGACAGGTTGATGATGAGGACAGCACAGCACCCAATCCCTGGTCGGAGAAAATTCCCCGACCCAGCCGGGAATCGAACCTGGGCCCAGAGGATTGACAATACGTCACGATGACCATTTTTTTGTTTTGTTTTTTGTTTTGTTTTTTCATTTTTGTTATCCTTCTGTAGTCGCGCAATAAGACGCTACCAGGTCTTTGGCCTCATTAAGCGCATTGCACTTACTTGCTTGTTCTGTACAGTATATTTATTTTATCCTGCGATACTATTTTACAAAATTTTCCCATTGGTGAACTTTCAAGCTGTTTAAATTTTAAAGGGGGAGCGGAGATGTTTTCAAGTGAAATCCTCCAAAGTTTTGATTTCACACTGTAAGAGTAATCATGCGTGACTCAAATGGAACGCTAGTCGTACAAATGAAAGATACCATGTGTAGCAGAGCCCTATGCTTTACTCAGTGCACTGAAACTATATCATTTTGAGAGCAATATAATCAAAATACACTCAGTGAAATTCATCAAATTGAAGAATGTTAGCGGTTTGGCATTGATAGAACCATTCGACAATTCGTCGATTAGAATATGTTATTCAGTATTTTACCGGTTCTTCACCAACTTTGCGGTTTTTGCTTTGCAAGCGTACAAATGTGAAAGATACCAAAGTTCATGAGTGTATTCTTCTGTTAGACGGTTAGGACAAATAAAAGATAAAAGTAAGGGCTCAGCCGGGATTTGAACCCGGGACCTCCTGCACCCAAAGCAGGATCTTTTTTTTTATCTGACAGGCAAGGGCGTTACCTTTTTATATTTTTTATTATTTAAAATTGGTATTCTATTTGGATACAAAATTAGGCAGTTCACAAACACTAAATGAAATGCATCCTCTGGAAAAAAAACCACAAATCATTGTAAAACAAATCACGAATGTAAAGGAACAGGGATGTTGTTTTTATTTATTTATTGTCCATAAAGATCACTCTGTTAAAAGGAACATGTAGATCATTTCATAGTATAGTATGTGCATTACATATGGAGCGGTGAGAGAAGCGTGAGGTTCATTATCAGCTATCAAATATGCACACCGACTGCACCCGGTCCATTCAGCTACCAGGGGCGGACAGGACATCACGGTAACCGTAGGGAACAGTTTGGATTGCGACCACTTGTTCAAGAAAGAATAACAGGTCAGTCTGGAATACAAGACCGTGGTTTGAAGCATGGTTCCGTACGTCAAGCACAGAGTGTGACATACGCTGATCAAACCATAGGGACGCGTTACGCAACGCCACAAGCTGTAGGACGAATACCGACGGGTTACAGTACGGCGTCTAACGAGCCAGAATTGCTTACACGTGAAGATACACAGCCGGCAGCGGGCGTTATGCACGCATATTGCGCAGTGAGACCTGCAAGTGATTCTACGGCACAAATGTCACAGAATGGACCAAGTTACACACGTCTGCGTATATTTGACGCAAACCAAGGACAGAATTCCAGTCTTCAAAACCCACCAGATACATTACAGAGAGAAGTGAGAGGTTTTGATGATAACCACTGTCTTACAGCGAGGAAATATTAGCACTATAAGGAAGATGCAAACATTCTCCAACCCCGCACATTTATTGACCAATTTAAAGTAGGAATACCGACACATTGGCAATTGAAACATTAGTTAGATTTTATTTGCGCTTATATGGAGGGAAGTGTTGCTGAAACTATGCAGAAGATAGCAGAAACTTGCGGTTCGTATGATTCGTTTAGAGCTGCCTTTATAGGGAGATATTGGTCTCCTGAGTCTCAGATGAGAATAAAATATGGATTATTACAAAATCTCTCATTCGAAAATTCGTGTGAGAAAACAACAGTCAGATTATTTGACAATATGGATAAAAAGAACCAATACTTAGATAACCCATATAGCGACGGAGAATTGATTCAAATATTCAAAACGAAACTGCCAATGAAGTACCAACAAGCCTTGATGGGACATGGGGGCGACAACGTAGAAACATTCAAAGGTGTTTTGAGAGAGGTAGAATTCATGTATGAAAACGACGCTCAAAGACCTCGCGATTCAGGACAGAGTAATTCTGAAAAAAACATGTAATAGTAAGGAGAACAACAATAATGGTAGCGATGGTAGGCCAGTAGTGGGATTGAATTTTGGACAAAGTGGGAATAATTACGGAAATGGGAGTAGTGGAAACACTAGACCACAGCGTAATGGATATGGTTTTAACAGTGGTTGGAACAGGCGGAATGGAGACGAAAACAGGAATGGAAACTGGAGAACTCGGGATAATCGAGACTGACTTTAATCAGCGATCTCCAGGTCCATGGAGAGAAAGCAGATGAGGAGGAGGTACGAGAATGCAGCCACAGGCAAATACTTCGGGCAATTACCGGAGAAACGAACCATAGATCGAGGTTGAATTATGGCCACCAAATCCTGGGAAGTGTGAGGACTGACTGGCGTTAGGTATTCCAGGAGTTGTTGCAGATAACACGCTTTCTGCGGAGGCGGATGACAAAGCGTCAGCAGCAATTGTGACGTACAAGAGTCGGAATTGGGAACAATAAATGACCACACAGTTGAAAGTTTGAATCTGCAACTCTCAGTGGTAGATAACAAATATGATAATGAGTTGAATTAGGGTGCGAGTACAGACGCACTTAACGTAGAATCTGACGACTCCCCATAATCTAAGTGTGGAGTACTGTCACACTTAGAGGATGTAGCAAGGTGTGAAAATGAGGATGTAATATCTAGATTAGAAGCTGATCTAGAAGTAGCGACACTAAAGTTGGACAACTTAAAAAAGGGAAGTACTTCTGCCCAAACTCTAAATGAAGACCAAATTGGTATATATTACATAAAAGGAATTCCTTTCGAAAACTACATAACAAGAGCTTTCTCAAACATTTCAAACTAACAGAACAAAGACCCAGAGGTGTTAAGGGTCAAACATAAGTGGAAAGACAAGAACTCGGTTGACATTCGTCAGCATTATTTGCTTAAGAATGACTTGCTGTTCTACAGCCGAGTCCCAAGTAAGAGTTTATGGACAGTATGCGTTCCTGATGAACTCGTGAACATGTATATATGGTCCACTCACTTAAGTAATGGGAACTTTGGGACGAAGAAATGTTTCATGATACTTAAAGAGACCGCACATTCCCCCAACATGGAAAGACGTATTCGGCAAGTACTCAAAAAATATAAGGATTGCGAAGGTGCCAAACACGTTACTTTTCAGACTAGACCACCATTGTCACCCATAACACCGAAAAAGATGAAACATCTAGCAGCAACAGATTTGATGGGATCGTTACCAAGGATAAGGAATGGGAACACGTTTATCTTTGTAGTTTTAGATTTAACATCAAAGTAAGTCACTTTGACCCCTTTGAAACGTGCAACTGGTGTTACAATCAGTTAGGCACTACAACGCGATTTCCTCAAGCAGGTAGGACATGTAGAAAGATTAATTTCAGATAATGGGCCCCAATATAGAACTAAACCTTGGTTGGCGAGTTTAAAAAGACATAAAATTAAACCCATCGTCATATCCAGGTATAAACCAAGCGCTAATTGCGCAGAACGAATGATGAACGATATTTGCCCGCATCTCGTGGTCGTGCGGTAGCGTTCTCGCTTCCCACGCCCGGGTTCCCGGGTTCGATTCCCGGCGGGGTCAGGGATTTTCTCTGCCTCATGATGGCTGGGTGTTGTGTGCTGTCCTTAGGTTAGTTAGGTTTAAGTAGTTCTAAGTTCTAGGCGACTGATGACCATAGATGTTAAGTCCCATAGTGCTCAGAGCCATTTGAACCATTTGAACCATGAACGATATTGGAACATGGTGTTGTCTGTACTGTAGTTCACGACATACCACATGGGATGCCAATTTACATCATTTACAGACTATTATTAACGAAATGTCACACAGCACTACACGATTACCAACAGTCACATTTCTCAAAACTAAAAGACCAGTGGATACGGTAAGAGAAGTTCTACAGTTTCCCCTGCCAGAGGACCATTACACCAGCAGATAATAAAATTAGCACTCGAGAACATTGAACGAGCAACAGCAAGAAGGAAGCTCAGAGCGGACAAAGGTGCGTCTATGTGGGTATTCACTGTGGGACAGTTGGTTCTTGTTAGAACTCACTTATTTTCTAATAAAGGGAAACAGGTTTGCCATAAATTTTATCCAGTTTATAAGGACCTATGTTAATTAGTAAAGTGGTTCATACAAATGCTGCAGCATTGGTGAACCCAAGAAAGGGAAAAAATATAGGTCTACATCACGTCAGCCACTTTAAGGCTTATAATGAATGATAATTCTTGCAGTGGTCATACGGCAATTAGCCATGAAAACCAAAATATAAATGAATAACAGATGATACAGCAAAAGAATGTAGATATGTTTCAGGTGGCAGCAGATACGTAGAGGCAGACAGGATGAGCTACAAACATGTAAATATTCAAATATACAAATATAGATAGGATAATACTAATCATTGAAATCATCAAAGTAGGTTAGAAAAAAATAAAAGAAGACTAATTGCATGATGTACTAATTAACTAACCCACACACCATCAATCCATGCTGTTCAAGAAGTAAAGGAACCATAATAAAATGAAGTAACTTAATGTGCCAGAGGTATATTTTAAATTCTTATGTAGAGTACTGAAAAAAAAAACGAATTGCACGTTTATTTTGTATTATTCATGTAAATGTTGGAATGTAAAGCTCATAGTAAATTTAGATAAAGAAACTTGTAAGAAGTAACATTAAGCAAAAGTCATTGAAACAAATGAAACAAAGAAGACATGCAACACATCAGTACAATCGTCTGAGGAAGGGAGCCAAGCTGATGAGAGAAGCAAAACGTCGACAGGTCGCTATGGTCTGAGTGTGAGAGCTTATGCGATTGTAAAATATGGCGCTGGGGACAAACTGAAGACATAAGTAAGGAATGTACTGTCTCACACTTCACAATAGTGTGGAGACCGAGCCAGGTGTATTTTGAGGAATATTGTCCCACGCCTCACTCCAGTAGCGAGAGGACAGGAAAACCCAGTAGCAGCAAGGGACACAAAGGCCGCACACCTGTGAGGAAGCCAAGTGTACCCATTAGCAGTGACACACAATAGCAATGGAAAAATAAACTCAGAACATTTCTCTCAATCTACCAGATGGAAAAGCTGATAACTGAAAACATATATCATTTCAGAAATTATCTATTCAGACTTGACCATATCTCATAACAACATAACTGGTAGTCTTTTCGAATAACTTTTGCTGAATAACATATCCTATCCCTGTGCCCAAATAGTTCCAAGTTCCAAGAAAGAAGACATGAAGACACAGCAAGTAATGAAGGGAAGAAAGTGTCCCAAGATGAGGGCAGAAGACAGCAAGATTCCTTTCTAATTCCTGTAACCAGTATGAGATTTGGCAGAATCAACAGAAAGCAATATTCAACAAATCCATGGCAGTTATTTCATTCTAACTATCAAATCAATCAAAGGTGTCAAACACTCAGAGTATGCATAATGGGGACATCAAAATGCAGCAACCAATAAGGGGTTACATTCATCAACCTCGATGGCAACTACAACAATAAAGAATATGTCACCTATGTTGTCAGATCATGGCATTGACTTGGACGAGCAGTTGGACATCAAAACAATGCAACATGGAATTAACCATGTAATGGCATTCGTGCTCGAACACTGAACTGTAAATGTCAATTATCATCAACATCACGCACGGTCTACAACTGACTAGCAGCAGCAACCACCACTGATCCACAACAGCATTAGGAAGCAAACCCAACCCAAATTTAAAAGTGTAAAGTGCATTAAGAAAGAAAGTGATGCATGTAAGAAATTTATTGTAATATTTTAAAGAGTGTAAAAGATAATCACTTCATAAAGGAGTTGAGATACCTGTAAATATTCAGTTGCACCTGTACCACTGAGAATTTGTACTTTATGTGTTTCATTTGTATTCTGTAATTCGATTTGAAAGTATATTCATAAATGTACCATGTTTTATATTTTGTATTTCATGTGTAATTTGTAAATGTTCATTTAATCTAAGTATACGTTAATAATAATTTGTGTGTTGTAGATTTTTGGAAACATATGTTTTAATGATAAATAATGTCAATGAATATAAAGTTTATGTTAATGTATACAAAATATGGAAAAATATTAACTATTTTAAAAATATAATGTCCACTTACGTACATAAAGGTCTGTTATGATGGCAATTTTCGATAGTGATGTAGCATTTAAGTGTTGAGAGTAAATATAAGAGAAACAAACACTACCTTAACTTCACTCATCTTTCACAATCATCAGTATCATGAATGTTTGAGAATTGTGGAATGCCTGACATTATTGTAAAGAGAGAATCTAAAGGTTGGATGAACCATTTCATTATAATTTAACCACGAGTACAAGAGAAAAATGTTGTAAGATTAGTCAAAGAACTGTCTATAAAGGAATGTAAAGCCACATAATAACCATCTAAATAGAAAATGCCTTGTAAAGCAATACACTTCAAATAAAAATATAATGTTAAAACGACATCATCTAGTATAAGATAGACGAGTAGCTGGACAATGATTAAATTATTTGAAATTATAATTTTGCACTGCAATGAGCAATGCCTCAACCATTGATCACATCAGCACAAAATTAATTTGGAAGGGACAGCACGTGTAAGCCACCTCGATTTTATGGACCTTACATGAACTTGATCCATAACGACAGGACAATACAGTATGAGATCCTCAGAAAATAATAATTTCAGTATATAAACAAAATGCAGTTGCAGTTAATCTCATGTAGCGAAACTAACAAAACAATCTCTACCAAATGGACAATGGCATGGAACAAACAAGTTAAAGCAAAATGCACTTTGGAGACGATCCGAGTAGGTGGTTAATAATATTGTAAAGCTACCATTTAGCAACAGAACAGCGAGCTTCAGTGCAGAAAGGGATAAGGCCAGAACAATACATTATTACTTTTAATGTAAATAAGGCTGGGACTGAGGGTAAGTGGCTACACTTTATTAACAGGGACAGGCTGTGACCCAGACAGAAAAATAAAAATGTACTCACATCTAGCAAGACGGTGACTGGCTGAAGCCATACTTGGCGACGCAGACGTGACATGGTGGGGAGATCCCGATTATACAAAAGCATTTTGAGACCTAAAATTAAGGCTCTATCTATCTCTCTCGTCTCGTGGCGTGAGGACAATACACTTCACGTATTGTGGTGGCAGATATCAAAGTGGTGGTTAATTATTCCTGTGTGAATTTTTGTGGGCAAGGAATCTGTGCACATCGCTCCAATCTATAGCAAGTGTGCAATAGCCGTTATTTCGACTCGGGAAAGATTAACATTCTACAGAATGCTGGAAAGTTGCGACGGAGAGAATTCAGTGAAGGCCAGTGTTGGGAACTAGCATTTCAGATCCAGCACGGAGACAACGCTGTTGCAGGTGCCACTTGGTAAAGTACCATCACACATTAGGCCACAGTAAATGTTGAGTCTAGATTTTGCTCACTCCAACTAGCATACGCTTTGACCATTGAATATAAAAAGCTAGGATACTAATCTACCCTCATATTGAGTACATGAGAGTTTTTTCATTGGTTCAAAAAGTAAATTTATTCTCCACCAACTCAGTGCATTGACGAGCTATGACAACGTAGATTTAAATAAACTGATGAGGTTTTTTAATAAACATTCTTTCCTGTGATAAAAGTTTTCATGTGTAGAGATAACGATTTTAATAATTGTCATTTCAATATGTCCTAATAATTAAATATTTTGTGATCGAGTGTCAAAAGTAATTGAACATGATTGTTGTTTATCACTTGGTCCCTGAAAACAACAGTTGATAAATTATATGTAGAAAAAATACTGGAATTGCTGTTTTGTTTTTCTAGAATAGACCCCAAACTTTCATTTTTATTAATTTATGCATTCTAGTTATGTGGGAGCAGCATTTCTAATGATTTTTGTCACGATCTGCACCTCTTATTAGCTGTCTTACAGGGCCAGGGTCATATTTATTTATACTGTCTGTCTGACGCCCTGGGCTTGAGAAGACAGTTCAGTTGTTTTGTCCATTTGCGCACCAAGTTGTATGCTAAGTTTGCACATATGAGTACACTCACTGTGTACATACAAAGGTCGGACGTATGACAAGATCTGCATGTTGCGATAAGAGGCAATTAACCCTTAACAAATAAAAGTATGAGACCGTCAACGTAAATCCTGAAAAAAATTAGGTTACTCTATAAGTAATACAAATTTAAAGTTTGTGCATTCGTTAAATTAGTAGCGTTTTCAATTATAAATAACTTAAATAGGAACTATCACACAGAAAATGTTATGGGGGAAGGCGAACCAAAAAACTGCGTTTTATTAGCAGCGCAGAAGACGCAACTCTCGCGTCAGAGTTTTGGTCCCGCCGCGAATTGCTCCATTACGCGCTGTTCACCAGAAAGGGTGGGCGGACGGCGGATGCCGCACGCGCTTCGCGCTTCTCCCCGCTGCTGCCCTGCAATTCTTTTTCCCACGGCAGCCGTTTCGGGATCAAACCGCAGCTATTAGTGTGAGTAACGCGTCGCTAAGCGCGGAATTTGCTCGCGCTGGGCGTTGATAGGCCGCCGCGCGAGCAGCCTTAACGCCGCGGCATCGAAATTGGCCGTCTGTGTAATGGCGCTGGGGTCAACCCTGGGTCACCGCGGCCGCCGCCCACGCCTTTCCACCCCCCTACCCACATCCCTCTCCCCCACCGCCCAGGTTCGTAGCCCCTTTGATGGGCCGCTGCCCCGCTATTGAGGCGAATTATAGAGGTGACCCCCATCACCGTCCATGCGGGGGAGGCAACTGTTTCAATCCGCATTATCGCATTATACACCGCGCCGACGGCCTAATACCCTGGTGACGTACGCTGACTGAAAATTGGTCCGCAATTATTTGTTTACGTACGCCGCTATTACCTTTTTAGCCAAGATGAGGGGCCGGCTAAATATTTGAGATGCTATCGGCATTGTTTAGGCTGATAGATGGAGCAGAACGTAGTTGTTTCAGGAGGCTTGCGGACTGTAGGTCCACGATCGAGGGGAAGGATGGCGATGTTGCATTACCGCTACAGCACATGTGAACTCACATCATGAATTAAGTAAATGAGCAAAATCTCAATTTTTGTGCGGATGCAGGCTTTTCCTGGTTGTAATATCGATAAAAAGTTATAGGGGGTTCCAGCCATGTGGCAGTGTTAAAATACCGCTAAGTTTGGAAAGTTCATACCCATCATCCTTTAGCGAAGTGCCAGAATCATAACCAGAAGATGTTGAGTAAGACACTCTACGAAACGTCCCGGTCGGTCCTCGGTCACTGCGGGGTCAGCGCGGTAGATTGCTACCCAAAGGGGTATTGCTTCGAGCGTGGAATGTCAGATCCCTTAATCGGGCAGGTAGGTTAGAAATTTGAAAAGGGAAATGGGTAGGTTAAACTTAGATATAGTGGGAATTAGTGAAGTTCGGTGGCAGGAGGAACAAGACTTTTGGTCAGGTGAATACAGGGTTATAAATACAAAATCAAATAGGGGTAATGCAGGCGTAGGTTTAATAATGAATAAAAAAATAGGAGTGCGGGTAAGCTACTACAAACAGTATAGTGAAAGTCTTATTGCGACCAAGATAGACACGAAGCCCATGCCTACTACAGTAGTACAAGTTTATATACCAACTAGCTCTGCAGATGATGAAGAAATTGATGAAATGTATGAGGAGATAAAAGAAATTATTCAGGTAGTGAAGGGAGACGAAAATTTAATAGTCATGGGTGACTGGATTCGAGAGTAGGAAAAGGGAGAGAAGGAAACATAGTAGGTGAAAGTGGATTGGAGGTAAGAAATGAAAGAGGAAGCCGTCTGGTAGAATTTTGCACAGACCATAACTTAATCATAGCTAACACTTGGTTCAAGAATTATAAGAGAAGGTTGTATAAATGGAAGAATCCTGGAGATACTATAAGGTATCAGATAGATTATATAATGGTAAGACAGAGATTTAGGAAACAGGTTTTAAATTGTAAGACATTTCCAGGGGCAGATGTGGACTCTGACCACAATCTATTGGTTATGAACTGAAGATTAAAACTGAAGAAACTACAAAAAGGTGGGAATTTAAGGAGATGAGACTGGATAAACTGACTAAACCAGAGGTTGTAGAGAGTTTCAGGAAGAGCATAAGGGAACAGTTGACAGGAATGGGGGAAAGAAATACAGTAGAGGAAGAATGGGTAGCTGAGGGATGAAGTAGTGAAGGCAGCGGAGGATCAAGTAGGTAAAAAGACGAGGGCTAGTAGAAATCCTTGGGTAACAGAAGAAATATTGAATTTAATTGATGAAAGGAAAAAATACAAAAGTGCAGTAAATGAAGCAGGTAAAAAGGAATACAAACGTCTCAAAAATGAGATCGACAGAGAGTGCAAAATGGCTAAGCAGGGATGGCTAGAGGGCAACTGTAAGGATGTAGAGGCTTATCTCACTAGGGGTTAGATAGATATTGCCGACGGGAAAATTAAAGAGACCTTTGGAGAAAAGAGAGCCACTTGTATGAATGTCAAGAGCTCAGATGGAAACCCAGTTCTAAGCAAAGAAAGGAAAGCAGAAAGGTGGAAGGAGTATATAGAGGGTCTACACAAGGGCGATGCGCTTGAGGACAATATTATGGAAATGGAAGAGGATGTAGATGAAGATGAAATGGGAGATACGATACTGCGTGAAGAGTTTGACAGAGCACTGAAAGACCTGTGTCGAAACAAGGCCCTGGGAGTAGACAACATTCCATTACAACTACTGACGGCCTTGGGAGAGCCAGTCCTGACAAAACTCTACCATCTGGTGAGCAAGATGTATGAGACAGGCGAAATACCCTCAAACTTCAAGAAGAATATAATAATTCCAATCCCAAAGAAAGCCGGTGTTGACAGATGTGAAAATTACCGAACTATCAGTTTAATAAGTCACAGCTGCAAAATACTAATGCGAATTCTTCACAGACGAATAGAAAAACTGGTAGCAGCTGACATCGGGGAAGATCAGTTTTGATTCCGTAGAAATGTTGGAACACGTGAGGCAATACTGACCTTACGACTTATCTTAGAAGAAAGATTAAGGAAAGGCAAACCTACGTTTCTAGCATTTGTAGACTTAGAGAAAGCCTTCGACAATGTTGACTGGAATACTCTCTTTCAAATTCTAAAGGTGGCGGGGGTAAAATATAGGGAGCGAAAGGCTATTTACAATTTGTACAGAAACCAGATGGCTGTTATAAGAGTCGAGGGGTATGAAAGGTAAGCAGTGGGTAGGAAGGGAGTGAGATAGGGTTGTAGCCTCTCCCCGATGTTATTCTATCTATATATTGAGCAAGCAGCGAAGGAAACAAAAGAAAAATTCGAAGTAGGTATTAAAGTCCATGGAGAAGAAATAAAAACTTTGAGATTCGCCGATGACATTGTAATTCTGTCAGAGACAGTAAAGGACTTGGAAGAGCAGTTGAACGGAATGGAGAGTGTCTTGAAAGGAGAATATAAGATGAACATCAAGAAAAGCAAAACGAGGATATTGGAATGTAGTCGAATTAAGTCGGGGGATGCTGAGGGAATTAGATTAGGAAATGAGACACTTAAAGTAGTAAAGGAGTTTTGCTATTTGGGGAGCAAAATAACTGATGATGGCCGAAGTAGAGAGGGTATAAAATGTAGACTGGCAATGGCAAGGAAAGCGTTTCTGAAGAAGAGAAATTTGCTAACATCGAGTATAGATTTAAGTGTCAGGAAGTCGTTTCTGAAAATATTTGTATGGAGTTTAGCCATGTATGGAAGTGAAACATGGACGATAAATAGTTTTGACAAGAACAGAATAGAAGCTTTAGATATGTGGTGCTACAGAAGAATGCTGAAGATTAGATGGGTCGATCACATAACTAATGAGGGTGTATTGAACAGAATTGGGGAGAAGAGGAGTTTGTGGCACAACTTGACCAGAAGAAGGGATCGGTTGGTAGGACATGGTTTGAGGCATCAAGGGATCACAAATTTAGCGTTGGAGGGCAGCGTGGAGGGTAAAAATCCTAGAGGGAGACCAAGAGATGAATACACTAAGCAGATTCAGAAGGATGTTGGTTGCAGTACGTACTGGGAGATGAAGAAGCTTGCACAGGATAGAGTAGCATGGAGAGCTGCATCAAACCAGTCTCAGGACTGAAGACTACAACAACAACAACAACAATCGAAACCAACAAATACCGGAAAGACTGGTGGCGCAGTGGCCCGTACCGGTACCGGTTGAACCACTCGAGTTTCCCTGGGATGGGTAAAGATGGTTCAAATGGCTCTGGGCACTATGGGACTCAACTTCTGAGGTCATTAGTCCCCTAGAACTTAGAACTAGTTAAACCTAACTATCCTAAGGACAGCACACACGTCCATTCCCGAGGCACGATTCGAACCTGCGACCGTAGCGGTCTCGCGGTTCCAGACTGCAGCGCCTAGAACCGCACGGCCCATTCGGCCGGTGATGGGTAAAGAGAATTCCACTTTAGATTAGCAGTATGGAAAGTCAGACCTCAGCAATGAATACGTTTACGGCCCCTCCTGGCTCCTTTAAGTAACCTCTATGTCGCCTGAGCCAGCTTGGAAGCTTTCAAGTCTGCCAAAGAATAACAAGACCATCACTGTATTAAAAAAAGGGACGAGAAGAAGCAATTAACTTGGCAGTCACTGGCAGTCCTAAATGTTGCCTGCAGTTATGATGCAGGAAAAGTAATTGATTACATTGGCCAAAGGTGTTGTGTATACAAATAATGTTGGGTGACAGTTTTGGGGGGAAACTGTGACGTAACAATTTTCAAAGCGGTACGGGTAGCTTTGTAAACATCAACAGTGCAGCAGAAGAAAGAAAACAAAAAAAAAAGAAAAGAAATTAAATGTACACGTGAAAGGACAACTTCAAGAGAACACTCTCTTTCCCTCCCTCGTTCTCTCTATCTCACAGAAATATGCATATAGTAAAGGCTTCCAACTTGACACATTTTACTAGAGAAGAGTGAATCTAATTGACATGCAGCTGAGCGACACAGAAACGCAGTTGTTAGAGAACAAACTTGAATATAACATTAACAAGAACACATTAACAAATACATACATCAGAGTTAGTTAACAGAAACAAAACATACTGATGCACAAGAAGGATAAACAGTGGTATAAATATAGACCAGTCAGAGAGTTGGTTGGCTCTGAGCACTATGCGACTTAACTTCTGAGGCCATCAGTCGCCTAGAACTTAGAACTAATTAAACCTAACTAACCTAAGGACATCACACACGTCCATGCCCGAGGCAGGATTCGAGGCTGCGACCGTAGTGGTCGCTCGGCTCCAGACTGTAGCGCCTAGAACCGCACGGCCACTCCCGCCGGCAGAGAGTTGGTCTACAGTTCAAATGTGTGTGAATACCTAAGGGACCAAACTGCTGAGACCATTGGTCCCTAGACTTACACACTACTTAAACTAACTTACACTAACGACAACACACACCCATGCCCGAGGGAGGAGTCGAACCTCCGGCGGGAGGGGCCGCGCAGTCCGTGACATGGCGCCTCAAACCGCATGACCGCTGCGCGCGGCAGGAGTTGGTCTAGTAAGACCATAATTAACAAGTAAGACAATAAACAGAAAGAAACTGCAGGATAGAATGGATGGGGGCGTAAGAGCGACAATAGTAATACTATAGTGTTGATGGATATTCAGGAATGTACAAATTATGGAAAAAGTGTTGAGGAATTGAAGTCTGGTCCAGTTATTAGATCCAAAATGATGCTGTAAAACACATTAAAATGTAAAAACGTATTCACAAAATCATGGGAACTAAAAATAATGTAAAAAGACTTGAATAGCATCAACGCTCAGAAGCCAGCCCAAAACACATAAAAACAGAATAGCCCTGTGAGGCTAGTTATTAATTTCAGAGCTGCCCCTGGTAGCTGAGTGGTCAGCTTGACAGAATGTCAATCCGGGTTCGATTCCCGGCTGGGTCGGAGATTTTCTCCGCTCAGGGACTGGGTGTTGTGTTGTCCTAATCATCATCATTTCATCCCCATCGACGCGCAAGTCACGGAAGTGGCGTCAAACTGAAAGACTTGCACCCGGCGCACGGTCTACCCGACGGGAGGCCCTAGTCACACGACATTTACATTTAATTTCAGGATTCCTCTCATATGCCATATTGCCAAGCTTGAACACTAATACTTAGCTGAACGTTATAAACTACAGAGTAATAGGATTATATAAAGCTCCAGAGGTTAATCCGAAGGCCGGCCGCTGTGGCCGAACGGTTCTACGCGCTTCAGTCCGGAACCTCGCGCTATTGCTACGGTAGCAGGTTAGAATCCTGCCTCGGGTATGGATGTGTGTGATGTCCTCAGGTTAGTTAGGTTTAAGTAGTTCTAAGTCTAGGGTACTGATGACCTCATGTGTTAAGTCCCATTGTTCTTAGAGCCATTTGATTAATCCGAAGCATAAATGATACACAAATCCCACTAACTGCAAAACATATTTCATTTGATCTTCAAGTTATGTACAACTTCAGTCCCTCTTGGTATCACAATGAACATCGTGAATAAACAACTGGCACTGGCTCTACTACCAGTAGAGAAGTGCTGAAAATCATGAAATTTGCTGCTTGAAGTGTACCTAATTACATCACGTCCGCTGCTGCTATTACAGAACGTTTAACTGTCCGTGATAGACTTTTCGAATTAACAGTTGACCTTAGTATGGATTAACCCGACGAAACAAAACCTCCAGTAAAGTATAAAAAACATCACCAAAGAAAAACCGTCCTGGAGGCGACGCAAACATGAATACTACCTCACGCTATTGCGAGGCAAGTACAAAAATGAAACGAATGTAACTGCAAACGTACGAATGATGATGATGATGATGTTTGGTTTGTGGGATGCTCAACTGCGCAGTCATCAGCGCCCGTACAAAGTCTCAATTTTTACACAGTCTAGTTTTTACACAATCCAGTCTACCCACTGTCACGAATGATGATGATGAAATGATGAGTACAACACAAAAACCCAGTCCCTGGGCAGAGAAAAATCCCCAACCCGGCCGGAAATCGAACCCGGGGCTTCGTGGTCCCACTCCCGCGTTTGAGTGTATTTAGATTCCATCTGTTTTTACAACAGCAGCAATTTAATAATTTTACAATTAGTCAGCATGTAATGAACTTCAGTGAGTTAGACATGACAAGAGTAATTGGCTAGTGAACTAAATGTTGACAGCCATAAAACGAATTACCAGAATTGTCTTCAGTAATTCAAATATTGCCTTTTCACCATTAAATAGTTATTTTAATGGCTGCCCCAGCACAACAGTCCGCAAAGAGGAGTAGGACTGATTTTCTCTTGTATATATTTACGCTTTGTTTTTTATTAATACAAGTACTGTAAATAATATTTCCCATACGACGCTGTGGAGCTGGTGAAATCTCGGGAGGCTGAGCAGCTGGTTCGTCACCAACGAGTCCAGCCTACTACGGAATTTAAGGTGAAACAAAAACATTTTGTCATTCTCTCACTATATGCCGCTTGTACCAGCTTCTCAGCAAGTCTTATATTTTTTATACCACAGATAATTCGATCATTTCACTGGTAGTTGGTTTAGTGTTCTGTGCACAATAAACAGTTTGTGTAGATCTGTACATCGGACTTAAACGTTTATCATCATTTACTGAACATTAGTGATTTAGACTTGACAAGAGTAATAGGCTAGTGAACTAAATGTCGGTAGCCATATAACTAATTACCAGAATTATCTCAAGTAAATCAAATTTAGGATACAATGAATGTAGGAAGTCATGAAAACAGCGAAATCTGTTCGACTGAATAAACACTAGGGAAGAGATAAACAGCAACCAACCATTACAACGGCTGTGAAAGGTTTTCATATGTGAGTAGCGACAACATGTTTCTTAGTGGACCGAAATCGGTACCTTCCCATACAATGGATGAATACCTCAGTGTCAAGAATAATATTTCTTAAACAAAAAGAGTAAATTCATTCGTTAGAATGAATAGATTCCAGAATCGAAAGCTTAGACCGCATATTATTTAAAATAATGTCCAAGCAGTAGTTTACGAATAAATGTTGCCAGTTTCAAATTATTTTAGGCATCTTCATCGTGACTTTTTTCGTTTTTAATAATACCGTCTTGGTGGCAAAGGGGACGTGAGCTCAAATTGGAGAGGTGGGGAGTGGGGGTGGGCAGTGAAAGAGGGTCTTATAGAATGTCAGCAAATCTCATTAAATGGAGGGGGCAATGAAAATCTCACGTCATCTATTTAGTACAGAGAAAATACGTTATTACAACGGAAAGTGTTAAAGTGCTTTCCAACCTCTGTGCACTGGACTGAACGCTTTACACCTATGCATGTCCGGCATTTCCCAATTTCAAACGAGTGCTGCACAAGTGTCAGATTTGATTCCGTCGAAATCACTGCGTATCAGTCAGTGAGTCAGTCGTGAGATTCCGCAACGCATATAAGGCTGATGTTATTGTGTTCACGATGAATTTTTATCAAAAGTTTTACAATATGTATGTTATGTGGTGTGCCAGTAGGTTTAAACACACGTGTGAGCAAGAAATTAATGGTTTGTGGAAGGAAGCTAAGTTGAATTCTCTTAGTGCTCACATAAATCAAGAGATTTAAAAGCTACGTGTTGGTAAGTTCAATGGAAGGTACAAATAACGTTGTCTTTCATCTGTAAAGTACGTAAACGTTCAACGACATTTGATGTATATAATACACCAGTAAAAGGTCAGTTTTGTAGACATCCGTCAAAACTGTTAATACTATTTTTGTGGACCTCTTTGTCCGACCGTCTCTCTGTCTGTACGAATACTTCTCAGGGTTGGCATGTTTAAAATAACGTTTTTAATCACGTCTTGAAACAATGTTTAATACACTTTCTAAACAAAACAAGGTTTTATTAAAGCGTTTTAATCAATGTTTAAAACAAACTAAAAATATCCATTTTAACCGTCTACAGGATAAACACAGCGTGAGGAGCAATGGAGTGCCACCACATCTCACCAGATCTCACCAAGGTGGAGAGGGGGGGGGGGGGGGGAGGGAGGGGGTCCAAATTTTAAAGCAAAATCCATCACGTACTTAATGGACGTCCCCAAAGTAGTCATTATCCAGTTACACAGGCCCAGCGTTCGGAAAGAATTAGGTTCAAGTCTTCGATCCAATATTCCGATTTAAATTTTCCGTGGTTTCTATAACTCTATTAATGTAACTCCTGGGACGATTTATAGACCATTTTGGGTATTACTATAACTTGAGCTCCGTCTCTGAGGACCTCGTTGTAGACTGTGTGAAATTCAGATCTTGCTTCTTCCTATTTTCTGTCTACGATCGGACGCTAAATCGATTCGTTCTGAAACCTCTGCTCAGGTATCATTGGAACGCAGGCTCAATGACTGTCAAACATCTGAATAATTTACAAAATCTATGGCGTGAATAACAAGGGCAAGCCCTTCAATACAATTAAATTAACATCCAGATTCTTATTTCTAAACTGATATTTGGACATCATTTCAAATTAAACCTTTGCTTTAAATATAAACCGTGGGATGGAATAAATGCTTGTTGCTGTTATTATATTCGTCTTTTTCTAAAGATTGGAAGTCTCGAGCGGGTTTAATTTGAAACCATCTCGCAAACTTGTATTTATTTTATTTCTCCAGACCAAAAAGCCGGACTGAAAAAGTGGGCCAGCGCCACGGCGGCGTGGCGGTCGGCAGAGGATGGCGCCAGTAAGCCGGCGACCCTAATCCACTAACGGCTGGCGAGGGAGACGCCTGTAATTGTGCGCGTGCTGCTGGCGCCAGTGGGCGGCCATTACAAATATTAGTTGGCGCCAGCCCGCCGCCGGTGCCAGTCACAGGCGTCGTGTACCTGCCGCCTGCGCACCAAGTCACACACTCGCCTTGTTATTCCACCCAGCTACCTACCCGTCTTCCCGGGATGTCCTTTTGCGTGTGTCATTTCCGGGTCGTAAACGTGTGAGCTGCTGGGAGTAATAATGTACGCACTCCCTCCTGACGAGATAGAGTCAGCGAATTGCAGTTTGCATGTTGTTTTGTTACTCTACGGTCACACGCTGCCAGACTGTTTAGTGTACGTGATCTCGACGGTGAAGTGTTAGACTTTTGTAACTTGAAGTGTACTTAATTACATGACATCCGCTGCTGCTATTACAGAACGTTTAACTGTTCGTGATAGACTTTTCGAATTAACAGTTGACCTTCAGATGAACTCGAAGTATTCGTGTTTATTGCCACTTTCGAATTCACTTGTGAATCAATTTGTACGGTTATGTCCTGATCGTACGGTAGTGATACTTCAGTTGACTAGGCCCGTATACATTGTATACATTATCGGCACGAAAGACGAATAGCTCAGCAAACTATAATGAACGTGTCGTCAGAGAACTGGGAGAGGATTGGAGATGAGCCATCACCTTGCAAGAACTTCATTGATTAGGTCCGCCAGTTCAGATTCACGAATGACTTTATCTAGGATTTGCTTATCAACAGACTTTTTTTCAGAATTGCTATGCATTTTATATCGAGTATGCTGTAGGGCACACACTGAGATGACAAAAGTCATGGGATCCTCCTAATACCGTGTCAGATCTCCTTTTGCTCGGTGTCCTGCAGCAACTCGACTTGGCACGGACTCAATTAGTCGTTGGAAGTCCCCTGCAGAAATACTGAGCCATGCTGTCTCTAAAGCCGTCCATAATTGCGGAAGTGTTGTCACCGAAGGATTTTGTGCATGAACTGACCTCTCGATTATGTCCCATAAATGTTCCATGGGATTAATGTCTGACGATTTGAGTGGCCAAATCATTCGCTCAAACTGTCCAGAATGTTCTTCAAACCACTCGCGAACAATTGTGGCCCGTTGACATGGCGCATTATCATCCATAAAAAATCCATCGTTGTTTGGGAACAAGAAGTCCATGAATGGCTGGAAATGGTCTGCAAGTAGACGAGCATAATCATTTCCAGTCAATGATCCGTTTAGTTGGACCAGAAGACACAGTACATTCCACGTAAACACAGCCCACACCATTATGGAGCCAACGCCAGCTTGCCCAGCGTATTGTTGACAACTTGGGTCCACAGCTTCGTAGACTCTGCGATGCACTCGAACCCTACCATCAACTCTTACCAAATGAAATCGGTACTCACCTGACCAGGCCACGGTTTTCCAGTCGTCTAGAGTCCAACCGATATGTCACGAGCCCAGAAGAGGCGCTGTAGGTGGTGTCATCCCTCTAGCAAAGGCATTCACGTTGGTCGTTTGCTGCCGTAGTCCGTCAACACCAAATTTCGGCGCACTGTTCTAACGCATACTTTCGTCATACGTTCCACACTGATTTCTGAGGTTATTTCTCGCAGTGTTGGTTGTCTGTTAGCATTTACAACTCTGCGCAAACGTTGCCGCTCTCTGTCGTAAAGTGAAGGCCGTCGCCCACTACGCTGTCCGTGATGATACGTACTGCCTAAAATCTGGTATTCTCGGAACGTTCTTGAAGCTGTGGCTCTCGGAATATTGAATTCATTAACGATTTCCGAAAGATAATGTCCCATGCGTCTAGCTCCAACTCCTACCACGTCCGATATCTGTTAATACCCGTCGTGCAGCCACAATCGCGTCGGAAACATTTTAACGGGAATCACCTGAGTACAAATGACAGCTCCGACAATACACTGCCATTTATACCTTGCGTACAGATTAGTACTGCTGTATGTATATGTGCATATCTCTGTCCCATGCTTATGTCACTTCATTGTATAACTGTTTTATAAATGAAATTAACAATTTATATAGCTTTCATGGACCTGATTCGTCTAAAAGAAACTTGTTAGATGCAAAATGCACTGAAGTTTCAAAAGCGAACCAAACGGAAGAGAGTCGTAATCTTTTTATTGTATTTTTCTTTAACGTCTGAGTAGGACTGATACATTCATCGTCTATGATACAAGACTTCATACACTGTAGGGCAATGTACACATATGATTTAATACATTGTATATCGCCACCAATAGTCCGCCTGCATAATTGAAGGTCAGCGTGGCTGACTGCCATGTGGAGGACCCGGATTCGATTCCCGATACCGCCAGGGATTTTCCTTTCTGTTGTCAGGTGCACTCCAGCCTCGTGAGGCCAACTGTGTCTACTCGACCGATCCGTAGCGCTTCCAAGGTCCAGAAAGCCGTAAATGATCGGATAAGCGGCGTGCTGATCACACGCCCTTCCATGCATCATCCGATGACGTCATTAGGTGAGGAGCACATCGCGAGCGGACGGGCCGACTGGCCCGTCTAGGTCCAGAACGCGGAATTTTACCTTTCCTGCATTACATGGACATTAGTTTACAGGTGTAGTAGAATCGTACTAAAAGTTATTTGCTCTTCCAAAAAATGGAAGATAAATTACAAAAAAGAAAGTCAAATTATAAAGAGAAATTTGGTCCTTGCGCTAGGTAGAAAACGATTGTAATCTGATGATATCTGAAGATAAATCTGAGAGGTTTCCATGGTAAGGAGCGCTTAAGAGCAAAAATAATGTTGATGATAAAGTGCCAGGATAAATAAACAGTTTTACATATCTGGGATTTAAGATCCGATATATTACATCCAATGAGTTAGAATTCAAGCTACTAAAATTCCAACAGTTGGTAGCTACTATAAACCACGCTCAACTAAAAAAAGTCAGGGGAGAGGCAGTACTAAAATTCTACATCATGATTGCAGTAGCAGTCCTGATTTATGGGGCGGAGACTTGGTCTCTAACCGTCAGTCATCGGAGGAGGATTTAAGCAGCAGCGGTGAGACTCTAAGACGACTAGGTGGTTACAAACTCCTAGATCGAAAGAAGAACAGTGAAATCAGAAATGATCTAGGCGTCAAAATGATACATCACAAAATAGAACAGTACGGAAAAAGTTGGCATGAACACTCACAAAGTATTGCTCCAGAAGTTGGACCATTACGGAATACGGGGAGTAGCTCGCAACTGGTTCCTCTCTTACTTTAGCAACAGACAGCAAAAGGTTATTATTCGGAATGTTGAGAATGGCCGTGATGTGGGGTCTGAGTGGAGTACGGTCAAGTGGGGGGTGCCCCAGGGATGAGTTGTTGCGGCCACTTCTGTTTCTTATTTATGTAAATGATATTACAGGTAACTCTAAGATATTTCTTTTTGCTGATGACACTAGTTTGGTAGTAAAGGATGTTGTGTATGTAGTTGGCTCGGTTTCAAATGGTGCAGTTTATGACTCAAGTTCATGGCTTATAGAAAATAAATTAACGCTAAATCACAGTAAGACTCAGTTTTTACAGTTTCTAACACACAATTCAACAAAACCTGACGTTTTAATTTCACAGAATGGGCATATGATTAGTGAAACCGAATAGCTCAAATTTCTAGGTGTTCAGATATATAATAAACTGTCGTGGAGAGCCCATGTTCATGATCTTATTCAAAGAATTAAGGCTGCCTTTTTTACTATTCGAACGATATCTGAAGTGAGTGATCGTTCGACACGAGAATTAGTCTACTTTGCTTATTTTCATTCGCTTATGTCGTATGGTATTACATTTTGGGGTAACTCTTCCCATTCTAAAAGGATACTATTGGCTCAGAAACGGGCTGTTAGGGCAACAAGTGGTGTAAGTTCACGAACCTCTTGTCGACCCCTGTTCACGAGTCAGGGTATTTTGAAATTGGCCTCGCACTGTATATATATTCCTTACTGTCATTTCCTTTTTAACAATATTAGCTTATTCCCAAGAATACGCAGCTTTCACTCAGTTAATACTCGGCTGAAATGAAACCTGCATTTGTATAGGACTTCCTTAACTCTTGTGCAGAAAGGTGTGAAGAATACTCCTGCATCCATTTTCAGTAAGCTACCACTCGAATTCAAAAATCTTAGCAGTAGTCCCCTCGCTTTCCTCATGGGTTACTCCTTCTATACTGTCGAGGCGTCCCTTGAAAAAGTAAGCTGCTTCTTGTTGTAGTGTTGATTGCGTTTACTTAAACTTATGGACTGCCTTTTTTCGGGTTCATAAACATTTTATTTTTATCTGTTATTACTTTTATGTTGTAATTTCATGTACTGACACGTTCCATGACCTTGGACATTTGCTCCTCAATTTGGTCCTACGGAACTTGACGTGTAAATAAAAAAGTAAAATAAAATTAAAAAATCAGGTGAACGAATACCTAAATTAATATACAAATATACACCTCAAGGGAGCAGAAATGTTGGGCGTCATAAGAAGAGATGGAAAGATCAGTCGTAGTGTACTTGAAACTGGAAAAGCAAGAATGCCTGAATAAAAAATGGATATAATGATGATGAACAGAATCTATATAAAAGTATTTCAAGCATAGCAGTACAGTTACACACTTTGGTAAACAGCAACCAAGAGTGACCATACGTTGTAGAAGATGACGTGTTGTATTGTGTCTGTACGTGCAGCCAAAAAAGATTTGGATGACAGCCTCTTCTTTACCGCAGTCACACAGTGGGAATGCAAGCAGAGTAATATGATATAGACGCTTGCTCATCAGCCGTGGTTGAAGATCAGGTATTCTGTAGTGCTCTAAAGTCTTCTGGAGCATCGATGTTTCTCCTACGAGAAGTCTTTAATCAGCGCCGCGGTCACTTCGGCAGCATAAAAAGCAAATCGACTTCGGTTTTCAATTGTTCCTAATTGAAGCACTGAACACAACATCTTTCAGACAAACTCACACGAATTAAGATCACGTGATCTGGAGGCCAGGCTGTAGGGAAATGACGGCTGATAATTCTAGCATTTACGAAATGCCTCTGCAGCAGTTACTTCACTGGCTGTGGAATCATCCCCTCGAAAAAATACAACCCTACGATAAACGATGCCGTCAACTCACGCCACAGTCACTTTTGCAGAATGAAGTGGTACCACCTGATGTACGTCTGGATTTCTCGTTTCCCATATTCTGCAATTCTGCGTATTGACGTGTCCTTGAAGATGTAAATGGGCTTCGTCTGTTAACAGAATGTTCCACGGTTATTCATTGCTCACTTCCATGTGACCAAGAAATTCCAGAGTAAATGTTTGTCTTGCAGGCAGATCAGCATGGAAGCAACTCCTCAAAATGAGTGATTTTGTACGAATGGCAGTGCAGGATGTTTTGTAGTATTTTATGCACTGTGATCCCAGGCATGTCCAACGTCACGGCGACTCCCCATTAACTGCATATTTGCACACCACCACTCGACCCCTCCTGCACTGCTGTGGCCACATCTTCGACAGACGTCGGATCAAACGCTTTCCTCCTGCTGCCATATTGCACTTCAAAAGAACCTGTCTTTTTGAATTCTGGAATTGCTTTTTGCAGACTCGTATCAGACATTTCACCAATGGTTTTCTCATAACCTTGAGTGTCCGGAAAAAGCAGTGCGCGATCTTTCATGGATACAGTCATGATGGACGTCTCGGACGCAAAGTGAGTAGCTGCCATGTGCTACGCATCTGTTGGTTTGGATATTCTGACGCTTACAGTGCCAGCTGTTGCTCAAATTTTCTTTAATTTCCTTCATAAAGTTTCCTCCTGCGTCACTTTATGCTGTTCAAATTTGACATCATTCTGAGCAGGTGCTCTCCTTCTAAGGCGTATTGAAACTGTGCTTTCGTTATGGACTTTGAGTCGGAAAATGCGCTTGTTTACAGCAAGACAGTTATCCACATAGATAGTACGACGAAGTCTAGGAGTACTATGGACTGCCAAGGCGACCATTGTTGAAGTTTCCCTTTACGTAGAAGCAGAGAGAAGTGTGCCGATAGTGACACTTCCAATGCCAACACTGTCTGTAGGAATGACACGATTTCAGTTGAGTCTCAGTTCTGCCTATAACGTCACGATGAACGTATCCTTTTGTGCCAGTTTGTGTTCATCATGGTCATTCGGAGCCAGCACCTGGCGTGATGGTATGGCGTGCCATAGCTGGTACTTTGGACAACAGACTACGTTTTTGACATTCTTATGCCGGTGGCTGTGTCCTATTTCTGAGGTCACTGTCATGTTATCGTTTAACAAGATAACGCGAGACCACATGTTGTTAGTGCTGTTCTGATTTGTCTCAATACTGAGGGTTTTCGACTGTTATCCTGGTCCAGATCTTCCGGCTTAGCGCACGGCAGGGACAAATGTAGTGAGCTTCACGTCGTTCACACACAGCTCCACTCCACGCATCAGCCACGTTCAGCAGCCAGTGACAGTGCAGCCACGGACCGGCATTTTAACGTTGAGCGTCGAGAATGCCGAATTCCTGACGTCATACCGCGGAGAAAACATACTGGGACGTCTTTCCGAAAGTGCAGAGTAATATCTAGCGTGACACATAATCTCAACGCCGGCTGAAGATTGACAAATGAGTTGGAAGAACGCCGTCTACGTCCCAAGGAAGCCATCTCTCTTCAGTGCAGAGTCACGAGACTCCTTATTGGCTTTCAGTTGAACCCCGTATCTATATATGCTGGTCTAAGCATCAGCAAATAGAAGATCTCTCGAAAACCTGTAGTTAATTGTACGATTTGTTGTAATAAAAATACGGGTTCAAATGTCTCTGAGCACTATCGAACTCAACCTCTGAGGTCATCAGTCCACTAGACCTTAGAACTACCTAAACCTAACTAACCTAAGGACATCACACACATTCATGCCCGAAGCAGGATTCGAACCTGCGACAGTAGCGGTCGCGCGGTTCCAGACTGAAGCGCCTAGAACCGCTCGGCCACACTGGCCGGCAAAAAGACGGGGAACGTGGTATTCGTGATTAGAGATTCATTTAACTTGCGTATTATGAAAGTATGCCGTTTCAAGACAAAGGCACATTGAGGATCCATACGGAACGCGATGTTCTTAGTCCAATTTGTTGTAATTAAATATCAGTTAATAACGTATCTAAGTTCAACGCTTTCAGGACACGATAAAACGCAAATTTTGGTCGTATAATACCCATGGTTGATATGGCGCAATGACAAGCGTTCCAGAGTTGTAAGGCCTAGGGCACTGTGTTGGTGGTTTGCCTCGTTTTCTAGCCGGCTATGATATTTTCTTATTAGTTTAATAAAAGTATATTCAATAATATTCGATGTTATGTAAATGTAAGTGCGCTCCTTCTCAGGAGCGAGTTTCTTTGACTGGTTTTATCTACAAGACAGCTTGCACTACTTGCAGTAAGAGATTTTGCTATTTCTTGGTTTAAGTTTATTTCACATGTTGCAAAGATTATGCTGCTGAATAGGAACAGTGATCAAGTAAGAATGACGTTAGGATTTTACTAAAAAGTATGTGGAGAACTATTGCAAATTTGTATCGCACTATTTGTAATGGAACTTTTAAAAGCCTATGTTCTTACGTACTGAACATGGTACTTTCGCTTTTGCCTGACAACATGTTCATTGATATTAAAGTGTTTAGTTACGTATACTACAGGCAGAACAACATGACTAGGCTATGAACAAGGGAGCAAATTTGAATTTTACAAAACTAACGTAGGGATTTTTTGCCGTCCGTTTCGTAAACAGTGTGATAAGCAAGCCACATTCAGCAGACAACAGCCGCTAGAGCGCGCTGGCGTCCGTATATAGTACCATGTTGAGACACACGTGCCGTACGCACAAATCGCATCTTTTCTCAGCGTTCAGCAGTACGTTGAACTCGGCACGCTCAACAGTAACATTCGAGAGGATGGTCCGTATACCGATGGCTTAAAGGCCGCCAAAGCACTGCGTGCCTGTGAATTCGGTAGACGCGGCAGTGAAGTACGTGACATGTCAGATCTTGATTCGCTTCATCATTTGGGTTTGCTGCACTTATATTTCTCGTGTTTGCAGTTAAAATTGTTGGATGTAAGGTCCGCCAGTTACGCAAAAAAAGTTGAAAAGAAAACGGTGTTTGCATAACTGGCGGACCTTACATCCAACAATTTTGATTAGCTTCGACCTGCGTTTCAAATACACTTAGCGTTTGGCGCACACTCTCGCTTACTCGGGGTGTTTCTTTTCTGCTATTGGGCACAACTTAGTGCTCAGAAATCACTCGAGTCTACGAATCACTATTTCGATTACGTCTCCAGAAATTTGTTTCCTGGTGAATACTCGTACATTCTTTTTTTCCCTCTCCACTTGATACTTCTGTTGTGTGCTCGCTCTTTCCAACGTTCTCCATTTCATTATTGTTCAAGGTTTGGTGATTGCATTCATATGATGTTTGTATGAATAGACACGACGTCAAGCGAAGTTTTTGCCGACATCACGCTGATGGCGACCCTGTTGAATAATCTAATATCTTTTGTACGACATCATTGCAGTTTGTTAATATCCAGTTAGATTCATGTTCACTTGTACTTCTCATAAACTCCATTTTCATATGAATAACTCTTGTATTTGTCATTTCAACATCTTTAATTTCGTGGTTAATAAGTTCCAATTTTCTTTACATGTTGTGTGCCCAGGTACTTCTACCACGAACACTAGGCGAGGCCTCTCTGACAACATCAGGAGCTTTATTATGTGTTTACTTAATGCGCAAAAGTTGAATTTTATCAAGTAGCCTAATTGTTTCATGGGGTAAACTATAATTTTTAGCTTATTTGGGGCGGTAATTTACAACTAAGTTTACATCTGCTTACACAAGGAGTATTGGCATATCAGTGTGCATGCCAGTCCATGCACACCTGTCATCTGATGCAAAGAGTAAAATTTCACTATTTGCTATCCTTCATAGTGTTGCAGTATATACGACGAGGAGTATACTTGTGTTCAAAAACTCGGGCAGTACTCTCTTAATGACTGATATTATCAACTTCCGACAAGAAGTAACAGTGAAAGAGCGTGTCTCAGTAAGTACTAACGAAAAGTGGGATAAGAGTGAATCAGTAGAGAGATCGACCGATGTGGCACAGTAATTAGCTCACGGGCCTCGCGTTTGGGGGGACCACAATTCAAATCCGCGTTCGGCCATACAGATTTGGGTTTTCCGTGATTTCCCTAAACCGTCCAGGAAAATGCTGGGAAGAGTTCTTTGAAAGGCACTTCCGATTTCCTTCCCCATCCTTGAAACACCCCGACGTTATGCTTCGTCTCCTCGTTGTTGCCTGGACGTTAAATTCTTCTTCCTTCCTTCCTTTTTGCAGCAGAGGGCTGATATCCTTGTGGATATGCAACCCCCAAAACACGAACGTTTATCGGGTGCAGCTTCATTGAAGGGGTTCACCTAGCTTCGACATTGCAGAGGTATTGAGACATGTGTAGTTTGCCTGTGGGCAGAGAAAATTAGGATATAGGGAATCTCTGTAAGTATGCTTTTTTATTTCTCAACTTCTGTTTCGGTGTAGCTTTCACTACAAGCCTTAAAAACATATAAACTGAACAAGTGTGCCATAATCCAGTGCAGCTTGAAGATTCTTTCTGGAAATTGTGGTATTGTTATTTTAGAAATTATAATAATAATATCGTGTGGCTCTCATCATGGTGCTTACTCCTTACAATATGCCCGTTTATGATTTTCTTTAAAAACTTTTGTCTATGAAGAATTACCTCGGCTTATAAGTCAAGTAAGAACGTCGTCTTAATGGTTCTTTCTGACTTGTGTCCTACTTTTCTCTTCTGCTGAAGCTGTTGATTAGAAAACTTGTTGAAACGTTGCATCAAAACGACTTCGTACGCAGCAATTAGTCGAGTAATTTTCGTGGGTGAAATTAGATGAGAAAGCCTGTGTTACCTAAAACACGATATCCTTAGATGAAGCGTTTCGTATTCAGCCTTTTAGAATATGCAGTTGTGTACGATACCGTTTTACGAGCCGTTACATTTATTTTCGTTTCGTTCACTGTAACTGTGAATATGTCGACGTTCGTCGTTGCTGAAGCTGTTTATCTGCATTAATCTGTGGAGTTTAATTACTGTACTTCACGTCACATGCATTATATTTTATGATATCTGAGAAGTTACACGAATGCGGAAACAAATAAAATACACTGAAGAGCCAAAGAAACTGGTACGCCTGCCTAATTTCGTGTAGGGCCCCCGTGAGCACGCAGAAGTGCCGCAACACGACGTGGCATGGACTCGATTAATGTCTGGAGTAGTGCTGGAGGGAACTGACACCTTGAATCCTGCGCGGCTGTCCATAAATCAGTAAGAGTACGACGAGGTGGGGATCTCTGCTGAACAGCACGTTGCTAGGCATCCCAGATATGCTCATTAATGTTCATGTCTGGGGGGTTTGGGGTCAGTGGAAGTGTTTAAACTCAGAAGAGTGTTCCTCGAGCCACTTTGTAGCAATTCTGCACGTGTGGGGTGTCGCTTTGTCCTGCTGGAATTTCCCGTCGGAATGCACAATGGATATGAATGGATGCATGTGATCAGACAGGATGCTTACGTACGTGTCACTTGTCAGAGTCGTATCTAGACGTATCGGGAGTCCCATATCACTCCAATTGCACACGCCCCACACCATTACAGAGCCTCCACCAGCTTCAACAGTCCATGGATTCATGAGTTTGTTTCCATACCCCTACACGTCCATCCACTCGATACAATTTGAAACGAGACTCGTCCGACCAGGCAACATGTTTCCAGTCATCAACAGTCCAATGTCAGTGTTGACGGACCAGGCGAGGCGTAAAGCTTTGTGTCGTGCAGTCATCGAAGGTACACGAGTAGAACTTCGGCTCCGAAAGTCCATATTGACTATGTTTCGTTGAATGGTTCACACGCTGACACTTGTTGATGGTACAACATTGAAACCTGTAGCAATTTGCGGAAGGGTTGCACTTCTGTCTAGTTGAGCGATTCTCTTCAATCGTAATTGGTCCTGGTCTTTCATGATTTTTTTTTTTTTTCGGCCGCAGCGATGTCGGAGATTTGATGTTTCACCGGATTCCTGATATTCACGGTAACCTCGTGAAAGAGTCGTACGGGAAAATTCCCACTTCATCGCTGCCATGGAGATGCTGTATCCCACCACTCCTGCGACGACTATAGCACCACGTTCAAACTCACTTGAATCTTGATAACCTGCCATTGTAGCAGCAGTAATCGATCTAACAACTGCACCAGACACTTATTGTACTGTCAGACAACTTTCGTTGTGTGCCTAGGAAGCACGTACATATCATAGTTCAGGAGATATGACGTCATAAACAATGATATACGTTGAAAACCGCCGCGTCATGCGTGACTTTTAAATTTATTACTTCTGTGCTTTCAACTCTATTCGCAATAAATTTCACACACAGAATCTAAATAAGCCGCTAAATGCACCAATAAAATTCAGGATATATGTCATCAGCGCTGATATGACAGAAAATCTAGCGCATTGTGCATGATGCTTAAATTTATTACTTCTTTGCTGCTAACTCTATTCGCAACACATTTTTCAGACAGTATCCACATATGCCGTTGAATGTACCTTAAAAATTATATCACTGTATGACACATACATCAGGAGATACGACGTCGTAAACACTTAAATGTATGTAAAAATGTTGCATCATGCATGATATTTCAATACATCTACTTCTTACTACTAAGACACTGCTACAGTAGAGTCAGCTTAGTGATATCTCTGACACATGGCAGTGCTTTTGATAGCTTTCAACTGGGAAGCGCGAATGACTATAAGTAAAAACTATAACCGTCTCTATATGAAGAGACGGGGCCATAGAGACCTTTACAAAATCGCGTTGCATATACGCGAAGCAGCTGTGCCTAGTGCGCAGAAAATGTTTCAGAGATGTTTTCACGAATACATGGAAATGAGATTTTTTCGATATTACACTACAACGCAGTTCATTTTTTGTTTTCGTTTGTAATAGAAAATAGCCGGACACTTTCTGATTTGCCAACCAGTATTTTATAAAATAAGACTCAAATTTTAAAAAATCCGTGTGAGGATACTCTTGAACTCCGTTTTATTAGCCATACGACCTTTAAAGTACTCTTCAGTTGGCTGAGTACAAGTATGCCACATACCTGCCATCTTTCTCTAGATATGTTAAACCACTGAATCATTTACAAATTATTAACCTTATTTCCTTTAAAAAAGTAAAATATCGGTTTCGACCGCAATGAATAGATGCATTGCGAAACGGTTGTCAAAACATCAGTTCTCTGCAGAAAATTTCTTGACTAGGACCAGACAGAAATTCTTATAAAACCCTTTTACATTGTGAAAATTTTGTCGCTGTAGGTCACTTTTACCCAGAAATGATACCATTACTCGTTAATGAACAAAAATTTTCAGAAGAAAGTAATTTCTTGATTTTAAGTGACCTATAACCAACCGTGGCTCCTCTAAACGTAGTTTAGCTGAGGTTGTATGGTAGTCTAGGGGGTCGGTTTTATATTTCAGATTGTTCTTTTCTGTTGTCCCAAAAGCTGCAGAGTCTGTTGGAAGAATCAGCAATCACCTGCACAAAAGGGATTTTATTTCTTTCCAATTTCTGGCGCCAAGTGCCGTTCTTCATAAGATTAGAATTATCGCATGATTAGCAAGAGTAGGCGTACACAGCACTGCTGTCATGTGGATCGTGTTATACAAATGATTATCCTTATGACTACAGTACTATGCCGCACAGACCTTCTTATTTTTGACTCTTGCTAATAATGCGAAAATTCTGATCTACTGAAGAAGTGCACTAAGTGTCTGAAACCGGCAGAGAAACAAAATTTATTTGGTGTAACTGGTTGTTGATTCTTTCAATAAATATGCTTACAGTTGCAGAAGGTGTAGGAGGTACCAAACTAGAGTGTATCTTCTTCGTGCACTAGCCTTTTTAAATATTTGATATACAGTAATTATGGAGTTCAGTGAGAACTTTTGAAATTTGAATCCTAAATCTTGAAGGCGTCGAGACTGTTAAAGACAGTAGTATTGACTATGGGTAAGTCTTTCGACTACAATGAGTACTTTCTGCAGTGAAAAAGTTACAGTGCTCTAGCTCAACATAGTTTTGTCTGATATGGACGTATCGTCACTTCCAGTACTTCATCATTTAGCTGCTTACAGTCGTGTCAAAGTGATCGGATGTTGTACTGAATTACAGGACTCTTATCTATGTTATAGATAGTTAATTCGTACGGTGATATAATCTCCACTTTTGTCGCGGGTTCAAATGGCTCAAATGGCTGTGAGCACTATGGGACTTAACATCTGAGGTCATCAGTCCCCTAGAACTTAGAACTACTTAAACCTAACTAACCTAAGGACATCACACACATCCATGCCCGAGGCAGGATTCGAACCTGCGACCGTAGCGGTCGCGCTGATCCAGATTGTAGCGCCTAGAACCGCTCGGCCACTCCGGCCGGCTTTGTCGCGGGAATTTCCGCAACGTGTACAGCGTTCCAGACGCTTACAAAACGTGTACTTTGATACTGCACAATCCTGTACAGCTGAATACCATTTCGCAAGATACTGAGAAACGAACTACAGATCAAATGGCTGGTTATTATGAAAAATAAGCAAGGGTTGTGTGGCTTAGGCGGAAAAGGATTTCTCCTTCGGTAACAAACGGCATAAATAACCTATCGTTTAGGGACAGTTATCAGAGGTAAACGCGAGCATTGAATGGCGATGTTATCGAGTCAGCGGTGGTGTTCCAGGTGTCACGAGTGGATAAATATATTGGTAGCTAATTCCTTTTTCATTTACGGTTACTTCTCGTCTCTAATACATATACCGACAACGGTTAAGGTAGCACTTACGTTACCTATATTTTGCAATTTAATTACTCATGTTTAACATTAGCCACGTTTAAAGTGCTGCCTTATATTACGTTTAATGGCAAGGTAATTGTCACTTCTCCACACGTAACCTCCAATGGAAACACATTTTATAACGGAATGGGCACGTCCAGTATGTCCACCCATCTGATAAGAAAACGTGCTACCATGGAATTTTCCCAATGCCACCTACCTGTTTTCACAAGTGTCGCTAATTATACGCTTATGTACTTGTAATATGCTTTCCTCAGACGTTCAAGGTGTTTTCCAACAATGAGTAATTGTCTATTCAGTTTGCAGGCATTGGATGAACGCCTGAGGAAAATTACAGCAATGGAGTTGAAACGCTGATTCTATTTAGAGGAAGAGCAAAAATGACAACACCTGCCAACAGAGACAGTTTACTTGTAGTTTTCCTTGAGTACCGAGTAGGCCCTAATCAATGAAGTTTGGGGATTGTAGGAGGATGACGTCGGCTTCTTGCCTTGATATTTCGGCTGACAACCAAGTCGTTACTTCCATGCGCATTTCTCCCTGTTCTGCACTGCGACTAAGATTTTTTAATTCGAAGCTCTAAAACACACAGCATATTTCATTACATGCAACTTGTAGACGTTCACATGTTTTCCAGCAGAGACGTCGTGGCAAGATGTCGACATCATCTGACGGTAATCACGAAACTTAGTGAAATACTTGGAGTTTTACCCACTGGATAAAACAAGGGATTAGTCTTGAAACATCCTGGTTCAGGGGTGTATGGACAGTTAGCTTGCAGCCATTTAGAGCCACTATAAGAAGAAAAAAATACGCACTGACGTAAAATTCATAGCTGCCGATTGGATTGGATTGATTTGGGGTAGGAGACCACACAGTGAGGTCATCAGTCTCATTGGATTAGGGAAGGTTGGGGAAGGAAGTCGGCCGTGCCCTGTCAAAGAAACCATCCCGGCATTTGCCTGAAGTTATTTAGGGAATCCACGGAAAACCTAAATTAGGATGGTCGGACGCGGGATTGAACCGTCGTCCTCCCAAATGCGAGTTCGTGTGCTAACCACTGCGCCTCCTCGCTCGGTTCGCACTGGGGAGAAAGCACCCCTATAGCCAGGGCGAATGGAGTAATTAGAAATGTCACATGACTTGAATGGTGTCAGATTTTGTACTGAGCGTCAGCGTGAACATGGTACGATATCAGAACATTTGATCACACATCCTGTCTTAGGGGTCCTGCATGAGTACCGTTGTAGTGTATGTGTGGTGGGAGACTCAGACATTGCGATTGCACTCAACGTTGACTAGCGTACGCCCGATTACTTCTTAATCTTCGAGGAGGCATCTTCCTTTGAACGCGGATAGTATTTTTGCCACTAAAAATATTGATCGCCAAATCAGGAAGCATTTTGCAGAACCATTCCCAAGAACACAACACCGAGTTCTTTATATACCATAGCAGTCGTTGTTAAACCAGCAGAAGTTGCCTTCAGAAGACAATTCAACTTCAGAAAAGTACGGTGCGATCAGTTTTCTCAGAATTTGGATGAATCATAAACATCAGGCCCGATCCAGAAAATCATGCAAACTCTGTGTATCTGATAAAGAACATCTCTCGTAAATACATTCCAAGAGGCTGTAGAGCAGTGTAATTATCTGGACTTGATAAAGACTCAAGAGGTATGAACAACTCTTCGAAATCAGTTCACTCTCAGAAGAGAGAATACAAACACGAGAACGTCTTATACATTCCACATCAACGTCATGAATAGAAAAATGATGTAACCTCCTCGGAAGCATTACAGAGGTGCTTCGTGAACTCAAATATGAATCCCTGGAGGGAAGAAGTCGTGGCACTGATTAAACCAGGCAGAGAACCGAATAACCCCAAGAACTTCAGACCTATATCGCTTCTGTAACATTTGTTTGAAGTTCTGAAGAGAATGATTTTCAGTCGAATTTCTGAATCACCTGACAGGAATATCACTAAACAACTTGCTGAGTGTTTCTCTGCTGCGGAGTAGGCGGCACCAACCTGGTGGGAATCTACACATGCTAATCAAGGTGATGATGCTCGTCATGAGACAGGCAGTGTAGCCACCGGGTGCCTAAGACCAAGTAAAGTCAATAAGATATTTTCACTTATGGGAATAATACCTCCAGATGTAAGAAGACAGGTAGCAGCAGCGAAGAAGAAGTAAGAAACAGATTCAAGGCATTCATTGAGACAAACTCACGTTTATCCATCAGGACTGAAATCCAAAAAAAGCCTCCTACTTAAAAACAATTATGATCATCACCATCATCGTTTTCTAACTCCAGTTTCCCGGGTGTGGTGTTTGGGATGGTTTTGTGTCTTCCAGTATCTTCTATGAGCGTCAGGCTTTAGATTGTCATTACTTTGAGCAGTAGTAGGACTGTCACGTCTTCTATTTCAGTTATTCTTCCATCCGAGACTTGTTTTAGATTTGAAAGTAGTATATATTTGCTCAGTTGCTGACTTGGTAGGCCTAACATAGGTGTCGATTTTCTTTCAGAGTTTACCCCTTAGCCTTTGAAGATCCCTCTTCTCCACAAGGCAGTGGTGTCCTCTTCTAACTATCCCCAGGGAGGATACGTTGCCTCATCCGCCATCTCCGCCATTCCGAAGGTCTCCTTCTCTGCCGAAGGTGCCGTTAAGGTCTTCAGCTGTAAACTCTGGGCATGGGAGCCACCTTATACTCCGTGAAGCTTGGTCCCTGCCTGAACGTAGCCATGCTTTCACACCGGCCTACTGATGAAGAGGATGCTCACCCCCTCAGCGTGGATGCGCCAGCCGAGAATTACTCAAGTGGGTGATAGGGAAGGTGGCCCTATCTCCCTTGAGCCGGGTTAATGGTTGTGTGTGATGCCACAACCAAGGACTTAAAAACAGTACCAATTAGAAATTCAGCAGAAGGCCGCGGAACTGAACTGTGGAGAACAAAGTCTTCTGCAGCGTGATAGACAGCAAAAGAGAAGCTACGTAGGCTGCCATTCCTAATACGGGACCTGGAAGGCCCTCAAGAGGTTGAAAACAGGGTTGAGAAGGCCATAGAGTATCGCTTCAGGCGAATGCCGGGAAGGTTCCTTTGAAAGGGCACGGCCGACTTCCTTTCCCACCCTTCCCTAATCGAAAGGGACCGATGACCTCGCTGTTTGGTCCCTTCCCCGAAGCCATCCAACCAACCTTACGAAGCTAGTAGCTTCGTACATTCACTGTTTTCCCATGACGTGTTTATTCATATGAGCAAGCTATGTTGTTGTAGTGCCAGCTCCGCCCGAGACGTGGCACTATGGAATAGGGGCGAAATTTTAAGCATAATATTGTAAAATTAAATACAACATTTGCCGTATACCAAATGGAATAAAGCTTCACACTGTATTATCATACATCAGTAATTAACAGCAGTGTTAATTTCAGCCTGGTATTTGCCTCACTTTTGGAGATATGAAAAATCACTTACAATGCAGAATATATAGCTTTCATGAATCAGTAACTTCTTATCAAGTACATAACTGCTAGACAATCATCTGCAAAGAAGTAATACGGTACATTCAGCATTTCAGTAACAAGGGAAGGACACTTTTACGTAAAACACTTTATTTTTCGTAAACAGTTTTTGTTCTCTGCTGATATTATATTTGAATTAAGTATTGTCAATTTCATGTGGTTGACTGTTACGGTGAATGAAGGGTTAAATGAGATAAATGTGATAAGTGAATATTTGTATTACTATTAACTACGTATACGAATCTGAATCTGTGTGTGAGTCATTTACGAGGGCGTGCTGAAAAGTAAAGTCTCATAATATTTAAGTGCATATTCTTTTTTTTTAAATTAAATACACGTTATTAACATTTTACATCTTTATTTATCATGTCTACATATTTATTTCTCTCCATACTCACTCTGGCGACGAGCACATTTCTCCTGCCGAGGGACCAGTTTGTTGATACTGCAACTATAGAATATTTGACTTTATTGATGGTTCCATAATCTCACCTCTGCTTGCACGGCTTCATCACTATCAAAGTGAAGTCCTCGAAGGTGTTGTTTAAGTCTTGGAAACAGATGAAAATAGGATGGGGCCATGTCGGGACTGTGTAGAGGATGAACGATGGCAGTGAACCCAAGGCGTCAGATAGTTACAGATGTCGCAGCGCTCGTGTGTGGTCTACATCTACATCTACATACATACCCCTCAATCCACCATATGGTGCGTGGCGGAGGGTACCTCAGACCACAACTAGCATCTTCTCTCCCTGTTCCACTCCCAAACAGAACGAGGGAGAAATGACTGCCTATATGTCTCTGTACGACCCCTAATCTCTCTTATCTTTGTGGTCTTTCTGCGAAATATAAGTTGGCGGCAGTAAAATTGTACTACAGCCAGTCTCAAATGCTGGTTCTCTAAATTTCCTCAGTAGCGATTCAGGAAAAGAACGCCCCCTTTCCTCCAGAGACTCCCATCCGAGTTCCTGAAGCATTTCCGTAACACTCGCGTGATGATCAAACCTACCAGTAACAAATCTAGCAGCCCGCTTCTGAATTGCTTCTATGTCCTCCCTCAATCCGACCTGATAGGGATCCCAAACACTCGAGCAGTACTCTAAGAATAGGTCGTATTAGTGTTTTATAAGCGATCTCCTTTGCAGGTGAACCACATCTTCCCAAAATTCTACCAATGAACCGAAGACGACTATCCGCCTTCCCCACAACTGCCATTACATGCTTGTCGCACTTCATATCGCTCTGCATTGTTACGCCCAAATATTTAATCGACGTGACTGTGTCAAACGCTACACTACTAATTGAGTATTCAAACATTACTTTGGTGCCGAAGGAGATGGTGCTCTATTTGTGGACGACCTCTTCGAATTAGAGACTCGATTACAGCTCGCCGTTTCTTACGGACCTATACTGTTACGTTACACACCGCCATGTTACCAACTACAATTAGGAGGCCTCTATCGGAAGAGGATTGCAAATATACTGACAGAAAACATTGTAACATAAAAAATAATTACTGTAGAGTAATGAAATTTCAGGGATATATTTGTCTAGGTAACATATGCAACTGTTTAACATTGCAAGATCAGAGGTTAATGTAAGCGCGAGATAAGCCACGGCAAATGTGAATGAAATATGTGAAATGCTGGTACATTAATAACCGGTGTAACCGTCATAATGGTGAATGGAAGCATGCAAACGTGCGTGAATTGTGTTGTACAGACGCTGGATTTTACGCCCGTGGTACTTGGTCGGTCAGTTCATGGACGGTTAATGCTGGTTGTGGATGGCGCTGGAACTGTCGTCCGATGATGTCCTACATGCGCTCATTGAGGACACATCTAGTGATGGAGCAGGCCCAGGCAGCATGTCGACACTCTGTAGAGCATGTTGGGTTACAACAGCGGTATGTACACGAGCGTTATCCTGTAGGAAAACATTCACTGGAATGCTGTTCCTGAATGGCAGCGCAACAGGTCGAATCTCCAGACTGACTTACAAATTTGTAGTCAGGGTACCTGGGATAACCATGAGAATGCTCCTGCTGTATACGAAATCCGTTCCCAGATCACAACTCCAGATGTAATTCCAGTGTGTCTGGCACAAACAGGCTGGTGGCAAGCCCTCGACTGGTCTTCTTCTAACCAACACACGGCCGTCACTGGCACACAACAGACTTCCATCCTGCCTTCCAGTGAGCTGTCACTTGACGGCACTGAAGCAACACCACCTAGACTAGGAGGCTTTGACTGAAACCGCAAACAGCGCTAGTCTGAGGTCAGTGGAATGCACTGTACAGGACGTCGGCTCGGAGTTGTCCTTGAAGTAACGCACTCGTAACAGACCGTCATGTCACTGTTATGCCGACTTTTGCGAAAATTGCTGCTGCAGATGCAGTATGACGAGTCAGACCCAAACGTCGAACACGATGTTCGACCGTCTCGGTAGTGCAATGTGGCCGTCCGGATATCGGCCTTCTTCCGGGTGTACTGAAAACTGCGTACCCTGCAGATTGCGCCCAGTGAAATCTGTGCGCAGCAAGGGTCGACGAAGGGTTATAACACTATCACTGCTCTTTATGTACGTTCTGAAACTATATTGGTGACCAATTATGGTATATAACAACAGTGCAGTGTTACCCTCTGAAGGAATTTTGTTGTGTTGATGGTGATGTACCTAACGGTGGTGGCTTATCGGAAGTGAAAGTCAAAATTACGTAAATAATTGAACAGTAACAAACAATATTTTACCTATACACACTGTTCGAAGAATAAAGAAAACGGTCGTCAGCCTAATTAGGCACGAGAATGATTAACATTCTTGTTCAATAAAATAGATATGAATAACTTCAATGGACAGACACAGCGTATACTTTATCACACGAGAGTGCAATGAACTCTGTCACTAGCAGATATTGACGTTAAAGAAAATGCTAACAGTTAAAGAAGAACAAGGCTATTTGCATAAACACAACATATAATGACACACACTTTTGCATTCAGGGCTTAGTCAAACCGAGTAATTTCAATAACGTTACTATTTAAGATTACTGTAGGATTATGAAATTGGGCATGAATTTAGTCCCTCTTTACCAAATACTTTTCTACCTGACATGAAATTAAAAACGAGTTCACTAGCAAACAATTCCTCACTGTCCTCTGAATAAAACAAATTACTATTTTCGTAGAAAATGATCTTTCTGTCAATAATTTTCTATTAGTGAGCACAATAGACAAACTATGGATCCTGTTGCCGGCCGCGGTGGTCTCGCGGCTCTAGGCGCTCAGTCCGGAACTGCGCGACTGCTACGGTCGCAGGTTCGAATCCTGCCTCGGGCATGGATGTGTGTGATGTCCTTAGGTTAGTTAGGTTTAATTAGTTCTAAGTTCTAGGGGACTGATGACTTAAAATGTTAAGTCCCATAGTGCTCAGAACCATTTGAACCATTTGCTCCTGTTGCACTGGTAATAAACACTTGCAACACATATGAGGATCAAGAATTTAGCAAGTATAGGTATTTAACTTTCAACAGTGACAGTTTTTAACTTTTACTGCAATGAGACACAAATTGACATAGTCATAAAACAATGACTCACCTTTTTGCACTATTTCAATAGACTGCACAATAATTGTTTACTAAGAAGAACATTTCAAGCCAAACGTTAGTAATATTTACTTTTGAAACTAACCTCAAGATGGTTTATTGTCTGTTTTTATTACTACAGTCTTTTACTTTAAAGTCAGTGATTAAATAGGTAATTTTGAAAGTCCACAAATCTTTAAACTGGATTGTTTCAATCACTGGAAGGCTTTCACAAAGCTACATTTACTACCTCCCACAATTTTATCAAATCCACAGTAAATATGAATACTCCCTTCTTACCAAATATGAAACAACATTATTTAATTAACTGTTTGGCTTTGAGACTTTCATTTTTCCACAATAAGGACACTTGGTAATCATAGTTCAAACGGAGAGGAACCTGAGAGGTGTTGCGATAGGGAAAAAATCAAGGTAGGTACATAGATTCAGGTATAAGTTACCTTATATTTGAGCACACTAAAACATCCAATGAGCGGATCCTTCACTTTACATAACTACAATTCCTCCATTCCGTTACAGTGATTGCGCAATGTGGTGGCGAGTGCATTTTGGGTAGATGGATTTGCAGGTAGAAATGCTGGACTCTGTCATTTCTTGGTAGCGACGATCCTCAGATTAATAAGTATCATTTTCAGAATAGAGCCAGCTATTTATACATCCATCTGAGGCTTTGGCACACTGGAAAACGGCACAAAAAGCCTCTCTCGGCACCAGCACAATACATGGCTTTTACATAATCTGTTGACAGTTTGATAGCTCGTCCCTGACTATCTCTTGGTTCCACCTTTCTATCCATGCCAATCACATTTTGCGCGCTGGACGATTCCGTTCCCGAGGGGAACCACAACACCTTTTATACATAAGAAGAACTAAGAACCCTAAGTGAGGACCAGCAATTACATAACAGCAACCAAACATATTAAATAAAACGGAACATTTGCACATATTGACATTTCTACAAAAAACTATTCAGCCAAATTCCCCTTATATATGATAAGTTTTGTTCCCCTTCAAGTGAGGCAAAGTGTTTAACTAATAAAGTCAATACATTGCATATGTTTTTACCAGGACATCAAAGTTTTTACAAAGAAAAAAGTAAACACTCTTATGGTATCGATACAGTCAAATAATATTTGCAACAGTTTAACTACAGAATGTTAAATAAAACAAAAAGGCAAACTAAATCAGCAGAGCGTTAGAGCTATGGTGTTATAGAGTCCACTAATTCCCTTGCCCGGCAGGTAGAAGAGCTGAAAGATGCTACCTAGAGGTTTCCGAGCTCGCATTTTCAAGCCATACTCTACAGAACGCTGCGAACTAAAAAGGTCAATATTAAGAAAGCATTTACAGCTTTATACAAGAAATCGATACACGCTGCTAAACCGTGGAACGTATATGAGGTGCTGTTTCATGTAATAATCATTTGATTAAAAGTTCGGAAACGAAACCTCCCCATGACTATACAACAATCAGTTGACAATTCTCATGAGATTCCTGAAGACAGTATCCTCATACAAATTTCACGACTAGGAAGATTTTTTCTGAAACTGTTCCCAATTTTATTTTGGCGCTAAGATTTTTCTTAACTTTGAATGTTACGATAACGTTCTGTAAGAGGCTTTTTTTTTCAAAAGTAAATTTCATTCAGAATTACCTCGGGTCCACCTTGAGTCAAGCACAACTGTCCAAATTAGCAGTTAGTAAGTAAAAATGGGATTGCTAAAGATATCGATATTGACGAGACAGTTTCAAAATTTGCAGCCGAAAAATAAGGAAGAAGTTCTACGATACGTGCGAGTTATTTTTCGCTAAGGAGATCTTCGATTACTTGTTCTGCTTGCTTAATAATCGGTTAAACTGTGTGTTTTTTATTATGTTTTACATTTGTTTTCATAAAAAAAAACTGTTTGTGAAGTGCTTAACATTATACTTTGATTACTTAATCACGCATGTGTGAAAAACTGCTCCACATAAATGTTATATTTTTGTGAGGTTGGCGATTTGGTGGTGGTGGTGGTGGGGCGGGGGGGGGGGGGGGGGTTGGACAAATAAAATATCTGCACCGGGAACCGAACTACCTAGCTACGCCCCTGCGAAAAAGTCGAGTAAAATATTGGAAGTGTAGGCAAGCAAATTGGGAATCCTTTGTACGGTTCTGTACAAGTTCGAAACTGATCACAATAAATATCGGTAAAACATTCAATAACATTTAAATAGTTCACGAGTCTTACCTCTACGTCATTAAAGTACCTATATGTGTCTTAGAAGCTTTATAAAGTGAATGACAAGTTCGCTCACAGAAACAAAGTTTACATTCCACTGGTACGTTATATTTTAGTTCAGTATATCTTCAGTCATCATGATAACAATCTAGCGAAAACAGATTTTGCGTTTAGTGTTTTACATCGCGTCGACTGTTATTACCGTTAGAGATTTACCTTTCACTTGGATTTGTAGATATAGGAGGGGGAGGAAGCAACCACGATCTCCTTAAAGAACCATGCCACTATTTGCCTGGAATCATCTGAGAAACCACAAAGAACTTAATTAGGTATGGCCGGCCACAGCACTGAGCAGGTTTTTAAAAACAATCATATTTCCATCACACTTTATCCACGCTTTGCACTGGCTAAATGGCAAAAATAAATTGTCATCTAGCCATGTTTAAAATCAGCTTGTTAGCAACATCAATATAACTTTTTTTAATTTTTTCATTTATTAGTTACCATTTACATTTGGACATTTTTCTGTCTGTACGGATCCTTTGATAAAGATAGTGAAGTTTTTGTAGAGAGCTTCCAAGCAAGCCCCGATCTTTTGTCGTGCTTTTTTTTTTTACATTCACTATCCATACTCAGCTCTGCTCACATTAACGCACACGCTGAATTTTCTGCTTCTCTTTTCATACACCTATTCACGGTCACTTTTGCTGCTTTCCGTTCTGGAATACATTCCACCAAATTTCGAGAAAAGCGGATGTACGTCTCTTTTCTTTTGTTCGGCACTAATGAAAAGGTGACTTAATAGATGTGTGTCTCATTATTTACACCACCAAAGTCTGCGTCAATGGCGTATACAGGGTGTTACAAAAAGGTACGGCCAAACTTTCAGGAACATTCCTCACACACAAATACAGAAAAGATGTTACGTGGACATGTGTCCGGAAACGCTTAATTTCCATGTTAGAGCTCATTTTAGTTTCGTCAGTATGTACTGTACTTCCTCGATTCACCGCCGCCAGTTGGCCCAATTGAAGGAAGGTAATGTTGACTTCGGTGCTTGTGTGAACGTTCTGTGAACGTTTGGGCAGGCACTGTTGGTGATGTCTTGATTGGGCCCCATGTTCTTCCACCTACGCTCAATGGAGCACGTTATCATGATTTCATACGGGATACTCTACCTGTGCTGCTAGAACATGTGCCTTTACAAGTACGACACAACATGTGGTTCATGCACGATGGAGCTCCTGCACATTTCAGTCGAAGTGTTCGTACGCTTCTCAACAACCGATTCGGTGACCGATGGATTGGTAGAGGCGGACCAATTCCATGGCCTCCACGCTCTCCTGACCTCAACCCTCTTGACTTTCATTGATGGGGGGCATTTGAAAGCTCTTGTTTACGCAACCCCGGTACCAAATGTAGAGACTCTTCGTGCTCGTATTGTGGACGGCTGTGATACAATACTCCATTCTCCAGGGCTGCATCAGCGCATCAGGGATTCCATGCGACGGAGGGTGGATGCATGTATCCTCGCTAACGGAGGACATTTTGAACATTTCCTGTAACAAAGTGTTTGAAGTCATGCTGGTACGTTCTGTTGCTGTGTGTTTCCATTCCATGATTAATGTGATTTGAAGAGAAGTAATAAAATGAGCTCTAACATGGAAAGTAAGCGTTTCCGGACACATGTCCACATAACATATTTTCTTTCTTTGTGTGTGAGGAATGTTTCCTGAAAGTTTGGCCGTACCTTTTTGTAACACCCTGTATATGCGAAAACTGCTTACTATAGCACTTAACGTACGATCCATGAAAATGTGTTGTTTACTTCTTAGAGTCCCTCTAACTGCTCTTCCGCTAAAAACTGTCATCCCCTCTCCTAATTTCTCGTCACTTATAAAAAAAAACTGCTGCATCGTTCATAGCTAGTAATTCTGCCTAGAGATCAACTTCTTCTCTTGTCTGCGGACCTCTCTCATTTCCCTGTGATTTTCCCCACTGGAGTATAAAGTTCTCTTTGTTGTTTACTGCTCTGGCATTTTCGTGACAAGATCATACCCTCGATAGTGCAGACAACCCAGCTCCTCTGAATTTATTTTGGAAATAGAAGTCTCTTTCTCTCGCGCACTTTTCTTTGCCTCTTTCGAAGTTTTCCTTACTTCCAACCGAGCGTCAGTCAGATGCTCGAGTGAATAAAGCACCATCGAAACTTTGGTTTTAAGCATTCCTCGGTAGTGGTGTCTTGGACAGTACCACTTCACAGCCCCGTCTTCTTTCGTTATCTTCTGTATATGAGAATAACCATCGTAGTGGCAACATTTCTTACCACGACTGTTCGTTGAAACTTCTATATCGGAACTATTGTGACAGAAATACATAAGTCGCACGATGTCAACTCTACGGCAGCTATAGTGGTACTAGGGCTGAATCTTCAGACAGTTGGCTACTGTGGCAGATGAGGTCTATCGGGGCGTATTGTGTATTAAACCCGGGAGGCTTCGTCCTGTCATAGCCCTCAGTGGTTCACAACCCCACAACAGGCCACAACAGTCCACCCATCCCACCTCCGCCCCACGCCGAATCTAGGGTTATTGTGCGGTTCGGCTCCTAGTAATAGTGAAAAGAAAGTAACATCATTATAATATTTACCTTTGACAATCCATTAGACTTCCTCCTTCACGAATCAGTTTCCATAACACTCTTGATATAATCATGTTGATTGATCAAATTGATAAATTGTGACATTAAATTTGAAACATATTTCTGCCATTGCTTGCTCTCTCTAACACAGCTTCACTCTAACACAGCTGAACCTTGTCTGCCACTGCGCCCTCGCTCACATCAGGGATACTAACTTAGCTTCTGCGATACAGCTTTACAGCATAGCTGCTCGCTCACAATCGATTCAGATACCAAAATTATACGACACCTATAAAGGTCCTATATACGGCAGTAGAAAAATCACCGACTCACAAGTTGCAAAAATGTATCATGTAATTACATGTATATTTCAAAAGTTATACCTCCTGCAGATTGAAAAATTTTGTTGTAAAAAAAGCGTTTAAAGTTTCGACTTGTATTTCCTAATACTGAAATTGAACAAACCTTTAATCGGCAATAGCAGCACCTTGTGGTTACCTTCTTATCGCCGATGTCGAAACATTCTTATCTAGACCAAATTATATCGATTAACTGGCTTCTGCTTACCAATCGAAGGGCTTTTTGCACAATTGGGATTACATTTTGTGCTTTATCTAGCTGTATAAATACATTTGTTTGACGGCTTTAAGAACTCACGTTTCACATTGTATAAAAAACAAGCGAAATGACAAGTTAAGCAGATGTGAGGCAAGCACGTGCTTTCGGACTATTATGATAAATGAATCATGTTACATGAGAAATCTTGTTGAGAATAGTATTTTAGTTGATAGTAGCGCCCTCTGTGATACTTTCCGAAACTAAAAGGACCTCTGTTCCGTCGGTAACTATCATAGTACTACATCGATTGCAGTCGTGGGCTCGGATCCACCAGATTACCATGCAGTAAATCGCGGTTTCAACATATTTTATCATTTATGGCACATGAATCTTGAAAACAGACTCTCTTAAGACCATTTTAACCGAATTACAAATTAGGCTCAAATAATTTTATACCCGGGTCTACCCCTTTAATACTGGTTTTTGAAACTTCGCAATTAGGCTTTCGCGACACAGTTGGCGTCAGTTTTTAACAGCCCAGCAGTTTTGCTGTATTTTCGTGACGCTCGTCTATGGAGCAACAAAACTGTGGCTGTTCTTGATATTTTTCTTTGTACAGCTCCAGTAGCTGGTATACGTCCCACACATTTGGGCAATATTCCAAGGTGGGCTGCACAAATGTTTTATATGTAGTCTTTTTTGCAGAATACGCACATTGTCTCAGGGTCCTATCAATGAATCAGTATCTGCCATCTGATTTACGTACGAGGGCCGTTCAATAAATAACGCAAAGCATTTTTTCTCGGTCAGTATCGGTTAAAAAAAGTTGGAATTTGTTGTGAGACATCTTGAGGTATTCCTACTTCGGCCCCTACAGTTTCATGAAGCTTTATGTAGCCTTGAAAATGACGCCCGCAACGGAGGTGCGTTCCAAGCAGAGAACTGTCATAGAGTTTCTTTTGGCGGAAAACCAGAAGGTCGCAGATACTCATAGGCGCTTGCAGAATGTATACGTGGACCAGGCGGTTAGTCGTTGGGCGAGGCGTCTTGTCAACATCACAACAAGGCCGCGTAAACGTCGCGTATCTCCTGCGTGCCGGCCGGCTGCACCTAGCTGTGACCCCTGCAATTTTGGGAGGTGCGGACACACTCATTCGAGGTGATCGACGCATCACAATTAAATACACCATGCAATAAAAAGTATCCGGACCCCGACAATCACACGTTTTTCGTATTAGGTGCACTGTGCTGCTACCTACTGCCAGGTAGTCCACATCAGCGACCTCAATAGTGATTAGCCATCGCGAGAGAGCAGAATGGGGTGCTCCGCGGAACTCACGGACTTCGAACGTGGTCAGGTGATTGGGTGTCACTTGTGTCATACGTCTGTACGCGAGATATCCACACTCCTAAACATCCCTAGGTCCAATGTTTCCAATGTGATAGTAAAGTGGAAACGTGAAGGGACACGTACAGCACAAAAGCGTACAGGGCGACCTCGTCTGTTGACTGACGAAGACCGCCGACAGTTGAAGAGCGTCGTAATGTGTAATAATAGGCAGACATCCATCCAGAGCATCACAAAAGAACTCCAAACTGCATCAGGATCCACTGCAAGTACTATGATACCTAGGAGGGAGGTGAGAAAACTTGGATATCATGGTCGAGCGACTGCTCATAAGCCACACATCACGCCGTTAAGGCCAAACGACGCCTCGCTTGGTGCAAGGAGCGTAAACATTGGACCATTGGACAGTGGAAAAACGTTGTGTGGAGTGACGAATCGCGGTACACAATGTGGTGATCCGATGGCAGGGTGTGGGTATGCCGAATGCCCGGTCCACGTCATCTGCCAGCGTGTGTTGTGCTAACAGTAAAATTCGGAGGCGGTGGTGTTATGATGTCATCATGTTTCTCATGGAGGGGGCATGCACCTCTTGTTATTTTGCGTGGCACTATCACAGCACAGGCCTACAATGATGTCTTCAGCACCTTCTTGCACCCCACCGTTGAAGAGCAATTCGGGGATGGCGATTGCATCTTTCATCATGATCGGGCACCTGTTCATAGTGCCCTGCCTGTGGCAGAGTGGTTACACGACAATAGCATCCCCGTAATAGACTGGCCTGCACCGAGTCCTGACCTGAATCTTATAGAACACCTATGGGATGTTTTGGAACGCCGACTTCGTGCCAGGCCTCACCGAACGACATCGATACCTCTCCTCAGTGCAGCAGTCCGTGAAGAATGGGCTGCCATTCCCCAAGAAACCTTCCAGCACCTGATCGAGCGTATGCCTGCGAGAGTGGAAGCTGTCATCAAGGCTAAGTATGGGCCAACGCCGTACTGAATTCCAGGATTACCGATAGAGGGAGCCACGAACTTGTTAGTTATTTTCAGCCAGGTGTCCGGATACCTTTGATCACATAGTGTACCTCACTGCACAATTGGACGTCTCTCTTGGTAGTGCTGACACACTCGTCCACCAGTAGAGGTACTCGTCGCCTAACAGAAGACTATAAAGAGTGAGGAAGGACCATTTGTGCGGAATTGCTTGAGCGCTACGAAACTAATCGTGTCAAGTTTTTGTCGAACATTGTCATCTGCAATGAAGCACTGGTTCATCACTTTGAACCGGAAACAAAACGGCAGTCCACACCACCTTTCCTCCGAAGAAGAAATTCAAAGGTGCGTTTTCAGCCGGTACAGTCATGGCGATGGTGTTCTGGGACTCTGAAGGGTTCATTCTGTTTGATGTACTCCATAATCGTACAACGACCATCACTGAAGTGCATTGTGCTACCATCAGGACACTAAGAAACGACTTCAGCATGTTCTTTGCCACAAAAATGAAAACGAACTTCTTCTCCTCCACGATAACGCTAGGCCTCGCACAGGTCTGTGCACTCGAGAGGAGATCACAAAACTTCATTGGACTGTTCTACCTCATCCGCAATACAGCCCGGATCTCGCACCCTCGACTTCTGTTTGGCCCAATGAAGGATGCACTCTGCAGGAAGCGGCATTTGGGTGATAGGGAAGATATTGATGCAACAAGACATTGGCTGTGACTCGATCAGTGGATAGGTGCCATGTGGGCATGCAGGTACTCCCAGTAGATGGCGTACGGCCGTCGCATTGAAAGGAGATTATGCTGAAAAATAGCGTTTTGCAGTCAAAAGAGTGGGGAATAATGTAGTGTATTGGAATCCTGAATGAAACAAATCTGCTTTCAGGAAAATCACATGTTACGTCACTACATTTTTAACCATTTTGAAGCAAACTGCCAATCTTTGCACCACTTCTCAATCTTATAATAACATGATTAAATATTTGTGCAGCTCTTTCTAGTTAGTTCTTAATTATGCGCTAGTGACTCTATATATTGTTGTCTGCTGCTTAATAAAGTGTTGACTCACCTTTGGAATGCAGTGCGTCATATAATCTGTGCGGCATGATTTCAACAAATCAATGGTAGTTTTTTGGAGTCACATGACACAGACGCACAGGTCATGCAACTCCCGTAAATTACCGACTGGAAGTTGGTTTGTAACACTTATTTTCGACTTATTTTGTATCTGTATCGGTATTTATATGTCAATTTGTAGTACTGTTTGTGTAGGATGTTGTATCTGTCATCGAAAATCTTTGACTATGTATAAATGTTTCAGTTCTGTGAATTTTTTGAACGATGTTGGTTAAATTGTGCTTGTAGATTTAAATAACTAACGGAATGATTATTATATAATATACTGTGACTTGGTCCATAGTTAGAGAACGTAGGGTTGAATGTAAAAGATGTAGGGAAGACCCGCAACTACGGAAGTAGACTAACGGGGTGGAAAAGGTGTGGTTGACGCACAAGTGGCAACTCGTCTTTTGTGACGGGTGAGGAGTGTGAGCTAAGTAGTGCTGTGGTTAATATCTCGCTAGCAGTAGCGGATCATTGTGGCTCATATACTTGGAGTTTTGAGGTGAGAGGAGCTTAAGAGCAGTATTTATCGGCTTTGATGCTGCATATAGTGGTACTATTATCATGGCATGGTTTTTGGCCCTATAAAAATATAATTCCGCTCATGAACATTTGCAATAGGGCGAGGCCAATAGTACTGCCTTGACTGCGTCACCACCATGTTAACAGCCACCGAAAATTACGCCACCAGTACCACCAGCCTTCTACTAAATTGCTTATCGTACACAGTTCACTTCCGTAAAAGGCTACACTCCATACAAATATATTAAGAAAGGATTTCCTAACACTTAAATTTATATACGACGTTAATAAATTTCTCTTTCTCACAGAAATTTTTCCTGCTATTGCCAGTATGTATTTTATATCCTCTCTACTTCGAATGTCGTATGTAATGTTGCTGCCCAAAAAGCATACCTCATCTATTAATTTAAATATGTTATTTCCTAATCTAACGCTATCTTGACTTAATTCCGCCCGAACAGGCCATGAAGGTCCAACGGCACCGACCGGCCGCCATGTCGTCCTTACTCACAGACGTCACTGGATGCGGATATGGAGCGGCATGTGGTCAGCACACCGCTCTTCGGGCCGTATGTCAACTTACGAGACCGGAAATCTAGCGCTATGACCTAATGTAATTCAACCACATTGTAAGGGGTTCATTAGGGGTTCATTACTATTCGCTAGTGCACTTGAGCAGAATAATTTCGATGGATTGCTCACGCACTGCCTGCGATATGGAATATCTATGCTACAATAGAATCGCAGGTCAGAGCAGTGTTGGCAGTAAGTCGCAGAGAGCAGTCGTTTTTTTAGGCTTGCGCAGGGTGCTTGAGTTATGGAGTTCGGGCAGGGCGGTGCAGCGGTTGACTTGTGTTGGGCCGGTCGTGCAGAACGATGGCGATGCCTGAGCGATGTGGTATGAGGTAAAAAAAAAAAAATTATTGATCTTTGTTTCCGCGCTCATATGTCAATTGACACAACTGATTTAACCACAACTGTAATGTTTAAGTCCCATGTAATTGCTTGCAGAAATGTTTCAATAATAACTTTTGTTCTGAAGAAAACTTTTGCCAGTCATTTATCTGAGTTTAAAGATTTTATAAATTTTTCCTGTGCATACTCATGTTGATTAAGCAAATGAAAATCAGTTGTTTTCCTACAAATGAAAGTCTAGTGGCCAGCATTGCACTGGGCTGTGCCAAAAATTTATTGTAGGAGCATATATATAGATAGCGTTATCTGGCGACATCATTGTGAGGTAAGAATTTTTCAGTTTATTCAGGATGATTTCACAGGGCATGACGCAGCGCTGCTGACGTCAAAACTTATTTGTCTCGATATGCAGTCAGTCTTTAATGGAAGGTCACATTAAAACTTGAAATTTTATTATTGGAAAGAAATTTTTCTATTGGGAACTTAAACGAGATTTTTCTGCTGGGAGGTTACTCTAAATGTGAATATTATAATTATTTTTCTGTTGGGAGGTTACAACATTTCATTACTTATGTTTTGCGTTTGGTGATCACCACTTTATAATTTCTTCCCAACACATTATCCATTCCATTTTTCTGCTCTTGCAACTCTTTTGTCGCTTCTGGCACAATTACGCCATCGGAAATCGAAAAGTTTGTAAATGTCTCCTAGGTTTTCCTTTGTTGCTTGCTCATTTTAAAGGTTGAATAACATCAGGGACAGGCTTCAACCATGTCTCACTCACTTATCAACCTATGTTTCTCTTTCATGCGCCTTCGATTCTTATAACTACAGGCTGGTTTCTGTATAAAGTGTAGATAATTTTCCGTCATATATATTTTACCCAGCGCTTCAGGATTTCATAGAGTAATTGGTATCATTGTTTTGCAACCAATATCCCCAGTGTTCTTTGGACTAACACTTGTTACATTGACTTTTCCGTCGGTTTTTGATAGAATATTTTATAAATTATGAATGATATTTTATACACTATGAATGAAACACACACAACACTGGTGTAATATTCTACAATATTTATTATTTGTCACACGAACCGGTTTTCGGCTTCTACGCCAGATCATTCAACGATCTCAATAATTTTAAGGAAAAGCCTTCTACTCCAGGAACTTATGTCTTTCAAAGCTCTGTCAAATTCTTCTCGCAGTAAAATATCTTCCATTTCATCTACGCGCTTCCCTTTCTAAAATGTTGTCTTTATATATATTTGCCTTACATAACGTCTCTAAGTATTAATTTCAGCTTTGAGCCTTCCGTTATCTGATTAGTACGGACTTGACATCACTGTTCACACACGTGCTTCTCTTTTCTCCAAAGGTCTATTTTTAATTTTCCTATTCGCTGCATCTATCTTTCATATAGTCCTACATGCTCCTCCAGCCTTCCATTTCTCGTTCAGCCGTTGCTGCTTTGCAGTTTGCACCTGCTGTCAATCTCATTTCTCGGGTGTGTGTATTCCCATTTGCCTACTCTATTTGCGAAACTTTAATCTTTTCTCCTTCCGTCAGTTACAATAAGTAACTCGCTTATTATCCAAGAATTTCTACTGGACCTTGTGTTTTTGCTTATTTGATCACCTGTCACCCTCACTATTTCATCTCTCTAGGCTACCCACTCTTCTTTTGTTGTGCTCCTTATCCCTGCATTTTACAACATAATTTTGTAATGAAATTTTAACCTGTCTTTACCCATGCCCCTTGATGCTCACTTTGCATAACGTAGGCTTTAAGTACATTTAATCTACTTAAATAGATTAATTTTAGAACAAGAATCTTTTTTTATTTACATCATATGTATACATCTTTCCAGTCTATATTTCGGATATGCAAGTCTTCGATTCCTATTCCACGTCTTAGTCTTGTAGTTTGAAAAGTAACTCTGGTGGCATTATTTATTTGATTGAGAATTTAGGCAAAATGTAATGTACTAACAACATTTATTTTTTCAAACCAGACAAAAATTAAGCTAAACAAGTTATATATTGAATTCACTAAACAAGTAACAGATGCTTTAAAACTTCGGTGGGTGTATCCTGGTTGGCAAAGACAGTTCAACTATGTGATCAGTGTGTCAAGTACTCTGGCCCCAAAAATGTGGATAACGCAAGCTGAATTGATCTGACTTTGATTGATCAAACCTACTAAAGTTTCTCTACATAGGTTCAGCAGAGAGCATATAGCGATTGAGAGCTGTACGCCCTGACAATACCGGAGCAGCAATAGGTTGCCATGTTTACGTCGTGTGGCCACGTGACTTGCAGCTGGCGAGATGTGTGCAGCGGAGAAGGTGAGACGTGGAGGCAGCACCGGGTGAATCGATCGCGGCCATGAAAGAAATGCAAAAATCTCACAATCTAGCGATCAGGCAGACGGATGGCAATTTGAAGAGCACTTGCCCGCGAAAGGCAAAGGTCCCGAGTTCGAGTCTCGGTCGGGCACACAGTTTTAATCTGCCAGGAAGTTTCACATCAGCGTACACTCCGCTGCAGAGTGAAAATCTCATTCTGGAAACATCCCCCAGGCTGTGGCTAAGCCATTTCTCCGCAGTACCCTTTCTTTCAGGAGTGCTAGTTCTGCAAGTTTCGCAGGAGAGCTTGTGTAAAGTTTGGAAGGTAGGAGACGAGATACTGGCAGAAGTAAAGCTGTGAGGAGTTGGCTTGAGTCGTGCTTCGGTAGCTTAGATGGTAGAGCACTTGCCCACGAAAGGCAAAGGTCCCGAGTTCGAGTCTCGGTCGGACACACAGTTTTAATCTGCCAGGAAGTTTCATATCAGCGTACACTCCGCTGCGGAGTGAAAATCTCATTCTGGATTATCCATTCCATTTAGCTCCTCTTCCAAGTCATTTGCCTTTTCTGACAGACTAACAATATTGTTGGCAAACCTCAAAGCTTTTATTTCTTTCCTCGAATTTTAATTTCTTTTCGGGATTTCTGTTCGGTTCTCTTTACTGGTTGTCAGAGGCATGGACTAATTAACATTGGGGAGGGGCTAAAACCTCCATTCTCAACTACTGGTTCCTATTTTGCGTCCTTCGATTCTTATAACTGTAGTCTGGTTTAAGTTATAGATAATTTTTCGCTCTCTGCATTTTACCAATGCCACCTTCAGAATTTCAAAGATTGTATATCAGTCAGTATTGTCAAAAGCTTTCTCTAAGTCCTCAAATATCTTTCTTCAGGTAGGTTTGTCCTTCTTCGATCTGTCTTCCAAGACACATCATATGCTTTGTAGGCCTATAGCCTTGCAAGTTCTTACATTTCTTCAGAACTGAAGCTTCTGTTTCTCAAGACCAATTTCTGGCTTCCAACACACGCCAGAGGCATCCCGAGGCGAGGGCCGCAGATATGGATGCCGATTCGTGGACGCTTGTGGTCGCCGCTATCTCAGCTATACCAGTGAGGAAGGACGCAGCGGGCCACTCGGCGGCTCCCAGCAGAGCAGTGCTGAGTCAATGGGGAAGAAGACCGCTGAGTTGGCTGCTGGCGCAGCCATGGAGTGGCTCGCTGCTGGCTGGCTACGGATCCCGCTTTGATCTTAGAGGGTCAAACCAGCGACCCACTGGGGACTGGAACGCTGGCACCCTATCTGCTACTGCCTGTAGCTGGTGGTGTGACATGCCCCGCCATCCAGGAGAGCTGCCATACTTGAATCAATCTCATTAGAAACCCGCACCTATTTATACGTGGCTGTGCACCTCTGTTTTCCTAATGCGCTGTTCCGAGTCATGCACTCATAACATCTAGGTTGTGCCAGTGGGCCCTTCTGCCTGTAATTTGCCCCATGCAAACCGCTGCATTTACTCTTTTCAGTGGTTCAACGGCCCTGTGGCCTCCATTCTACTTCGCAACCGCTGGTCAGTGTAACTTACTGTCAACCGGCCCACACCTGGCTGTAACTTGGGCGCTCAGGAATGTTGTAGCGAATCTAACCTTCCTATCTTAAAACGTGGTGCCGCTACAGGTAAATAAACCCTTATTCAAGGTAATACCAGTATTATTGAAAGACTGAGAAAGTTATGAGTGAAGTGACTGATGTACTGAGTAGCACAGTGAGAAGAACACATTGATCCTCGTGTATCCTGACAAAGACATGAATCGAACCGAGATCTATCACTGCTCACCCGAATACACCGTTGCAAAGCACGTCCCATAAGTGAACCTGAAAAATCAGGTATCATAGAATTATGCCGGTGCAGTGGGAGCAAGCAACAGTTTCATAAATAATCTTGGACAACGCAGCTTCAAAATGCCCATCTCAATGTCGCTAGACAAGTGTCAGTAATTTACACTGCGGCAGCTGGCAGAATGCTGTCCACAGTGTCAGGTGAAAATGCAGAGTCAAGAACAGAATGAGAGTCAATGTCCGGAAGACCATGCAACTCAAAGCTTCGGCATCAAGCAATATGAGTTTTTGGGTATATTCCATTTTCAAATTACTGAGAAAGACTCGCCTTTCACTACTCAACCAAAGATAAGATTACACTAGCAAACGAAAACGTTGACTAGAGAGTCCTTTGAGTCAGATGAACGCTTCACTACTTATTATAACAGAAAGCTTTCAACTTACGTTATCGTAATGGTGTCTGTATACCGTTCAGTTGTACAAAATCAGCATGGTAAGATGGATCGACCCAAAAATGTGAAAGAATGACAGAAAGAAGCTACAGTGTTTGGACGCGTCCATGGCCACACCCTGAATGAAGTTGCCAGATCTGCTGGTGCATCAAAGGCGACTGTTTAACATGTCTACAAGGAATGGTGTACCACTCGCTGGCGTGTAACATGGCGTAAAAATAGTGACGCACTGCGACTGGAAATAGTTGTCAAGCCTTGTCAATGACAAACAGTTTCAAAAGCGACAGCAACTGTAGATGTCGGTGAATACTGGTCCATATGAACCAGTTACTAACGTTAAGAAGGTAACTGAAGGGCAGACCGACTTCCTTCTCCGTTCTTCCCTAATCCGATGAGACCGATGACCTCGCTGTTTGGTCTCTTCCCCCAACAAGCCCAACCAACTCAAATGAAGATAACTAAAAAAAAATGGCTCTGAGCACTATGGGGCTCAACATCTTAGGTCATAAGTCCCCTAGAACTTAGAACTACTTAAACCTAACTAACCTAAGGACATCACACACACCCATGCCCGAGGCAGGATTCGAACCTGCGACCGTAGCAGCCCCGCGGTTCCGGACTGCAGCGCCAGAACCGCACGGCCACCGCGGCCGGCGAAGATAACTGCATGAAACGGTCATCCGGAGTTGTGTGCCTGACAAAAGGCCATTACTTACTTTACAGCAGCATATACAAGGCGTGTTTTTTAAGTAAGTACCGTTTTGAAATTAAAAAAAAAAAAACGTGCTAAGGTATCTCAATAATTTTATTTTTACATGACAGCCTGTACCTTAATCTACTTTTCTACGTAATTTCCGTCAATACTGAGGCACTTATCATAACGTTGTACCAGTTTTTGAGTACCCTCCTCGTAGAAGTCTGCCGCCTGACTTGTTAACCACTGCATCACCACTGTTTTGACTTCGTCATGAGGACGCTGACCGCTCAAGTGTTTCTCAAAGTGCGGGAACAAATGGTAGTCACAGGGGCTGTACTAAGTACAGCTGTACGGGGGCTGTACGGGGATTATATAGTGTTTCCCATTGAAAAGATGTGATGAGATCTTTTGTCTGATTCGCCACATGCTGACGGGCATTGTCTTGCAGCAAAACGATGCCCTTGCTCAACTTGCCACGTCTTTTGTTCAGAATTGAACGGCGCAAATTGTGCAATGTCTTCCAGTAAGCTGCTGCATTGGTTGTCTCATTACGAGGCAGAAATTCCACAAGCAATACTCCTTTTCTGTCCAAAAAAGTGTGCACATGATTTTCCGGGCTGAAATTGTTCGCTTAAACTTCACTTTTCTGGGTGAATCTGAATGCCGCCATTCCATGGACTGTTGCTTTGATTCTGGTGTGACGTAGGCCACCCATGTTTCATCTTGAAGAAACACCTGGGCGGTTAGCGTCTTCAAGACGATGACGAAGTCAAAACAGTGGTGATGCAGTGGTTAACAAGTCAAGCGGCAGACTTCTATGAGGAGGGTATTCAAAAACTGGTACAATGTTATGACAAGTGCCTCAATATTGACGGAAATTATGTAGAAAAGTAGATTAAGGTACAGGCTTTCATGTAAAAATAAAATTATTGAGATATCTTAGCATGTCTTTTTTTAAATTTCAAAACTGTACTTACTTAAAAAAACAGGCCTCGTACAGCCGTACGCCTTGAGTGGACCAAACAACACAGAAATTAGACAGTGGCTGAACCTCGTCTCCTACCTTCCAAACTTTACAGAAGCTCTCCTGCGAACCTTGCAGAACTAGCACTCCTGAAAGAAAGGATATTGCGGAGACATGGCTTAGCCACAGCCTGGGGGATGTTTCCAGAAGTTTGGAAAGTTTGAAAGGTAGGAGACTAGGTACTGGCAGAAAGTAAAGCTGTGAGGACGGGGCGTGTGTCGTGCTTGGGTAGCTCAGTCGGTAGAGCACTTGCCCGCGAAAGGCAAAGGTCCCGAGTTCGAGTCTCGGTTGGGCACACAGTTTTAATCTGCCAGGAAGTTTCAACTCATATTTTGTCTCTTTTTAGATGGTACAAGGTGCACCGACTTCGGAGGCAGGAGGTGGTTCAGTGATGCTTTTGGGGTGTTCTTGCTGCCATAATTTGGACCTGCTCATTCACGTTTCTTTCAGCATTCTCAGTGAGCAGATATTGAGGAACACCCTCCTCTTCCAAGATGACAACAGTCTCGTTCGCAGTGCTGCACACGAACGTTTGTGGTATGACGAACATTCAGATACACTTTCGCGCCACGAATAGCTCGCGAAGTTATCCGATTGTAATTCCATAGAAGATATCTGTGAAACGTAGAAATCAACATCTGCGCAATCTGGAAGCTCCGCAGTATCGAATGGTTAATGAATGTTGTCAGCTGGATATGGAATACGCGGAGAAACTTGCAGACTCTCGTCGTCGTGTACTGAGGCCAGTATCAAGTTTAGATACGGTGTTATTCAACATTAGCGTGATGTCTGAGGACTAACACTACTCCGGTCTTCTTTCCGTGAAAGAGAAAAAATGAACTAAACACAGTTATGCCCTGTGATGGTATTTTTCATTGGCCATAATATACAAAAACAAAAAACAATATCATTTTCACCAGGCTCTTGGTTTAATCGAGTACTTTATCAAGCCCTACTGGCAAGTATCGAGCAAGTATTCATTTTAAAGGGCACTAGTGGATGTGGACACATCATGTTTGTAAGTATAAGTGACAGTCAAATGAAAATACGACCCATGGAAAAATAGTAACTAAACTGGTTATTATTTCAAAAGTTATCGCCATAACTGTTAATACACTTATTCAACTGTGAGACAATACAGTCAACGCCTTCATGAAAAAAAAAAGTTTGCAGATGTCTACGCAACGTTGACGGTACACAGGCTTGCACCTCTTGGTCCGATGCAAATCGATGGCCACGATGTCTTTCTTCGGGGCTCCAAAAACATGGAAATCGCTTGGGGAGAGATCGGGACTGTAAGGAAGATTTGTAAAGGCTTCCAGCGAAAATTCTGCATCGTAGTCGAAGCGGCATCATTCTGTTACGGGATCAAGCCCGCCCACATGTTGCCAACGTTGTTTCGAATTCGCTGCAGAAGTTTCACCAGGAAACCCTCAGATGTCCTCCATACTGTTTCAAACTCTGTCCATGCGATTTCTATATTTTTGGTGGCCTGGAGAAATACATTTGTGGCCCTCGATTAGCGTCCAATCATGGTTCCATAAGGAACCATAAGCAGTTTTCCATGAAGCCACTGACCGTCTTGTCTCATAGAGCGACAGACAGATTAACAGTTATGGTGACTAGTTTTGAAATAATTAAGAGTTTTTTCCCTGTGCCTCGTTCTCACTTGACTCCCCGTTATACATAACGAAAATCAAATGCCATGCACGGTTCGACATACTAAAGTCGTCAGTGCACACAGAGTCATAGTAAGTATCCAGACTACGTATAAACAACTGCTTGCAAAGTACACACATCTGTTTTGAAATAAATGTTCCCCGTCGCATATACCCCACTAACGAATAGAAAAACAAGGTCATGTCAGTATTACACCTGAGGCTGTGGTTAGAACGGCTGTCGTAACAGTACGCCACAATAACCTCTGTAACAATTTGAAACACTGAGTGGGCCCGGGTTGTTTATTTTCCTTTATGCAGCTGCTTGTCACGCCGTTAACTTTTTTGCTGTTTTAATGTTTACGTTTCAAAGGCATAATTATGAGGTCAAATACGAGGGCGCGCTGAAAAGTAATACCTCAGAATTTCTTATGTGCAAACTACTAAAGCTTTGTACATAAAGCGAACGTTATTTAACGTTCTACACCTCTGTTCTTGGTATCTGCGTATTGTAGCTCTCTGCCGTGTGTAACATGTCTGTGTGTAGCTGAAATACGTCGATGCCTGAGAAAAAGAGTACTTTAATCAAGTGAATCCGAAGAGTTCGCACATACATGGAGCACATTCTCCTTTAGTATGATAATGCCAGACAGCACACGAACGTAAAGGTCGGGGAAGAAGGCCAGTGTTCACTCTGCTTGCCGGGGGTCTCATCCCAGACGTGGAGGAGGCCCTGCCGGCGGCGATAGAGAGCACTGGGTGCACTCGACTGCAAATTGTTGCTCACGTCGGCACCAATGACTCCTGCCGTCTGGGTTCAGAAGTCATCCTCAGTCTATACAGGCGGTTGGCGGAGTTGGTGAAGGCGGAAAGCCTCGCTCGCGGGGTGGAATCTATTTGTGGTATCGTTCCCAGAACCGATCGCTGTCCTCTGGTTTGAAGCCGAGTGGAAGGCTTAAACCAAGAGGCTCAGACGATTTTGAGGAGATCTGGGATGCAAATTTCTCGACCTCCGCTATCGGGTGGAGAAATGTAGGGTCCCCCTGAATAGGTCAGGCGTGCACTACACGCAGGAAGCGGCTACAAGGGTAGCGGGGTACGTGTGGAGTGCACATGTGGGTTTTTTAGGTTAGAGAATTCCCTCCCTAGGCCCGACAGGACGCGTCCTGAGACGCGACAAGGTAGTAGTAGGCAAAACGCAACAGGGAATAGCAATATTAATGTGGTAATAGTAAACTGCAGGAGCGTTGTAGAAAGGTCCCAGAACTGCTCTCATTATTAATAAACGGTCACAATGCCCACATAGCACTAGGGACAGAAAGTTGGCTGAAGCCAGATATAATGAAATTCTAAACTCAGATTGGAATGTATACCGCAGAGACAGACAGGACAGTGAAGGGCGAGGCGTGTTTATAGCGATAAAAAGTGCAATAGTATCGAAGGAAATTGACGGAGATCCGAAATGTGAAATAATTTGGGTGAAGGTCACGGTTAAAGCAGGCTCAGTCATGGTAATTGGATGTCTCTACAGGCCCCCCGGATCGGCAGCTGTAGTGGCAGAGCACCTGAAGGAAAATTTGGAAAATATTTCGAGTACGTTTCCAGACCATGTTATAGTTCTGGGTGGAGATTTTAATTTGTCGGATATAGACTGGGAGACTCAAACGTTTATAACGGGTGGCAGGGACAAAGAATCCAGTGAAATTTTTTAAAGTGCATTATCTGAATACTACCTTGAGCAGTTAAACAGAGAACCGACTCGTGGCGAAAGCATATTAAAAAATCGATAGAGGAACTCAAAGTACCCTCCGCCACACACCGTCGGGTGGCTTGCGGAGTATGGATGTAGATGTAGATGTAGAACTCTATGACGTCTGCAATAATCCGACGCCTTGGGCTCAACGTCATCGATCATCCTCCACACAGTTCCGACTTGGCCTCATCCGACTTTCATCTTCCCCTTCGACGACTTCAGATTGATAGTGATGAAGCGGTGCAAGAAGAGGTGATGTCGTGCCTCCTTCAATGAAGGCCAACATTCTACAGTACCAACAAGCTGGTCTGTCGTTGGGAGAATTATACTGAGGTGAGAAAAACCATGGGATAGCGATATGCAAGTACAGATGGTGGTAGTAACGCGTGCACAAGGTATAGAAGGGCAAAGTATTGTCGGAGTCATTTGTACTCAGGTGATTCATGCGAATAGGTTTCCCACGTGATTGTGGTTGCACGATGGGAATTAAAAGACTTTGAAAGCGGGATGGTAATTGGAGCTTTACGTACCGGTCATTCCATTTCGGAAATCTTCAAAGAATTCAACATTCCGACATATGTATCGACAAGAGTATGCCGAGACTGCCGCATTTGAGACATTACCAAAAAATAGTTTAAATGGCTCTGAGCACTATGGGACTTAACATCTGAGGCCATCAGTCCCCTAGAACTTAGAACTTCTTAAGGACGTCACACGCATCCATGCCCGAGGTAGGATTCGAACCTGCGACCGTAGCAGTCGCTCGCTTCCGGACTGAAGCACCTAGAACCGCTCGGCCACAGCGGCCGACCAGACATTACCTCTCACTATTGGCAACGCAGTAGCGGAACGTCCTTCATTTACGACAAAGAACAGCATCGTTTGCGTAGAGTTGTCAGTGCTAACAGGCAAGCAATATTGCATGGAATATACGCATAAAATAATGGGGGGCGCACGACGAACATATCCGATAGGACAGAGCGGCGAAATGTGGCGCTGAAGGGCTACGCCAGCAGACAACCGATGCGAGTGCCTTTGCTAGCAGCACGACATCGCCTGCAGAGCCTCTCCTGGGCTCGTGACCATGTCGACTGGATTCTAGTCGACTGGCAGACAGTGGTCTGGTAAAATCAGTCCCGATTCCAGTTGGTAAGAGGTGATGATAGGGTTCGAGAGTGGCGCAGACCTCACGAAGCTATCGATCCAAGTTGTCAACAAGGCACTGTGCAAGCTGGTGTTGGCTCCATAATGGCGTGGGCAGTGTTTACTTGGAATGGACTGCGTCTTCTGGTCCCACTGAATCGATCATTGGGTGGAAACGGTTATGTTCTGACCATTTGCAGCCACTCACGGACATCATGTTCCCAAACAATGATGTCATGTCACCGCGCTACAATTATTCGTGGCTGTTTGACGAACATTTTGGACAATCCGAGAGAATGATTTGGCCACCCAGATCGCCCGACATGGAACCCATCGAACATTTATGTGATATGATAGAGATACCAGTTTGTGCACAAAGTCCTCCGCCGACATCACATTCACAGCTATGGACGGCTATGGACGGCTATAGAAGCAGCGTGGCTGAATATTTCTGCAGGTGGCTTTCAACGACTTGTTGAATCTATGCCACGTCGAGTCGCTGCAGTACGCCGGGCAAAGGAGGCCCGATATCGAATTAGGTGGTATCCAGTGACGTTTGACACCTCTGGCTATGTTCATCGCCAGGATGACTATATTCAGAATAGATGTTTAGACATAGAGAACAAAAATGCAAAATGTTAATAAAGTCTGTTTTTTTAAAATAATTAAGTTTTCACATAATAAATTTGGAGGGGTTACTTTTCAGCACGCCATCGTACAAAGGACCCTATAGAGTGTTATAACACGTTGTAAGCGCCGCCCTCTTTTAGTGTCAACGGCTTACTCAAATGTCCAAACGGGACGCCAGCGATTTTTCCGCCGGTTACTGCGACAGAAAGGAGGCTGCACCCCAGGGGCGTGGACGCATCTCCCGGTGACGGCCGGCGCCGGCTGTCGGCTGCCGTGTGATTACGGGGGGCGGGGGCGCCGCTCGCGGCCCCGGCGCCGCCCTCTGCCGCCCCCGGCATTGTCCGGCCCCGCTTCCGGCGCCCAGCTGGCAGGAAGTCGCGTGCGCACGTGGTCGCCCCTGCGGCCACGCCCGCCGCCGGCTCTCGGCGGGCCTCCTGCAGAGAGGCTGAGGAACCGCCGCGGCCGCGCGTGCAGCAGCTGGCGCTGCCGGCGGAGGCGCGTGCGGCCAGGTGCAGCCCGCTGCGCACCACGGCAGGCAGGTGGGGGTGCTATGATACCATCTTTGTCTCGTGATATACTGGTATTCGATGAACAGTATACATCAATGGAGATCAACGTGATCTGACAAAATAACTTCTTTCATCTGCATTTACGTCTACAAATGTTCGAAAGTGTGTCAAATCTTATGGGACTTAACTGCTAAGGTCATCAGTCCCTAAGCTTGCACATTACTTAACCTAAATTATCCTAAGGACAAACACACACACCCATGCCCGAGGGAGGACTCGAACCTCCGCCGGGACCAGCCGCACAGTCCATGACTGCAGCGCCTTAAACGCCTCGGCTAGTCCTGTGCGGCTTACGTCTACACATACACTGTTTGATCAAAAGCATCCAGACACCCTACGTAAACCGGAATTGACCACTAGATGCCACGAGAGACGAAGCTGTCAGAGGAAATAGGGAGTATCGTTTTGCCAGTAGCGAAATAGTAACAGGAATGCACTTCGGCCAGGAGAACTGAGTCAAAATGGACTGGTCATTGGATGTTACCTGAATCAGAAATCCACCAGGGATATTTCAGCCCTTCTAAACTTTCCCACATCGACTGTTGATGATGTCATGTGATTGTGGAGTGGAAACCCGAAGGAACGACCACAGCCAAACCGAGACCAGGCAATCCTCCTATACTGACGGACAGGGACCGTCGAGCATTGTGGAGGCTTGTTGTTATAAATCGCATGAAATCAGAGAGAGGACAACTCATCAGTTGCAAAGTGCTACCAGCAGTCCAGCTAGGACAATGGCTGTGTGCAGGGAGTTGAAAACGAGGGTGTACAATGGCAGAGCAGATCCCCATAAGCTACACATTTCTCTGTCAGTGTTAGGCGACGGTTGAGGAGGTGTAAATAGCGACGCCACTAGACCGTGGATTACTGGAAACGAATGAGTTAGGCTAATGAATTACACTATACCCTGTGACAGTCCGGTGGAAGGGTTTGGGATCACCAGATGTTTGGAGAATGTTACCTGTTGTCACGTGTAGTGATAACAATGAAGTATGGAGGGGTAGATTTATGATATGGAGTTGTTTTTCCCGATTAGGGTGTGGCACCCTTACTACGCTTTTAGAAACGCTAAATACCGAAGGATATGGACACATTTTCCAGCATTTTGTAAAATGAAGAAACCGCACAACGGTTGCAGAGTAAACAATATTTTATAAAACCATTTAAACATCTGATATCATCATCGCCCCTTTGTTACCATGGAACAAAAATTCCGTGTCAAAAGAGTGAAGCATGGGGACATAAATTCAATAGAAACCTTTTCCCCGAGTCCGCGACCGGAAACACTAACAGGAAGACTATGCAATAGTTGTTTTTTATGGAATTTATGCCCCCCCCCCCCCCCCGTGTTACTCGTTTGACACGAAACGTTTTTCTATGACAACACTGGAGCGAGGATGGCCTCATACGGTCAAGTGATTTTTTTTTTACACCATATGATGAAACTTTATTTGTTCTGAAACCGATCGTGTATGCAATAATAGATTGTTGATTTAGCAACTGTTGTGTGGTTTCTTCATTTTATTAAACTGACATGTACAGTTACGGCTGCCCCACAAAAAGAACTCCTTACACATTTTACAACACTGTGTACTGCGGACAATAGAGAAGCAGTTCGGAGAGGATGATTGTGTCAGGAAGACAATGCTCCCTGTCATGGAGCAACATCTGTGAGGCAATGGTTTGTGGACAATAGCAGTCCTGTAATTGACCGAAATGAAGAGGTACGCTGCTGCGATAAGGAACAGCTAAGTAGGCACTTCTGTTGAAGAGGAATGGACATACCTAAAATGGGCTATCACAGAAGATGGAAAGACAAAACATAGGTACAATGAAGGTACCTGCGAAGAAAGCATAAATAACAGTAGAAATACTTCAGTCGATCGATGAAAGAAGGAAATACAAAAAAGTTTAGTGAATTTCAGGAATGCAGAAAAGCAGATCGCTTGAGAATAAAATAAAGAGGAAATGCAGGGAAGCTAAGGCTGAATGAGAAATATGAAGATATCGAGAAAGAAATGATTGTCGGAAGGACTGACTCAGGATACAGAAAAGTTAACACACCCTTCAATGTGTGTGTGTGAATTTCTTAGGGACCAAACTGCTGAGGTCATCGGTCCCATGACTTACACACTACTTAAACTTACTTAAGCTAACTTATACTAAGAGCAACACACACACCCATGCCCGAGGGAGGATTCGAACCTCCGGCGGGACCAGCCGCACAGTTAGTGACATGGTGCCTCTAACCGCGCGGCCACCCCGCGTGGCAAAACACCCTTCGGTGAAATTAAAAGCAAGGGCGGCGACTTTAAGACTGTAATGGGAATTCCACTGTTAAATGCACAGAAGAGAGCGGAAAGGTGGAAAAACTACTTGAAGGCCTCTATGAAGAGGAAGACTTGTCTGATGTGACACAAGAAGAATGAAGAGGCGATAGGGATGAGACAGGGGATCCACTATAAGAATCGGAATTTAAAAGTACTTTGCAAGACTTATGAACAAAAAAGTCAGAAGGGATAGATAGCATTCCACCATAATTACTAAAATCATTGGGGGAAGTGGCAAAAAACCGACTGTTCACGTTGATGTGTGGAATGTATGAGTTTAGCGACATATTCTCTGACTTTTGGAAAAATATCATCCACAAAGTTCCGAAGACTGCAAGAGCTGACAAGAGCAGGAATTATAGCACAGTCAGCTTAACAGCTCATGCATCCAAGTTGCTGACGAGAACATTATACGGAAGACTGGAAAAGAAAATTGAGGATTTGTTAGACGTCCACATTCTGGCTTTAGGAAAAGTAAAGGCACCAGAGACGTAATTCTGACGCTTTGGTTGATAATGGAAATTAGATTACAGAAAAATAAAGACACTTTCATAAGATTTGTTGACCTGGAAAAAGCGTTCGATAGTGTCAAGTGGGGCAAGGAATTCGAAATTCTGAGAAAAATAGGGTGAGCCGGACAAAACACAACATGTTCAAGAGCCAAGAGGGAATAATAAGAATGGAAGACCAAGAATGAAGTGCTCGGATTGAAAAGGTTGTAAGACAGGGATGTAGTCTTTCCCCGCTACTGTTCATTCTATACATCGAAGAAGCAATTATGCAAATAAAAGAAAAGTTCATAAGTGGAATTAAAATTCAGGGTGAAAGGATATCAATGATAAGATTCACTGATGACATTGCTATCCTCCCCAGTGAATGTAAAGTAGAATTATAGGATCTGCTGATGTACTGAATATAGATGTACTGAATATAGAACATGGATTGTGACCAAATCGAAGAAAGTCAAAAGTAATGAGAAGTAGCAGAACTGAGAACCGCGACAAACTTACCAACGGGATTGGTAGTAACGAAGTAGATTAAGTTAAAGGACTTCTGCTACCTAGGTAGCAAAATAACCCATGACGGATGTAGCAAAAAGGACATTGAAAGGAGACTAGCACTGGCAAAAAGGACATTCCTGGCCAAGAGAAGTCTACTAGTATCAAACATAGGCCTTAATCTGAGGAAGACATTTCTGAGAATACACGTTTGGAGCGAATCATTGTACGGTAGTGAAACATACAGAATGTGGGAAAACCGGAACAGAAGCGAATCGAAGCATTTGAGAAGGTTGAAAATTTCGATCTGTGAACTACGGGCATTGTTTTATAATGTTCATGCCTCAGACGTTATCGATTAAGTGGCGAACGAAACAAGCTTCCCCTCGCCGAAATACGGTAGTGTTAACCTTTTACTTCTTTGCTGATGGCATTTTCGGACTGCAACAATTGCACTTCATTTTCTATCGCCTACAATTTTCTTTCAGGCTCAGAAATGTCGTAGCAATAAGTCTCAGTCTTGTCGCTTCGGTAACTCTCGAATATAATCGTCATAGGGAACTCTTACAAGTTCCGCTTGAGTGTAAATAACTTCCCGATTTATAAATGGTTCAAATGGCTCTGAGCACTATGCGACTCAACTTCTGAGGTCATCAGTCGCCTAGAACTTAGAACTAATGAAACCTAACTAACCTAAGGACATCACACACATCCATGCCCGAGGCAGGATTCGAACCTGCGACCGTAGCGGTCACGCGGTTCCAGACTGAAGCGCCTTTAACCGCACGGCCACACCGGCCGGCTCCCGATTTATATTTCGAAACCCGGACATATGAGCCACGGAAAGTTTATGACGCATTTATTGAAACAGAACTTTAAAATCAGTATGCAAACAACTTCTTCTTCCGTGTCCTACTTCACACTTGTGTGTTCGGCCCTCCAAGTCTTGTTAATCCGTTCTGAATGTATTTGCCGCCACTTCAGATTGCAGTTCCGTTCTTTTCAGGTCGTTGTTTAGGTTTCCAATCCGTGTATTCGGTGGATGTTCAGAGCCTCTTTTCTGTCTTCTATGTCAAGTACTGTTCTTTTGAAATGGCTAGGTTCGCGATCAGTCTTCTCCTTTTTAATGACCAACAACTCTATAAAACTTCTCTTTCTATCAACGCTAATGATAGGTACGATACCGTCCATTTCATAAGATTCCTGATTTGGAGTTTGAGTAGGACTAGAGATCCTTACCAGCGTAGGCGATTCTCTTGAAGTTTTTCCACCATGTTTGGTACGTTAAACGAGCCTCAGATGTCGTCGTTTCTTACTCTGTATTTTAGCGTCACTTCTATAGACGAGCTGAGTAATCTTGTCTTTGTAACCTGGAGCATCCACTCGTCTTATGTGCTCATGGTCCAGCATTTTGAACCGTACGTTGGAGAGTTTTTTAACGCTCGTTTTTACGTATTTACTTTGACTTCGACAGACCTTTTCACATCGCAGAGGTCTCCTCAATTTGAATTACCTACTCTTTATACTTTTTTCAATATCTTCATCTGCGGATGTTGTGGATGTAATTACCTATCCGACATACCTGACCCTATTGGTTGATGTTTGAAGGGCATTGTTTGAATGAAGTTGCGGTTTAGAACTAGTGAGCGTTCTTGAGGGCTTGGAACGCTTCCACGGAGTACATTTGCCACGGAGCGACACTTGCACGGAGCTTGGTGCTCTTGGAGGGCTAAGAGGTGAAGGTGCATCAAGCAGTCCAGCAGTCCAGCAGTTCAGCACAGCTGCTCGCGCGAGCTGGCTCGCGCTCACACCACGGCAGTGAGCAAACACGTATCGCTTCAGTGCTTCATGGCATATTTACTCTTAAGGCTTTATTTCTTACGACTGTTGCAGCCTTGTGATGACTGCCGTTATAGGACGATATTTAAACTGATAAATTCATATTTCGTTACCATTTTATTTATACTTTTAACATAAAAACACAGAGTGTCAATGAATATTATTTAGTTTGGTTTTGACTAAAGGATCAACGTCTGGTGCCAGTTTTCGAGTAATGCTAATTCGAAGTCAAGTTGAAGTCTGCCAGTGAGCTTCTGTGGGCGGTACAAAAGATAAGTGATCGGGATACAGGCTTTCAAGACGAAATTTCAAAGAATCAGGATAGGAGTAACTAAACTGGATGCAGTAGGGAATGAGTGACAGAAATATTGAAACAAAAGCTCATGTAAGAGGCGATAGAAAAGACAAGATAGGATGGATATGTTAAAAGAATGGTAGTTGGCAGGTTATAAAGGCAGGCTCTTTAAATGACAATAGGAGGCAAGGCACCTAGAGGAAGACCGGTAGGCAGATGGACTGTTATGAGTGAAGAAATGTGTGAAGAAGAGAGAAGACTGGGATGAGATGAAGAGGGTAGCGTGGTGGGGAGCAGGAAAAGATGGAGAGGCTTATGTTCCAAGCAGATCCAGCCAGGGACTTCAAACTGCAGATCATGATAATGATGATCTATAAAGTTTTTAGTACCGTTTGTACAAAACTCAGATTAATCCTAGCAATACCAAGGCATTTTCCAGAACAGGCATTACAAAGGGGGGAGGTACTTCGTGCCCACCCCTCAAAAAAATTGTTAATTGTTGCTGAATTGTTGAATTATGTTAACAACGTACTTCTTAAAGAGGTACTGATGTGTAAGACTTGTCCACACCCTAAAAATACCTTTTAGCAAACGCACTTTCAATAACGTGTGTTACTGACTACATGAACACCACAAAAATAAGTGCAAATTTTATTTATTGCTGTTTACCTTTATGCTCAACATAGTTTTTAGTGAGATATTGATGTATAAGTGAGGTCCTGAACCTGAAAACATTGAATACGACATTCAATGGGAAAGCGAAATCTATTGACACTTAAAGCTCTCAGTTAATTGTAACAGAAATATTTTAGAAATGTATGGAATCTGGGAGAAGAATTTATTAGAAACAATTAATTTAAAAAATTAAAATATAACTTAACTGACTGGATACCAATTTTTCAAAAATGTTCAGATGTGTGTGAAATCTTAAGGGGCTTAACTGCTAAGGTCATCAGTCCCTAAGCTTACGCACTACGTAACCTAAATTATCCTTAGGACAAACACATACACCCATGCCCGAGGGAGGACTCGAACCTCCGCCGGAACCAGGCGCACAGTCCATGATTGATTGCAGCGCCTGAGACGGCTCGGCTAATCCCGCGCGGCACCAATTTTTCAAAAGGGAGGCATAATGTACCCCCCTCCCCCCTTGCTATCGCGAGGGTTACAGCACAGTAGCTTCCACAGTGGATTCCAGTGGATCGCCGCAGACGGAGTAAGACCGTCAAACCTGGCGTCCAGACAGGAACCGGCGATCTGCCGCTGCTGGAGACTCGGGTGACCGCTAGAGGTGCCGACGCAGCCTCGCCCTGCCCACAGATTACAAAATTACACCAGCGGCTCGGACTGGCCCCGGCTACCAGCTAGCTGACCGTGCCGACAGTAATGGCGGACCAAAAATTAGGCCCCTGGTCCCCGCGTGATATGGAAATGGCCGCCACCGTACGAATTATGTAAATCGTTTAATGTCCGAGTTTTTAGTTTAGACCGGGACATACTCCTCGATACGGAGAGAATGTATTATTCATTCGGCTTGCGGAAAAGCGTCTAATTCGTATGCGCCGCTCACGATACGAAATTTCGTTCCTTTCGTGTCGACGTCGCCGTGGTACAGGCTGGTCTCGATAGAAACGGGTCCCCGTCTGTCCGCCGCTGGCGGTCTGTGATTTGTGCGCGGAATTATTCAGGCGGTCTGCGGTCGCTCATGCATATTACACGACAGTGTGGCTCTGCCCTTTCTTCGAGGGAGGCTCACTGTCCGGCAGTAACAAAGAGACAGAAGAGGCGCCGGTGAAATTTTAAAACTGTCTCTTCAACTTAGAAATGTATACGGTTCAGTACTACAAACAATATTACCCAATTTTTCTCTCATTAAATAATTGTCACCCATGCGTAATAGACGATTGTTTCAGGAATTATTCTTTCGTGAGATCATTCATCTTGATTTGTGATCAACGAAAATTTGCTGGTTCAAGTTACTATTTACTGTCGAAATTAGCGGGTTCTAACCGTAGTAATGTCAAAACTTGGCCAAAATTGTGAGAGTGAATATTGTTATGTTGATGTAAAATATTAATGTGAGGCAAAAAGTTTCTCTTGATTGTTGCAGCATGCTACGGAAATGTGCCATGTAGTACTAGTTACTAAGTAGTATCTGAAATATTTAGCTATTATTGGTACAGAGCTACAAAAACTGTTAGGAACTATGTAAATTCCCGTAAGCATAATGAAAAAGATATCTTTTTTTTCGCATACGCTAAGCTCTGATAAGATTAATGCAAGTCTGAGAACATATAATCACCATATTTTTTTGTTTCTTTGTTATTATATACTAGCTACATGTTATACAACAAAACAGAATTTACTGATGCCAATCACAACTGTCCTTTATTTTCTACACTACGCATTTCGGGAAATTCCCATTGACATGCGCGCCGGCCGCTGTGGCCGAGCGGTTCTAGACGCTTCAGTCTGGAACCGCGCGACCGCTACGGACGCAGGTTCGAATTCTGCCTCGGGCGTGGATGTGTGTAATGTCCTTAGGTTAGTTAGGTTTAAGTAGTTCTAAGTTCTAGGGTACTGATTATCTTAGATGTTAAGTCCCATAGTGCTCAGAACCATTTGAACCCATTGGCATGTGCGCCGGCCGCTGTGGCCGAGCAGTTCTAGGCGCTTGAGTCCGGAACCGCGCTGCTGCTTGGGTCGCAGGTTCGAATCCTACCTCGGGCATGGATGTGTGTGATGTCCTTAGGATAGTTAGGTTTAATTAGTTCTAAGTCTAGGGGACTGATGACCTCAGATGTTAAGTCCCATAGTGCTTAGAGCCATTTGAACCATTTTTGACATGCGCGTTGAAAACAGAAGTATACATCAAAGTCGTATTGTAGACTGTAATTGTCCCAATTGTTTGTCAGTTTATTGCGTTATTTCACTGTACAGGGTAAAGTCCATGAAAAATTTTTAAAAAATGGTATAGGTAAATGGCTGAACATGCCGAACGAAACAAATGATACAGTAGTTGAAAGACAAACTCTCAAAACTCTAATTTAACATTGGCCGGGAAGTTAGTTTGAGAAACCGACGACAGGGGCACCAACGGCCTTAGTTCCTGAAAATGGCAGCCAGCCAGTCGGAGAAAGCATTTTCTTCTTCTTTCTCCGTACCTTTATCCTGTATGTGAGGCTGAACTTGGGACCACCTTGTCAGATGTGGGAAACCGCCTATAAACCACACCCAGGCTGGCTGGAACACCGACGCTCGTGTTAATCCGCTGGATGGATTCGACCTGGGACAGGCGTGCCTTCCCGAATTGCGGAAGCAACGAGCTAAGGCTCGGTTATCAAGGAGCACCAGGGAAAGCGTTTTGTGTGTTCGAATTTGCCCTTTGCCAATCGGTAATAAGTCTGCAAAGAGCTTTCTGCGGCAAGATTCACAAGACACCACCAACTTACGGCAACATAGTGAACTGGTAGCAGAAATTCGATGAGAATGGTTGTTTGTGCGATGCAAAACGTTCTGGCATAACAGGCGTGTCAAAATAGGCAGTGGACCGAATAAGCCAAGTGTCACAAAGTGTGCCTATCGAGCTGAACATCCCTCAGCCAACCGTGCGGACAATCCTTCATATGAGGCTAGGATTGAAGGCGTAGAAACAGCAGCTCGAGCAAGGCACAAGCCATGGTGACAAATTGCGCAATCTGATGTTCTGCATTGATATGCAGAACCGTCTCGAAAATGGTGTCGTAGCAAGCACAATAATCTTTAGTGACGAAGCCATTTTCCATCTTTCGTGAAAGATCACCACACATGTGGGGGACAGACAGTCCACATCCAGGATTCCCAGAAATTTAACGTGTTCTGGGCCGTGTCGTACAAGACAGTCTTCTCTGAGAGAACGAACAGTGTTATCACCAATTCGACAAGCTGAAATTGTGGCTCATGCCCCAGCTTGAAACTGATAGCAGACGTTGCACCTTTTAACGAAATGGCAGGCCTCCACATCTCCACAGTTCTGAACAAAGTTAGTTGTGAGAGACGTTTCCGTGTCGCCGGATACGCTGTGTTGCGACCACTGACCTGTCGCTACTTGAATGGCCACCACGGTCGCTGGAATTGACGCTTTGAGATTTTTTCTTGTGATGTTACTTCAAGGAAAGCGTTTATGTTCTACCTCTACCATAGAGCTTCGAAGACTTGTGACACAGCAAAGAAGCAGCTTTTCTTACCGTCACTCCCGATATGCTGTGTCGGATATGGGCAGAACTGGACTACCGGTTAAATACGTCCGGCAGAGGAAGGATAGACACTTAGAACGTTTATAAAAGATATAAAAAGCTTTGAGAGTCCATCTTTCACATATTACATCATTAGTTACCTAGTTCTTGGCCATTTAACTGTACCGATTTTTTGAAACGTTTCATGGACTTTGTAATGACTGTATTTGTGAGATTGTGATCAGTGTTTTTTTTAAATTTGTGTAGAGATTTGTGTAACTTTAAGAGAACATTAGTACACGCGGTATGAGAGAGACCTTACCAGCTGCCGGATTCTTTTAATGATAGTTTTTCGCATGGTTTTAATCTACGAACGGGTAGGATGATAAAGTTAGCCATAAACACAACATTCCTGTCTTCTACTAAAAATGACTACGAAAAGGAAAACAAAATCGCACATTTTGAATAGCAAAGAGCAGAATATTCTGTCTCGCAGCCGGTTTAACAGAACGTGTTTATTGTAAAAGAGTTTTAATGGTTTCGACTGTGCGTTGTCTATCGGTCAGTGTGGCAGTCAGTTGGACGAGAAGTGTTTATTCAACCGGATCTTTCCTTGAATTAGTGTGAATTAGAATGAATGGCACAACGTTCATTGATTTTCGTCATCATAATGTTAGAGGAAACAAATCTGAGGAAATCTCGCATCAGCATTCACTCGCGGCAAGAGAGCTCCTGCACGATGGTGAATTTGTCCTTCACTCTGTAAAAATGAAAATAAATTTCTGATTTATGAGCCTTGGTGAAACTTTGTGTATCGTTGATATTCACTTGAGTAGTAATGGTGCAGACGAAAATAAATTTACTTTAAAAGTTGGGTTAAAACCTAGTTCTTCTATAATATTCGCGCCAAATTATGTCATAAGCAAGAAACTGTTCCAATTTTGTATGTTGAGCAAGAAATGCTTCGATCGAGGTACTTGGCCAGAAAGCAGTGGTGCCTTTGGCTCTGGTGGCGGTGTAAATAGTGGTAATTTGTCCTTTCCGTGCGCAGAACGTAATCCCGGCGGTTCGTGTTGAAGCCTCAAACCATTACAATATTGACACTGTTCATTGTTCCGAAGTCGAGAAATACATCCGCAGTGTAATCGACTGTTGAATCGTATCTGAACGTCATATGCTCTATTCGAACTGTTACGTTTGGCCGTCTGTGCGTAAGCTCCAACTGAACGAATCGAACTCGACTGTATCCGTTTTTCCGGAGTTACAATAGGTCGTGGTTGAGAAATTTTAATTCTATTTGCCTCCAAACGCTGTCTACTCTCTTCATTAGACTCTTTGACGCGACGGTCGTGCAGTTTGTTTACGTAAAGAAATTAGTAACTGTCATGATGGATGTTTTGTGGAAATGAGAGGAAACGAGAAAGAAAGTTGTGTTTCTTCCGTATTTCACGACTTCTGTGTTAATCTGCGACAGGTGCAGGATGATATTAAAGTTTGTGAGCTCGCTCCCTATGCACCGTGCACTTAATGATGAGGATTAGAATTACTGGGCTCTTACTTTTCTAAGGTTTTACAGGTACAAATATGACTGATGGCGGGAATAGAACCGTAAAATCACCAAATTTGCACTTTGTGCCTCACATATGTTCTATGAGTGCACCTCTCATCACACGACACACGTCAAAGCGACAGTCACGTTCCATGACTTTAGTAGCAACAGCCTGTCAATGGTCACCACAGCAGCATTAATGCGTTCTCTTAGCTGTTCCAGTGTTCTTGGCAGGGGGGAGGGGGGTACGTAAACACGGTCTTTAATATACCACCAAAGGAAAAAGTTAAAGCGTTAGATCAGGCGAGCTGGGGACTAAGGGAAGAGAGCCACATAATCTTTACCAATATGCCCAATGCACCATTGCGGAAGTTCATTGTTTAGGGTTGACGAACATCGAAGGTCCAACAAGAGGGAGCCCCCTCTTGTTGGAAGATGAAATCCTCGGAATCAGCAGTCAGTTGTGGAAACAACCACAACGGTAGCATATCAAGGTAAACGGTACCAATCACAGTCTTCTCACAGAAGGAAAACCCCTATAGTTTCGGCTATGACACTGCACAGAAAATATTAAACTACGGCGAATCTCTTTCATGAGCAACAATTTCATGAGGATTTTTAGTGCCTCACACTCTCACAATGTCGCAATTAACCTTTGTAGATAAATGGAAGTTTGCTTCGTCACTCAATATCAACTTAGAGGCGAAATGTTCATCGACAAGAGCTTGCTGAATTGTGATACAGAATTGAAGGCACTGGCTATACTCATCCTGTTTCAATTGTTGTACGAGCTGTAGACAGTACGGTTTGCTATGCAGCCGCAGTCGCAAAAGCTTTCTCACTCCTGTTTGGAAGATCGTGGCTTGGACAGACCATTGATTTTTCTGAACTATATATGAAACTGGCCCTCCGCTCTTCACGGTTGCTTCTGGCACACTTTGCCAACCGGTACTTTACTGTTTACAGAGACAACCAGAATCCTTAAATTGTCGATATCAACGCACAATGCTCTGTTTATATGACTGTTACTTTCCATATTTCCTTCTGAATGCACGCTGCGCTATCGTAGCAGACAAACATCTGACATATTCCAACAGACAACAACTTTTTCCTTGCTTTGTCAACATTTTGTCATGCTACTGCAGTCGTAACACCAACTGATGGCGTAATGCAAACACGGCGAGGTTATAGTTCTATCTATGCGTCAGTTATATGTGTACATTTAATACTTTTGAAAACGTAGCAGCTCTGTTTATACAACAGGTGGGTAACAGGGAAGGAGCTTACGGCTGCCAACTGTATAAATGCCCTATAGTATTTAATTTTCAGCATAGAGAACAACAAGAAATTCTAATGGTACCAAAATAATATGCAGCTCACACATCGCAAACCTACCTCTTAAAAAACTCATAATACACGAAAAACGAAACTTAATAATGGAGGTTATTTTTTGAAACGCGTCATGCAGACAAAAAGGATAACTGCGACTGACAGTTGGAAATAATCTTTCATAACATACAAAGCAATTGTTCTTGCACACCTAGACTTTCATCAAGAATTTCTAACGGATAGTATTATATTGAAATCGATATTAACACAACCAATGGACATCGTTGAACAGTACAGTCTGGATACGAACGCTATAAATTATTTCCAGAGTTTTTAAACGATAGCCATACAGTCTCCAGTAACTCATTATCGAATAAACTGCAGTCCGGAACGGCGGGACTGCTACGGTCGCAGGTTCGAATCCTGCCTCGGGCATGGGTGTGTGTGTGATGTCCTTAGGTTAGTTAGGTTTAAGTAGTTCTAAGTTCTAGGGGACTTATGACCTAAGATGTTGAGTCCCATAGTGCTCAGAGCCATTTGCACCATTTGAACTGTGTGTCAACAGACCGTTTTCTTCGAGGTAATTCATAATGTTCGAACACAATATATGTCCTAAAATCCTGCTGCATATCGACGTTAACGATATGGGTCTGTAATTTAGTGGATTACTCCTACTACCTTTCTTGAATATTGCTGTGACCTGTGCAACTTTCCTGTCTTTGGGTACGGGTCTTTCACCGAGCGAACGGTTGTATATGATTGTTAAGTATGGAGCTAGTGCATCAGCATACTCCGAAAGGAACCTAATTGGTATACAGCCGTTACTCTTGTTGGCAGCTGTTCTCGATTCGAATTCTAGAATATTTACTTCCTCTTCTTTTGTGAAGGCATTTCGGAAGGCTGTGTTTAGTGACTCTGCTTTGGCAGTCGGCCGTTGTGGTCGAGTGGTTTTAGGCGCTTCAGTCTGGAACCGCGCGACCTCTATGGTCGCAGGTTCGAATCCTGCCTCGGGCATGAATGTGTGTGATGTGCTTAGGTTAAATGGTTCAAATGGCTCTGAGCACTATGACACTTAACTTCTCAGGTCATCAGTCCCCTAGAACTTAGAGCTACTGAAACTTAACTAACCAAAGGATATCACACACATCCACGCCCGAGGCAGGATTCGAACCTAGGACCGTAGCGATCGCGCGGTTCCAGAATGTAGCGCCTAGAACCGCTCGGTCACCCCGTCCGGCTGTGCTTAGGTTAGTTAGGTTTAAGTAGTTCTAAGTCTAGGGGACTGATGACCTCAGATGTTAAGTCCCATAGTGCTTAGAGCCATTTTTTGACCTCGGATGTTAAGTCCCATAGTGTTAAGAGCCATTTGAACCATTTATCTGCTTTGGCAGCACTGTCTTCGATAGTATCTCCATTGCTATCGCGCAGAGAAGGCATTGATTGTTTCTTGCCGCTAACATACTTCACCTACGACCAGAATCTCTTTGGATTTTCTGCCAGGTTTCGAGACAAAGTTTCGTTGTGCGTATCTCGCATTGAAGTCCGCGCTAAATTTCAAGCTTCTGTAAAAGATCACCAATCTTGAGGATTTTGCGTTTGTTTAAATTTGGCATGTTTGTTTCGTTGTTTCTGCAACAGTGTTCTAACCCGTTTTGTGTACCAAGGAGGATCAGCACCATCGTTTGTTAATTTATTTGGTATAAATCTCCCAATTGCTGCCGATACTATTTCTTTGAATTTAAGCCACATCTCGTCTACAGTTATATTATTAATTTGGAATGAGTGGAGATTGTCTCACAGGAAGGCGTCAAGTGAATTTTTATATGCTTTTTTGAATAGGTATATTTTTCGCTTATTTTTCGAGGATTTGGGGATTACAATATTCAATTTAGCTACGACAACTCTGTGTTCACTAATCCCTGAATCGGGTTTGATGCTCGTTATTAACTCAGGGTTATTTGTTGCTAAGAGGTCAAGTGTGTTTTCACAACCGCTTACTATTCGCGTGGGCTCATTAAGGCTCATAAACTAACTGATGGAAATAATTTCCAGAGAATGCGTTTAGCACAATTTCGGATGAAATTTTATGCGCACCTCCGGAATTGAACATTTATTTTCGCCAACATATCGAGCGTAAATTAAAGTCAACACCAACTATTATCGTATGAGTCGAGTACGTGTTTGAAATCAAACTCAAGTTTTCTTTGAACCTTTCAGCAACTGTATCATCTGAATTTGGGAGGTCGGTGAAATGATCCAATTATTATTTTATTCCGGTTGCCAACAATGAGCTCTGCCCATACTAACTCACGGGAAGTATCTACTTCAATTTCGCGAGGAGATAAACTACTTATGACAGCAACAAACACGCCACCCCCAACCGTGTTTAGCCTATCCTTTCGGAACACCGTTATGTTCTTCGCACGCCACACAGCCCCTGCTACCCGTGTAGTCGCCCCCTGCGTGTAGTGGACACCTGACTTATTCAGCGGAACCCGAAACCCAACCACCCTTTGGCGCAGGTCGAGGATTCTGCAGCCTACACGGTCGCAGAAACGTCTGAGCCTCTGATTCAGACCTTCCACTCTGCTCTGTAGCAGAGGTCCGCAATTGGTACTGTCGAATGAGCTGCAAATGGTCAGCTCTGCTTTCATATTGCAAGCAAGACTGGCAGCCTTTACCACTTCCTGTATGTGTAATACCTGTATGATACTGTCTGATGGATTTTGTATTATTTCAACTGGATTTATATCAATATCGATCTTTTCATATATCTCACTAAATTTTTCATCTCGATATATCTTTATTAAACTTCTCGAATAATATGTTCTATTAGGGGCAGTCAAATGAAAACGAGACAGCTGAAAAGAGGAGGAAGCTGTTTATTATTTCGAAAGTGATCTCTATAGCTGTTAAGATATTTGCCCCACTGTGAAACAAAACGGCCAGTGCCTTCATGGAAAAATGTTCGCGGTTGCCTAAGAAACCATGATTCTATGCAAACGTGCACCTCTTCGCCGGAAACAAACCGACGAACACGAATGTCTTCCTTCCGCGCTCCAGAAATATGGAAATCGCATGGGGAGATATCGGTACCGTATGGAGGATATGTAAGGGGTTCGCGGTGAAACTTCTGCGGCGTAGTCGAAACAACCTTGGCAACATATGGACCTGCCCACATGTTTCGAGGACGCTGCAAAAGTTTCGCCGGGAAGCCCTTGGACATCCTTCACACAGTCCTGATCTCTCTCCATGTGATTTCCCTATTTCTAGGGCCTTGAAGAAAGACATTCGTAGCCGGCCGGGGTGGCCAAGCGGTTCTAAGTGCTTCAGTCTGGAACCGCGTAACCGCTACGGTCGCAGGTTCGAATCCTGCCTCGGGCATGGATGTGTGTGATGTCCTTAGGTTAGTTAGGTTTAAGTAGTTCTAAGTTCTAGGGGACTGATGACCTTGGAAGTTAAGTCCCATAGTGCTCAGAGCTATTTTTTTGAAAGACATTCGTGGCCGTCTCTTTGCTTCGCAGGAGGAGGTGCGCGGCTGAGTACAATCATGGTTCCGTAGGCAATCGCAAATATTTTTTCATGGAGGCACTGACCGTCTTGTCTCACAGTGGGATAAATGTACTAACAGTTGCGGTGATTAATTTCTTTCCCATCCGTCCCATTTTCATTTCACTGCCCCTTATACATACAATATGTGATCAAAAAGTATCCTGATACCTGAATGAAAATGACTTACAAGTTCGTGGCGCCCTCCATCGGTAATGCCGGAATTCCATATGGTGTTGGCCTACTCTTAGCCTTCATGACAGCTTCCACTCTCGCTGGCATACGCTCAATCAGGTGCTGGTAGGTTTCTTGGCGAATGGCAGCCCATTCTTCAGGCAGTGCTGCACTAAAGAGAGGTATCGATGTCGGCCGGTGAGGCCTGGCGCAAAGTCGGCGTTCCAAAACATCCCAAAGGTGTTCTGTAGGATTCAGGTCAGGGCTCTGTGCAGGCCAGTCCATTACGAGGATGTTATTGTCGTGTAACCACTCAGCCACACGCCGTGCGCTATGAACAGGTGCTCGATCGTGTTGAAAGATGCAGTCGCCATCCCCGAATTGCTCTTCAACAGTGGGAAGCAAGAAATTCCTTAAAGCATCAGTGTAGGTCTGTGCTGTGATAGTGCGACGCAAAACAACGAGGGGTGCAAGCCCCCTCCACGAAAAACACGACCACACCATAACACCACCGCCTCTGAATGTTATTGTTTGCACTACATACACTGACAGAAGCCGTTACCGGGAATTCGCCATACCCACACCCTGCCATCGGATCGCCACATTGTGTACCGTGATTTGTCACTCCACACAACGTTTATCCACTGCAAAATCGTCCAATGTTTACGCTCCTTACACCAAATGAGGCGTCGTTTGTCATTTACCGGCGTGATTTGTGGCTTATGAACAGCCGGTCGACCATGAAATCCGTTTTCTCACCTCCCGTCTAACTTTCATAGAACTTGCAATGGATCCTGATGAACTTTGGAATTACTGTGTGATGATCTGGATAGATGTCTGCCTATTACCCATTACGACCCTCTTCAACTGTCGGCGGTCTCTGTCAGTCGACAGACGAGGTCGGCTTGTACGCTTTTTTGCTGTGCGTGTCCCTTCATGTTTCCACTTCAGTTTCACATCGGAAACAGTTGATCTAGGGATGTTTAGGAGTGTCGAAATATCTCGTACAGATGTATGACACAAGTTACATCCAGTAACCTGACCACGTTCGAAGTATGTGAGTTCCATCCACAGAGCGCCCCATTGTTCTTTCTCATGATGTCTAATGACTACTGAGGTCGCTGATGCGGAGTACCCGGCAGTAGGTGGCAGCACAATACACCTAATATGAAAAACGTATGTTTTTGGGGGTGTCCGGATACTGTTTATCACCTAGTGTATATTTCCTGTTCATATTCCAGAGCCAAGGGAATTGCTTTTTCATGGCTTTGCAGGTGTAGCAATTGTTTCTTCTTGTAATGTTTCTCTGTGAATATACATCTGTTTTGGGTACATCAGTCTTGACCACACCATTCGTATACTCATTGTGTCTTCTTCCCCAGTTGTCCGTGACCTATGGTTCACTTCAATATGACACTGTGATCTAGTTGTGCTGCTTCAAGAAAATCTTTGGCAGTTCTGTATTATCAATGTTGTTGAACTGTTTATCGCCTTCGCCATCTTGTGTAATCTTGTCACCTTGCAAACAGTTTTATTTCGCTTATTCCATGATGTTATTCAGTTTATGGAAAGTCAACTCTTAATGAAGATATCGTAAACTCATAACATTAGAAGCGCCGTCACGCTGAATTCTGTCTAGCGGGAGTTTGAAATCGACAGTGGTTTTTGCACTGTTGTTTCACAGCAAGTAATCTCACCTCCTTAGTTTCTGTGGAACTGCGGTATTGCTGTCTTCCACTGCTGACGTAAGGCATCACAGTGAAGTGATGTGTTGGTGCCAGTCGGTTGTGTGGAATCAGCCCAGTAATATCTGTCAATGTAAGTACATGACCTAATGGCAGAGGTGGCTGACGTGCCTGGACGTACCCGTGAATGTGCCGTGTGAAACTGACTGATTAGTCGGTGTATCAGCACGAACTGTTCAATCTGTCTACAAGGAATGGTGTATCACACCATGTAACTCAACATAATAACACTGGTCATAAAAAGATATTAATCAAGAGCGCCGAGTGTCACACGTTGTCAATGACAACCGGTATCAAACCCAATAACCCATCTGACGGAACACTGCGTGCATAGCACATTTGTGTCGGGTACCTTGCAACATGCTACATATCACAGTTGCTGACTGGAGGCGTGCAAGGTGGTCCGACAATTCGCGACTTGCCCTCTTTTAAAATGATGCATGGAGCAGAGATCTCTGACAGTCCAATTGACGGTCTAACCCACGACATGTGGAGATGCAGTTGTGGCCAAAGGCGTTTCTGTTATGCTCTGAGAGTGTTTTTCGTTCCATAACTTGGGCACACTAATTCAGGTTACCGTGATTGTGAACCAGAATTTTTATGTCAATAATCTCGTTGACCAAATGCTGCCTTTTGTTGTCAAGATGAGGATGCTGTCTTCCAAGATGACAACAGCCATGTTGAGAAGGACTGCACGCATACGCTCCTGGTTTGACGAACACGGAGACACTCTGTCGCACCTAGCTTGGTCAGCTACCGATCGTATACCCAATGAAAAGTCTGGGATTATTTGGAACTGTGGGTTAAACGTGGTAGTCAACATCTTCACAATTCGGCAGTTCTACTGGATCTAATGAACATCGCAAGGCATCAGCTAGATACGGCATATCTGAAGAAACTTATGGAGTCTCTTTCTCACCGAATTGAGGCCGTTAACAAGGCTGGAGGCAGTGTCGCATGGTGCTAGCGTGATGTCTCTCGAAGGCGCGCTTATATTGGGTGTCCCAGGAGAAACGGTCAGTAATCGGAGATATGACAGGAACGATCATTCGAAGTAAAAAAAATCAAGTAAGCAAGGACTCTAAAATACACACCACGAGAGTTATGAGCAGTTCTTCAATTTCGATACCGTGAAACAGATCTCTTCTACTGCAAGCTATTTGTTTTCCGTATTTTGAGAGGGAGCAATATGAACAAAAACAAGAAAAAAATTCCAGGAAACATGGGATTCCAAGTGCTTACATTAAAGGCTATCAGCACTTTTTCATCTTCGCTACTGTGAAATACATCTCTTGTACTGAATAAGAGTTCATAGCTCATAAGGTATGAATTTTAGAGCTAATGTTTACTGGCCTTTTTTTCTTATTTTGATCCGTACTGCGATTTTTCAAAGTATGGAAAACCTGCAGTAGAAGACACTTGTTTCACAGTATAGAAGATAAATAACTGCTCATATCTCTTAAGGTATGCCTTGTAGAGCCCATATTTACTGGACTTGATTCGAATATCATTCCTGGCGTATCCCTGAATATTGATCATTCCACCGGGGATACCCTGTCTCGTCTACTATCGTTCGCACCCCCCTGCAAACCTGGATACTAGTCACTTACTTCTTGTCAATATTTTCTTCTCTGTCTCAAACCAAAATGGAAAATGTCTAACCTATTTTGCTCCCTGCAGTTCTTAGACACGAACTTTCGATCCTTTTTGTAGAATGGCGGAATGAGTGCTCTTTTGTAGTCTCCACGCATTTTATCTGCGGCCTGTGTTTCATACAACAGATGCATTACCTGTAGATGAAGCATGTATTCTACTCCTTTTAGCAACTGTGCCTCTGTCTGTCTGCTGGTTAATTCGCTGATACATATCTCGACATCTTCCCCTTGCAGCAAATCCTGATGTTGAATTGGTTTTGAAGATTCTTCACTAATGAGAAGCTCGCCAAGTTCTCTTCCCACCTTTTCTGTAGTATATTGTCTTTAGTGGCTATCATTCTATCGCATCCATCAAGAGGGAAGCTGGTATCCGTCTCATGTCCTGTTTTGTTTTTTTATTGCTTGAATTCCTTGCCTGGTGGAGCAGATATTTGCATTTTACTTCTTACATAAGCTGAGTCATGTATCTTCTCTTTTCGGTAAGTAACACCTTTGTGCTCCACTTCTGGCCTGTCATTCATTGTATTGTCTAACCATTCTTCCCTCGTCTGCTTAAGTTTCGGGGAGCATTTATATATTTGTCATTAATCCACCTATCGCTCTTGTTTAATTATCCATTTTTGCCCAATTAACTCCTGTGTTTTAGCGCTACGTCGTTTATCCGGAGCAATACTACTATTCTTCTGCTGTCATTTAGCATATCATATCGATTTCCTACTTCCGCAGCGTAACTGGGTTTCTCTTTGCTACCTTACAGATCCTTAGCGGACACTCACATTCCTCTGTCATTATTCCTTCCTTTATTCAGGTTAACGTTAGTCTGACGAGTAACCTAGATGTGACCTGTAGTGGTGTATGCTGCACGGTGAATCCCTACGTCTGCAATTTTCTGGGTATGAGCATATGGTCTGTTTAATTAACTGTTCGATAAAATGCAGGTTATTGTTTGTATTCTTGTGTGGTCCAACAATGTTGACGTTTCTTCAATTTTAAAGCGGCTGCTAAACTAATAAATCGCCTTGGATTCATCGTGCACACTATTTCTTTTCGTTTTTGATTTGGAGAGGGTTGGGTTGTTTGGGGAAGGAGACCAGACAGCGAGGTCATCGGTCTCATCGGATTAGGGAAGGACGGGGAAGGAAGTCGGCCGTGCCCTTTCAAAGGAACCATCCCGGCATTTGCCTGGAGCGATTTAGCGAAGTCACGAAAAACCTAAATCAGGATGGCTGGACGCGGGATTGAACCGTCGTCCTCCCAAATGCGAGTCCAGTGTGCTATCCACTACGCCACCTCACTCGGTGATTTGCAGAGTACCTCCTCCCCTATATAAGTATTAAGATCATCCAACATTCTTCTCACGTAATGATGAAACCACGCTTCCCACCCTTTGGTAAAAAATATCCTTTTCATCCTTGAGCCTATTATGTGCTTTATTAATTTAGTGTTAACTATTTATGTTGTCTGGTCAGATACTCTATTCATTTAATCACAGGCTTAAAGTCTATTTCATGATATGAAACAAATTCCTTGCTATATCCCATTAACGACTAACTTAACCGTTTCGTCTAACGGATACGTTCGTCGTATGTCCCACATAGATTTCTGTGGTTATTTCACGCAGTGTCGGTTGTCTGTTAGCACTGACAACTCTACGTAAACGCCGCTGCTCTTGCTTTTTAAGTGAAGGCTGTCGGCCACGGTTTCCGTGATGAGACGTAATTCTTGAAATTTGGTATTCTTGGCACACACTTGATACTGTGGATCTTGGAATACTGAATTCTCTAACGGTTTCCGAAATGGAATGTCCTATGTGTCTAAGTACCATCCCGCGTTCAGACGCTGTTAATTCGCGTCGTGCGAGCATAATCATGTCGGAAACCTTTTCACATGACTCGCATTCGGGAGGACGACGCTTCAGACCCGCGACCGACCATCCTGATTTAGGTTTTCCGTGATTTTCCTAAATCGCTTCAGGCAAATGTTGGGATGCTTCCTTTGAAAGGACGCGGGCGATTTCCTTTCCCATTCTTCCCTAATCCAAGCTTGCGATCCGTCTCTAATGACATCGCTGTTGACGGGACGTTAATCAGTAATCTCTTCCTCTCTTCATTTTGCATGAATCACCCGAGTACAGATGACAGGTCCGCCAATGCGCTGGCCTTTTATTTCTTACTTACATGATACTACCGCCATCTGTACGTGTACGTATCACTATCCTATTACTTTTGTCACTTCAGAGCATTTTCTTCAAATGAAAGCACTAGCGTAAAGTGATGAGGGTGTTCGGCTGTTAGAAGATACTTGGAAAACAAATGGTTTAGAATGTGTTCTTAAATGTTGAAGAGATATATTGATTCAAGTGAAAGCTGTTTTCAAAAGGTAAAATAAATGACGCTTTGTCGCAAACGTTTCTTACATCCGTAATAAGATATTTATTTACAATGAGATGCACTGTGTAAAGGCATTAGAGAAAAGCCATGTAGGCTTATTACGAAATTTCTTTATATTTACTACAGCTGTGTATTCTCAACAATGCCTGTTCCTACAGACATGCATGTCTGAAGCAACATTCATTGTAAATTAAATAAGGAAAGTAGCTTGTTAGGAAGGGAGGGGGATAGGAAAGAAGTTTGCATTGCGAGGAAATGCAGAATTTTCATCAACTATCTCTGTTTATTCTTTTATACAACGCCCTTATCACAGTGAAACTGCAGTTGTACCGAATTAAGTTGTGAGATTAGTGTGGAAGATATTTTATAATGACTGAATGTCAATAGGCGAAGAATCGGCGCAGAAATGGGATCGTTAATTTTTCCAAGAAGAATATGACTGAAGGTAAATAAAAATCAGCGAATAGAAGAAAAACGTCGCAATTTGCGTCTATAAATCCTAACGGTAATTGCTAAGTGACTGTAATCACAAAGCACAAATCACCGGTAATAGGAACAGAAAGATCAGCAAGGTAGTACACGGAAATCTTCCTTTTCTTTTCTTTTTGAGGATAAAGTCTGTGACGGTAAGTTTTCTACGAACACACAAGATACTCATATAAATTTCGATACTGTTCCACATCAACAGATACACTTATACTGTACAAATCACAGCTGCATTACACATGTACGCTACTCGTTGTTGTACCACGTAACGAATGACACCCTCGTTTCATCCACGAAAGGAATGTGGAAAGTGCTGCTGTTTATGTGTTTCTGAACGACTTCTCAGTAATCTTGTTATATCGATCGGCGTGGCAGCGTTTCGTACTGAAAAATATTCCTCGATAACGCATTAATCCAACTAAATATTGATTCCACACAAAGGAATTGTCCTACCTCAGCATTTTAGTAATGACGTAAATTTGGACAACATGGTCCAGAGGAGTAAAAGAGATCTGGTGACACAACTGGGTTAATAGCTTGAACTGTGAAAAGACTTCCAATTTAAAAATCTCAGTTTTTTCACCTAGCATGAAATATTTTTTAATTAAACTGTAACTGATGTCTTTTACCCACAAAGACAAAAATATAAAGTCCGGGGAGTTTTTGTTGCAGTAGATGTCAAGACTGAAAGAAGACGAGCAAGTAAAATAGATGAAACCCTCAAAATCTGCGTTGATCTTGAAATAAGAGTTTTTAGCTGCGAAACGCATAAAACGTTAATGGAAAGATGACATATTTAGATGTATAAAAGTACTGAAAATAAATGTCTTTTGACATTTCATGAAGTACAGAACCTCACATTTTGCTGAATGTAAGTTACTACTAGTTACAGTTATAAAAGAATGGCGATATCTTGCTATGAGCTGAATGGATATTAGTTATGCTTGTACGGATACTTTTTCAAGAATCGGGGTGGTTTGAAACAATTTTAATTAATAGTCTTGATCGAAAAACTAACAGTAAACCAGTGACATATATCGATTTTAAAATATCATTAAAAAGACAGAAAAGAAAGAAATATCCTTAGTCTTTGATTAACAGGAGAAATGGTATAACTTGGATTAAACAAAAAATAGATAAGCGAGAAAATACACCTACAAAGGTCATTAATATCGTAGTAAGATGTGGTAGAAAATGTCCACGCAGATAACTTACGTCACTGGACTGCTATAGCTGATTCTACTGTATCATATACTTAAAAAGGCAAATTTTGTTCCTTCACTATAGATAAATCTTTCTCAGATGTTAGCTAATTGTATCATTAGCGAAAACTCTAAGACGCTAAAAAATGGAAATTTCTGGTAAGGTCTTATGGGACCAAACTGCTGAGGTCATTGGTCCCTAAGCTTACACTTATTTAATCTAACTTAAACTAACTTACGCTAAGAACGACACACACACAAATACACATCCATGCCCGAGGGAGGACTCGAACCTCCGACGGGGGAGAAGCCGCGCGGACCGTGACAAGACGCCCAAAACCGCGCGGCTACCCCGCGCGGCTAAGGCGCTAACTAATGGCGCTCGAGTATATGATAGTGGGGACGATATGTTAACTGAAGAGTAGCGATTCTATGATTCTTCCCTGTCGAACTACGAAATTACTGCCGCCTCTATGAAAAATTCTTCCTACAGGATAGTATGATGCGCTTTGTGCAGCTCTTCGTTGGTGACGGTAGCTGGATAATTTCTGAGAAGTCCTTAACACCTTATGAATTTAGGCACGGCATTTGTGAATACAGGAGGGAGAAAATACTCCGATTTGGAACCACCGTGATATTTCAGCGGTATCTTAGATCATTAATTGCGTACGAGGCACGCGTTTCCAGCCACCAGACGACGGTGGTGGCAAAATTTTGGGTTTCACGTCCCTCTATTAGCACGTGCAACGAAGCATACCACGAAGTTAGTGGCGCATTCACACACGCCTATCGCCGTAAGTAGATCTGTATCTACGGGGGCGAAGTGCGTTACGGTAAATCGTGGATACCTGGAGGTAGCCCATACCGCGTTTTCTTGAGTTAACCACAGGAATTTGGCACTGTTTTCAAAAAGTGATCGTAGGGCGCTGATGAGAGCGGTACGGGGTCCATCTGCTCGCAACTACTTTTCGGGGTGCCAGCATGCCCATTTTGCTTGAGATACTGCTTGTACCGGCGCACACATCGGCGGCCGCGCGTACGGATAACCACCATCTTCATGGAGGCTCAACTCGGACGCAGCTACCCATTTTTCCGCCGCCCACCCCCCTTCCCTTTCCCGATCCGATCCTCCGCTGACGAAAACGCCAGCTCCACCGGAATTACAGAGTGGGGCCGGCTGTGCATTTCACACGATTACCATATCGGGCGTAATTACCCTTAGAGCGTCCCCTGTACTTAGTGACTCGGCTCGCCGGGCGGCGGACCCCGCCGCGGCTGCTGTTTTAAAAACAGATGGAATCTAAATACGCTCAAACGCGGGAGTGGGACCACGCCCGGGGGCGATCGCGCCGCAATCACGCCGTAATAAGTTGTCTCATTGAAATAAACAGAAAAAAAACTGGGAGGTGAGGAGGTAAAAGGGTGGGAGGAACGGAGGTGTGCGCGAGCTGGTTTCGTACGGCGCGAGAGAGAAATCGGGGAGTTTCCCGAAGGCGGTGATTGGACGCGGTTCGTGTCCACGCCCTATTGTAGTACGTTTAAGCAGGAAGCGGCTGTAAAAAAATAATAGACGCGTCGTGAATGGGAGCGGTGGCCGGGCCGGCCCGGCTGTAATTGGAAGGCGGGGGGCGGGGGGCGTGGGGCGGCTACTTGCGACGCTAATGCCCGGGGGCGGGCGCCGCCACGGTCGCCTCTGCTCGCTGCTCGTCTTGCGCCGCCGCCGCCGCCGCGTGAGGCACAGCCGACTCTGCGTGGAGACTGCTCTGAGGAGTATAGAACGAGTGTCTAGACCGCTGCAGAAATTTTCGAGAATCGATACGGCCTATAAAGACGATTTTTTAGTCCCTTGAGAGAAAGTGAACTACTTAGCCAAGGTCGCTTGTAAACAACCTGTATTCTAGATTAGTGGTTTCGGTAAGCATGGCTACCATCTTCAGGTCCTTGAATGCATTCAAAAATGGTTCAAATGGCTCTGAGCACTATGCGACTTAGCTTCTGAGGTCATCAGTCGCCTAGAACTTAGAACTACTTAAACCTAACTATCCTAAGGACGTCACACACTTCCATGCCCGAGACACGATTCGAACCTGCGACCGTAGCGGTCGCGCCGTTCCAGACTGAAGCGCCTAGAACCTCTCGGCAACACCGGGCGGCAAGATTACAAAAATTATAAGAATATACAGAAGTAAAGTTATATGACCCGCTTGTACTGTGCACAGGAACCTACGCTGCAGATGACAGACAAAGTAATTACCACGTCTTCAAACAATAAAACAATTACAGTGATAGTGGATAACACAATTAACAGACGATGTGACGGCCCATATCAGAGTCGCGAACTGTGGCTACAATGCGTTTCAGTTGTCTGCTACTTAAAAATTACAGACTCACCAGGATGATATTAGTGGGCAGGCTAAAGTCAATGACTTAACATTACGTTAAGAAAATATGAAAAACATATAAAACTCCAGGTACTGAACTAATTAAATTCAAGCGTAAGATGCATGGCAACCCCACAGAATGCTCGTTTACTATGCCCTGTTAAGAGTACCTTACCGTGAGCTATATTTATCTTCACTGGCCGCAATTCTACCATCATTTGTTGCTACAGAACGAAACGCAATGTCCGAAAAATGTTCATTGTGGATGGCTGCGTCTCCTGATGTCCACGCATGTATGGGTACCACTATGTGTTATTATGCCACGTTGTCTTCATAGGCCAACAAATGACCAGAAATAAGTAGCAATCGGAACACGTAACTAAACTGAGTATGTCGTTGCCTGTAGATATCAGCTGGAAAGAAGCTATCATTGTGGATCAAACAGCTTCCGGCAGAAAATTTAATGTCGTGTTTTGTCTGCTTAACAGATGTGAAAGATGGTCTCTTGTATTAATCTACTAAGCAGGCCGTCCATACAAGACTACTAAATACATGGTGGGTCACTAGACACAATATAGATGGCCCTCCGATTTAAAAGAACGTGCAGTATGAGTGAGGAGCTGACAACTACATGTAACTTATTTCAGATATGAGCTGGTTACCGTATGCACTGATAGATATTTAAATCAAAATATATGTAGAGTAGGGTAACAGCGTGGCTCGAAGTCTACGTGTCGTAGAAGTGGAATGGACTAAACTACTAGAAGTACATACATTCACGAACGAATATAGAATCCTGCTGACGTAAGTAAACGTTACAAAACATCATCGGCTATTAAACGAACTATTTTTGCATGTGAATGTTACTAGGGGAGCCTAAACTGATCAGGCAGAATATTATAAACACCTACCTAATAGCCGGTATATCCACATTTGACAAGGATAACAGCGGCGACCCGTCTTCGCATGGAAGTCATGAGGCCTTGATCAGTCGCTGGAGAGGGTTGGCACAAGTCACCTAATCCCCGTAAATTCCGGGGAGGGAGGCGTTGAGCTCTGACACCAAGTTCTATAACATCCTAGATGTGCTCGATCAGGGTCATAGCTGGCAACTTGGGGGGGGGGGGGGGGGGAGGCAGCACATCTATCGGAACTCGCCAATGTGTTCCTCGAACCACTCCATCTCACTCCTGGCATTGTGACAGGACGCATAATCTTGTTGGAAAATGACACTGCTGTCGGGAGACATGATCGCCAGGAAGGGGTGTACGTGGTGTGCAGCTAGTGTACGGTACTCCTTGGCCGTCACGGAGCCTTGCACGAGCTCCACTTGACCTGTGGATGCCCACGTGAATGTTCCCCATAGCGTAATGGAGTCGCCGCCTGCTTGTCCCCGGCCCGTAGTACAGGTATCATGGAGCTGTTCCTCTGGAAGCCGAAGGATTCTCGCCCTCTCATCGGCATGATAAAGAAGTTGTCAGGATTCATCAGACCACGCAACGGTCTGCCACTGCGCCAAGATCCAGTGCCGATGGTCACGTGCTCATTTCCGTCGTTGTGATCGAGGTCGTGCTATTAACATTGGCACGTGCATGGGTTGTCGGCTGATGAGGCTCATCGTTAGGAGTGTTCGAGGCACTGTGTGTTCAGACACACTTGTACTCTGCCAGCATTAGTCTATTGTTAGTTTCGGTACAGTTCGCCACGTGTCCTGTTTTACCAGTTTGCCCAGCCTGCGACGTCCGACATCTGCAATGATATGTGACTGCCCAACCCCACGACGTCTGGACGTGGTTGCACCTTGGTTTCGCCGTATGTTGAAGACACTGTCCACAGCACTCGTCGAATACCCGAAAAGTCGTGCAGTTTCCGAAATGCTCACGCAGAGCCTCCGGGCCATCACAGTCTGTCCTCGGTCAAATTCAGCTCGCTCACTGATACTACATGCACCGTGCGTGTATCTGACTAACAGCCACTCCTCGTCAGATAACGCTGCCATCGAATGGACGGGTTTATCTCGATAGTAGTTCGGAAGTCAAAATGTTCTGGCTGATCAGTGCATATTATAGGATACCATGGACTGGGGCTGGTCGTGCCACATTCTCGCATTTATTACGAATCGCCCCTTACCACTCAAGAAAAGTAGTAAACTAATTTATTACTTTGTTTCTGCGAAAATCAACTTGAGACAGCGGAATACAATGTGCCACTGTGGGAGCATGCGCGTTCAGTCAGGTTCGAATCATAATGCACATGAAAAAATATGGAAACAGCTGTTCTCCTCCTTCTGTTTTGTTATTCAGAGAACCACGAAAGGCTTACAGAAGATTGTCTCACTGATATGAGACTTCTGGATTGTGCCACTGCTTGCAAATGAATACCGGCTACTAATATCCGCGTTGAAAATATTGCGCCATGCCGGTTTGACAGCAAAGGTCATCTTCGCCGCCAGTGTCTGAAGCTCGTAGTTACGAAGTGAACATGTCGCAGCGAAACTGCGTGACAGACACTGAGGAATATCGATCAGGCGCACAGGCGCTTTTACTTCAACGACAGTCGAAGCAGTCCTGGACTTGTTAGGAATTTGCCCCATAGACGTAAAAAAAAATTCGATATTTAGGAGCCCCGTCATTGGTTGAATAGAGGTAATCTAGCAAAGTACGAGACATTATCATGCATAGCCTCACTGACAAACAGGAATGGCTGCTTGTCGAGTGGCAACGTCATTGGGGTGCGAGAAGCATAGAACGATGAGTGGGATTTTACTCAGCATTCATGAAAGTCTTCAACTAAATTATATAAACCCCTCCGAAGGGATGAAATATTCTTGACAGGACATGACCCGTATCCTGTCTACGGGATGTTCCAAATCGAATATACTTACGGAACAGTATTATGTATGTTGCCAAAACTATCGAGAGCTGCGCCACGGCTCGGTTACTGGTTTAATGAATACATTGTCTAGTTTATATTCATTGCGGTTAGATGTCGGTTGTCTTCTGTTTGCTGGTTAACATCGCATATTAAAAAAATGGCTACTTTGCAGCAGAATTCATTTTGTGTTCTCGAGTTTGTCAAGTGTTAAGTCCGTGATTACAGTGCAAAGACGTTTCAGAATGAGGTACCTAACTGATCCTCCGAATGAATGGAACATTCGCATATTGTATCGACGGTTTATAGACGCAGGATGTGTATACATAGGGAAGTCTGCCATCGTGTTTCCAACGAAAATGTAACACTAATTCATCTCGTCTTGCTAGTTGAGATTTACAACTGCCTAAAAGAACTATTTGGTGTATTTTGAGACGTCGGTTGGTTATGAAGCTACAGAAGTTACAGCTGTTATAGACACTATGTCATGACAACAAACGCAAATGTGTGACTTTTCTGATGAGCATCAAAATGCTGTTGACCGTGATAACACTTTTGCACAACGCATTATGTTCGGTAATAAAGTGACTTACCACCTTAGTGAAAAATAAACAAACACAGTGTTCGAATTTGTGGACTACAGAACTCACAAGCACACAATGCACCAATGAATATGTATAAGATTCACCGAAAGTCAGTTTGTTTCGTGCGCTATCCCACTCATCTGTTTATGGCCCATACTTTTTAATGGAGACACGGTTAATGGTCACCAGTATGTTATGTTACGAAACTTGTTGTTTCAGAGGCTAAAAGAGGACAACATCAATTTCTCCAAGAAGGGCACACACTAGGTGGAATCAAAGGTGCGTGATTATCTTAAAGAAACTTTAACGAGCCGTTGGATTGGTCATCAAACAACTGGTGACTTAATACGTCTCAGATAACCTCCACGGTCACCGGATTTGACGCACTGTGACTTCTTCCTGTGGGGTTTCATTAAGGACAACGTTTACGCCCCAACACTACCACAGAACCTAGAAGAGTTGAAGAATCGTCCGTACTGCCATAATATTAATGACGATGGACTTCCTTACTCTCGGAATGGATAAATAGAGGTCCTGTGTGGTTCTCAAGGGAATCTTACACCATTCTTCCTGCAAAATAATGTCAAGTTCAAAAAAATGGCTCTGAGCACTATGGGACTTAACATCTGAGGTCATCAGTCCCCTAGAACTTAAAACTACTTAAACCTAACTGACCTAAGGACATAACATACATCCATGCCCGAGGCAGGATTCGAACCTGCGACTGTAGCGGTCGCGCGGTTCCTGACTGAAGCTCCTAGAACCTCTTGGCCACACCGGCCGGCAATGTCAAGTTCAGTCAGGTAATAACGATGGGGGTGGAAGCGACCACGCACCCTTCTCTCCAGAGCAGACCACAAAGTCTCAATAATATTGAGATCTGGTGACTGCAGTTGCCAGGCGAGATGAGACAATTCATCCTCGTGCTCACAAAAACGGTCCTGAATGATGCCAGCTGTGTCGTCTTGGAACAGAGAATCACCTTTGGGGAAAAAATATTGTACCGTGGGATGAATCTGATGAGCCTAAATGGCCACATATTCTTTGGCAGTACTTCGCAGAGTAAACATGGAGCTCATGGAAAACCACGATATGGCCACCCAAATCATCGCCGAATACCAGCCATGTTTCACTTTTGGGACGTAAACTCTGCCAGAAGCTGGAAACAGTGTTGAACAAGAATCATCGGATGAAATATAAGTCTTCCATAGTTTAGGTGTTACGGCTTCTGCACCACGTTCTCGTGTTATGGGCACTTGCATCGCTGACAAGTGGTTTTGAAATTCCAGGTCGACCTGTAATTGCCTGCTTATGGAGCTCCTTCCCTGTTTTCTTGGTGTTGATTGGATTCGCGAGTGCGACATTCAGCTCTGCGGTGACTATTGCAGCTGTCGTCCTCTTGTTTTTCGTCACAGTCCTGTTCAGTGACTCCGAGTCGCGATCTGTCAACATACACTGACGTCCGCTTTATGACTTAGCGGATTATCTTTTTCCTCTTTCCCTGTATGCGGTATAAACCTCCGATACGGTGCCCCTTGACACACCAAACACCTCGGTTACATTGGTTACGGAAGCTCCCACCGTACGAGCACTCACAATTTGCTCTCATTCGAATTCACTTAACTCCGACATAACGCGCTCAAAATTACACGTAGCACTGATCTGGATATGTCTGACACATTACTATGCATTGAGAACATAACGTAGACGCTGTTCGTGGACAAATACAACAGTGAAAACTTCTAGCTTGACTACCTTCTGCATTTATGTTCAATCATGCATTTCTCGCTGTGTTAGCAATTTTTTGTCCAACCCCTGTACTTTGTTTTGTACTTTGTTTGATTGTGATCAAGATACTGAATATAGACAAGGAGTGGGCATGAAATCTGATAGTGTATATGTCATAGTACACGATGAAGAAAAGTGGCAGCTGTCTGATACTCTAGCGAATAATATATCCAAAGTGAAGCTAGATGAGTAACAAAATACAACAGGTCTCGAGCAAGAAAGTTAAATCAGTAGTAGTCAAAACAGCAAAACAAGCAGTAGTCAAAACAAGCAAGTTATAATGGCAGCTAGATATGGAGAAACGTCACTGCGAATTATGACAAGATCAAAATCAATACGTGGCCTCTCTAGCAATGTGAAATATTTAGGTTTAAGAGGTTAAATAATGGATTCTTAGTCAGATTATTCCAGCCGTAGGAAACTGATTTCATTACCGAATGACTGTATCAATATATGATTTAATATTTGGCCAATTACAATTTCCGAGAACGAAATTCTTCCCGACGGCACTGTCGTGTAGATTATTCTCGGACTTCTTACCGTGGCAATTCAGCGCAAAGCCTCAAGCTGTGGACGATTACCTTCTTCGTCACCTTCAGGAGCAACCGACTGTCTAAACAGCTGTTATGGTGGCCTTATATGACCCATAAATGACTTGTGACTGGTCAATAATTACGTAATGCTATCGCAGATTGTGTCAACGTCTGCGATGGTGGCAGCGCCGCTCCCATAACGATGTACACATTGCGACGAATATCTCTGAATCTTCTCTGCATCGAGAGCTCGCTTGTATGCACCGCTAAGATTATATGCGCTCTCACAGTTCAAATTATTCTCACACATTTTTGTTTCTATAGCGTCTTTAATTACAGGATCCCAGTATGTAGGATCCTGGGGCGAAACTTTCGTTTCATCAAACAATATTTTGTGTTCATTAGTAAGCCTGTGTTCAACTACTACAGATTCCCCCAGTTCTCGAGTTTTAATATGGCGTTGATGTTCTGCACAGAGGCCCGAAATGGGACGGATGGGCTGACCGATGTAACTGCTTCCCCACTCTCAAGAGATGTTATAAATTCCAGGAATCCTGAGGCCGAGTCGGTCCTTAGCAGGGCTTAGCATCTCTTTTACCTTCTCAGTAGGTCGGAAATAGGTCTCGCACCTCGTTTTCCCTTGACTGTTCCTTTTTTGCTGAACATAGCTCCTCCGAAAGGAAGAAATACAATCGGTGGTTCATCACGCGGATGTTCAACAGATTCATGTTTCCTTCTCTTGGAGAACGCTGACCTCATATCACGTGATACACACTCGTTCTTTAGGAATACGTACCTCAGATGATTAATTTCGGAGTCCAAGTGGTTATGGTCAGAAACAGTTTTTGCTCTATTTACCAATGTATTTTAAACTGCTGTCTTCTGGACTGGATGTTGGAAACTGTGGGCGCTAAGATACGAATCAGTGTGCCTCGACTTGCACTACACTGAGTGGCCGAGATGTCCATCCGACTTTCGTTGTACTAAAACATCTAAAGATGGCAGTCTTCCTTCTTTCTCTGTCTCGGTAGTGCACTGGATGTTTGGGTGCAGGTTGTTCATATGCTCAAGGAAGTGCTCAAAACCTTCTACCCCATGTGGCCAGATCATAAACGTGTCGAAACATAGCGATAAAATTAAGATAATCGAGTGGGAGTCAGATTTAATGTACGAGGGTTGAAACTTAAATAGTGGCAACTATTTATTCTCGTATAAAATAGATACGTGTTTCAAAGTTTTACTGACCCTCAAAGTTGTCACCACCATTATGTATAACCCGTTGCCAGCGATGTGGAAGTCGTAGGATACTCTTAGCAGTGCCACTTGTGTTGACAGTTCGAGCGGCGCGGTCTATTGCCCGACAAATTTGAAGCAGTTCTGAAGCGATGCCGTGAAGTGCTTCCTTCAGTTTAGAAATCGAGTTGAACTTACGAGGGCTTAAGTCAGGGGAGTGCAGTAGGTGGTATAGCACTTAGCATCCCCATCAGTCAAACAAATCAGTAATAGCTTGCACTTTACATGTTTGAGCATTGTCCTGCAAAATGATGGTCAGGTCCTGCAGAAAGTGTCATCACTTCTGTCTCTAAGCTGGTCGTAGGTTGTGTTCCAAAAGTGAAACACTTATCTATTTTGTACGAGCTGTAAGTAAATAGTTGCCACTATTAAAGTTCCAACCGTCGTATGTTCTTCAAAATATTCCATAAAAAGTTGTCCACTGCTAGAGACAGCGGTGAACCCACAGTCATTCTGTCCGTCATTTCGTAACATTTACCGCCATACAAGGAGTAGGTCGTCGTCGTAACATGTCAGAACAAATTTATCGTTTCAGGCGAAAAGTGATCTGTCACCAGTTTCAATGAGTCCTCCACAGGAACTAGTGAGACAACATCCAGGCTGACTACAGTATCTTTTTGGCCAAATTTAATATGTTTAATTTTCTCAATGAACATTTGAGAGTTTGTCATGTGATGTTCTCAGTGGCCAACTATTGGAGTCAACAACTTCGTTAAATATTTGGATAGCCTATAGGTAGGAGAGCCAATAGTGCAAAAAATTTGTCCCAGTGGAATATCTCCCTTGTGTATTTTAGGTCAGGCCACCACAGAAGCAGTTTAGACAGCTGCTGCTGTCGATGACGGTGGAGGTAATCGTCGAATGCTCGAGGTTTTACCCTGAACCGACACGGCGAGAAGTACGAAAACGTTTCGTATATGTACAGTTTGTATTATCCAACCAGAGCTAGGGAACGAGACGGCAGGTATAGGTTGTTAGAAGCAATAGATAAATTCTCTCTCTCTCTCTTGTCTACGAGGGGGCGCAGTGATAAAACACTGGATTCACTTCACCGGAAAATCACTCACCCATGCATGCGGAAAGTTTCAAACACATTAAGCCGTTCACGGTTGGAGAAATATTCTCTTACTATTTTCAGCTTTTTAGGCTTTAAATGTGAGACAAAGTTTTGCAGAGAGCATGCAAAAAGTTGAAGGAATCTACAAAACGAAATTTTATGTCACTATGATAGCCTACTACGGTAGAGTTAGTGAATGTTTTATATTTTGTCGTACCCGTCACAATCACAGAAACATGAACTGGGCTTAATTTAGTCATTTCTTCCACTCGTTTGCGTAGATCTAATTATAAAATCCACATCGTAATTCTTTAGATTGTGAAACAGTACAGGCGTCATAAAATAAAGTTTGCAATTTAAATTATATCTATCAAGTGTATCACCACGACATCTGCCTGTAAAATGGTAGTGATGTCTGTGTTTTACATGTGCTTGCTTATAGCAGTTCTTACAGGTGGGTGAAATTTGAAACGCTTCTTCCTCCTCCGCGCTGATAATCGTATGCATGTTTTGTAACACACATTCTTACGTACATTGAAACGTGATACAACTGAAACAATTCCATGCAGTCTACACAATTTCGGCATAGCTGAAACTGAATATTCATCACTGTAACTGCAATGCACGTAGAATGCAATAGTACGTTGCTCATGCACGTTATTGTAGTTACTGATAGCTGGTTGCAGCAAACATTCGTTGACTGTGCATATGATGAATAGTAACTTTAATTGTTTGTTAGACGAGTCGAATTTTATGAAATGTTTCTCCATTTTGGGCATGATTCTAGTGACTAGTTTAAATTACGAAACATCAACTAAATGTGCAGCCAAATTGTCTTTAGAATGGAAGTAGCATAAATAGTGTCCACATACTACTATATAAGATACGAAGGAGTATGCTGTTACGTACTAGCATTAAAAAGTTTTTTGAGTAACAGAAATTGTGAATTTCTGTGTTTGCGACGGGTAGCATTAAGAGAATCATATGTTTCTCACGTTTATAACGTTTCAAGACACACTGGAACCACTTCAAACTCTTTTGGTTCATGTTCCTTTGTCCCTCCTCTAACCATCCAGTCATGCTTACAGTACTAAATACTGTACACATAAGCAGTTGCGTTTTCACTATTTTTCTCAAAAATTCCCACACGATTAAATTCAGTAGGAAATGAACTGTTGACAATATTTAAATTATCTGAAAAAGGACGATAACTAGACACTTGGTACATTACCCAAATTACCGTTTTCTGGCTACAAATGGGCTATATCTGACCACTTGGAGCAATAATCATCATTGTGCGTCTGGACTTTTATCGCGGTTTCTTTGTTAGCTCTCACTATTGGTAATTGTCTTTGTATTCTCCCGAAAGTTGTTTATTTATTTTCAGTGCCTAAGCGAATCACTAACCTAACCCAAGGACATCACACACACCCACACCGAGGCAGGATTCGGACCTGCGACCGTAGCAGCCGCGTGGTTCCGGACTGAAGCACCTAGAACATCTCGGCCTCAGCGGCTGGCACTGGCGCACAGTCACCGCTCTTGTAAAAAAGTGTTGCAAGCAGCGCACGGTCCTTCATGGAGACAGTCGTGTTCGGCGTCCTGGGTGCAAAATGAGGAACAGCTACGTCTCGCGAGTCTGTTGGTATACTGACGCTTAGAGAGCCATCCATTGCTCAAATTTTCGTTAAATTTTCCGTTCAGTGACACTGCCCCCTGAGTCATAAATAATTCTGTTCAAATTTGACGTCACTCTGAGCTGTCGTTCTTTTTCTTAAGCGTTCTGAAACTGGATGTTTAATTATGGAATTCTGAATATAAAATATCAGTTTCTATTCATAAGGTATGACAAAACCACATACGAGAAATTACTGTTTACCCCTCTAAAGAAGACTGTTGTGCCTCTATGTTTAAATAGCTGCGATGTTTAGTTCTCACACACAAAGTTTTAAGAAGTGAATGTGAAAATAATACAGTCGCTCAAAAAGGATTGCTTTACAGATTTTGAACTCTTCCTTGCTTTTTAAGTCTATGATAAATATGAATCTATTTATTACAAAGAACTATTTCTGTTTCGTTGAAACAGACTGGTTGTTCATATTATATACAGTTTGCCCAAAGCTGGCAAAATGTTCCAATGGTTCCAATGGTTCTGAGCACTATGGGACTTAACTTCTGAGATCATCAGTCCCCTAGAACTTAGAACGACTTAAACCTAACTAACCTAAGGACATCACACACAACCATGCCCGAGGCAGGATTCGAACCTGCGACCGTAGAGTCGCGCGGTTCCTGACTGTAGCGCCTAGAACCGCTCGGCCACACGCCCGGCTGGCAAAATGTGATGGAGAAGTCTCAAATATTTATTCAGTTTGTAACGACTTACTGGTCACAATAGATGATTTCCTAAAAGATGTTGAAGACGAATTAGTATATGTACTAAATGCGTATGTTTCCAAAGTTTGACAATATAACAGAACTTACGATTACACCTGCAAGGGAAAGTTAACTGTGAATTAGCGTATGTGTGAAAACGTGAGTTTTTGTATGAAAATGTAAAATAATAATAATAATAATAATAATAATAGTAGTAGTAGTAGTATATCTATGCCATTTTTGGTTTTTTTCCATTCCATCTGTTGTATTTTATAATGTTGTTACCTCATTAAAATAAATATTACAGAGAAAGAGAGAGAGAAGGAGATTGGAAACTTTCTCACCAGTACAGTATCTCACACAAACATTTTTTTTGTGTATGAGTGAGAGAGATGAAATTTACTATTCATTATGGTGATGATGATGAAGCAGGTGTGAAATACTGTACATAGTTGCTTTATATTATTTGCATACACTTGAAATGAAATTTAATGATGAGGCAGTATAGTATTTGACATAAATAGAGGGAGAGGGAGATAAAGATGAAATACAGAGTTGGAACGTTATGTAGCGTGACTGTGTGTGTGTGTGTGTGTGTGTGTGTGTGTCTGTGTGTGTGAGAGAGAGACAGAGAGAGAGAGACGAATACTCTTAATTCAGTTCAGGTGAAACTTCCATACATTTTTGGAAATGCTGTAGTGTTGCCAATACTTTGTAAAGTTTCTTTTTTCTTTTTTTAAGTGAAGTGTGAAAAAATACAGAGATATACATGTGTGTGTGTCTATGTGTGTGATGGCGTCGATTTACGCAGTTCAGGCAAAAGGTTATGTATTTTTTATGTGGGAGTACTGTATATAAAAATAGCGCCATCTTTGGGCAATTTAAGTTCATCTTACGTAATTGGAAAGCTGCATTGTGGTTGGCTACCTTGTCTTACTGCTCACTATAATACTACACCCTAATTGGCTACGCGTCCGGCCAATCTGATTTAGGTTATCCGTGATTTCCTTAAATCGCTCCAGGCAAATGCCGGCATGATTCCTTTGAAAGGGCACGGCCGGCTTCCTTCCCTGTCCTTCCCTAATCCGATGAGACCGATGACCTCGCTGTCTGGTCTCCTCCCCCAACCAATCCAATCCTAATTGGCTAGAGAGTAGTGGGTGGGGGAGAAGAATGGTAAGGGGATGATTGACAAGTGATTATAATGATGATGCATTAATAAGGGTGGTTGGTTGGTTGATGTGAGGGAGGGGACCAAACAGTGAGGTCATTCATCCCATCGGATTTCGGAAGGATGGGGCAGCAAGTCGCCCATGCCCTTTCAAAGGAACCATGTGCCTGGAGACAGTTATCTTGTCTTTCATAGGTCCTAAATTACAAACAGATAAGATGCAATAGTGTATCTACAGAGTATCTCCATTTCCAGAAATGAAAAATGATAATGTTAGAACTAGAAATTAAATAAGAGGGATTATTTCTGCGTAAATGTGATTTAAGATTATTCAACTAAGTTAAAATATGACACATTAACGAATGAACTAAAGATAAATTACAATAGTTGTTCATAGCAGAAAATGACTGAAAACAAACTTCGTTGACATATTCCACACCATGGCTTAACAAAATACTTCTGTCTTTGGCAGACCCTAAATTACAAACAGGTAAGACATAATAATGATGTTAGGCAGGTGAGTGAAGCGGGTGTGATTATACAAGTAAAATATTTTCAATACAACATTATTTTCAATACAACATTATAGTAACTGAAATAAAGAAAAATGGAGCATATCTGATCATTCAGTTATAGACACGTGTTTATTAATTTACATTATTTCAAGACAGTTTATCTTTCTTCCTTTATGATGTAGTATTTCATGTTTCATCTTGTAACTATGGCATTCTGTACGCAGTTAGTTTGCAAATCTAGAATCTCTTCCTCTAAGTTTTCAACATTCATGGCGTTCCTTCTAGAGGGTACATATTCCCCTGCCAGACAATTACAAGTGACCTTCTATATACCACTCTTTTCCAAAGCTGTAGTGAGTTTTTGCCATTGGGCAAAAAGTGTTCAACAGTGTTGTACACCTTGCTGAAATCTTCATATACAGTTCTGAAACACAATTTTTGGATAATAATCCACTCTCTTACAAGGCTGGATACTAGTTTAAGTATGTTGGTGATGTGTTGTGCTTATGGGCAGGTACTACCAGGCAAATTCAAAAATTCCTCAAGCAACTAAACTCTGAATACAACAATATAAAATTCACAATGGAGTTTCGGGCTAACTTCATTAATTATTTAGATCAAACCATAGACATCAGTGACTGTATTCATACTTCCAAGATTTATTGGTAATCAGCCACCCCAGGTATGGTAGTACTGACCAGTTCTCAACAGCCAGTAACCAATAAACATGCTGCCTTTCATTTCATGATAAGTCACCTAATATCCTTCCCCAAGAGTGAAGATAACGTGCAAATGAATTTAAATGAAATCAAACGAATAGCATCAAACAATGGCAATCCGCCTACCTTAGTAGACTCCATAATGCCAGAAAAGCAGAAACAATACCTGTACTCTCCCCTTGACCCACCACCTCAAGAACGCACAATTCAATAGTTAGGAAAAGTCGCATTAGATGCAGCCAGGAAGCCTAGATCCAGGAGCGAAAAAACATCATTTTATGTGCACAACATTGTTGGACACTTTGCTCAGTGGCAAGGATAGGACTCCATCTTTAGAAAAGAGCGGAATAATAATTGCTTGTAATTGTGGCAAATTGTATGCAGGTGAGTCTGTGTATATAGGTGAGTCTGGCATGGCAATTAGTACCTGCTTGAAGGAACACCACAGAAATTGGAAGCTTAGAAAAGGAGACCCTATTTAGAAGACCAATTACCTAGGGAAGGCCAAGGTGAAACAAGAAATATTACATTTCATCCTTAAAGGCAGGAAGATGAACTATGTTGAAATAATGGAAATTGATAAACACGTTTCCATCAACCCAAGCCTAGTACTGAATGACCAGGCAACGTTTGCTTACTCGTCACTTCTAGAGGGAGATACTACTCATAACTCCATCCAAATCATGTTGTGAATTGCCCCCCTTACTCATAAGCCCCAGTTTTCTTTGTTTAAGTTTCTATAATTTCTCTCGTTACTTTAAAAATATTTTATTTTTTATAATCACAGCTGTCTCACACCTGCTTAGTACCACTATTATATTTTATGTATTTTTAATTTAGATCATATTGATGGCAAGATTATTTCGTTCAGTCACATCTATGGAATATGTCACCGAAGTTTATTGTCCAATCGCTTTCTTCTATGTAGAACAGTTGCAATTTTTCTTTAGTTCATTATTTAATGTATTATATATTTTGTATAACTAAATAATCTTAAATCACATTTACACTGAAACAATTCCCCTTGTTTTATATCTGATTATAACTTTTTTCATATACTCAGATAATCTGTAGATGCACTAATTTAAAATCTTTGATCCAACAAAATTTCGCTGCACCATATACTTATCGTCCGCAGCTCGTGGTCGTGCTGTAGCGTTCTCGCTTCCCACGTCCGGGTTCCCGGGTTCGATTCCCGGCGGGGTCAGGGATTTTCTCTGCCTCGTGATGACTGGGTGTTGTGTGATGTCCTTAGGTTAGTTAGGTTTAAGTAGTTCTAAGTTCTAGGGGACTGATGACCATAGCTGTTAAGTCCCATAGTGCTCAGAGCCATGTACTTATCTCTGTATCTGATGATTGTGTAACAGCCAAAAGCCGGATCGTGTAATAAATAATAAAAAACGTAGGATATTACACCAGCGTTGTGTGTATTTCATTCATAAAAGAACTACTTATAAATGTCAGATTACGTTGAAGTCAAGACTGTTTGTTTCAGTATGACAGCCATTTCGAATGTTACAGGCCTTTACACTAGGGGGGGAAGAGTTCAATAAAACATCTTGAAACTAGAAGGGTCAGCGTCACCGCTGTAGCACATGCTAAGAGTATGTTACTAAAGCTAGAGGACATCGCAGATTATAAGTCGGAGTCATTTATGTTGCGACATCAGAATATCTCTGCAGCAGTGCGACCAAGAAGAACACAGTGAAAACTAAATTCACATAAATTACAGGGACCTACTAGATTGTAGTATCCGTTTTCTGCTAGATAGAATTGTTAGTAACTCTATCTATTAATAGTGAGCCCCTAGGTTTTGCTGCATATTGGTGTTCTACAAGGGAAAATGAATGACTTTGTACTAAAACAGATTTCCTTTCATTTATACTACAAAAGTCCTAGAACGATAAGCTAGTTTATGTATGTCTGTGCAAAATGAAATAAGCGCCAACACGTTTGCCACCCTTCTTTCAAACTATGTGTTAATTGATCAATGACGGACTTCAAGCAACCTAAATAGGTATACAGGCCTCTGGCAATACGTGTAGCGCGTATTGTTGTCACTGTATTTCGTGTAGCCTGACTTTCTGAGAAAAATACATGACGGAACAAAGTTTGAATTTATTCATAATTGATCGCAGTCCTATGGGGAAAACATGAGGTGATTACGGGAAAAAACCGCCACGAAATTCCTAATGTACAGAAATATAATAGGGTCGGAATATATGATGCCGTAATATTCAGAAAACACTACTTTGAGATCTTATGCGAAGTTCACATAAACGACAGTGTTTAACACTGTAATCTCAATTTTACCACGTTAAAATTATTCTACGTGTCTTTTTCATCAGTTATACGCTTGTATTAAATGTATATTGTGTCATAATTTGGCAAAAGATAGCACGAAATCTTATTCTCGCCAGGAAACATCTACCATAAAGGGTTATAGAGTTTGTGAGTCTCCTTTAATGGAAATCATTTCAGTTTCTCCCTCAACATAATACTTCGCTTCACTCAGTACTACCTATTCTCTCAAATGTAGCTTGCATACCAACAACAGCAGAAATAACAAGTGAAAGTCAACTGTACGAAGAGACTACACCAGGGGTGACGATAAAACAGAACGATGCTCTTCTGTTTTTGGCATTTACAACAGGAAGGCTCGTAGTGAAACTACATCTACAATATGATCCATTTCCGTAAGTCTGCATGAACAAAAAGTCAACAGAACTAACATGCAGTCACGCTCAGTTCCATATTAGCATTTATATCAGGACAAATCCCTATTCGTTGGTAATGGTGATGCAGCCACTAAAACCTCTTTTATAAAGTCGGTGTATGTACTGGTGTCACACCGCATTCCAAAAAATATTACATGTCAGTATTAGAGCTATCATTTTCTCCTAGAATACGAATAGGAAGCTAAAACGGAGGGGGGGTCCCACAATAAAAAAAGGGAGTTATCCTTTGTTTCAACGACAATAATGTTGCCTTTCATACAAATTTGGTATGTTTTCATGTAGGAGGCATTGTTCTCAAGATGCTTTTACATCTTTATTGAAATGACTCATGCTGTATACACAGGATGCAGATGCAGAAAATCAACTCGATTAAACAGGTGAGAGTAGGATAGCGGACCTTACATCGAGCAAAATTTTCCAAGTAACAATAGGCCGTGAATGTAACCTTGTGGAATTAGCGCCGTAAAACGACACGCAATAAGGGACGAGCGCGTGGAGGTTTGTCTGGAATGCGAATGCGCAACTAGGAATTACAGAGAGGGGGCGTCCATCGTATTTCCGACGATGTCAACTTTCTAGCGATATTGGAGGTAGGAATATCGAGCATTTGCTGTTAAATATCTGATTTGTGACGAGAAAGAACGCTGAAAATTTAATTTCTGTATAACTTTTCGCCATTACCTTAGTTCACCCTCAGGGGCGTACTTTACTTGTTATAATATAAGTCACTTCCCTCTACCAGTCCCAAGTCCGCGATCTAATCGTGTAAGTGATGAGGATCAAGGGGCTACCAAATCCTCCGCCATCAATGGCGTAACAAATCTATCGTATTCTGGGGAAACAGGGATGACATGTTTATTATAAATCAGAGAAAATCGGAGTCGTTTGGCCATCTCATGCCAAAAATCAAAACTTTCTATGGCACCATCAACGTTAACTACTTCCTAGAGCAAGGAAAGTTCTACAAATTAGGAAAAACATTACCAGTAAAAATGTTAGGTAAGTAAGGAACAAGACTGCCAGATGAGAACACAATAACTTTTGAAAATTACAGGCTGTTCAAAAGTAAAACAGACAGAAGAATCCTTAAAAAATACATCCCATCTGAGGGTTGCATTCGCAGTTTCACAAGGGATTCTTAGTTCTGCAGTCGAACTAAACGCTGTGAATAACAGATTAACGACTGTTTGGCTGAAACGTGTAAATATAAATTACGTACTAATTAATGCATGTATGTCGATCAACCAAGACAATAAAACAAACCCCGAGAAGTTAAACAAGTCACGGGAAGTAAAAGCAAACACAGTCTCTCCAGTTCCACAAAATCTTGTGAGAATTCAAATGGGCGATTTCAGTGCACCTTCTGAGATGGAGAGAAAATTCAAGGAAAACTACTGCTGATTTACCTGTACACAAGTGGAGCAATCAAAATGGAAAGAGATAAGTAGAACTGTGTAGAAGCTTCATTCTCGAAATTACGTCAATCTATTTTACCATTTTAAGGAAAAAAATTTCCAAAGAAAAAAAAATGCTGCCAGCCAACACGAATACAGGCGAATTCCAAACTGATCATATTACAATCTCGTATGCGTATCACAAGGTGATCTTAAACGTTCAAATACGCAAATGAGCAACTATTGCCACGGACCATTACCTAAATCGCGTGAAACTAAATTTAAACCACAAAATATCCAGAAAAAACTAGTTAGCAGTTTCTAAATACACTCCTGGAAATGGAAAAAAGAACACATTGACACCGGTGTGTCAGACCCACCATACTTGCTCCGGACACTGCGAGAGGGCTGTACAAGCAATGATCATACGCACGGCACAGCGGACACACCAGGAACCGCGGTGTTGGCCGTCGAATGGCGCTAGCTGCGCAGCATTTGTGCACCGCCGCCGTCGGTGTCAGCCAGTTTGCCGTGGCATACGGAGCTCCATCGCAGTCTTTAACACTGGTAGCATGCCGCGACAGCGTGGACGTGAACCGTATGTGCAGTTGACGGACTTTGAGCGAGGGCGTATAGTGGGCATGCGGGAGGCCGGGTGGACGTACCGCCGAATTGCTCAACACGTGGGGCGTGAGGTCTCCACAGTACATCGATGTTGTCGCCAGTGGTCAGCGGAAGGTGCACGTGCCCGTCGACCTGGGACCGGACCGCAGCGACGCACGGATGCACGCCAAGACCGTAGGATCCTACGCAGTGCCGTAGGGGACCGCACCGCCACTTCCCAGCAAATTAGGGACACTGTTGCTCCTGGGGTATCGGCGAGGACCATTCGCAACCGTCTCCATGAAGCTGGGCTACGGTCCCGCACACCGTTAGGCCGTCTTCCGTTCACGCCCCAACATCGTGCAGCCCGCCTCCAGTGGTGTCGCGACAGGCGTGAATGGAGGGACGAATGGAGACGTGTCGTCTTCAGCGATGAGAGTCGCTTCTGCCTCGGTGCCAATAATGGTCGTATGCGTGTTTGGCGCCGTGCAGGTGAGCGCCACAATCAGGAATGCATACGACCGAGGCACACAGGGCCAACACCCGGCATCATGGCGTGGGGAGCGATCTCCTACACTGGCCGTACACCACTGGTGATCGTCGAGGGGACACTGAATAGTGCACGGTACATCCAAACCGTCATCGAACCCATCGTTCTACCATTCCCAGACCGGCAAGGGAACTTGCTGTTCCAACAGAACAATGCACGTCCGCATGTATCCCGTGCCACCCAACGTGCTCTAGAAGGTGTAAGTCAACTACCCTGGCCAGCAAGATCTCCGGATCTGTCCCCCATTGAGCATGTTTGGGACTGGATGAAGCGTCGTCTCACGCGGTCTGCACGTCCAGCACGAACGCTGGTCCAACTGAGGCGCCAGGTGGAAATGGCATGGCAAGCCGTTCCACAGGACTACATCCAGCATCTCTACGATCGTCTCCATGGGAGAATAGCAGCCTGCATTGCTGCGAAAGGTGGATATACACTGTACTAGTGCCGACATTGTGCATGCTCTGTTGTCTGTGTCTATGTGCCTGTGGTTCTGTCAGTGTGATCATGTGATGTATCTGACCCCAGGAATGTGTCAATAAAGTTCCCCCTTCCTGGGACAATGAATTCACGGTGTTCTTATTTCAATTTCCAGGAGTGTATAATACTAGCAAAATCCAACCAACGGTGTTAGCAAATGGACTTGACAAAATGCAATCACAAAATTCGAAATAACGTACTCACAAGCTGATCAGAACTATCCAAAAGCAAATTCCTTTACATAGGCAGAAAAAACAATGCCTGATGGAATGAAGATTGTGAACAAGCAGTGAAATCTCGGCACAAGGCATTCAAAACATATTCCAGAAACAAATCAGCAAATGGACATGTTATGTTCCTTGCAACTACAAATGGAGCTTCAAAATTAATTTAAAAAAAAGAAGAAAAGCAATATGGCGACAGTCAACTTTATGATACTGAAGAACACTTAAAAAAAGACGCTAGGACTTATTATAAAACCTTTAAAACAAAGCTGCATTTGTAGCAACTCCAGACTCTCTGCTTCAAGAATGAAACTTTCTGATTTTGTGTGCGTATTGTGAAGAGGGAAGTTTGAAAGTGACCCATCTTCACACTTATTTTACATTCAAACGGTACATTGCCCCTCATGGTTTCCTTATCAAAACCATTTACAGATCTTAGAAGCCAGAATACAGTACGTGCAAGTGGAATGTCTGAACAGATGAGTGACAGAACTGAAGGCCTGCTGTCAAACAAAACTGTTGGAACTCAGTACGTCGCTCTTAATGGGGAGGGGCTGACTAGAGCGAAGACAGCGTCCGACATACCTCACGACTGACTTAACAACTAAGAAAGCCGCAAAGACGTTTAGCAAATGTTTTAAAAACTCATTAAATTGCCCTGCCCCCAAGAAAGATTTCCATCAGAAATTCGCTCAAAGACCAGTCCAGTTCAGAAGCACCAAATGGAGAGGAAATTGCAAGGTAAATTAAAGCGGTAAAAAGTAAGAAAGTATCTTGTGAGGATACAGTTGTGCAAAGCTCCTGAAATCAGCTGTCCCAGAGTCCTTTAGGAGACACACCGATCATGCAAGACATTTGGCAAGCTGAGAAAATCACAGACAATTGTGAAACCGCATTGACATATCCACTGCATGAAAAGGGAAACAGAACAGAAGTTGATAATTATAGAAGGGTTTTTGGTCTTCTCACCCAATATAACATTCTATGTCAATGTCTCCTGGACCAAAAACAACAATTTCAAAGCAAGATTGGTGAGTATCAATAGGATCTTAAATACAGATCTAGCCCACAACAAATTTTAATTCTGGCCCTCTTTTTCAATCTGATTATTTGGTTCAAAATTTCTTAGATTTTAAAAAGGTTAATAACTCAGTGGGTCATAAATCTCTCTTCCAGATTACAAAAAAACAAGGTCTGGACCCTATAACCATTGAAATTTTTAGCGGAATACTACAAAATGGTACAAAATCTAAGATAAAATTCAGGGGAGTAATTTCGAAAAATTTTTAAATTAAAAAAGGAAGGAAGGAAAGAAAGTGTTGTAATTCTCAGTTGTTTTTCAACTGTGTCTTAAAAAGTATAATCCAAGACTGGCGGAAACTGAAATCAGAGCTTAAAATTGGAGGCCAGTCAAATTACGAAGAACCAGTATACGGACAAGCTGCTTAGATTGTGCAGATGACCTATCGATTCTATGTCAGGACCCTTAGACAGCAACAACGGAAAAAAGTGGGGCTTCAAATAACGTTTGAAAAAAGGAAAATATATGTCGAACAGCAACCCGGCACCAAAAATTCTAGAAACTAAATACGAAAAAAGTGAGAAAGTTACCAGTTCAGTTATTTAGGCGAAACCATTCAAAACTGGCCTGGAGAAGAGTGGTTACGGGATTAATCCTGAAAGAATTAAAGTAAGGTGAGCACACAGGAAAGCTAAAACAGAACTCTGGAAATGCCCCTTGTTGGGTATCGGGTGATCCAGTACAGGTCAAACGTCAAAAACAATAATAAAAACCACAACGAAAATTCATTTTTTCTCCCTGTACGTTAAAAAAAGTTGAAACATATGGCCTTTTTCTTTCATCATTAATAACATTGCACCGTACGTACCACATGAAGACTATTTTGCTATAACGCTGTTTCCGCAGCGGAGCATTTCTTCTTCTTTTTCTTTTACCTGGTCGTTACCCTAGCCTGTTAATTATTAGCTTTGGTAATGTTTGTGACAGAGGGTGGACGGATGGCCGCTCTGTCACCTACACATTTGATCCCTGTCGTCGTCTCTGCTGTTTCTCCTACGATTTACTCTTTCTAGTGTTGATAAATGAACCTGTAACAGTATTTTGAAATTAATTTCCAGCGCAAAGAAGCGAGTTTGTACAAAAACAGAGAGATTATAGAAAATGAATTTTTTTCAACTTCAATGACGACGAAGAGCACTGCTTTATGCAGCTTACAGCCATAAGGTCAGATAAATAATGGAATATACGGAAAACTCAGTTCCGTAGATAACGAAGTCATTCGAGACGGAGGACAAACTCGGATTAGAGAAGGATGAGGAAGAAGTTCACTCGTGCTGTTTCCGAGGAACCATGCCGGAGTCTGCCGTAAGTGATTCAGAGAAAATCTGAAAAATCCTTGATGGCAGGACCTGGATATGAACCTCTATCCTGCAGAATGTGAGTCGAGAGTCTCTATGCCTCCTTTACTACTATGGGTCGTATGCGACCAAGTTCAAAGTCATGTTTCGCGTCATGGCTAACCTAGAGGGCGCCACATGCTGTCGCCCAAGGGCACCTCCTGCTCAGTCGTGAGGAAGCCGTTGACCCGATCACATCGATAAGGTACGTACACCGCTTCACTTATCCCCCCTTTTCGGCGGATCTGACCACACGGCAGTAAAAACGTATCAGGCCGGATGCGACTCCACTGTAGTACGTATGATCTATTAATGTATTTGCGTCCGATAATTGTTATGTCTTTACCGGATTTTCGTTTGTGTGTGTAAAATCTATTGTAAAGTCGTTCATTTATGATTTCAGAAAAATGGCATTCAACACAATTTTTTCAACCGATGAAGCTTTTTTGGGAGACTTCTAACGGCAATGCCTCGAAGATGATGACGAGGTTGATGATGTTGCATCTGAAAAAAATGGTGTAAATGGCTCTGAGCACTATGGGACTTAACATCTGAGGTCATCAGTCCCCTAGAACTTAGAACTACTTAAACCTAACTAACCGCCGTCCGGAGTGGCCGTGCGGTTAAAGGCGCTGCAGTCTGGAACCGCAAGACCGCTACGGTCGCAGGTTCGAATCCTGCCTCGGGCATGGATGTTTGTGATGTCCTTAGGTTAGTTAGGTTTAACTAGTTCTAAGTTCTCGGGGACTAATGACCTCAGCAGTTGAGTCCCATAGTGCTCAGAGCCATTTGAACCATTTTGAACCTAACTAACCTAAGGACATCACACACAACCATGCCCGAGGCAGGATTCGAACCTGCGACCGTAGCGGTGACGTGGTTCCAGACTGAAGCGCCCAGAACCGCACGGCCACACCGGCCGGCTGTTGCATCTGAAAACGACAATGAAGTAGTATCTGAAAATGAAGATGAGATCCTGCCCGAAGTACAGGTTTCAGATGACTTTGATATGGACGATGATATCGCAAGCAGATCAAACGACGAACGCGAATATAACGCAGCCGACCGTCAATTTCAGTTGGGACAAGATGGAGAAAGTATTTGGACGAACAAATCTATTCCTTCTATGTTAGTCAGAGGTCCGCCTATAAATGTTATCAGAGAGAACCCTGGAGGTTGTTGGAATAACTGATATCCTGGAAATGATTTCACTTTTCATCACTGATGGAATGATACAAACAATTGTCATGCACACAAATGAAGAGATAGATCGCGAAAGCTGCAATTATAATAAAGACTATTCGTCAACTGGCCGCACGGATGACGTTGAATTTAGACTCTTTACCGGCCTCCCTTTTATGAGCGGCTCTTTGAAAAGATCGACATTTAATACGGTTGAAATGTTTAGAAAATGCACGGGCCTCCGATTTTTCGCCCCACTATGTCTCTCTCACGATTCCAGTTCCTTCTGCAACATTGCCGCTTTGACGATAAAGACACAAGAGAAGAACGTAAACAAAAGAACAAATATGCTGCCTTTCGGGAGATTTGGGATCTTTTCAACGCCAACTGTTCCCGATATTTTCCTCCCACGCAATTCGTTACTGTCGATGAGACTCTACTAGGGTTCCGAGGACGCTGTCCTTTCAAAATGTATCTCACGTCCTAACCGAATGAGCACAGTCCACAAATAATATCGCTTGTTCATGCGAAATGTTTTTATTTCTGTGGTGAAATAACGTACGTGGGTAAAGAAACCACAAAAAAGGCTGATTTGTCCTTACCAACGCAATATGTTGTGAAAATTACCGAACCACTTAGTGGCAATGGTCGGAATATCACCGCTGATAATTGGTTTTCATCTATTGAGTTGGTTGAAGAGCTGCAAAAAAAGGGGACTAACGCACGACGGTACTCTGCGAAAAAACAAGCCGCAGATTCCTCCATCGTTATTAACCAACGCACGTCTCGACCTCAGCATTTGCTTACGATGATGAAATAACGCTCGTAGCATAAACTCCTAAGAAAAATAAAAAAGTCGTCCTGATAGCACCAATGCATTTCGATGGGAAGGTAGACTGTGACACGAAATTACCAGAAATATTAGATTTTAAAACATGACTACAGGAGGAGTCGATGTGTTAGACAAATTGTGCCATTCTTCGTCCACGAAGAGGAAAAGCAATCGATGGCCGATGCGCTGCTTTCATGGTATCCTTGATATCGCTGGGGTAAACAGCCTGATTCTTTACATATGGAAACTGAACACGGAGCCATATCCTAATACAATCCGTACGACTTTCCTCAAAAACTTAACCACTGCGTTAGCTACTCCGTGGATGCAGAAGAGATTCGTTAACGAACGTCTTCCTAGGTATTTGAGAGCGAATATAGAACAACTGGGTATAATGCTCATAACACCTGCTACTTCTTCGGCCGCCAGCACGACCAAACAACGGAAATCGATGTGTGGGGAACATAAAATTGTAATGTGCCCCTACTGTTCCTCGACCTACGATGAAGAGTGTTTGTGATAAACAATTGTGATTCTTTTCTTGTCTTTTCTGGTTAGTTTTTTGTTGTTTTGTTTGTCGAATTCTATGTTTTATTATGCGACGTTAGAATTGTGTACTTTGTTTAGTAGCTTGTCGATATATTTTGAGCCTGCAACTGTAAGGGCTGAATTTACCAGACTGAGGTTACCAGCCGGCCGGTGTGGCCGAGCGGTTCTAAGCGCTACAGTCTGGAACCACGTGGCCGCTACGGTCGCAGGTTCGAATCCTGCCTCGGGCATGGATGTGTGTGATGTCCTTGGGCTAGTTAGGTTTAAGTACCGGGTGATCAAAAAGTCAGTATAAATTTGAAAACTTAATAAACCACCGAATAATGTAGATAGAGAGGTAAAAATTGACACACATACTTGGAATGACATGGGGTTTTGTTAGAACCAAAACAAAACACCTCATATTGCTAGACGCTTGAAAGATCTCTTGCGTGCGTCGTTTGGTGATGATCGTGTGCTCAGCCGCCACTTTTGTCATGCTTGACCTCCCAAGTCTCCAGACCTCAGTCCGTGCGATTATTGGCTTTGGGGTTACCTGAAGTCGCAAGTGTATCGTGATCGACCGACATCTCTAGGGATGCTGGAAAACAACATCCGACGCCAATGCCTCACCATTACTCCAGACATGCTTTACAGTGCTGTTCACAACATTATTTCTCGACTACAGCTATTGTTGAGGAATGATGGTGGACATATTGACCATTTCCTGTAAAGAACATCATCTTTGCTTTGTCTTACTTTGTTATGCTAATTATTGCTATTCTGATCAGATGAAGCATCTGTCGGACATTTTTTGTACGTTTGTATTTTTTGGGTTCTAGTAAAACCTCATGTCATTCTAAGCGTGTATGTCAATTTGTACCTGTCTATCTACATTATTCCGTGATTTATTCAGTTTTCAAATTTATACTGATTTTTTGATCACCTGGTAGTTCTAAGTTCTAGGGGATTGATGACCGCAGCAGTTAAGTCCCATAGTGCTCAAAGCCATTTTTTGAGGTTACCACTTATATGTAAATAAAACTTTTATTTGATTACGTTTCAGTCTAACTTACGTTCATCTTGTAGTATCATTAGTTTTCATTGGTATCTATTTTCCACATGCTAAAGGTTTTTTTTTTTTTGTTTTTTTTTTTTTTTTTTTTGTTTAACACATGGCTCAATAAATACGTATGTCGATTTCGACCAAACAGTAGTATATGTCTGATCTGAAACCACCGTGGTAGAGGAGGGTTAAAAAAGATGCATCATCTCGCTTAGCTGATATCATAGGCAGAGAAAATTAAAAAAAAAAAGGGTCGAAGCTCGGAATCTTATTTTCTGGCATACCCATCTACTTGAAGACAATTCCTTTTTATTTCTGTTTCTCGTTGTATAAACAACACGAAAATTAACACGAATAACATAAACATTTCGTAAATTAGAGTCATTATTATGTTAACGTCACGTGTACTACAATCAACATTCATTAAAGTATTTTGACCATCTTGTTTAGGAAACGAGCCCGTACCGTGGTCGGTGGGAAACGAAGCACGTGCAGTTCCTACTTTTTTATGTTTTATTTCGTGTGTTACGCCGCACTACTACAACTGCGCGTTACGCAATCGGGAGGCCGCCCACGCCACTTAGCCATGCCCTTTAACCCACATGGCGAAACAATTTGAGAGGAATGAACCATTCTGTTTGAATGTCTTCGCAAAGGTCTCCGTACTGCTCTCGCGTAATTCTAGGCCACTGAGGATATCGCAGGACCAAATTAGTTCGGCCGAAGTGGAACCGGCCGCTGCCACCGGAAGCGAGCAGACGACGCTCGCAGACGAAACTGAGGAGACCGCGGCGCACGAAAGCCTCGCGGAGCGGACATGTGCCTTGAAATTACCGCGACTCTACCGGGGAACGGGGTAGACCCTGCCGGCGAGATTAGGGGGCCATCTCTCCATTATGCTGCCTCGCCTCCCGTATTACCGTCTGCATTAAACAGCAGCCGGGAATCCGGCCGACTTCCGCCGCCGTATTACAAGGCGATCCGCGGGGCGAAACCGTCGTGGGGGGACCCTCGCCCTCTATTCAACTTTTATGTGCGCGTATTAAGTACGCACCATGATATTCTTTGAATTGTAATAACCTCGTTGTTGAAAGAGCTCACGGGCAAAATACCACAAATTTGTGAGCTCGGACAGCACTCATTTCCTTTTTATTCTTCTTTCCCTGTCTGAAGGAATGGACGGCGGCTGATACCAGGCTTGTCAAATTTTAATGCGACGTCACGTAAGACAACTGCACAGTAAAATGTAAGCCTATTACTCCCTTACGTGCTGGAAATCATGGGTCTTGTGACGTCGATATCAGCAAGGGGATGGCGGGTCGACTCCCCTTTGCCTGCGACACGTACTGATTCAGTACTGGCACACGTTGGGAAAATGAAGAATCTTTAATTTTCTGAATGGCCCTTTGATACCTGCAACTGTCAGTTTTTTATTTATTTGCATAATGTTGCACAATTTCGGTCTTGAGTCATTTATTACAAAACAATGTTAATTCTGTAGCACAACGTTTTACTTAAAGAAAGTAGTGGCTAAACAGAAAATAAGTTACACTCGATATAGTGAGTTATGGGAGGCATTTGTTAAGTCTTTGCTTAGGAAATATCTGCTATGGCACATATTGTCAAAAGTGTTAATACAAAGCGCTTAGCCTGTACCAAGAGTACACTGCATATTTAGAAACGTGATACATAGGTGTCATAGCTTTACGTATCCATCTAACATCATGCATATAGGGATTTGGAGCAATATGTAACCTTAATGACTTTTCACCTACGCGAATGTATAATCTACCGGTTCCAATAAAACAGGGTAGTACTTTGCATCTACATATTATTGTTAGATCACACCATCTTAAGGTAGAACTTTCAATGAACACCAAAAGTTACGAAATAAGAAATTTCGAAACAATATTGTAGCCGGTCTACGACAAATACGAGGGCTATCCACAAAGTACATTACGTTTTGGAAATAAAAGTAAATAAAGTATTGGAAATTTTTTTATTATATACAGATGAAAGCCACGCTTAAATACTACTTTTCTACATAGTTGCCATTTAAATTAAGGCACTTATAATAGCGATGGACGAGCTTGGGAATTCCTTCGTCGTAAAATTCGGCCGCCTGCGCCCTCAACCACGTGGTTACCTCTTTTGGGACAGAAAAGGTGTGATTTTTGTGGATTTCCTGGAAAGAAGCACAACAATAAACTCTCGAAGGTATTGCCAAACTCTGCACAACCTCAGAAGAGCAATACAAAACAAGCGCAGGGGAAATTTGGGCTCAAAGATCTTGCTGATTCACGACAACGCCCGGGCCCACACGGCAAATGCCACTCGTGAAGTTCTCGAATCTTTTAAGTGGGAGTTGTTTCCTCATCCGCCGTACAGTCCCGACCTGGCACCGAGCGGCTTCCACTTATTCCCAGCAATGAAGAAGTGGTTGGCTATGCAGCGTTTTGATGACGACGCACAGCTTCAAGAAGAGGTAACCACGTGGTTGAAGGCGCAGGCGGCCTAATTTTACGACGAAGGAATTTCCAAGCTCGTCCATCGATACGATAAGTGCCTTAATTTAAATGGCAACTATGTAGACAAGTAGTATTTAAGTGTGGCTTTCATCTGTATATAATAAAAAAAAATTCCAATACTTTATTTATTTTTAATTCCAAAACGTAATGTACTTTGTGGATAGCCCTCGTATTAGCAGGACCTTCGACTTCGTCAGTGTTGTCATGTTGACACAGAATGCAGACTCAGTATTGACGACTACAAAGATATCTTAATACTAAGATGCGGTTTTAATACACAGACGTAAAATATTACCGTATTTTATTTTTCAGTTATAACTGCTGTAGTAGGCTTCTCCTAGCTCTATATGCACGCTAATAGATAGGAATGAGAAACATAATTATGACACACGATACACAACCCCTCGCTCGAAGAAAGATCCCTACCGAAGGACCGCAAAGCTACACAGGTCACACCAATATAGAACAAAGGTATTATGAGTATCCCATTGAATTACAGATACATATCCTTGACTATTTTCAGTAGGTGTTTAGAACATATACCGAGTTCGAACTTTCTGGTTTACATCGAAGACAACAACGTATTGACACAGATTCAGCACGGATTCAGAAAATATCGGTCTGGTGGAACAGAACTAGATATTTATTCTCACGAAGTAATGAGCGCTATCGACGTGGTATGTCAAATTGATTCTATATTTAAAGATTTCCTGAATGCTTTTGACAACATTTCTCACAAGCGACTTCTAATCAAATTACGTGCCTGTAGAGTATCATCTCAGTTGTGCGACTGGATTCGTGATTTCCTGAGAGAAATGTCACATTTCGTAGTAACCCACGGAAAATTATCGAGTAAAACAGGAGTGATATCTGAAGTTCCACACGGCATGGAAGTTTATTGGTCTCTCAGCCGTTCCTAATTTATATTAACGATTTTGTTGGATGTAAGGTCCGCCAGTTATACAAGAAACCGTTTTTCCAAGTTCCCAAACACGTTTTCATCAGTCGGTCTCTGTTTTATTTAATCTTTACATTCGGTTTGCATGATTTTGCAGGACCACTTGCGTGCTATTTCTTACTTGTAGCTTGTCATGTTTTTTTGTGGCAAGCCCTTATACATGACAAGCTACCAATAAGAGATAACACGCAAGTGGTTCTGCAAAACTATGCAAACCGAATGTAAAGATTAAATAAAACAGAAACCCACTGATGATGGCACAGAGGTGCTGAAACATGTTTGGGAACTTGGAAAAACGGCGTTTTCATAACTGCCGGACCTTACATCCAACAATTTAACTGCAAACACGAAAAACACAAGGAGCTACAAATTCAAATGAGAAATTAACGATTTTGGAAACAATCTGAGCAGCCCTCAGATTTCTTACATATGATGCTGTCATTTACTGTCCAATAAAGTCATCAGAAGAACAAAACCAATTGCAAAAATATTTTTGTCTGATATCCGTACGGCGCGAGACGTGACAATTGACTAAAAAATAAAAAAAAAAGTGAGGTTATCCACACGAGTACCAAAAGGAATCCTCTAAATTTCGGTTACACGATAAGTAGCACAAATTTAAGGCCGTCAGTGTAACTGAATACCTTGAAATTACGATTAAGAGCATCTTAAACTGGAAAGATCACATAAATATTGCTGTGGGGAAAGCGAAACAAAGAATACGTTTTACTGGTCAAAAACTTAGGAGACGCAACAGATTTACTGAAAAGACTGCCTACACTATGCTTGTCCGGAATAATCTAGTGTGATACGGTATCCTTACCAGGTAAGACTGGTGAAGGTCATCGAAAAAGTTCGAAGAAAGACAGCTCGTTTTGTATCACGAATTAGGGTAGAGAGTGTCAGAGATATGATACTAGAATTTGGGTAGCAATCATAAAAAAAGACGTTTTTCGTTGCGGCGAGATATTTTCACGTAATTTCAACCATCAGGTTTCTGCTCCGAATGCGAAAATATTCTGCTTACGCCCATATTCATAAAGAGAAATTATCATTGTGATAAAATAAGAGAAATCAGCTCGCTCGAAAAGATTTGACTGTTCGTTTTCCTCGCGTACTATTTAAGAATTGAACGACAAAGAAAGAGTCGTAAGGTGGTTCGATGAGCACTCTGCATAGCATTTAAGTGTGAATTGCAGAGTAGTCATGTAGAAGCGGATGTGTAGATATGTATAATTTTCGTAAATATTCATTGTACCACTGGTACAAGTTCTTTCGCTTTATTGGCAATATTTGCTATCGCTAATGTTTTCTGATAAAAGAGCTAAAAAATGTGTCTAATATGTTATTATATCTGGCGTAACTTACGTTCTCTTCAGTAACTGCTTTGAACTTGAACTAGAAATAATGTATTGAAGAATTAATAGAAAGACCTTTTCTCAGAGTATTTGAAAATGGTCCCAGACCTAACTTTTGCAACAGGACAAAAATGAAATAAAAATTAACAACTACAGACACCATGATGTCTTTCAAAATACCCATAGCAACTGCAGAATAGCATCAAAGGAAATCTAGATTCTTTCAGATAGTCAACTTTTTAGACTTTCGAAAGTATCATGCATTTAGCCTATTTATTTATATAGAGCTGTCTTTCTTGAACACAGGAGTTTACGCTTTCTTTTTACATCATTAGGAGCAAGTGAGAACTTGAATGAACTTAATTAGCTAATGCTTTCTCTTACTTATTCTCTTATAACCGCCTTCTTGTTGAATATGCATCTACGTTTTTCTGTCCTTTATATTTCAACGTTTGTTTTTCCAGAAACCGTAAATTGTCAACCAAAATTTTCAGTTTAGTTCCGAACCGTTTAATGTTCTTTGGACGACTGTTTCCTGGAAGTTTTCTGGAGTTTCAAACAGCAATTTCTATTAACTTTCATTTACAGTAAAAGATTAAAAATAATTTCATAATCATATAGCTGTAAAATCTCAGTCGTCTCTTCGAAACTGGCGGACTTTTTTCTCAGAAAGTGTACTTCACGACATCGTCTTTTCCTTCAGGTCCTTGTTTTGCAGAGTGGACTGAAAATCTGTCACAGGTTTATTCTTTTCGTCTTTTCTTCCATTTTTATTTAGAATTACAAAGGTTTCCATTGTGTATAAAGTCGCATGATTAATTAAAGTGCTGCGATATGTTAGTTTTCTTTTCCACTGCGCTGACTTACGTTTTGAGCTATCGTAGGCCATTCTATGAAATTGTTACTATTCTTATCTTATTCTTAACACTTTCATATCTTGAATGAGATTTTCACTCTGCAGCGGAGTGAGCGCTGATGTGAAACTTCCTGACAGATTAAAACTGTGTGCCGGGCCGAGACACGAACTTGCCCGCGAAAGGCAAAGGTCCCGAGTTCGAGTCTCGGTGCGGCACACAGTTTTAATCTGCCAGGAAGTTTCACTTTCATATCTTAATGGGTAATTTTGTGGCAGAACACTATAGTTTCTTCTGCAATGTAATACTGCTGATCTTGTGTTACGCTAATTGTTTTCAGTTGAGCACGAAAAAAATGAAAAATTTTCTAACAGTATTGATCTTATTTCGATCTGTTGAATACTCACTCGTTTGGTAAATGCTTTGCGGGAAAGCAGCTCAAAGACAATGAAAAGGAGTTCCTACTTATCTGGTCCCAAATATCATGACAGGGAATATTTCTATTATAGTTCGTATGTAGTTTCTGAAGTTAGACAGATATGTAGAGGTAACGCCACGAAGCAGTATGAAGTAGGATATCTGTTCTAGGGAAGGCGAATGGGAAACTTCTTTATCGAGAAGGTTGTGGAAAGCACTGTGGACCTGTACGGGTAACTAAAATATACATGTCTGGCCAATTCCGTAGTAGTCTTTGATAGTATCCTAACGTTGTTCTCGTGATTGCATGTAGGGTAAATTTCCTGAATCAATATACGAGAAAGGTTATTTAGCAGTTCTACCGCCGTGTTATACATCTCCCCTGCAGATCACGAGAATAAGAAAGATCGCTCATGAAGTGTTTTTCACTACACTTGTAAATGGAAAAGGACAGAGAGTCGTTAATTTTGATACCAAGAATCCTCTTCGATGTACCGACAAAATGGCTTGCGCAGTTTATACGTACATATTTTACATCTGGATGCAGTAAATGGCTGAATGTTACATGTAGCACATTATGGAATAATCGTTATGTTTCATCAACAGCTGATTGAGTTTGTATCAAAAGTATACATGCATTGCCTGTTGTGTATTTTATAACAAACTGTTACAAAGGATATGAAATTGACCGGGTTGTAGTGGCACGCTACTGGGAAATCCTTAGAAGCTCTATGGATACATCGTGTGGAAGGTGATTGGACGGTGTGCCTCTATCGTGGTGAATGGTTTAGTAAGTTTTAACCATCACTTTGTCATTTTTCTTTTCTATTTAAATTGTTTCAGAAATTTTCCCATTACCATTGGTGGTGGTGGTGGTTAGTGTTTAACGTCCCGTCGACAACGAGGTCATTAGAGACGGAGCGCAAGCTCGGGTTAGGGAAGGATTGGGAAGGAAATCGGCCGTGCCCTTTCAAAGGAACCATCCCGGCATTTGCCTGAAACGATTTAGGGAAATCACGGAAAACCTAAATCAGGATGGCCGGAGACGGGATTGAACCGTCGTCCTCCCGAATGCGAGTCCAGTGTGTCATGACCATTGCAGACTTTAATTTATTTGTGTTACGATTAGAGTATTGTACACATCACGACAAAGCTGCAGTGAAGTGCATCGACTCTTCTAATATATTGCGCGTAGAATACGAAGACTCTCCATATATTTGTTTGAGGGGCATACGGATGCTACGTATCATCAAAACTTGTGGTAACTCCTTCGTTTACTTTCTTATCTCTACAATAGTAGTTTTGTAATTTACTTAATAAAAACATTTTGGATTCATGGTGCTCCGCACATTGCATAAATTTCCAGCATCTGTTCTTAGCTCAATATAAAAGTAAGATACAATTATTCACATCCGGTCTGGATGTGAAATAATCCTAACAGGATGTAGAAAACGTGCTGTATCTTTCGATGATGAAATGAGGTGACCGGTTGGATTATAAACTAATTTTCACGTTACATTGTTCATGGAACTTAAGAAAAAAATATATAATTTCGATACCACCGAGCCCGACATCCAAAATGGTGATGTGGCTTGGGTACTGCAATGTGAATAAGCGCAAAAAACGATGAGTTTTCGTATTAAGATTAAACTCTAGTAGTAACAAATGAACGAAAGTAAAGTGTACAATAACAACAACAAAATAACAGCCGAAAGTGAACCTGTCGCTAGGTTCGTCAGCATTATTTAACAGTAATCTGCATTCATACGTACCTACTAAAAGTATTCAAATGTATATCAGAGAGCACTGCATTTAAGATTAATAAATCCGTAAATTACTACTGTGTCGCCAGACTACTCATCATTATGACATTTCTGTAACAAAATAACTCATCGCACAAAATTTTGCTATTTAAACTTGAATACTTCGGCCTCTGCGTTGATACCCACTCTGTCTCTAGATTTCAGTGCCCACAAATGAGAGGAAAATCCTCTCCAGTGAAATTACGATGTTTTACTCAACAAGAAGGCAATACCCACTGTCAACTTAGATACTTCAAGCAGCGAAAAGTCCTTCTCGTGCGACACAAAGCTATATAAGTTATTCCAACACTGCGTTGGTATCAGGATCAGCATCTCAATATACTATTAATTCGTTAATTAAGGTTTCCGTCAGAGTTACATATAACATTTCTGTTAATAACTTTTCCTTCAGTCTTCAACCATTATCTACATTAGAACGTACGGTATTATTAAGAGAACATGAAATACAAATTTTTCAAACGTTTTATATGTACAGATTACATTAGTGCAACAAATCTTTGTGCGTAATAATTTGTAATGTTTCACGGTACGTAATACATTTGTTTTTCAGTAGATCAATAAAACAAATCTTATTTTACTGTATGATGTCTTGGTACATTCGAAATTCGATAGGTGGGTGTCGTTAGTTAGTTATACAAAAATTTATTACGTGTTCATATGCTGTGTCTCTTCAAAGATCATAGGGCTACAACTAAATACACAGATACTGTATTCAGTAAAGTCTCAAACGTATTCGCATTATTTTGTAAATTATTGATATGTCATCAACTAACAGCTTTACTGAAACATGAATCATTTTTGGAACGAGCAGTTAGCTCAATCTTATCAGTAATGTATAAAATAGTGTGGTGACGTCTGTGGCCTTTATCAGTACAGTATACATGTATTTAGTAGAAGCATTAAGATCTCTGAAGAGACGCAGCATATGAACACTTAATAAGCAACTGAGGCGCCTGTCAAAATTTTATGTAGGAACAACTAATGCGTCTATCGAATTATGAATGTATCCAAGACAATTGTACAATCAAAAACTTTTGGTTTATTGATCTGATGCAAAAAAAAACTGAATGTTCTAATATAGGTAATGGTTCGAGAATGAACGAAAATATTAGGAACTAGTCATTAAAAAAATTATTGTATGCAACTCTGTCAGAAACCTCAATTACCTAACTTCAGAAATATGTTTGAGTTCAGTGACAGTTTTTCCACATAGTCTCCTTTTTATTCTTCGTTAACCATAACTCGCAGTGCTATCAGTTCGACCAAAGTGGAAAGTAAATTACGAAGAATAACCCTGGCCCGCGCTGACTACAACCGCCATACAGCAGTGCTGCTCAGTCGATGCTGGAATACTGGTTATTCCTGTTTTAATGACAGTGTCAAAACATGTCGATAAAACTTCTATCGCATGGGACTACTTTTGGGACCGCTATATAGCATGGCCGCATAAAATTCCGCTTTAAAAATAATTTTGCTTGTTATGGGAAAGAAATCGACGTTTTCCGTCGAAAGTGGCTGTCGGTAAAAGATATTATTTGTAGTATTTGTTTGAACTGACACCAGCTACACAGTATAAAAATCAAATTCCAAATATTTTCCGAAACACCACACGATTCTTAGGAGAGACGCTCTTCGTATACACACAATTTGTTGTGTCACATATCAAATGTCACATAGCCTTTGACAGTGAATTGTAAAAAAATTCAAGCTGCATAATTTAGTTTCCATGCAAAATGTATAGCTGACTCGGAGAGCTGTTTTTTAGTTCACAGAAAGGGGATAATATACCGTTTTAAATAACAGGATCATGGTGCAGTTCAAAGTAACGTCTGTGCTGAAGAATGCGTTTACCTACATTATCACTGGACGCGAATTCCTGCGAACGGAATTCTTATTAATGTTTCATAGAACCTTTTCTGTCGGAAGAATAGGAAATTATGAAGATTACGTATCTGAATAACACGCTGAAAGTATTTGCAATGATCTCTACTTTACTTGGGTGGACGGTTTTTTGTTATAACGCCACGCTCTTTAAAATGTAATCAGTAAGAATAAATAACGTAACCATCATCAATGAATTCAACAGAATTAACCTTTGTGAGTTCATTTTTTGCAGACGTTTCGAGGTCAACGATTGCCACAGACGAATAACATGTACTGGTTTGGTGACAATTAGGTATTTAAAATGATTCACGAGTATGTAATAGACATTGTCACAATGAATAATATTTATCTATGCTTCATGTTTGTCGCGCATTACCAGATGTCAAACATTCTTTATTAAATAACAGAATATCCATATTGGACTACAATAGGAAACAACCTAGAAAAATATTTTCGCTGACATTCACATTTTGTAGGACGCAGAACGTACGTAACACGTTAAAACATCGATAAACATTCTAAAACTATCACGGAAAATGCTTAACGTACTATGCTTGCTGTGTGTGATAGGAGAAAATTTCTGTAAGTAAATTTGTGAATTGTCGTGTCTTGCTCTGGTATATATCAACTTCGATAAATTCCTACAGAGCCCCTGCCCACCGAATGATACATCACTTCTTATGTCGTTTAGCCGTTAAAAGGTTTTCCGATCTCTGTCCTCATTGCTGCATTTTATCGTTTGCAATATGTAATATTTAGCGCTTGTCTTAGGTTAATGTGCTTCTGTCTGCGATTTACAGTGCGATTTTTTACTTTCAGCAGGAATTTCTTTTCCGCTACCTATAGATTATTTTATTTATTTGTGTATAAAGCGTCCCGTCTCCATATTTAACGCAGTCTTTTAGAAGACATCTATTGTTGAATAATATTTAGAAATGTGTCATTCGTGGCCTTATTATTTAGTGTTCCTTACTACGTGACACACACACACACATCATATCACATCACAGTAAAAGCGCCTGCGAAGAGGGTAACAACGTCCATAGCCGTGAACTACGCCACGTTATTGGTATCATGCATTTTATATAACCACGAAGGATAAAAATAGATTGCAAGAAAATTGTAAGTAATAAAAGACTTAGTTATTTATTTTTTGTTCACCCACATATATTTCAGAACCTTCTACATGGCATGTATTATATTACTACCTTACATAAAAGCAATTTTTTGACGATAATATCACAGTTTGTCAATGTTCAGAGTTTTCTGATTGTTTGTACTCTCAGTTAGTGTGTTATAAAATGAAATAAATTAACTGTAACTAAATTTATTCCACGCAAGTAATATCGTTTCTTCAAACAAAGACAGACTTGGAATTGTTCATGCTCTATGGAGAACGTTGCATGTTGATAACTGCTGATACTCCGCGCATTACACGCCCGTACCACCACAGTCTCCTCTCTCTAATCAGGACCACGATGTCTATCAACTTGTACAAGTCCTGCTATTTGCGGTTTTTCCTTTTTCTCCAGTCGTCTCAATCCTTCACTGGACCAAATATCTGCCTCAGAAAAACATTTTCAAAAGTTAGGAGTTTTCTTCCTGCCGCGCGGGATTAGCCGAGCGGTCTGAGACGCTGCAGTCATGGACTGTGCGGCTGGTCCCGGCGGAGGTTCGAGTCCTCCCTCGGGCATTGGTGTGTGTGTTTGTCCTTAGGATAATTTAGGTTAAGTAGTGTGTACGCTTAGGGACTGATGACCTTAGCAGTTAAGTCCCATACGATTTCACACACATTTGAACATTTGATTTGAGTTTTCTTCCTATTTTTTGTGACACAGTCCAAATCTCTGCTCCGTATACGACGACAAGTTGCGTTACTGTCCTGTAGATCCTAATCTTCATGGATCACGACATAAGCCGGGATTTAAGTAGCTTTCCGAACTTGAATTCTTGCTATTATTTCCTTGTTCACGTCTTCCCTTTCAATAACTAATGCTGAAAGGTATTTGAACTCTTTTACCCTTTCAACAATTTTACCATCCACATCTAACGATCTGTCATCGATCTCTCTGCCCAGTAACAAGTATTTGGTCTTATCCATGTTCATCTTCAAATATGTTCCCATTGTTTCTTCCATTAGAGCTTTTGCCATCCGAACCACATCTTGCTTATTCTGTGCTAATTTAAAACTACATCATCCGCAAAGGACAGGGTGCTGATCCTTCTACCAGCTGTATTTCTGTATGTACCTACGGCACATTAATTTTCTGCAATAATTCTTCAATGTGGAACATAGACAGGCCAGCAGGGCGACGTGGCAACAGCGTGATCCTATATTCTTTTATGAAAGTTGTCGTCAATAGCCGAAAACAGTGCATACACAACAATGACAATCATATATATAATATTAGAGCTAAAAATGATGTCATCTATCAAGTACTTTGCTTTAGGAAGCACAGATAAGGGTGAATTTGTACCCATAACATTGTTATCGATTACTCGTTCTTGAAGGTCTAGCAGGTAATCTCAAATACAAACTCCTGTTCTACAGAAAATTATGTTAACTTAAAGTGTCGAGCCTAAACAATATGACCATCTGCTTAATAGCTTGCTTTTCTGTCTTTGGAAAGAAATAAATGGCTAATTCTACGTGTCAGGTTCAAAAAAATGGCTCTGAGCACTATGGGACTCAACATCTTAGGTCATAAGTCCCCTAGAACTTAGAACTACTTAAACCTAACTAACCTAAGGACATCACACACACCCATGCCCGAGGCAGGATTCGAACCTGCGACCGTAGCAGCCTCGCGGTTCCGGACTGCAGCGCCAGAACCGTACGGCCACCGCGGCCGGCCTACGTGTCAGGGGTCCGATGGTTTGTTCGTAGGTTTTGTAGGTATGTGGCATCAGATGTCTACGCACAGGTCATGTAATTCGCGTAAATAACGGGCCGCTGATTGGCGTACGTGGTGACAGCGCCCGATAGCGACCCAGGTGTGTTCCGTAGGCTTTACATCACTGAGTTCACTACAATGCTCCTCAAACCACTGTTGTACGGTTCTGGCAACGAAACGACCAGCGGCCTAGTGTAATAAAAATGTGATTCAGCCGAAGAGCTGACTTGTTTCCATTGATAAACTGTCGAGTCCCGATGGTTCTGTGCCCACTGCAATCGTAATTCACATCTAAACACTTAGGGGCAATCCGCTGCGGAACCCCATGTTCAACAACGTGCGATGAACGGTGTGCTCTGAAACACTTGGGCGTGTACCAGAATTGTGCTCTTTCGGCAGAGATGCTACAGATCACCATCCATTCTACTTTACAGGGCAGACAAGCCTCCGAACCCCACATTCTATGACGAGTCGTGTACGTCCAATCGTTTAGCGCCTAATGGTAAATTCACTCTCCTAATACCCTTTTCCCTAGATGCTTACGACAGTAGCACATTCGACCACCTCCGCCTTTTTCGAGATACTCGTTCACAGGCTCTGCATAATAATAATCTGCCCTGTATCAAAGTCACTTACCTGAATGGATTTCCTCATTTGCAGCTCATATCTTCGCTAGGATGATTCCCCTTCCCTGTCTGCTCCGATTACATACTTCCGTTACCACGTCACGTGCCCGCAACGCCATCAGGCAGCATCCAATGGTGTGGTTGGCTGTAGTCATAATTTTCTGGCTTATAAGTCTAAGATACAAATGTTTGTCGTCTTCTTTTCTGCAGTGGTACGTTTATTTTGTCATAATCATACAATAAACGAGCTGACAGAGAGCTGTGCGAATGACTGGTATGTAGCTTTCGATGCATTTAAAAGATATGACTGATGTTTTAACTCAGTAACGAAGTGACACGTGCAACAATACTATCAATTAACGAGCGTATTAACCATCAAAAAAGCTACAGACAATACGATATAAAAACTAACATGAGCTATTCTTCTCATCAGCTAATGGCGTTATGTCGTTCATTTTAATTGCTACCTTCTTAAAAAAAGAACCATTGCAATGCGATGTTTGTGCCTCTCTTCCTACAGAAAATACTTCCTATTCCTCATAAGTGTCTTACAAAAAATACAATTATTAGCATCCGAGGTACCACAGTTGCTGTTGTACGTAGAGAAGATGAAGAATATCAGATCAAATTTAAAGTAATTCTGCCACTTATGAATAAATATTATGGGCTTGTTTTTAAAACGATAGTGTTCGTTTACTAATTACCTATACCTTAATTTTCTGTTACGTCTCTTATGTTAAATTTCCGTGAAATCTGTGTAGAAAATGTAATTATGGACGTTTAATTTTTTTCAATATAGTAGACGCAAATGTTCTAACATTTTAAGATGACATACTCTAAAACAATTTTTGTACTTAACAATGTTACTCTTTTTGCAAACATGTGCATAAGAAGTTTTGTCTGCAGATCCAGAGAGAGAAAGACATAACATTTCCATTTTGAATTCATATACTCCCGAGTATCTATTTTAACTCTCTTGAGAACGAAACGTAAGAAAATTTCAGAATCCGTTACACTCCACACTACGCTGTTACGACGTTTGTACGGTAAGTTTTCCTGTACAGCTTTCTTTGACAGCAAGCAGAGACTAAAAATATACGAATTACTTTCAGGTAAGTAACAGATGTACTTTTCAGTAGATGTAACACTACACTTGGAATATTTATGGAGTAGATAATTGCAACAGAGGTGCAATACCTAAAGAAGCGCCGATCTTCATCGATTGTTTAAAGAACAGCGACTGTTCTGCCTTGCAGATAGATTATGGCTGCGGTTGCCCAGTTTATAGATCTTCCAACTTCACGAAAATGCTGACTTATTGTTTTGATCTGTAGCTGTCTACACATAGTAACCAGTTATAAGATGTTCAAAAAACAGTCTTAATTTTAATTCTTTACATTATCACTAGTTTCGGTCTTTCACCAGTCAGTTGATGCCTTGGTACATATGTTTGCTATTATGTCGTAAACCAGTAGGCTGAAGGATGAAAGGTTCAAATGCAAAGTAGAGTAAATTTAATGGATAATATAAGAATTTTTTAAAAAATTATCTGAATGTAAGTAACACATATGTGTCATTTTTTAGGTGTGATGATCTTGGCGTTTACAGAAGCATCGTGATATATGAAGCAGGTAATTGCTTAAAAATACTCAAAATGCTCCGTCGCATAACAAAATCAGCTTCTAAATGCTACGTTTACGTTTTCAGCAACCATCACTTCTACCTTCAGTCAGGTAAAAGGACGTAACACATAGAGCAAGAACCAGACTTATATTCTAATCTATGCACATCCAATTTCTAGTAACACAATACTTGTACGCTTTTGTATCTTTGTAACTAAGGAAGATTTACAGCCCATTCTCAAGAAAAATGCTAACAAAACTCGAAATTAGTGTTGAGCATAATGACTGGTCTTTTATTTGTTAGGATACTTTATATGCGCAGTAATCTGCATATTAAACAATTACCCGTGTTTGCATATTAAGCCTGTCAACACATTTCAAAACTGCATTGAATTCGCTGCCCCTGAGTAATTGTCCGCCAACAGTGTCACTGGCAGTCAGTACTCTGAGATAAACATGTTGGGACCGATGAGAAAATTGTGTCATATAAAACCAGTCAAAAGGCTCGACAAAAAAGGCTACATGAAGTTAGTAAAAAGTTCTCCCGGCCATTAATGTCGGATTTCCCAAATCGGAGCCCTATTTCTCCTTCACGCAACTCCTAAATTCTCAGCCGGCCATTGTGGCCGAGCGGTCCTAGGCGCTTAAGTCCGGAACGGCGCGACCGCTAGGTCGCAGGTTCGAATCCTGCCTCGGGCATGGATGTGTGTGATGTCCTTAGGTTAGTTAGGTTTAAGTAGCTCTAAGTTCTAGGGGACTGGTGACCTCAGATGTTAAGTCCCATAACGTTCAGAGTCATTTGAACCATTTTTTTAACTAAATTCTCACATTGTAAAATATAGCCGTTCTGGCTTTTCCGTCTAGCAAAAACCCTCGTCAACTTCGTGAATCGAGCTCAGGTCAACCAGGTGGCATTTAAAGACACTGATCAGAGAAGGAGGCAGCGACAAAAATGTTTGACTTTAGGAACAGGAAAATCATTTTGGCTTGTCGAACACGAATTTCGCAAACTTTTCGGAAGTAAACTACAATAAACTGAGCTGTTTCAAGGCAAGGAAGTTCGTTGCTCAACGTGTTTTTTTATGTCATGGTCAAAATTAACACAATTTTCAAGAAAAGATTATCTGTAGAATATTTCACTTTTAATTGGTTGTAATAAAACACTGATATATAGTACTGTGTGATGAACTACAAAAGAGCAATTTATGCTAGAGAACTCGGCTGCAGCTTTCGAATGAAACTAAACAGCGGTTTCCCAACGTCGACCATGTTTCAGAAACTCATCCATAATTTCAAATCACTTTAGGTAGACTTTTTAGATATTACAGTATTACTGTCGGAGTATGGAGACATTTAAGCAGTCAGATGGATTTCTGAATGAGAAAATTGACGTTAATGATAGGAAAGTACGGGCTACATGTCCTGCGGCTCACTCTGCCGCAGAGACCAACGAAATGACACTAATTACGAATCGTAATTGGCCCACTGGTTTAACTTCCACTCGCTGTCAACTTTCCGTGGAGCGGGAACCGACCGGGGGGCTGTCTAATTAAAGAAGGAACATCACGAGATTAGTTTTTAATGGGACGCGTTGCGTAAGGAATTAAAGTGGGGGAGGGCCTCTCAAACTCGTTTTCTTTTTCCTAATTTTTGTTTCGTGAACAGTCCATCTAGTCAGAGCTCCACTGCGAACGCAAATCCGGCAGACCATAAAAGAGCAAGTGAAGGGGCGCTCCACTGGCTACGTGATGGGAGGGTTTAACGGCGGCGAGACGTGTACTTCCACAGTTTAGTCGCATCGTAGTTGTGAGGCCGCGGGAGCCTAATCACAGTTGTCTGGATAATGCGCCTCCCTTCCGTGCACCGTTTCACTCCTCTTCAGTTGGTCCCTTTTCCCTGCTGTTCGGCGAAAGCACTGGTTTGAGGAGGAGTGACAGCGCACGTCGTAAACATTGTTCGGCAAAAGTTTGATCGGCTGTGTCGTGATGAAGGGGTTGGTGGTGAAGACCCAGCACCTCCGAATACTACCAATCACTGATGAAGGGGTTGGCGGTGAAGACCCAGCACCTCCGAATACTACCAATCACTGGGCTGTGACGCGCGGGTTGCGTACCTTGAAGGGGGCTACTGCGAAACGAGTCTGCGAATACGTTCCGTGCTGTTGGTACCACATTTATGTGAGGCAGGGAGGGGGGTGGGGCACTTACTGTACTAGAGTTACTTGCCCCTTTCTTACCTCGGGCAAGAACGTTGCATGGGAAGAATAATTGTTGATAAGCTTCCATAGTCAATCTTATTTTATCTTCATTGACTTTACGTTTGACATGCGCTACGTGATCAAAACTGTTCGGACGCTCTCACATAATGCGGGATTGACCACTACATGTCACGAGAGCACGAGTGGCGGACCCACCTATACAAAAGGAGGCAGGGAGTATTGCATTGTCGGTAGAGAGGCAGAATAAGTTGTTCAGGAGAGCTCAATGTCTGCGAAGGTGGGCAAGTCACTGGATGTCACCTTAGCAACAAATCCGTCAGGCACGTTTCAACTCTTCTATGGCGGCCACGTCGACTGGTGGTGACGTAACTGTGACGTGGTGACGTGACTGTGACGTGGAAACGCGAAGAAACAACTGCAGCTTAACTAAGACCGAGCAGATTTCATGTACTGATTCCGAGCTTTGCGGAACGTCGTTGTAAGAAATCGCATGAAATCGGCGTAAGGATTCACTCGTTAGTTCCAAAGTACTACCAGAAGTCTAGCTAGCACAAAGACTATTGCTAAGGTGCTAAAACGAATGGGGTGCTAATAGTTGAGCAGATCCTTATAAGCCACACCTTTCTTTAGTCAATTCTAAGCGGCACGTGAGATGGTGTAAAGTGCACGCCTCTGGGCAGTGAATGACTTGAAGTGAGTGATTTGGAGTGATGAATCACGCTATACTCTGTTGAAATCCCATTGAAGGTTATGGATTTGGATGACTGGAGTACGGAGGAGTGGTGTTACGGCATGGAGGTGTTTTTAGTCATCAGCGTCTGATTCTCTTACTGTACTTAAGAAAACGCTAAATGGGAAAGGATATAAACACATTTTATAGAACTGTGTATTGTGTACCATAGAAGAACAGTTTTGAGATGATGACCATGTGTATCAGCATGAAAACGCACTGTTTCAGAAAGCAGCATCTGTGAGGCAACGGTTTGTGGTTAATTACATTCTTGAAAGCAACTGGTCTATCCAGAGCCCCGATCTGAATTCAGTGGAATATCTCTGAGAAGAGTCAGAACATCGATTTCGTTCCAGACCCCAGCGTCCACGTCCGGTGGTATCGGCTCATGAGGAAGAACTGTTTGCCATTTCTCCACAGTAATTCGGACACTTTATTGAAATTGTCGCCAATAGAGGTCAAGGCGTCATAAAGGTGAAGTGTGGATCCACTCCATGTCACTGTCCGAAAATGGGTGGGACGGGTTTGAACAGACAATGTACGTAGGAGTAAGCAATATGTTAGTTGACTCATCTAGGAGCATGGCTCTCTAAATTTCAATGGTAGAACACGTCGTCATGTTGAACGCCTTCCTTTTACTGTCTATCACTGTAGCAATACATAAAAAAAAGTGACGAAACGCGCTGCTCGTTTTTGTCGAACAAGAGTTTTGTAAGCTGATTACCTCCATTGTGGGTGGACTAGAGGTCTAATGAATCTGTGTGCCATATGCCTTTCCTACGATTACTTTTATGTGGTCGTTCTATTTTAAACTGCTCCGTACAGTACTCTCTGGTTTTCAGTGACCGTAACAGTTTCCCTGATTGTTTGGCACTCGTGTAATAGAATAATAATGCATTTACCAGTTATTAATGCGCAAAGCTTAACATTTATTTTCGTGATCTGCTCCTGTTAGATAACTCACGCACATCTAATGATGAACTTTCTTCTGGGGGAAAATTGCTCTTGCTTTCCACAGAGTAAATTCTGCGACTGCTCCTGTTCTTGCTATTTTCATTTATAAATGACCTGCTTTATACTGTTATGGCATAAATATTGCGCCCTACTGATGATGCAAGTATCATACTCAAGCCCATAAAAACTGTAACAACGAAAGGAGTACGAAATGAAATATTAAAAAAATATTATTTATAGGTTCTCGGTGCACTATCTACACTTAATTTAGAGAAAAAATACCACAATTCATTCGTTTCTGTTCACGGAAAGATTTATCCCCGTCAATAATAACACAACACGGGGGAGAGGAAATGAATAAATATGATTGTTTAACATTCCTGGGTGTGTATGTTCATCAGAACGCGAAGGGTAAACCAGATGTTATTCACCTCTCACTTACTTTGCACAAATATAGTCATAGAAGTCTTATGGAATAATTTTCTCGAGCAATTACACATACACATAGACGTTAAGTATTTATTGCAAAGAAACGTTCCGTATGGCTGACGCCCTCTATTTAAAAAATTTGCCGCAGTAACAACGGCCGGCCGGCCGAAGTGGCCGTGCGGTTAAAGGCGCTGCAGTCTGGAACCGCAAGAAGGCTACGGTCGCAGGTTCGAATCCTGCCTCGGGCATGGATGTTTGTGATGTCCTTAGGTTAGTTAGGTTTAACTAGTTCTAAGTTCTAGGGGACTAATGACCTCAGCAGTTGAGTCCCATAGTGCTCACAGCCATTTGAACCATTTTTTTGAACAACGGCTGCAAAATACTTTTACTGTCGTACGACTTTTCTTTTGAAGCATGAGACACAATTCAAAAACAATAGCTGTATTCATAAATAAAACAATAGGAACAAAACATAATGTCAAGTATACAGAAATTAATTTTACTCTTGCACTGGAAGGACCATAGCATGCTGACATAAAAATGCTATTCAATCTGTATATTGAGCAAGCAGTAAAGGAAACAAAAGAAAAATTTGGAGTAGGAATTAAAATTCATGGTGAAGAAATAAAAACTTTGAGGTTTTCCGACGATATTGTAATTCTGTCAGAGACAGCAAAGGACCTGGAAGAGCAGCTGAACGGAATATACAGTGTATCGAAAGGAGGATTTCAGATGAACATCAACAGAAGCAAAACGAGGGTAATGGAATATGGTCGAATTAAATGAGGTAATGATGAGGGAATTAGTTTAGCTAATGAGATACTTAAAGTAGTAAATAAGTTTTTCTATTTGTGAAGCAAAATAACTGATAGTAGTCGAAGTAGGGAGGATATAAAATGTGGAGAGCCTATGGCAAGGAAAGCGTTTCTGAATGAGAGAAATTTGTTAACATCGAGTGTAGATTTAAGTGTCAGGAAGTCTTTTCTGAAAGTATTTGTATGGAGTGTAGCCATGTATAGAAGTGAAACAAGGACGTTAACTAGTTTAGACAAGAAGAGAATTGAAGCTTGGGTAGATCACGTAACTAATGAGGAGGTATTGAATAGAACTGCGGTGATGAGGAATTTGTGCCACAACTTCACTAGAAGAAGGGATCGGTTGGTAGGACATGTTCTGCGGCATCAAGGATCACCAATTAAGTATTGGAAGGAAGCGTGAAGGGTAAAAATCGTAGAGGGAGACCATGAGATGAACAGACTAAGTACACTGAGACGGATGTAGGTTGCAATAATTATTCGGAGATGAAGAAGCTTGCACAGGATATAATAGGATGGAGAGCTGTATCAAACCAGTCTCTGGACTGAAGACCAGAACCAGAACAACAACAACAAAAATATTTGACAATCTCCCTTGCAAATTAAAGATGCTGCAAGATAATGAAAGTTTTAAAAACAAATTAAAATAAATTCTGTTTGAAAACATACAGAATGTAGCTGGTGGTTTACATTTGCCATATTTTGTTACAGATTAAAATTCTTAACAATGTCCAGTTATATAAGTGGCCAGTTTGTCGCTATGATTTCACAGAGAAAATGCATCTAATTTAAAAAGCTAGTGATACGTTGCAGATCATGGCGAGCTGCCAAAAACAACCAAACTAAACTGTTGAGGGTCAACTGCCAATCCTTGCACTAAGCTTCGATCCTCTACAGATATTTCTGCATTTCGATATAATTCTCTATAACTGTAATCTCTCTGCATACGTCAGCATCATCCGGGAACAGCCTCACGGAGCTTCGACATTATGCCATCACACACACACACACACACGCATGTGTAATGCCTGACAAAAAGAGTGAAGCACCCAGAAGGAGAAGAGGAAACGAAATGAAATCTCAAGAACTGATAGGATATGTGACGTTATTTCAATGATTAGAAAATCGAGCTAAATTTTCAAAGAACTTGGAAATAAGACACCGATCGTCAGTATGACGTTGCCCCCGTTTTAGAAGCACACTCTGATTCGGTTCGGAATGGTGCCATAAAGCCGTTGTATCGCTTCTGAGGCAAGCTGTCCCACAACTGTTGTAACTTGTCCTCGATATCCTGGGTACTGGTACTGGGACGGAGTTCACATATTAGTTGATCCCTTATATGTTCTGTTGGGACCAGGCCTGGGTATCTAGTTGGTCGTGGGAGTAACTCAACATCACTCAGACAGTTCATACGATCCATGGAGACAAAATCGCTGTGCCTGCGTTATTAAGAAGTGCAATGGATTGCTCTGTACTTGTTAATAACATGGGCACACCGTTTTCGTATTTATTTCCCAATTCCAAGCCCTAGACTTTCAATAAATTTGTCCTTCCTGGACGGGAATATACGGAACGTATGAGCGCAGGTAGTGGCAAAAGAACGTAAACATATGGAAGTTTGGGTCTGGCCGTGATTCGCACACGGTTAGGAAAGGCGGGTAGGCGACCGCCCGCGTAAAACGGGAAATCCGGATTCGAGTCGTGGTCTGGCACAAATTTCCATTGTCGCCATCCATTCTAATATACAGCCGAAGGTGGTTCATACTCGCAGCTGCGAATACATTTCGTGTAGTTCCTAGAGACACGTGGCATATGTGGACAAGCATTGTCCTGCTGAAAAATGGCAACACCCTGCTGTCGCGTGAGTGATAACGTATGGTGATGCAGAATATCCTGCTGTGCAAGGACACACAGAATGTTACAGAGAGTCCATTACTCGTCCTCGGATGGCAGACGCAAATGTGATAGGCTTACGATGTGCTTTGTGCACAATACGGCGATCGTCCCTTGTGACAGTCAGCCCTGGTCGGCTAGAACCTTGACGACGAGTATGCCTGCCCTCTGGTTCTCAGACAGCCGAACATCTGGCGCATAAATACAGGGTGTACATAAAGTGCGGGAACGCTTTCAATTATTTACTGCACAAGAACCAAACATTGTACAGATATCATACACATGTCATTTTGAAGAGAAACTCTGAAAGTTTTTTTTTTCATGTATACTGTCACAGCGTAGTTTGGTAATTTGCCGATAGTTAGCGCTAATCGCAAACATGGCGAGTTCGGGTGCGGAGCGAGCTTTCTGTGTATTGGAGTTCGACAAAAACAAGTGTGCTACAGCTGTTCAACGGATGTTTAGATCCAAGTAGGGTAAGGAGCCACAGACAAGGAAAGCAGTTTACCAGTGGTGCAACAAATTCGTTACGACGGGTTGCTTGTGCCCGGCAAAGAGAAGCGGACGTCCCAGTGTGAGTGAAGTGGATGTGGGGCGCGTACGAGAGACATTCGTAAGGAGTCCAAAGAAGTCGGTGCGTCGTGCATTCCGTGATGCCTCAAATGCAATCGGACTCTCCATTCATCTTTCAGCAGGATGGGGCTCTACCCCATTTTGCCGGCCGGGGGTGGCCGAGCGGTTCTAGGCGCTACAGTGTGGAACCGCGCGACCGCTACGGTCACACGTTCGAATCCTGCCTCGGGCATGGTTGTCTGTGATGTCCTTAGGTTAGTTAGGTTTAAGTAGTTCTAAGTTCTAGGGGACTGATGACCTCAGCAGTTAAGTCCCATAGTGCTCAGAGCCATTTGAACCATTTGAACCATCCACCCCATTTTCATCGAGAAGTTCGTGGGTACCTGAAGACGGAGCTGCCGCATCGATGGATCGGCCGTGCCACAGAAGGGGACAGCTGTTTCATGCAATGGCCTCCCAAATCACCAGATCTCACTCCGTGTGACTTTCTTCTGTGGGGACACATTAAAGATCTGGTACATGTCCCGCCTCTACCACGTGATGTAGCAGAGCTCCGGGAGAGAATACGGGAAGCGACTGCCACAGTCGACGATGTCGACTGGGACGGGTGTGGCAAGAATTCGATTACCGTATTGACGTCTGCCGGGTCACTCATGGTCGCATATCGAATGTTTGTAAGAAAAAACTTTCAGAGTTTCTCTTCAAAATGCAGTATGTATGATATCTGTACAATGTTTAGTTCTTGTGCAGTAAATAATTGATAGTGTTCCCGGACTTTATGTACACCCTATAAATATACTGGACGATTCGACCAGCCGTCCTAACGGAGACCAACAATATAGGTGCTTATAACGCTGCCTTACACGAGTGCGCGGCATCTCCTTATCCTTCACGGCAGTCACTCAACATCTGACGCTGTTCATCCCCTAGTACACCCTATGAGGTGTGGCAACAATTCTAAACACGAACAGCACTAAAGCACTCCGATAGCTGTTCCATCTCTCACAGAGAATTTATATACCTGCCGATGTTGTACACGTGTACGTTGTCTCCTGAGTGCATCACTTTTTTTTGTCAAGCAGTGTATAAGCAAATATTACCGAATGTTCGGCCGTTATGGTAGCGAGACAGGTAAGCTGCACATATCGAGCAAGTCATAGACTTTATTCAGTACACACATAACAAATACGCGTTTTGCATACTGAAGACTCATTTTTTTCTTGGACGCATTGTGCCAGAACTAATTTAAAAGTCATTCAAAAATCTGATTTTGAGCTAGGTTTTCGGGTGGTACCGTGGGTTGTAGCGCGTTTGCCGGAACTGGGTATTCCTCTCGAACATTACCCAGCACCACATCTCCTGGTATTTGTATGAAAGTCCCCTATTGTTTATGGCTCGTTACTCGAACATTACCTTCTAACCAGGAAATTAATGTAGACATCTTCTCCTTGTTTCCCATGGTACAAGCCTACAGTGACAACGAGACGAAACAAAAATAGGCAACACGAATGATTTGTCCAGAACTGAATTTGTTTACATATGTTTGCAGGTCCCTATCAAACTGTTACATTTTACAAAACATGAACCTTAATTTGACAAGAAGCTATTCCTATCCTTCGTGTAGCTGTAACATGTAGTACTGTAATTATGCTTTTTTTGAGATTGTCGGTTCATATTTCTGTAGCATTAGTGTTGACTAACGATCTTGCTTCCGAAGTGTTGCCTTTCCCAGAAAATCAGTACTCAAAGAGATTTACAGAGTATGTAGCTCACACATTTATTTCTGGATTGGTGTAGTTAGTACTAATTCGTATAAGCAGTATCCACCGGCAGACTAGTTAACTGTGCTAGCTGTCCCTGTGTTGAGAGCAAGATAGGAACAATAATTAGATCCATGATCTGCAAAAAAAAAAAAAAAAGTCTCTGAGCACTATGGGACTTATCATCAGAGGTCATCAGTCCCCTAGAACTTAGAACTACTTAAACATAACTAACCTAAGGACACGCCCGAGGCAGGATTCGAACCTGCGACCGCAGCGGTCGCGCCGTTCCAGACTGAAGCGCCTAGAACCGCTCGGCCACTTCGGCCTGCCATGAATTGCATTAACAGTTCATTTGTTGATCAATGATTAAAAATTCCTTACTGGAAACGTGTAAATTTGTCATACAAACACTACAGAATGTAATGACGTTCATTAGTTTACTAACAAGCAAAATTTTTATTTTGAGATATCTTCAGACGGAAGAATTCCACCATAATAAAGCTAACTATTTTCTACGATGTCATCAGCAAAACGTGAGGCAAAAAATCAGATAAACAGCTGTGAGAATCGCTATGCTACTGGTAAAAGTTACGCAGTACAGGCTCAAAATCATAGCCTGGCATAAATATTGCAAAATCCCGTATACAATTATTTTATTTGGTAGACATCAGAGTGGCAATGGTCCGCCCCGGTAGCTGAGTTGTCAGTGCCACGGAAGAGCCCAGGCTCGATTCCCGGCTGGATCGGAGATTTTTCTCCGCTTAGGGACTGGGTGTTGTGTTGTCCTAATCATCGTCATTTCATCCTCATCGACGCGCAAGTAGTCGAAGTGACGTCAGCTCGAAAGACTTGCACCAGGCGACCGGTCTACCCGACGGGAGGCCCTAGCCACACATTTACATTTTAGAATGGCAATGTATCAAAAGCTTGAAAGGCGAACATTTTCGGCTAAGATTAACTGTGATTTTTATGAATATCAACTGAAAATTTAAATTATTGCAACCAGTCACTGCGCTGTGGGAAGATGTATAACTGTGACTGGTTACAGTAATTTTTATTTTGAGTTCATGTAAAAAAAACTTGTCGATTGTCCGGTAGCACTGAATTCATCTGGCTCCCTCAATCGTTAAAGTATCGTGTGTGATGAATGCTAGTTGGGTTCCAGATGATCGACGTGTTTCGTAATCCGTGATGGTTTCGTTGGAGAAGGTGATTTTATTCGAGTTAGGTTATTATCTTTGGATGCAATAAAATAAAACGGTAATTCAGTGGATCAACTTTGTTCTGTTTGTGATTATGAGCGTCGTTTTTGAGCCAATAAAGAGCTTTCTGCAACCTATAACTGTCTTTTAATGTTAATGGAATAGAATTGTCTTCAGTGATGAGTCCCGCTCCGAACCGAGCTCCGATGACCAACGAAGACCAATCTGTCACCGGCCATACGGACGATAACCCGGAGTGACGGTCTGGGTTGCTATTTGTTTCTTTTTACAGCCGGACCACTTTAGTGGCACACTCACACCACAGTCATTTGTCGACTGTATTCTATGCCCCGTTTTGTTGCCTTTCATGGTTAGCCACTCTGGACTTAGATTTCAGCAAGATAATGCCCGTCCGCGCATGGAGAGAGTTTTCTTGTCTTGGTGCCTGCCAAACACCACCTTGGCCAGCAATGCAGCTGGATCTCTCACCAACTGAGAACGTCAGCAGCATTACGGGCATGATCCTCCAACCATCTCGGGATTTTGATAATCTAACGGCAAGTTGGGCAGAAGTTGGCACGATAGCCTTCAGGAGGAACACCCAGTAACTCCATCTATGCCAAGCCGAATAAGTGCTCATAAGGGCCAGAGGCGAACCAACGCGTTATTGATTTACTTTACGCACCCACGCTCTCACTCTCTCTCTCTCTCTCTCTCTCTCTCTCTCTCTCACACACACACACACACAAACACACACACACACACACACACACACACACCATCAAGCAAATAAACATACAAAAAAAAGCACACAACAACGACGCCCACAAAGCAATGGTTTCCACAGATGCTGCAAAATAACTGTATGCTAACGTGAAGCATATCTTGTGAAATAAGTGGGCGAGGATTTAAGACATGGGTAGAATGTTAACAACGTTACAGAATTGGAAATTTATTCCACTGTCCATTTGATTGTTCACTTTTTATTTTCTACGAAAAATGTTATGTTTCCATTAATACAGCCAGCGCTATTGTTTTTAAATTTGTGCATAAAATATTCTTTGATTAAGAAGTCAGTTATGTAACTTTCCTTACTCGTAGGTGATCCTATTTCCTCGTTCGCAGTGAATTCTAAAAGGCAGATAAGAAAACCAACTATTGTAATACGTTGGCATGTTTAAGCGCCCACTATCAGCCTCAATATTTCTGAAACTTCTTTATTAACGACCCACTCGTTCTGAGACTTCTCGGTTCATTTTCAAAAACTCAGAGCATTAATTTAATCTAAACGTTACCAACAGGAATGTCAGACCAAATATATGAATGATTTAGAACGACGTTTCACTTGATCATGCGGTATCCTGAATTCTGCCATGCTTTTTAATTTTTTTAAATTTTTTTATGCTAATATGTACGTACTTCAGCGATAATTTTGACTCCGTTGATTCTTGGAATGCTGCTGAATCGACCCAATGAAGCAATAAATAAGATTCATTACAAAATATAATTTTCAATGACGATGGAATGAAGGGAAGGAATAAATGAACGAAGTTTTTAGGTTTAGATAATCAGGAACGTAATCAGTCATGGACGTATTGCAGCTTTCGTTGGCGTGTTTAAAGTAAACCATACAAAAAATAAATCATTGTTCTCTCCATCAGACTCAGCAAAAGCCGAAAGTAATGCTTAAGTACAACTAAAGCGAAATCACGGACAAGAAATAAAGATTTATGCTTTAAATTACGTCATAACTAAACCTCTATTATTATTCTGCTAATAGCTAATAATCACTGACTTTTATGAGAACATAACAAAAAAGTCAAGTAGTAACATATCTCTCTTATACCAGCTACGAGGGTTAAATTACCTCTGCAGAAGAAATACTGCATTACTCCGTACAAAACTGAGAACAGTAGCTAATTTTGTAGTTAGGAAGTCGTAACATCTTGAGATGTGCGCTATGACAGCAGTGAGGAATCTGTATTATTTATGTGTTTACATGCGTGTAATATGGTGGGGTAAGAGTAATTTACCGCATGTAACCACAGACATAATATACAAAGTGCACAGTTAACCATTATCCTGTTTCCAGGGGCACAGAAACTTTCCGAGTAAGTAATGCTGTGTTGCCAAGAGGAAAAAAAGGTCCCTGTGATAGGCGCCGTGACTTACGGCCTCGAGACATTCTGCTGCGACTTTTTCGGCGTTCTTCAGGTGGTGTTCTGAAATATACTATGGTAAATTGCTTACAGTGACGGAGAGAGTGAATTCTTAGACTTTCATAAAGGACACTGTTTACCACAAATAGCAATACTAAACAATTCTTTCATCTCTAGTGGAATGTGCTGCCTTCCTCCCCTGGAATTACATACTTAGTACTTCAACAACGAAATCGTACAAATGTCGGAGTAACACGATCTTCAAGAATTGTTTACATTGTGTTTGATCGTTACTAGGGCTAGTTACGTTTAAAAAGGTCGTTCGTAACATCACTTTTTGGAGGTAGAGCACCACCACCACAAGGAACTTTCACAACAAGCGCAATAAAGAACCGAAAACTAGCGTGAACAGCAACAAATGTGTTATCTGGAAGTGAAGAGCTATCTTAAGATGAAATTATCGGTTCGAAGCCGGAAACGGCGCTGTTTGTATAAGTAAATAACATTGTCAATGGTGGCTCGTTGCTGTTTTCTTCGTCGCAAGAATGAACCTGTGTTTTTTATACAGTCACTGTCTCAAAATGTCGGTTTCGACGAAATAGTAAAAAATAGCTTTCTTGTTTTTCTTAAAAAAAACTCAGGAGTTGGACGCAGAAAGGTCAGAATTTTATGAGCAGTGGAAACCGCAGAATACCATTCGAGAATTACTTCAATGTAATACTGCAGAAGAAGGGTAGATCCTCAAATACAGAAATACTAGCAACAAAAAAAAAGCAAAAAGAAACTAAGAATTAGGTCTGCTGGAATTACCCCCTATAATAAAATAGTAGCTAAGCCATTATCCAGGATATTATTTCTCTCAAAACTACTAGTCCAGCAAGGTATACAGCAGAGCTGTCGGTAGAATGGAAAATATGAAATTTATGAGTCGTGCCTGGATAGCTTATTCAGTAAGGGCATGTCTGCAAAAGGTGCGTCTGGTGTGGCGCTACAGTTTTAACCTCTCAGCATTTATTGCAACAAGTGGTTTGAGAAGGAAGAGCTAACAGACGGAAGAATATAAGCGTAATCAATGTGAAGAGGTGAAGAGACCGGAACAGAGTAGAAAGAAGTGCGGGACGGTATTTAATAATGAGTGGAAAGACTGATGAGATTTGGCTAGTTGAAAATTTATTCAGTGTTCATAATACCACAGACCGCCCCCACAATGATGAAGTCAAAAAAATGGTTCAAATGGCTCTGAGCACTATGGGGACTTAACTGCTGAGGTCGTCAATCCCCTAGAACTTAGAACTAATTAAACCTAACTGACCTAAGGACATCACACACATCCATGTCCGAGGCAGGATTCGAACCTGCGACCGTAGAGGTCGCGCGGTTCCAGACTGTAGCGCTTAGAACCGCTCGTCCACGCCGGCCGGCAATGATGAAGTCAGAAGTGTATACTCATGATAATGATAATCATTCCGGTTTACTGTGTTCGCACAGCCAGTAGACGCATTAAAGGAATCGTCAAGTGAAATGGCGCAATATTGGCAACATGAGCGCAAAAAGTTAATTTTAGTGGGTGGACCTACCTTTCACAGATACAGACCAAATGCCGTATGATTTTCGTTACTTATTTATTTACTTAGGCATGGAACTAGATGATAGCTACAGAGAAGAAACAGTCTGACGGTGGATTAATGTCATGCATTGAAATGACTTGGACTCTGGACAACCGGGTTGTTGTAAGATACGAAGTTTATAGTTCCAGAAGGAAGGTCAGAACAAGGTAAGAATCAGAAGTAAGGTTGCGTGTCTAACTGGAACAATGCCATCTCAGCACAAAATATGCTGACAGTCTAATACCACAATGTTACGAACGCGGTTCAGCAAGTGAAGGATTAAGAAGCCACTTTTTTAAAAATAAAATCGCTGTTTTTGAGCATAGTCTCCTTCTAAGGATGTAAACTCTTAACAACGACCTGGCCATTTTTGAACTTGTTTTAACCCTTCCAAAAACAGGGTGCTAACTTGTCGACGATGACCTCTTTTTGTAGAAATGTATGGCAACAACAAGAAATCTCAGGGAGCCAGGTCGGATGAATACGGGCGATGCAGCAGCAATTCATAAATAAATTTATGAAGTTTTGTAGCGAAACGTCCAAACGAATGTGATGGTGCTTTATCATGGTAAAACAGCACTTACTCCTTTTCCAAATGACTTCGTATTTTGTTCTATTTATTATCGAAGCGGTCCAATATTACACACTACTGTTTTACAGACGTCGTTGTTTTTTCCTTAGAAAAAAATGGTTGCCATAACTTTTCTTACCTTGTGTTCACCGAAAAAAAATAATGCTAGGCACTCGCTTAAAAGAACTCACTGGTCGCCTTGCAGCGCTGTAGATGCTATAAAACTTGTGGCAGACTGTCATATGACCCTCCATCGTTGACTTCTGTCATGGCACTGAAATGATGTGTTTGTGTCAGTCACCTGTATATATAATGAACGCAGTGAGACTGTTCTACATGCAAAGTGGTTAAGTGGCATAAAGAAGCCATCGTGTTTAAATGTCCCCTTAGTCACACAGTGAATGAAGTTTCCCAATGTTTTGGTCTATCAACGTGAAGTGTCCAACATGTCTGCACTGGCCAGTGACGTTAATAAGACATCGAGTCAAAAGCCTCAATAACTACCCTCTGTAGTGGGGGCCGCTGAGAGACTTGCAGGTAGAGGGTCAGTGACGTTCAGGAATGTGGAGCCATGCCGTGGCCAGCTGGCACAGGCTGACAATCCACTGGGCGAGCAGCTCGATCGAGGTGGTACTACAGACTCTCAGTTGGGTTTAAATTCAGGTTGTTTGGTGACAAGGAGAGTACGGTAAACTCATCCTGGTGTTCTTCGAACTAAGCACGTACACTGTGAGCTGTGTGATTCGTTCCATTGTCCTGCTAGTAGATGCCATCGAGCCGAAGAAAAACAAACTGCTTCTAGGGGTTGGCATGGTCCCCAAGGATTCTCGTGTTGGTCCATTGTCCCTTCCAGAATGACGATATCACCCAGGGAATGCCACGAAAGCATTCCCCAGACCATAACGCTTCCTCCTTGTTTGCTTCCAGAAGCTTCACGCCGTACAGCCGACGGCCATGTGTCGGACGGTGCGTAAAGCGTGATTCATCTGAACAGGCCACCTGTCACCACTCTGTGGATACCTATTTGCGGTATTGGCATGCATATTGCAGCCTTCGTCGCCCATAAACTGCAGTCAGCATGGATACGTGAACGGGGCACCCGCTGCGGAGAGCTATACGCAGCACCGTTCACTGAACGGTCGTTAAGGAGACACTGTTGGTAGCCACTTGGCCCCTTTGGGCAGTCAGCTGCTCAACAGTTGCCCATCTATTCACCCATACACATCGCAGCAGCCGTCGTCCACTCCTGTCATCCATGGCCCTAGCTGCACCACAGTTGTCTCGGCATGAGTTTTGGATAGCGCCATTTTGCCATGCACAGTATACTTTAATCACGGCGGCGCGCTAACAGTTTATGAACTTAGCTGTTTCGAAAATGCTTTCACCTTTGGCCCGAAAGCCCATGATCATGCCTATTTGGACGTCAGATAAATCGCTTCGTTCCGCGTTACAACAACGACTGCACTGTTTTCCGCTTCCTCTCGACACGCTTTATATACCACCCACTGCTAGTGCCACCCACCATCTGTGAGTGGTTAATGCATGTTGACGCAGAACGAAGGCGGTGGTCGCAATGATGTGACTGGACCGTATTCAAGGAAAAGTGAACCATACACAGCAGTGTAACACGTCATAGGAAGAGTGATTGTGTATTCTAAACAAGAGGGACTGGGAACGAGTGTCACGCCTTCTCAACGACAAGTGGCATAAAATCTGGAAGCAGTTGCTGCTTGCCAGTGAATGTTGCGAAGTGGACTACATGCAGTGGCTTGAAGTTGGCAGCCTCTCAGAAGAACATTTCTCACAGTCACAAAAGTGGTTCAAATGGCTCTGAGCGCTATGGGACTTAACATCTGAGTTTATCAGTCCTCTAGACTTAGAACTACTTAAACCAAACTAGCCTAAGGACATCACATACATCCATGCCCGAGGCAGGATTCGAACCTGCGACGGTAGCAGCCGCGTAGTTGCGAACTGAAGAGCCTACAACCGCTCGACCACAGCGGCCGGCCCACAGTCACAAATAAAGCTGCATGTCTTTGCTGGGCTAAACAACGCATCTGATGATGTAAGGTGTCAAGTATAGCAACGGCCCAATGACGCTCTTAAACCACTGTGTATGGAGGACATTGTTCTGTGATAGTTTGCGGTGTTTCTGGCAGCATGAAAAAATTTTCAAATGTGTGTGAATTCCTAAGGGACCAATCTGCTGAGGACATCCATACCTAGACTTATACACTACTTAAACTAACTTAAACTAACCTATGCTAAAAATAACACGCACACCCATGCCCGAGGGAGGATTCGAACCTCCGGCGGGAGAGTGACAGCATGGCATGAGGCGATTAAGTTACAGAGAATGTGTTTGACCTGGACCATTATACGAATACTGAGTACATCCTACCATTACAGATGTTACAGTAGATATCAGTTGACACGATACTTTATTTTAAATTCTTTTATCTGATTTTCAGATGGCGGGATAAGCTCGGAATGCGTGAATGAAAAAAGTTTTAGCAAGTTGATTGTTGCTATCAGTGGACGAAAGACGGTGCTAGGCCGCGATCATAACCTTGAACCTTAACTTGACTATTTTTTATTCACAATCCGATTAACACATGTTCTCCGTACTTCCGTCACCTGATGATGAATACATTGTGTACACTCCTGTCTTTCAAATATAAAAAACCGTGTTTACAGGGACGTACGTAGACGTTCCTCGCTTGATGAATATTCGGCCTATAACTTATTTTATTCGAACGTTATTTCCTCCTAAAAATATGTTGCATCATCGATACTAGGTGAGTCAGACCGCTGATATGTAAACATAAAAACAGATATGGGTTAATAGTGAATCACTTAACCGAGACGTCCTTTTTGAGCTAAACAGTTTGTATTTGTTTCATCAGTATCATATTCTCCGTAACGACAAATTCATTTGTTTCGCTCAGCGACAGAGAATGAGACCCTGTTCGTATTTTTATCGTTCGTTTCGTCGAGAAAACCAGTGAAAACAATTTCTCTGGATAGGAATTATGCAGATGATCAACTGATCAAACCTAACCCCTCAACAACAGCTAAGGAATTACTGCTAAAATAATAATAAAAAAAACAATAATCAATCGCTTTTTGTCGCCGCCTTAGATATCGCAAAGTACCCCATCCCATCCCGACTGCCCCCGTTAAATCTCCAGACTTCAGTCTCAGAGAAAATGTTTGGCACTGATTGGAACAGGGGTAAAACGCAGGAATGACCTTCCCTGTAATTTGGTAGCTCCGCAGTATCTAATTTAGAATGAGTTGCTCCAGCTGCATATCGTGTACCTGAGTTTATTTACTTCTCTGAGTCCATAAAACACAAATAATCCTAAAGGTGCAATCTAGTTTTAATGACTGAGAGAATTTCACGCTTTGTGAGTCCAGTATTTACAAAAAAAAAAAAAAAAAAAAAAAAAACTCCAGTTTGAATCTGTATAGAGTCTTCTAAGTCCCGTATTGGAAACGGCACCCCGACGGCAGATTGCCTTAAGCTATCCATAATCCTCCTAGGGACTTTGTTCTCCATTTCTTCGTTCAGCAGGCTTCTGCTGAAGCTGATGTTGGTGATGTTGCAAAGACGCTGTCCTGAAGTCTCTCCCTGTCCTTCACGGCATTTAAAAATTAAAACCCTCTGAAAGAGTCTGCCAAATCAATAAAAAGGGGGTGTTAATATTATCAGCTGGAGGCGACGCGGGCACGACTATAAGAAACACTGAACTAGCTAGAGCCCTTTTTATCAGTTGGCAAACGTTTCTAGTGGGTTTTAATTTATCAATGACGCGAAGGCAGGTAAAGACTTCCCGGAAGCGGAAAATAAGGTTGCAGACACAGTACACTAACACACACACACACACACACACACACACACACACACACAGACACACTCACACACTGTCACTCTGTCATGTGACCAGAGGGGCACTCACAGAACATTCTTAGGATGCGAAATGGAAACTTGGTGAGTTTAATGTTCTAATGATGCATCAGTCATATTTCTAAATGTAATACTGCGGAAAATACTGAGTTTTGAAAACGAATTAATCATTTATAGCCGGCCGATGTGGCCGTGCGGTTCTAAGCGTTTCAGTCTGGAACCGCGTGACCGCTACGGTCGCACGTTCGAATCCTGCCTCGGGCATGATGTGTGTGATGCCCTTAGGTTAGTTAGGTTTAAGTAGTTCTACGTTCTAGGGGACTGACGACCACAGATGTTAAGTCCCATAGTGCTCAGAGCCGTTTGAACCATTTTTAATCATTTATAGTATCCTGTTTAAGACTTAACCTAACGGGCTTGCTGCAGTGGTACCACTGGTCCCCGTCAGATCACCAAATCAGAGCGTTGTCGGGTTTGGCTAGAACTTGGCTGGGTAGATGTCTGGGTCTGCCAAGTACTCTGCTGGCAAGCGGGCTACACTTAGTGCTTGTGAGGACAACTGAAGTTCTGCTTGATTGAGAAGTAACGAAAACTGACAACAGCCGGGAGAGCAGTGTGCTTATCGCTTGTCTCTCCTTATCTGCAACCAGTGACACGTATTGCGGTCACTCGGTACCGTTGAGCCTTTCGAGACCGGTTCGGACGGAGTGTAAGACTTAGAGCTATCGTATGTAGTTTTCACTATTCGTACCGTGTTGCTCCACAGCACAGTAGTCGAAAAGCTTACGGTTCTCTGTTAGACATTCTAGCCCTGCCGCCGTTCGGCAGTCGCGAACAGCTGCCGCACTGACAAAGCTGTATCGGCCGGGCAGCGACACCTCACACATCGTGGGCCGACCGGAAGTACCTCCAGTGCCGCCGTCAGAGTCCTGGAGAGCGGCGGCGCTCTTGAATGTCGCAACCGGACCCTGAATAATCCGCGGTGCCCTCTTTCCGCCTGTAATCGCCGCCCTAAATCACCCGCGATTCGCCTCCACCGCCCCCGCTCTGCGCTCGTTTTTCACTGCGATACGGCGCGTGTAACAAGAGCGAGGACGGGCGGACAATGGCGCAGCAGGAAGTGCGCGGGGCGCACAGGTAGCCCGTAAGGCGACACCCGAGGCCAGCTTCGGAGGGAAGAAACTGTTGCGCGCCTTCGAGAGGGATGACGTAAGGTTAAGGAGAAATCTTCTCGGAAGCGCTGCGGGTCAGCGCTTTCCGAACGGTTTCGAGACTCTGAATTTGAAGGGATAACTCGTCCTGTCATTATTCTTAAAATCCCTGGACACGGGATGTAAGCCGCCTGACAAAACTCTGAAGCACCCAGAAGACATGATCGGATGTCAGTATAACGTTTTTCACAAACACACCACGAGCGGGTATGTAAATGATTAGACCTGCAATTCTCTGGGACAAGTAAAACGTCCATCATGTTCCGTTAGTGCTGCTCATTTTTGGTTTTGTTACCGTGCCTTGTACGGTGTATAAGGTGCACGGACAGTGTCAGATGTTGAATGATACTGTGAAGGACACGGAGATACCGCGCACTCGTATGAGGCAATGTTATCAGCACCTGACAGAGTTTGAAGGAGGCCTCATTGTGGGACTCCATTTAGCCGGTTCGTCGAATCGTGCAATCTCCAGACTTGTAGGGCATTCAGGTTCGACACTATTCGACGTTGGACCGCATGGGATCGTGAGGACAGGCAAATTCATCAAGGTCCCAGTCGACCACGTTTGACCACTATAATGGAGGATCGCCATATTGCGCGCCATGGACATTGTAACCCCTCCACATCTGCGCCTGCCATTGTAGATCAAGTGACGGGCTCCCTCCAATATTCTGTGTCACTGGCACCGTTACTCGGAGACTAGGAGCAGCCAGACTTGGGAATTACCATCCCATGAATAAGCTGGAGTTACATTACAACACAAATGTGTGTGTTTGGAGTGGTGCCATGGCCGCGAAGTATGGACTGTTGTTGAGTGGCATTGCACTGTGTTCAACGATAAACCGCGGTTCGGCACTACCCCAGATGATCTTTGTCCGCGTGTAAGGCGGCGACCTGAGCAGAGGTTCTACTTTCCCAGTTTTTCGGTGAGGCACAGGTGTTCCTCCTGCCGTCATGACGTGGTGAGCCATCGACAATGATTTCAGTCATGGCTATAGGGTTTCAGGGAATTCCGACGGCACAACGATGTGCCACTGATGTCCAGCGTCCTCACGTGTTATCCCTCACACGATAGTAAGGTGGCGTTATTTTCTTTTTTTTTTTCGACAGGACAATGCTCGTCCGCACGTGGCAAGTGTTTCTGTGAACCATCTGCGTGATGTTGAGGCACTCCCAAGGCCGGCAAGATCGCCAGGTTTTTTCCCGATTCAACATTTGGAAGGGGGGGGGGGGGGGGGGGTAGCTCGGACGTCAACTGCATCACAGAGGATCTGGGGTACCAAAGATTAGTTATAACAGTTACGGACCGGATTGCGTCCGCTGAATGGTTGTTTGGCGTGGGCTGAGCGGTTTTATTATTTTTTTTCTAGGTTAGAGGGTCTCGGGAAAACAAAAAAAGGGCTTCAGTCTCAAACGTAGCAGGCCGAACACGGGAAGAATGTAGATACAGGAAGCATCGGTATAACAATTGTAAATTGTCGTATCTGTGTTGGGAAAGTACCACAGTTCCTAGCGCTAATAGAAAGCACTGATGCTCAAATCGTTATAGGCACCGAAAGCTGGCTAAAGTCGAAGATAAGTTCAGCCGAAATTTTTGCGAAGAACCAAACGGTGTTGCGAAAGGATGGGCTAAACACAGTTAGCGGTGTCATGTTTGTTGTTGTTAGAGGTAGTTTATCTTGTCGCGAAATTGCAGTAGATGGCTCTGAGCACTATGGAGAATTCAATTGCAGTAGATAGTTCCTGTGAGGTAGTATAGGCAAAGGTCATTGTTGGCAACCGGAATCAAATGACAACTGTTTGTTTTTACCGACTTCCCAACTCAGATAAAGCAATCGTTGAAAGGCTCAAAGAAAACTTGAGTTAATCTCAAACGCGTACCTGACTCATTCAGTTATAGTTGATGGTGACTTTACTTTATCCTCGGTATGCTGGCGAAAATACGTGTTTAAATCAGAAGGTACGCATAAAACATAATCCGAAATTGCGCTAAATGCATTCTCTGAAAATTATTTCGAGCAATTCGTTCATGAGCCCAAGCACTTGCAAACGGTTCTGAAAACACATTTTGCCTCTTAGCAACAAATAATCCTGAGGTAATAAGAAGCATCAAACGGGTACAGGGGCCGGCCAGAATGACCGAGTGGTTCTAGGCTCTTCAGTATGGAACCGCGCGACCGCTACGATCACAGGTTCGAATCCTGCCTCGGGCATGGATGCATGTGCTGTCCTTGGGTTAGTTAGGTTTAAGTAGTTCTACGTTCTAGGGGAGTGATGACCTCAGATGTTAAGTCCCATAGTGCTCAGAGCCATTTGAACAAATTTTTTAACGGATACAGGGATTAATAAACACAGGGTTGTCGTAGCGAGACAAATATTGTAACCCCCAAATCCTCCAAAAATAAACGAAAAATATACCTATGCAAAAAGGCAGATAAAAATTCAATTGACGCGTCCCTGAGAGACAATTTCCACTCCTTCCAAATGAATAATGTAAGTGTAGACCAGATGTGGCTTGTATTCAGAGAAATTGTATCGACAGCAGTTGAGAGATTTATACCAAATAAATTAACAAACGACAGAGCGGATCCTCCCTGGTACACAAAATGGGTCAGAACACTGTTGCAGAAGCAACGAAACAAGCATGCCAAATTTAAACGAACGCGAAAACTCCAAGATCGGTGGTCTTTTACAGGAGCTCGAAATTTAGCGCTGATATCAATGCGAGTTGCTTATAACAGTTCCCACAGCGAAACTTTGTCTCGAAACCTGACAGAAAATCCAAAGAGATTCTGGTCGTGTGTGAAGTATGCTAGCGGCAAGACACAATCAATGCCTTCTCTGCGCGATAACAATGGAAATATTATAGATGGCAGTGCTGCCAAAGCAGAGTTACTAAACACAGACTTCCGAAATTTTTTCGCCAAAGAAGACGAAGTAAATATTCCAGAATTCGAATAAAGAGCAGCAGCCAACATGAGTAACGTAGAAGTAGATATCCTCGGAGCAGTGAAGCACTTAAATCACTTAAGAAAAGCAAGTCTTCCGGTCCAGACTGTATACCAATTGGATCACCAAAGAGATTATGCTGATGCAATAGCTCCATACTTAACAATCATATACAATCGTTCTCCCGACGAAAGATCCGTACCCAAAGACTGGAAAGTTGCACAGCTCATGTCAATATTAAAGAAAGGTAGTAGGAGTAATCCACTAAATTGCATGCCCAAATCCATTAACGTCGATATACAGCAAGATTTTGGAACACATATTGTGTTGGAACATAATAAATAACCTCGAGGAGAACGGTCTATTGACACACAGTCAATACAGATTTACAAAATTTCGTTCTTTCGAAACACAACTAACTCTTTACTCACACGAAGTGTTGAGTGCTATCGATAAGGGATTTAAAATTGTTTTCGTATTTCTAGATTTCCAAGAGGTTTCTGAAACCGTACCTCACAAGCGGTTTGTAGTGAAATAGCGTGCTTGTGGAACATCGTCTCAGTTATATGACTGTATTCATGATTTCGTGTCAGACAGGTCACAGTTCGTAGTAACTTACGGAAAGTCATCGAATAAAACAGAAGAGATTTCTGGAGTTCCCTAAGGTAGTGTTACAGACCCTTTGCTCTTCCTTATCTATATAAACGATTTAGTAGACAACCTGTTTAGTCGTCTTAGGTTCTTTGCAGCTGATGCTGCCGTTTATCGTCTAATAAAGTCAGCAGAAGATCAAAACAAATCCGTGTGGTGAAAAAATTGGCAATTGATCCTACATAACAGAAAGTGTGATGTCATCCACATGAGTGCTAAAAGGAATCCATTTAATTTCGGTTACACGATAAATCAGTGAAATCTAAAGGCCGTAAATTCAACTAAATACCTCGAGTTCCAATTACGAGCAACAAGAACATGCAAGAAAATGTCGTGGGGAAGGCAAACCAAAGACAGAATTTTATTTGAAAAACACCTAGAAAATGTAAAAGATCTACTAAAGAGGCTGCCTACACTACACTTGTCCGTCCTCTTTTAGAGTACTGCTACTAGGAGTGGGATCCTTACCAGATATGATTGTCGGAGTACATCGGAAAAGTTCAAGGAAGCACAGCAGATTTTGTATTATCGTTAAATAGGGGAGAGAGTGTTACTGAAGTGATACATGGTTTGGGGCAGACATAATTAAAACAAAGACGTTTTTCGTTGGGGCGGAATCTTCCCATGAAATTGCCATCGCCAACTTTCTCCTCCAAATGTGTAAATATTTTGTTGACACCAACCTACACAGGGAGAAAATTTTTTTCTGTCTTGGAGCCTTTATCCCGCTCGACGCGGAGTCGGCCATGTTACCATTGATTTGGCAGTGTTAGTTACAGAGGGTGGCAGATGCCCTTCCAGCTGCCACCCCGAACCCCCTCAGGACGGAAATAGTGTACCCCAGCTGTTTGTGTCTAGTGTAAGCTATCTAGATGTGCGAACGTTTTCAAATGTCTGCGAGCAGTGTAACTGAGGTGGAACGTGTGGACAAGCCCGGTATTCACCTAATGGATGTAGAAAACCACCTAAAAACCACATCCAGGCTGGCCGGCAGACCGGCCCACGTCGTTAATCCGCCAGGCGGATTCTATCCGGGGCCGGCGCGCCTACCCGAGTCCAGGAAGCAGTGCATTAATGCTCTCGGCCACCCTGGCGGGTCTCTGCATAGGGAGAAATGATCTTCATAATAAAATTAGAGAAATGATAGCTCCGATGGGAAGATATAGGCGTTCGTTATTTCCATCCACTGTTCGAGATTGGAATAATAGAAAATTAATATGGAGGTGGCTCCATGAACCTCAGCCAAGCACTGAGATTTGCAGAGTATCCATGTAGATCTAGAAGTAGGTATAAGAGAAAATACAATGGCTTTATTACGCGCTTCCTATCCAAATCAAAAAAATGGTTCAAATGGCTCTGAGCACTATGGGACTCAACATCTTAGGTCATAAGTCCCCTAGAACTTAGAACTACTTAAACCTAACTAACCTAAGGACATCACACACACCCATGCCCGAGGCAGGATTCGAACCTGCGACCGTAGCAGTCCCGCGGTTCCGGACTGCAGCGCCAAAACCGCTAGACCACCGCGTATCCAAATCAGTGCATTCATCCAGACCAGAGGAGGTGCAGCGTCATACCGATAAATGGTTCAAAAAATGGCTCTGAGCACTATTTGACTTAACAACTGAGGACATCAGACCCCTAAACTTAGAACTACTTAAACCTAACTAACCTAAGGACATCACACACATCCATGTCCGAGGCAGGACTGGAACCTGCGCCCGCAGCAGTCGCGCGGTTCCGGATCCGATAAATGGTCTTGTTGCTTCTTTTTTTCTGTCATGCAGTACATCTCATTTATGACATTTAGGAGGACAGCGTAAAACAATGTGAGCATCCTGATACTAATTCCTGTCTTCTGAAAATTTCCCAACATACCTACATTTACACCCCACATGCCATCTTACGATGTGCGGCAGAAAGTATTTGTGTACCACTGCCTATAACCCTGTTTCCTGTTAGAGCTGTGTAAGATGCGCCGGAAAAACGACTGTTTGTAATCCTTTTCTATTCTAATTTTACCTTCATGGACTTTAATTGACTACGCCTTCCGTCCAAAAAGTTCCGAGACTAATTTTATTCCTGGCGTTCAAGCGACGTCAGTTGTGTTGACAGTTCGAGCGGCGTGGTCTATTGCCCGACTAATTTGTAGCAATTCTGTAGCGAATGCCGTGAATTGTTTCCTTCAGTTTAAAAATCGAGTTGAACTTAGGAAGGCTTAAGTCAGGGGATTACAGTAGGTGGTGTAGCACTTATCAGCCCCATCAGTCGAACAAATCAGCAACAGCTTGCACTGTACGTGCTTGAGCATTGTCCTGCGAAATAATGGTCAGGTCCTGCAGGTCCTGCAGATAGTGTCATTACTTCTGTCTCAAAGCTCTTCATTTTTGGAACACAACCTACGACCAGCTTAGAGACAGAAGTGATGACACTTTCTGCAGGACCTGACCATCATTTTGCAGGACAATCGTCAAGCACGTACAGTGCAAGGCGTTACTGATTTGCTTGACTGATGGGGCTGCTAAGTGCTATACCAACTACTGCACTCCTCTGATTTAAGCCCTCCTGAGTTCAACTCGATTTCTAAACTGACGGAAACACTTCACAGCATTCGCTTCAGAACCGCTAAAAATTCGTTCAAACTGTCAACGCAACTAGCACTGCTAAGAATATCCTACGACTTCCACGTCGCTGGCACCGGGTTATACATAATGCTGGTGACTGCTTTGGAGATCAGTAAAACTTTGAAAACACGTATCTATTTTGTACGAGCTGCAAAGAAATAGATTCCACACTGCCTCCAAAACTTTTTAAGCAGGACGTTGCGAGATAGTTGGAGTCCATCTTCAGGGTTTGCCAGTTCATGTTCTTCAGTATTTCTGTAAGGCTCTCCTGTGAGTCAAACACACCTTGTGACCATTCACACCGTTCTTCCCTGTATACGTTCATTATCCCTTGTTAGTCCTACATGTTATGATCCCACACACTTGAGCAATATTATACTATGAGACATGAATGTTTTCCAAGCTATCTGCTTTGTAGACTGTATTTTCCCAATATCTTGCCTATGAACCGAAGTCTGGCACCGACTTTGACTACGACTGAGCCGGTACGATCATTCCATTTCCTATCCCCTCAGACTGTTACTTCCACGTATTTATGTGAGTCGACTGAGTGTAATTGTGACTTGTTGACAATGCAGCCACCGAATAACACTTTTTTGCATTTTTTTCAAGTTTTCAGTTTAACATTTCTCCACGTTTAAAGAAAACTGCTGATCTTTGTAGCACTTCAAAATCTTGTCCCGATCCGGCTGCATTTTTGCAACTTTTTTTTTCACTTAGTACGTCTTTAACGGTAAGGTCATCTGCAAACATCCAGAGGCTCCTATTAATATCGTTTGCCGCGTCGGATGTATATATGAACAGCAAGGATCCCAACACATGTCCGGAGGAGCACAGCTAAAGCTGCTTCTACATCCGCCGATGACTCTCCATCCAAGATACATGCTGCCTTCTCGCTACCAAGAAATCCTCAGTCCACTCATAAACGTATTTGATACCTCTTGGAATCGTACTGTCTTTGGTGTCGGACCCAGTCAAATGGTTGTGGGGCTACGAATAGCTGGAGGGCCACATCTTGCGCTGTCGCTATCTAAAAGACCAGTGCGTGGGCCGGAAACTTTACGTTATGGAAAATCAGTTTTCTGACTACTAACCTTGAATGCTACAGCTTCAGTTCACCATGCGAAAGGTGCAGTAATTTGCGTAGAAGGATCGAAGGACCCTTTTCCTCTTCCCCAGATAATCGCTTACGATTGTGCCTATTGGCTGTAACTGCAGTATGATTCTCTGGTCTAATGTTAGATCATTGTTTTATCTATAGTCCTATACAGGCTCCAGAAGTACTTCCTATAATGCTTCAGATTTTCTGGACACAATTTTGAAAGTTTTCTCGAGAGTCCAACAAACACGGCAGTCACAGCGTAAACTCTGCGTACAGAGTATAATTTAGGATGTTCTTGTAAGAAAGTCATTACAATCAAGAAGAGTATAAAATACTAAGAATAGTATGAAATACTTGGTATAAAATACTACGAATAATATAAAATACTAAAACAATTTTTCCCAAAATAGTTTATCGATGGCAAACAAAGTGTTAATGATAGTCACAAGCTTCACGGTCTATTTTCTTGAATAGAAATGCCAAATCAACCTACAATCCTCTCCTTCGTCCAGTACTGCGAAACGTATGACACTCGTCACTTAGGACAACTGTCCACAAACAAGGGCGCAGTCCATCTGAGACTTTGAACAAATCTATTACAAGAATCACGCTTACCAAAAGTGTACTCCTGATTACGAGTCTAACGTCAGCAATCTCCCATTCACACTCCAGGACGGTATCTGTGTACCGCAATTCTCCGCGCCTAGAGTTGCTACATGCATGAGGGACAATGATTTCGAAATGTTTGCGTAACGTGTATCCTGAGGGGGTGCGTGGCCAGTATTCATCTTGTAGGATGTAGAAAATCGGCCAGAACCTACACTATGTGATCAAAAGTATCCGGACACTCCCAAAAACAAACGTTTTTCATATTAGGCGCATTTTGCTGCCACCTACTGCCAACGATCTCAGTAGTCGTTAGACATCGTGAGAGAGCAGAATGGGGAGCTCCGTGGAACTCACGGACTTCAAACGTGGTCAGGTGACTGGGTGTCACTTGTGTCATACATCTGTACGCAAGATTTCCACACTCCTAAACATCCCTGGGTCCACTGTTTCCGATGTGATAGTGAAGTGGAAACATGAAGGGACACGTGCAGCACAAAAGCGTACACGCCGACCTCGTCTGTTGACTGACAGAGACCGCCGACAGTTGAAGAGGGTCGTAATGAATGTGTAATAGACAGACATCTGTCTAGAGCATCACTCAGGAATTTCAAACTGCATCAGGATCCAACGCAATTACTATGACAGTTAGGCGGGAGGTGAGAAAACTTGGATTACGTGGTCGAGCGACTGCACATAGGTCACACATGTCGCCGGTAAATGCCAAACGACGCCTCGCTTGGTGTAATGAGTGTAAACATTGGACGATTGAACGGTGAGAAAACGTTGTGTGGAGTGACGAATCACGGTAGACAATGTGGCGATCCGATGGCAGGGTGTGGGTATGGCGAATGCCCGGTGAACGTCACCTGCCAGCGTGTCCAGTGCCAACAATAAAATTCGGAGGCGATGGTGTTACGGTGTGGTCGTGTTTTTCATGGAGGTGGCTTGCACCCTTTGCTGTTTTGCGTGGCACTATCACAGTACAGGCCCACACTGATATTTCAAGCACCTTCTTGCTTCCCACTGTTAAAGAGCAATTCTGGGATTGCGATTGCGTCTTTCAACACGATCGAGCACCTGTTCATAATGCACGGCCTGTGACGGACTGGTTACACGACAATAACATTCCTGTAATGAACTAGCCTGCACAGAGTCCTGACCTGCATCCTATAGAACACCTTTGGGATAGTTTGGAACGCCGACTTCGTGCCATGCCTCATCGACCGACATCGATACCTCTCCTCAGTGCAGCAATCCGTGAAGAGTGGGCTACCATTCCCCCAGCAACCTTCCAGCACCTGATTAAACGTATGCCTGCGAGAGTGGAAGCTGTCATCGAGGCTAAGGGTGGGCCAACACCATACTGAATTCCAGGATTACCGATGGAGGGCGCCACGAAGTTGTAAGTCATTTTGAACCAGGTGTCCGGATACTTTTGATCACATAGTGTACATCCAGGATGACTTGCGTACCAGCCCTCTTCGTTAATGTACCAAGCGGATTCGAACGGGGGCTGCCACGTCTCCCCGTACCGAAAGCGGGCGTTTAATAAACACCCACGGCTATCCAGACCGGTACCAAAATTTTTCTTTTTAGCGATACATACGATAATATCTATACATTTTAATACAAAGTTTATTTGAAAAAATTTACACGATATTGTTGATACGCTTGTTGACTATTTTGCCAAATATTTACCAATCTGTTCAGTGAGTGGCACGAGCTTGTTTATGCCCTCCTCGAAGAATTCTCTCGTCAGCTCCTTCTCCCACTTCAGAACCTATTTCTGCAGCTGCTCGTCGGTTGCAAATTTAATTACACTCAAGTATGCTTTCAGGGAGGTGAAAAGATCTCAAATCGCCAAGTCAGGGGAACACGGGGTTGATTAAAAAAATCGCAACCAAACGAGTCCAAGAGCGCCTTGTTGGCTACGGCTGAGTGAGGACGGGATTTATCTGCAACAAGCACAGTCCTCTCGTGAGCTGCCCCCTGCTTTTGTTTTGAGTGCTCTTATTGAGGTTTTTAGGATTTCACAATATCGTTGTGCATCGATAGACTCCCCTTAAGGCCGAAATTCGACAAACATGATGCCTTTTTGTTCCCAAAACAATGAGACCATGACTTTTTTTTTTTTGCCCGAAATTGCCAGATTGGGAGTTGGTGTGACGCCACTGTGACGACTCTTTTTTTGTCTCAGGCATCTAATGAGCGATTCATGTTTCATTTCCAGTCACAACAGAGCTCGGAAAATCTTCACCTTCGAATTCCATTCTCTTAAGAAAGTCACCGACGCCACTGACCCAGTTCTTCTTGTCCTGATTTGTTTGCTGTTTAGGGAACCATCTCCCTGAACGGCAGCGTTTCTGTGAGTGTCTCGTATAAGAGAGTTCTTGAGAGTCGTTAAATTCGAAGAACTTTCATCCACTATCAATCAGCAGCATTCACGAATACTTTTCTCGATTTTTAATTCCAATGCAACTGTCAAAATGGAAGGTAGTCCACTTTCCTGTTCGTCATGAACGTTTGTCCTTCCTCCACTGAACTCCATACACCACTTAAACACACTCGTTCTGTTCGTAACACTTTCTCCGTAAACGCTTTTGGTTTACGCCAAAAGTTTGATAGGTGTTACTCTTTCCGCGAGTAGAAAGCGGATCACAGCACTTAACTCGTACTTGGGATTTCTTACCGACATCTTTCGCGCAACTGGACGCTACAACATGAGTGTGCGTGCTAAGCCGGCCGAAGTGGCCGTGCGGTTAAAGGCGCTGCAGTCCGGAACCGCAAGACCGCTACGGTCGCAGGTTCGAATCCTGCCTCGGGCATGGATGTTTGTGATGTCCTTAGGTTAGTTAGGTTTAACTAGTTCTAAGTTCTAGGGGACTAATGACCTCAGCAGTTGAGTCCCATAGTGCTCAGAGCCATTTGAACCATTTTGTACGTGCTAAGGTGTTCCTGCGATGCTCGCCCAGATCAGGGAATCCCCATCTACCACTCAGTGTTGCCAACTCCCAATAAACAAAACACCAAAGCCCGTTAAGGTCACAGTATACTTACTTTCTGAACAAGGCTCGTACAAGATTTACCCAACCACCGTTGAAGAGAGGTCACCAGCAGGAAAGTTAGCCATATCATAGTCCATTACTAGTAGAAAGAATGGAAGATTAAGGTTTAGCGTCCCGTCGTCAGTGAGGTCAACAGGGTCGGAGCACGAGGTGTGACTGGAGAAGGGTCGGGAAAAAAATTGGCCGTTATCTTCTCAGATAGTTGTCCCGGCATCTGCCTCCAGGTATTTAGAGAAACCACGAAGGACTTGAAAACATTTCCAGAGAAGAACATCTAGTCGATCGCCTTAAAAAACTTCATACAAAAGCGGATGGAACTATGAAGTTATAGAATCAGTTACTGATACTTAGTCTTTCACTCAACAAGGCCGTATAATGACGGTTTTTATGCATATTTAGGTCGTTTATTTCGTGATGTATTTGCCGTTAGTAACAGTTACACCTTCCAAAATCGAGCAACAAAACTGTAGAAGCGATTTGATTTAAATGTATAACAGTTAGGGATACATCACGGTATTAAATTATTGTTTCCATTCCCTCACATTATTCAAATTCAGAGACTGCTTGTCTCCTTAGGAGTAAGTGTATTCGTGCCAGCGTTAGGCTGCCGTTCCTGGAGGGGGAGTTGGGTAGTAATGTTGGAGTATGACACTCCTATTTGGCGTTGCACCTCGTCGTTTGTGTTTCGTCTCGCTATTTGTTCGGTAAGCAAATGAAATTGTGGTTCAGCTCCTGGTGATGCTACCGGTGAGGCGAATGTGTGCTTGTGTGTGTGTGTGTGTGTGTGTGTGTGTGTGTGTGTGTGTGCGTGTCTGTGTGTGTGTGTGTGTTTGTGTGTGTGTGTGTGTGTGTGTGTGCTTTTAGGTCAAAGCGAGGGGCCGTCATCTGACACGCACGGCCATCACGCGTGTCGAAGAACTATGCGGACACGCCAGCTCCTAGCGTCACGCTGGATTCCGTCGGAGGCGGGAAACCACCTTGCAAATAACACACACGGGACGTCGTTACTGTGAATTTATAGTAAGTGCGCTCGTTTATGTTCAAAGCTCAGTCTCAAGCTGGGAAACGTTGTAATTTACGACGTATGGTGGATACAGGCGTGAATCGACTGTTGGCGTAATGAATAGACCTTATGCGCTATTAGGTACAGACACCCAGTTATTATGCAAGCAAGAAGTCGTCCCGAGCGGCTCTTCGTCCTTTGCTGATTTCTATCGTCAGCGCTTGCCGTACCATTACTGTAATCTGAATAAATGCCTACTGAACCAAAAGAAGTCGCATATTCTGTGCTTCGAGAGAGCAAAAAGTCACAACTGGTACGCCAACAGCAAGTAAAGTTTTATAATGTCTGTTATACGCCATTTTCATCTTCAGAAATGCCGTGAGGCATCGTTGTACCAATTGGTTGAAGCTGTAGTGGAAGCTGTTCTCATTGTTTGTTGAAAATTTTACTGAGTTGCACAATTACACTCTCAGAAAAACAAAACTCGCTTCATGAATAAATTATCACACTGAGACGGAAGTCGGTAGATGTGCTGTACATGTGCAGACAAACAGATGATTACAGTTATTTCAGGAAAATTGGATGCTTCTTTCAAGAGAAAGAACTTCACAAATTGAGGAAGTCAACAACGCAGTGGTCCACCTCTGGCTCTTTTACAAGCCGTCGTTCTGTTTAACATTGATTCATGGAGTTCTTGGATGTTCTTCTGAGGGATGTCGTGCCAAATTCTGTCCAAATGGAGGGTTAGATAGTCAAAATCCCGAGTTAGTTGGAGTTCCCTACCCCTAATGCTATAAATATTCTCAATTGAAGAGAGATCCGGCGACTTTGATGAACAAGGCAGGGTTTGGCAAGCACGAGGACAAGCAGTAAAAGCACTCGCAGCGTGCAGGCGAGCATTATCCTGTTGAAATGCAAGCTCTGGATGGCTTGCCATGAAGGGCAAAGGAACGGAGCGTAGAAAATCGTCGACGTGCCTCTGCGCTGTAAGGGTGTCTCGGATGACAACCAAAGGATTCCTACTGTGAAAAAAAAGTGGCACCGCAGAACATCACTCCTGGTTGTCGAGCTACATGGCAGGCGACAGCCAGGTTGGCACCTCACCACTGCCCAGGCCGTCTCCAGCATGTCTTCGTTGGTCATCGGGGCTCAGTTCGAAGCGGAACTCGTGACTTAAGACATTTCTGTTCCAGCGAAAGACGTGGCTGGAGACGCCCCGAACAGCGGTGGCATACGAGCCTGACTGTCGCCCGATAACCAAGAGTGATGGTCTGGAGGAGCCATTACTTTTCATTGCGTGACCCTTTGGTTGTCATCCACGGCACCCTTACAGTACGATATTCTACGCCCCGTTTTGTTGCCCTTCATGGCAAGCTACCTGTGCTTGTACTATTACTTGCCAGACCCTATCCTGGCCAGCACCGTCGCTGAATCTCTCCCCAGTTTAGAATGTTTGTAGCATTATTGGCAGGACCCTCTAACGATCCCGGTATTTTGACGATCTAACGCGTCATTCGGACAGAATTTGGCACGATATTCCTCAGGTGGAGATCTAACAATTCTATCAATCAGTGCCAAGCCGAATAACTGCTTGCGTAAGGGCCAGAGATGGACCAACATGTTACTGACTCGCACACTTTTTTAAGCACTTTCTCTTGAATAAATCACCAATTTTTTTTTAATTGTAGTCATTTGATTGTCTGTACATGCATGTACTTTACATCTGACGATTTTCGTTCCATCCGGATAAATTCTTCATGGTGCGTCTTTTTTTTCCCTTGTCTTAGAGTATATATTTGCAATATGACTAGATTCCATAAAAAGTTGATCATCTTGTTGCGGAAACAGTTGCAAGTCGCGAGGAATACGTCAGCAACGATAATGATCATCGTGTTTTATTTTAAAAATTCGATTCAAACCTTTCAGTACTGGACAAGTTCATTTTAGCACATCGGAAACTGCCGATGGTGCAAAGAAGCTAATTGATCTAATAATTACAGAATGAATTTTCACTCTGCAGAGGAATGTGCGCGGATTTGAAATCTCCTGCCAGATTAAAATTATGCCCCGGACTGGAATTCGAAACTGGAACGTTTGTCTTTCACAGGGAAATGCTCTACCGCCTGAGCTATCCGGCTACCACGCAGGAACCGCCCTCACAGCTTTACTTTAGCCAGAAAGTCTTTCATTTTCCTCCTCTCCAAACTTCACAGAAATTCTCCTGCAGACCTAGCGCGACAGTTGCCGGCCGTTGTGGCCGAGCGGTTCTAGGCGCTTCAGTCTGAATCGCGCTACCGCTACGGTCGCAGGTTCGAATCCTGCCTCGAGCATGGATGTGTGTCATGTCCTTAGGTTAGTCAGGTTTAAGTATCTCTAAGTTCTAGGGGACTGATGACCTCAGATGTTAAGTCCCATAGTGCTCAGAGCCATTTGAACCTTTTTGAACCTTGCGTGACTAGCACTCCAGGGCAAAGGATGTTGCGAATAAATTGCTCCTTTTTAATCTGTCAGAAATTCGTGTGATGTACGATGCTACTTCCTCACTTTCGTGACAGTGCAAGTAGCTGACAGTGGTCGTTTCCCATGTTACTTATATTCATCTGTAATCCAATTGGAAGACCGTGGGCCACAATCACCACCGAAACGATTGCGGACCACCTGGCGAAACATAGTGTGGCTGATGACCAACCTTACTGCATTTGCCCTCCACATACAGATTTTGTTGCTGGCGTAAATAAAGAAGTCCATCAAGAATGGTCACAGACTTGAGAGATCTCACAACAGTCCAAAGGAAGAATGGTTCAAATGGCTCTGAGCACTATGGGACTCAACTGCTGAGGTCATTAGTCCCCTAGAACTTAGAACTAGTTAAACCTAACTAACCTAAGGACATCACAAACATCCATGCCCGAGGCAGGATTCGAACCTGCGACCGTAGCGGTCTGGCGGTTCCAGACTGCAGCGCCTTTAACCGCACGGCCACTTCGGCCGGCCCAAAGGAAGACATTATGCCGCAATACAGCATAGTGTTCCGCGAAAAACCTGGTTCTTCCAAATCAAGCCACATAGACGTCAAACCACTACAATAATGCGTGTCCGGCTGGATCACGGTTGTTATTCTTCATATCTTTATAGGATGAAACTTCAGCTGTCTCCCTACTGTGAAGTCCACCCAACTTAGCTTGCGACCTCAACCATGTGATACTAGGGCGTTCAGGTTATGACAACGTCGCAAGATTTTTAAGGTCTTCATTTGAACAGGAATTCACCAACCCACATATGTAACGGACTTGTTTCGACAGCTGTCCACAACGCACTATGACAGTATTGCCTGATTTCTGCAAGAAGCGGATTCCAGTTGTGTGTCAGACACATAGGATCCAGGAAGTGTAGCTGAGATATACGGACTGTGTTAAGTGTGTGTGAGTACACAAAATGTAACATGAAGTTTACCGGGAATTACTGTAATTTTAATGTCTAAGCTCTGTTAATTCACTTCTCAGGCTAAATGGTTAATACCAAAGACCAAAAACATAAATTAAAAAAAACAAAAAACACCGAAACAATTCCGTCAGAGGGGTTTAGGGTAACGTGGTAGGTTATAGTCGAGTCGATGTGAGAAGTTACAGTTTTAATCTACAAGGAGGCTTCAAATCAACAGTAATGTTGCCAGCTTTCAACTGCGAATCGCAAACGACTGCAGGCGAATACAATAGCCGTGTACAGAGCTATGCCATACAGACTTTTCCAGAATCGCATTACATGACTGGTTGAGGCAGGTGCGCGAAGAAGACGCGCCCAGCCCACTGCAACTATCAGAGATCTTCTGACGCCAGCCCGACTGATTAATTAAACACGGTTGCTCTTGGTTACCAAGTCTGTTTTACCTCTGGGCCACCTGCATAGGTGACTCAAAGTGAACTTCAGCCGCGTTGAGGTACAGTCGCATATCCAATGCATATGCTGATTCATATTGGCAAGCACAGCACTATATCAGGTCTCCCCGTTGTTATCTCGATAATTGCGACTTGCGAATACGCCGAGCGGGACTCGGAATTGCTGAAGGACGAGCCCGCCTCCACTCCCGTATTACTCTTTCATTGCATCTCGGTGGCGTATCATTTGCGTCCATGCGGCCCGTATTAACGCCGCCTCGTAGTCCTACCTGCCGGAACCACCTGTGGTCATTAGGGTCCGCAGAATTGCGTCTGAAACGGCCGAGAAGCACGGAGCCCGTCTTTGCAGTTATTACGTGCACTCTGCTTTTTGCGTTCACTGTTTCATTATTAACGTTGGAGCGCCTAGCCGGAGAGACAGCTGTAGCAGAACATCGTCAAAGGCGGAACACACCCGAGGAGGCCGGCAGGCTCTGCAGCCGAGCAGTGTCTCGCCGACAGCAAGGGCTCAATTCCAGGCGTAAATAAAAGGAATAAATAACGCTCGAAAAGTTGCAACTGTTTTTCAAATAACCCCGTTCCAATTAAGTTTGCATTAGAAACGGAAAATTTGCAGTTGTCTTCATTATTTTCTCAATTGCGCTTACATTTCGCTACACTGACGTCATTGTACGCAAATGTCACGAACGTAAGAATTATCAGACCGCGATGTAAATTATGACTTCTCGGCGAGATGCAACATTGTATGACCGAGCTTAAGAGATAGAGGGAGAAAAGTAACCGGTAAGACTAACAACGTGATCACGAATCTCGCCCAACGTAACAGCTACTTTGTCCTACCGATCGGGGGGACTGTATTACCTCAGCGTGATGCAGGTGTCGCTATTAACGGAACATTTCGTGGGCAGCAGTTGTTTCAAAAATGATGTTACAGATTTTTCACAGTGATCTTACACCTCAGAAAATGCAAATATACTCCAGAAATACAGCTTATCTACATATATGGAGAACAAACATGTAATTAATATGATTTTTCTTGAATGCTTGTTATTTGGTTCAAATAATTATCCTTTTCTAGCCATATAATAGGTGCCACAGTAACAGTGCAAGTCTTAACATCTTTTTTTGTAGCAAAGAATTGTAATACTTATTCATGTTCTTTTCGCTGGCCTGTGTCCCGTGTCACCTCGAGGTCGGCATGCTAATGTCGATTCGTCAAGGTTGGTGACAGCGGGTGGTCGGTTGCCCTTCTTCTCGCCACACCTTACTCCTCCAAACTGCAGCGGGATGTGGGCACCTGCCCAGGTTTCACCTAGCCGGATTTGAGAAACCCGCCTAATAGTCATACAGAGGCTGGCCGCGAGTCAGCCCTCGCCATTAATCCGCAGGGCGGATTCGTTGGTGGGTCAGCGCGTCCCTCCGAATACCGGAAGCGGAGTGCTAACGCGCGGATTATTTTAATATTTATAGATCATAATACAGACATTTAAGATGACACCTGGAGCAATAGATGAGGTAAATTCCTGCCATTTCTTTGGTGATTCATGTGTTCTCTTTCAATGAAATTTTTCAGCAATGGTTTTGCATAAATGTTACGGTATTTCGTTGATAAAGCAATTTTCGAATTTAATGCTTGTATGGTCTTGGGGTGGTGGTGTAAATCCAATACTACAGAAAGCTCTTTTGTCTTAAACTCACAAGATCATGGAGACCAATTATTGTTATAAAAACGGGAAATGACACGATCAGGAAAGGACGCGCGCAAGATCATCAATGTTTCATGGGTGATATGAGAAGTGGTACAGGCCTGCTGAAACCACGTGTGTTCTTCAGCAATATCTTCCAACGGAGACACAAAAAACCGGCTATTATGTGACGATAATATTCGTCATTTACCGTTAATTCATTAACTGCCTGGTTTTGAAAGAAAAATACTCCAGTGTTTCCGCCGGACCACAATGCCCGCCAAACGCTGACACGTTGGAATTGCATTTTTTTCTCATAAAAAATCGTGAATTTTATGAAACACAAAAAAATGGCTCTGAGCACTATGGGACTTAACATCTGAGGTCATCAGTCCGCTAGAACTTAGAACTACTTAAACCTAAGTAACCTAAGGACATCACACACATCCATGCCCGAGGCAGGATTCGAACCTGCGACCGTAGCGGTCGCGTGGTTCCAGACTGAAGCGCCTAGAACCGCTCGGCCACTCTGGCCGGCATGGTAGGGTAATCACTTTACCACACACAAGGTTTTTATATACATTTTCAATTTTCGCAACTTCCTTGAAGGTTAAATGACGATACGAAGGTAATGAGAAATTTAGGGTACGTTGTGTTTACTTGTGAATGAACAAATACATTGCCGGAAAAAAATTAGTACACCTTTTTAGAAACGTCCAATTCACTCAACACTTTTTGCTGCATATGGAGTACATGACATCATTACATTTACCGATCAGTAGCACAAGTGGTTCTGAGGTATCAGGTATTGAGCCATGATGAAACACTTATATTAGTAGGAGACGTATCCTCCAGCAGCGGCAATGCAGGCGTTGAAGCTGTCGTGCAGTCGATCGCACAGATGGCGAATACTGTATTCTGATATGTTATACCACGCTTGCTCGACCTGTTCCCGTAGCTCTGTAAGAAGAGTTGTTGGTTGATGCGTCGTACTTCTCGCCCCATCATACATCACACGTCCTCGATCTGATAAAAGTCCGGAGATCGTGCTGGCCATGTATTTGTAAGTTGCTGCACTTTGAGTTTCACGGTCAGTATGTGGGCGAGTTTCATCCTGTTGGAACAACACATCACCTTCGTGTTGTCCTCGATGGTGAGTGTTCATCGGAGGTGAGGGTATCATCTGGAGTGCCCCAGGGAAGTGTGCTAGGTCCGCTGTTGTTTTCTATCTACGTAAATGATCTTTTGGATAGGGTGGATAGCAATGTGCGGCTGTTTGCTGATGATGGTGTGGTGTACGGGAAGGTGTCGTGGTTGAGTGATTGTAGGAGGATACAAGATGACTTGGACAGGATTTGTGATTGGTGTAAAGAATGGCAGCTAACTCTAAATGTAGATGAATGTAAATTAATGCAGATGAATAGGAAAAAGAATCCCATAATGTTTGAATACTCCATTAGTAGTGTAGCGCTTGACACAGTCACGTGGATTAAATATTTGGGCGTAACATTGCAGATCGATATGAAGTGGGACAAGCATGTAATGGCAGTTGTGGGGAAGGCGGATAGTCGTCTTCGGTTCATTGGTAGAATTCTGGGAAGATGTGGTTCATCTGTAAAGGAGAACGCTTATAAAACACTAATACGACCTATTCTTGAGTACTGCTCGGGCGTTTGGGATCCCTATCAGGTCTGATTGAGGGAGGACATAGAAGCAATTCAGAGGCGGGCTGCTAGATTTGTTACTGGTAGGTTTGATCATCACGCGAGTGTTACGGAAATGCTTCAGGAACTCGGGTGGGAGTCTCTGGAGGAAAGGAGGCGTTCTTTTCGTGAATCGCTACTGAGGAAATTTAGAGAACCAGCATTTGAGGCTGACTGCAGTACAATTTTACTGCAGCCAACTTATATTTCGCGGAAAGACCACAAAGGTAAGATAAGAGAGATTAGGGCTCGTACAGAGGCATATAGGCAGTCATTTTTCCCTCGGTCTGTTTGGGAGTGGAACATGTATAAAAGATTCTAGTTGTGGTACGAGGTACCCTCCGCCACGCACCGTATGGTGGATTGCGGAGTATGTATGTAGATGTAGAACAACATTCTGAATTTACCGAGCGCTGGTTGGAGTACTCTCCAGAAACACCAGAGATGAACGAGAGTTGTAGCTTACCACAGCCCAGACGATAAGGGCTGATGTGGGGCCAGCGCTTCTTGGAAAAATGCACTCTACGAGACAGCACTGACCAGTCCACGTTGTACGTGCAAACGACCGTCACTTGTGTGCAGGCAAGATCTGTTTTCATCGCTGAAGACCACGGGGCGCCATTCCACCTTCCAAGAGATCCTCTGACGGCACCAGTCTAGCCGTGCACATCGATGCTGTGCCGTGCGTGCGTGCCCATAGTCCCACTGCTAATAAACGGTTCGCAACAGATCGTGTCGACACGTCTGGGCTCACAAGTCGTCTTTTATGTGCTGTGGTACCTGTACAATCTGCCACTGCTTTCCTTACAGAATGACAATCCTGGAGGGCGTCTGTGCTACGTCAACGTCCAGAACCTCGTCACAGATGTGAGAACGTTCACGTGACCACTGAAACCAGCATCGTTGCACACTGACCCTGTACGTCGAACGTGTGTGGTAATTATCCTAAAGGACTATACCGCCACAATCTGGCCGCCTTCAAACTTACGCAGTTGACTGTAGGATGCACGAGTACCTCTCTGCGGCATCTTTATCTGCTTGCTTCACACGTCTGCACGAATCTGAGCCTTCTGGCTGTGAGTATTCCTTATTAAAGGACAAACTCGAATATCGCTCTGGTAGCCATGTTACTACGTTATCTGCTGGTGGAAGACTTTGAAATCACTATCAGGACATCTACTCTCCCCCAGGTGGCATACGCGGTCATCGGATCAAAAGCAATGTCGTATTTCCAGGTCTGTACTAACTTTTTCCGGCAGTGTATATATAACAATATGTTCCTAATACTTGCGTATATTGTGTAACAGAGAGATTCTCATACAATTTGATTAGTATTTGTTACATTTGTAAGCAACGATATAATGCTGTAATCTTGTTTAACAAAACCCTTTCTCGAAGTTGTAGAACAGGTTGCGTGACATCTCTCGAAGAAAAGTGGAGTGTCTAGTTGGACACATAAATACATTAGCATTGAGCATGGTTAATAAATAACATTTCTTACAGATACAGTAATTACCACTCACAGGTGTTTACCATTGCTATTTCGCAAAGAACAGCAGAACACTCTATTATAAACATACTTTCTGGTGATATGATGACGTTCCGTCAACGGATGTGGTTCTGGTTGTTATCTTATAGTAAGTAACACTATAGCTCAATGCCATACATACACTGCATAGTATCTGGGCACCTGTTAAGGGGAGATTTACTATCTTTTGGTTCAAAAAACCGATTTTTTTAAAATTGCATTTTTTGATCCATAAAAGTGTTTAGAATCCACCTCTGAAACGGTTTTTCCGAATATGGAACGGAAATGTTTGTTATTCGGGGTTGAACAAAAACGTACACCTGCCTGAAATCGGCCTTTTTCCACACACCAGTTTTTTTCGGGAATTTCGACTTTGTAGCAGCGAAAAATTATTCTATGGGCTTGCCCATGACTAAAACTGATAAAGTGATCAAGGAGCTTACGACGTACTACGGCTTGGCAATCCGACGGCATTCCAATTCGGTAGAACAGATGAAGAAGGCAATTTGGGCAACGTATTTCCACAAGTGTTCGATGGATGACCACCCACAACACCAAAATTGTCCGGCTGGGGAAACTAGTTGCTGTAAGTGGCGCGTTGCAGAGGCTACCGGACATCTGAACGAATATCAACACGACCAGCCGCTCTCCAAAGAAGTTCAAAAAGTGATTCATCCGATCTATGAGTCCCTTTCGGTGGGCGAGTTATTATACAGGTACTTGGGAGGAAACGCACAAAATTCAAATGACAGTTTGAACGCGTGTGTTTGGAAGTTAGCCCCCAAGCATTTGCATTCTGGTACGAAGACTGTGGAGATTGCTACTTTCCTGGCAATGAACAGCTTCAACTAAGGGTATTCAGCAATTCTGAAGACCATGACAACGATGCACGTCACCCTGGGACTCTATTCGACGCAGTTCGCTAAGCATTCGGACGACCACCGGGTTCAAGCGGCCTAACACCGCTTGTCACCGGCCGTGCGAGCGGCTCTGGAGCAGCGCAGGATGGCACAGATCGAGCAGAACGCCCTCTATGAGGAAGGGGAAGGACTAGTTTATGGACCCGGAATAGCAGATTGAACGTAAGTTGCATAATATTGCATTTTTATGTAGTCAAAACTTTGTAAGTAGACTGTATAGGTTTTTTTATTGCTAACGCCACATAGCACTCTGTATGAAAATCACTGGCTGTGCTGTGTGCAGTCTGTGGCTGGTTTGCATTGTTGATGGCTATTGTAGTGTTGGGCAGTTGGCTGTTAACAGCGCGTAGCGTTGCGCAGTTGGAGGTGAGCCGCCAGCAGTGGTGGATGTGGGGAGAGAGATGGCGGAGTTTTGAAATTTGTAAGACTGGATGTCATGAACTGCTATATACATTATGACTTTTGAACACTATTGAGGTAAATACATTGTTTGTTCTCTATCAAAATCTTTCATTTGCTAACTATGCCTATCGGTAATTAGTGCCTTCAGTAGTTTGAATCTTTTATTTAGCTGGCAGTAGTGGCGCTCGCTGTATTGCAGTAGCTTGAGTAACGAAGATCTTTGTGAGGTAAGTGATTTGTGAAAGGTATAGGTTAATGTTGGTCAGGGCCATTCTTTTGTAGGGATTATTGAAAGTCAGATTGCGTTGCGCTAAAAGTATTGTGTGTCACTTTAGTGAATGTTTGAGTGCGTTCAGTTTTGCTCAGCTGTTTGAAAAGCAAATAATGTAAGAGGTTTATCAGCACAGTAATTCATAAATTTTTCTAAGGGGACGTTTCATATGGCGACCGTGCCAAACATGTTTTAGTAGTAACTTTTGTGGTATAGCTACAATGAGATTGCCTTTTCCGTAGCACAACAATACGTTACAGCACAGTACTTTCTTCATCACGGCAATAAGCGTAATAACTAAGATATCTATACGCAAAGCATTTCACTTTTGTTTATCACGAGGTAAGTACATTGGGTTCTGCAGAACTTAGCTTTCGGAGGACGATAACTACGACACTTCCACAGAGATTATCTTCCAACAAGAAGCACAGTTTAGCGCTACAGTACACGTATTTGAGTGATTAATTTTGTACTTAAAGCATTTATTTTTAAAGATATTTGAAGTACAATGATACAAAGGTTTTCTGTGATACATTTCATTCCATTGCTGTAATCTGTAACACCTGAGGGTATAATTACATTAATCCTCAGGGGGGTACACGCTTACTTTGTGTATCATGTGTTTAGCAAGCACAAGGAGCCCTAGCTAATATGGTATTTGCTTGTACAACTTTACACATTGGTACCATATTTCTCTAACACATAAATTACACAGCTATCTGATCATTTAACTGAGAGATAAACTTTTTTTTACTACATCAGTGACACATGTTTACACAATTACACAGTTGGATAACTTCATGCGTATGAAACTGTGTTTTGTCTGTACTGTGTGAACTGTTCATATTTTTTCGGACCCATTGTGATACTATGAGAGCTTTGAATGATGTATTTGGTATGAGATCATGATGTTTAAAGTACGTTTGAGGTAGATGACACTATTGAAATGAGCAGAGAATTTTCTTTAGGTTTTGAAATTATTGCAGAAAGGTAGGACGTTTTTGAGATTTGGCTGAGTTGTTATGATATTATTATGATGACAATGTGTATTATGCTGTTGAGGTATGTTTATGATCAATAAGCTGATGCTATATGAGGAATTTGATTATGCTACATATCTATAATGATGCAATATTGAAGATTGCCGACGAATATTTATATGTGTAATAAGGTAAGGAATAATGAGTAGTGGTTAGGGACTATGGTTTGTGAAAAAGGTTGTTGGAAACCAAGAATCGTACTTTAAGAGTTATGAAATATATGTAAATGCGTGAATGTATTACAATGCCGATGAAAATTTTTTGGACACTGTTATATCAATAGGATTTTGTTTCTACACATTTGTAACGCAAATTCTCAACCTGTGGAATTTTTTTATATGAGACTGCCACTGTAGCAGAAACTGCTGTCGTAAATATTTAAGTAAGAAAGGTAAGTGACCTTGACGTAATGCGTTTTGGGTGCCCAGCTGAGAGGTAGTCGTCTGACAAAAGAAAGCCATTAGGTGGCGAAAAAAGAGGCCATTATCCTCGCCATTGACATTCCTTTAGAGAAAGCATCGCAAATACGACACACTCATTACTTGGAAAGATACTTACATCTGCACACCTGATTATGACCAGCGTCTTTCTACGAGAGTTGAGAGAATTTCTACTAACTTATGAAATGTCACATGACTATTGAATGATATTTTTATGCTTTGCTTTTCATAGTTGCTTATTTCATTTGATATCTAGTTTCCAGCTGTGTTGCAGCATTGGTTTTATAAAAAATAAAATAAAGTGCATTTGCTAATGTGAACACTTTCTGTCAACAGATCTATTAAATAATAATTTTGTGATCCACATTCTTCAAAAAAGGAGCACTTGGAAAGGAAAGAACAATAAGATGGGACTAGTAACAGTAACTGCATACATAATTTTTTTTTCAAGTACATGGTAATATTCTTTTTTACAATATGTTGTTGTGGTGCACCACTTTAATTGCATAGACACTAAGATGTGACATATGTATTAGACATGGCCATCTTTACTGTAATATTTTTTCTGCTTGAGCTGTCATGTTTAGATATAAGTTATTGCATTTGCTGCTGCTCTTTGCCAGGCATAATGTTACTGAATTTGACTTTGTATTACTCTGTTAAGCCAGTTTTACTACTGATTTATTTTTATTGTTTGCTGCACATTGCCTTATACTAGTTGTAATATTGCATTTGCTTTGCTAATTTCTATAATGCTGCTTGCTTCGCCAATTTCCATTTTTTTGTCATTGCTGTTTGTATTAATTGTTTTGTGCTGCTGCATTGCCTCGTCCCTTAGTTTATGCATCTGAGCTCAGTAGATTTAAGTTCGCTTAAGAGGGGGTAGACTATATAAGAAACTGACTATGGACAATAGGGAAAGAATGCATTGAGAAGTTATATGAAAAAGATTTGGGCCAAAATGAGTATTGTACACTGAGAAATAATTATTTTGAAAGAAATATGAATAGAATACAGAAAGCAGGTATAGATAGGACTTTTTGGGAATAATGATGAATGAAGGGAGATCTACAAGAAGTAAAGAAAGTTTTGTTTGCAAAATACTGCAGTAAAACAAACCCTGTCCTTTCCTTTTGTATTATTCCGCTATATGTTTGTGTACCCTTGTGTATTTGTGTTCATCCTGTCTTTACGTGTTTATCTGATATGATTTATGTTGTAGAATTTTTCTAATACTCAGCTACATTCACTATGATGAGGAATACTGTTATCCTCAAATATAATTTGCATTAATAATATGTTATTTACTTTGTAAAGATGTTTAGACATTATTTATCTGGTCTGTTTTGTTGCTCATGTGTGAAGTTGATGTTTCAAAAGATATTTTGATCTTTTATGTAGGTACTTATAATTCCTGTAACACTGATGTATATGTCATTTCGATTCTTTTGTAAAGCCTGTATTACTACAAAGGTTATCTGTATTATTATGTTTTAATGATGTTTTCTGTATCTTTGTACTTGTATTATCACGTTATAAAATTGTAATTGTCTCCAGTTCATCATATTATTAACTTGTAAGTTACATTTCACTGCACGCGTTTCCATTGGTCATAGTATATGGACAATATGTGAGAAGTAGGGACTGTTAGTGTTTGCACGTGTGTTAATAATTCAGCAAGCGACTGAATAACAGCATTGCTGTTTCTAAGGACAATTCCAAAAACTTTGTGAGTGCGCAAGTGGTGGTTATGGACTTGCTATATCATCCGCAAGACTCTTCAATGGTGATTGTGCACTTGCACAGTCACAACAGATGGCTGCTGGCCATCTCTACAAGGACTACAGTGGGTCTGCATCTTTGATGGCCCACCAATACCATTATTTCTACAAGGACTACAGTGGGTCTACACCTTTGCTGACTCACCAGTACCATTACTTCTACAAGGACTGCAGTGGGTCTGCACCTCTGGTGGCCCACCAATACCACAATCTCTACCAGGACTACAGTGGGTCTGCACCTCTGGTGGCCCACCAATACGGTAATCTCTACCAGGACTACAGTGGGTCTACTCTGTGATGACCTACCTACCAATATTCTTCAAAACTTCGAATGACTCTGCTGTGGGTTTGCTCTGTTGTGGCCCATTACCTGTCTGCATGTCGAGAGTCAGCACTGCCTTCCGTTGGAAGGACAACACTACTTCTTCAAGACTGCATGGAAATCCACTACTTCTGTGTGCATTTTCTTTTACTGCTCAGACTTTGAGAAAAACACTGCCATTTTTCTGTGATGAATGATCAGGACTGTCTTTATGGACTGTGAGAAAATTTTAGCCTTTGACCAACATTGTATTGATAAGTGTGTGCATTTGGTTTCTTTGTTATCGTAATTATGAAAAATTTTTTCAAATCTGTATTGGCCACTGCCCAAAATAATTTGTAAAATTTTTTGTGGGGAACATGGGGGCTATGTAAGTAGACTGTATAGGTTTTTTTATTGGTAACGCCACATAGCGCTCTGTAGGAAAATCACTGGCTGTGCTGTGTGCAGTCTGTTGCTGGTTTGCATTGTTGTTGGCTATTGTAGTGTTGGGCAGTTGGCTGTTAACAGTGCGTAGCGTTGCGCAGTTGGAGGTGAGCCGCCAGCAGTGGTGGATGTGGGGAGAGAGATGGCGGAGTTTTGAAATTTGTAAGACTGGATGTCATGAACTGCTATATACATTATGACTTTTGAACACTATTGAGGTAAATACATTGTTTGTTCTCTATCAAAATCTTTCATTTGCTAGCTATGCCTATCGGTAGTTAGTGCCTTCAGTAGTTTGAATCTTTTATTTAGCTGGCAGTAGTGGCGCTCGCTGTATTGCAGTAGCTTGAGTAACGATGATCTTTGTGAGGTAAGTGATTTGTGAAAGGTATAGGTTAATGTTAGTCAGGGCCATTCTTTTGTAGGGATTATTAAAAGTCAGATTGCGTTGCGCTAAAAGTATTGTGTGTCACTTTAGTGAATGTTTGAGTGCGTTCAGTTTTGCTCAGCTGTTTGAAAAGCAAATAATGTAAGAGGCTTATCAGCACAGTAATTCATAAATTTTTCTAAGGGGACGTTTCAACTTCAAACGCGTTTTTCTCGAAATGACTTTTTTTTATCGCACGGTATGGTAATTTCAAATCTACTGAACCGATTGGCATGTTTCTTTGTTTCCGACGAAGCTAACTAAATTGTCTAGGAGTTGTACCACTTTTATTCCGATCCATCAACTATAAATATTTTTACTTAGCCGACGAAGTCGAAAAATCGATGACAAAAACCCTATTTATTTTCAAGTGGGCGCCATTTTATTTCTAATGGTCCAAATAACATAAGCGAGGTACAACTCCTAAAGAATCTTATATACTGCGCTAACGTCTAGTCGATTTTGATTTCAGACGAGGCGGCTGACCTGTGACATACTGCGCATGGAGGTCTTCATCGAAATATTGTTTCGTTCCGACGGCACTTCCGCCTTTGCTCTTCGATATTTCCGGTCGAAAAAAATCCAGTTTGTAGAGGAAATATCAATAAACTTTTGACCAAATCTGACATTGATATCTATAACACATCTTGAGAATAAAATTCTCAAAGAACATGCCTTTTTCGGGCCAAAGAAACTAAACCTCCCCTAAATGAACATTAATAAGGGCCCGTATGACTACTTCAACAGTCTAGGGACAACTTTAGTGAGCTGCCTGGATGTCTTTAGTAGAATGGCGCCCCATTCTTCCGCAAAAGTCAAAACCAGACGAATTAGTGACGTTGGACGCTGGGATCTGGAGGGAAGTTGACGTCCTAATTCACCTTTAAGGCGGACAAGTGGGTTCAGGTCGGGACTCTGGGCTGGCCAGTCCGTTTCAAGAGTGTCGTTGTCCACAAACAGCTGCTTCATAGATGCAGCTTCATAACAAGGTGGACTATCATCCGACACAGTAATCGTCTCCGAGCAGTTCATTTACTTTACGCAATACACGATCCTTTAAACACGTCCTTCCGTATTTAACCTTTTCCTAAGAGCAGTAAAGAACAATACCCAAACCAAGAAAAACACCCACATACTGTATAACGCCACCACCTGTGTACTGCACGGTTGCCATGAAACGTCCCCTATGAACAATTATACATGACTGTGCTTAAACTGACACACAATATATTTAGCGCAACGGAATCTGACTTTCAATAATCCCTACAAAAGAATGGCCTTGACTAACATTAACCTATACCTTTCACAAATCACTTACCTCACAAAAATCTTCGTTACTCGAACTACTACAATACAGAGAGCACCACTACTGTCAGCTAAATAAAAGATTCAAACTACTGAAGGCACTAACTACTGATAGGCATAGTTAGCAAATGAAAGATTTTGATAGAGAACAAACAATGTATTTACCTTAATAGTGTTCAAAAGTCATAATACATATAGCAGTTCATGACATCCATTCTTACAAATGTATTGTCTCTGATGGACACACGTCCAGATCATCGGCTCTCAAATTTCTGCCACCTCTCTCCCAACATCCACCACTGCTGGCGGCTCACCTCCAACTGCGCAACGCTACGCGCTGTTAACAGCCAACTGCCCAACGCTACAATGGCGAGTATTACAACAATGCCAACCACCCATAGACTGCACACAGCACAGCCAGTGATTTTCATACAGAGCGCTACGTGGCGTTACCAATAAAAAAACCTAAACAGCCTACTTACATAGCCGCCATGCTCCCCACAAAAAAATTTACAAATTTTTTAGGCAGTGGCCAATACAGATTTGAAAAAATTTTTCATAGTTATAATAACAAAGATATCAAATGCACACACTTATTGATACAATGTTGGTCACAAGCCAAAATTTTCTCACAGTCCATAAAGACAGTCCTGATCGTTCATCACAGTAAAATAGCAGTGTTTTTCTCAAAGTCTGAGCAGTAAAAGACAGAATTTGTGGATTTCCATGCAGTCTTGAAGAAGTAGTGTTGTCCTTCCAACGGAAAGACAATGCTGACTCTCGACATGCAGACAGGTAATGGGCCACAACAGAGCAAACCCACAGCAGAGTCAGTCGAAGTTTTGAAGAATATTGGTAGGTAGGTCATCACAGAGTAGACACACTGTAGTCCTGGTAGAGATTATGTTATTGGTGGGACACCAGAGGTGCAGAACCACTGCAGTCCATATAGAAGTAATGGTACTGGTGAGTCATCAAAGGTGTAGACCCACTGTAGTCCTTGTAGAGATGGCTAGAAGCCATCCGTTGCAACTGTGCAGGTGCACAATCACCATAGAAGAGTCTGGTGGACAATACAGCAAGTCCATGAACCACCACTTGTAAACTCACAAAATTTTTTTTTGAAATGTCCTTAGAACCAGCAATGCTGTTATCCAGTCCCTTGCTGAATTATCAACACACGTCCAAACACTATCAGTCCCTACTTCTCACATATTGTCCATATACCATGACCAACAGAAACGTGTGCCATGAAATTAACTTACAAGTTACTTAATTTGATGAACTGGTGTCAATTACAATTTTATAACATACAAATACAATAACAAAGGTAAAAAATACATCATTAAAGAACATAGCAATACAGGTAACATTTGTAGTAAAACAGGCTTTACAAAAGAATAGAAATAAACATGTACATCAGTGTTACATGAATTATGACATAAGTACATACATAATAGAGCAGAATAACTTTTGAAACATTAAGTCCACACATGAGCATTAAAACAAAACAGAATAAATAATGTCTAAACATCTTTACAAAGTAAATAACATAGTATTAGAAAAATTGTGCAACGTAACTCTCATCAGTCAAAAACATAAAGACAGGAAAAACACAAATACACAAGAGTACACAAACACAGAGCAGAATAACACAAGAGGAAAGGGCAGGGTTTGTTTTCAGTGTAACATTTGGTACTGCAGTCCAACCCAAAACTTCATTCCATAGATATTTCGTCTTATTTGAACATTTGTTTCCACAAAAAAAAAAAAAAAAAAATCCTGTCCAAGCATGCTTTCTGTATTTATATGTTCACATATTTCTTACCTCATCGTTTATTTTCCATTATCTTACCTCATCATTTATTTCCAAAAAAATCCTACCTAATCCTGTTGTCCCTAAACCCTACTTTTTTGTTCATATCTACTTTCAAAATACTTTTTTGGCCAAACCATTTTCTTATAGCTTCTCAATGCATTTCTTCCAATTCATCAGAGTTAGTTAGTTATATAGTCTACCCCCTCTTAAGCTAACTTAAATCTACTGAGCTCAGATGCATAAACTAAGGGATGAGGCAATGCAGCAGCACAAAACAATTAACTCAAACAGCAATGACAAAAAATGCAAATTGGCAAAGCAAGCAGCATTATAGAAATTAGCAAACCAAATACAATTAATATGAGGCAATGAGCAGCAGCAAGAAAAATAAATCAGTAGTAAAACTAGCTTAATACAATGTAAAATTCAGTAGAACTACGCCTGGCAAACAGCAGCAGCAAATGCAATAACTTATATATAAACATGACAAAACTCAATCAGAAAAAATATTACAGTAAAAAATGGCCGTGTTTAATAGCTATGTCACATCTTAACACTAGATTGATGCATCACAATAACTTACTCTACCAAAAAATTACCAAGCAATTGAAAAGAAAATTATGTATGTAGTTACTGTTATTAATCCCTTCTTAATGTTCTTTCCATTCCAAGTGCTCCTCTTTCGAAGAATAAGGATCATAAAATTATTATTTAATGGATCTGTTGGCAGAAAGTGTTCACATTAGCAAATGCACTTAATTTTATTTTGTAAAACCAATGCTGCAACACAGCTGGAAACCAAAAATGAGCAATCTCTCAACTAGAAAGACAGTAGATGTAAAATGTTTCTCATCATTTCATTAGGTATTTTAGTAAATATCATAAATTAAGAGCTCCACAGTGTAATCATATGTTTTCAAGTTTGAGCGTGTCGTATTTGTGATGCTTTCAACAAAGAAATGTCAATAGCGAGGATAATGGCCTCTTTTTTTTCTCCACCTAATGGCTTTCTTTTGTCAGACTATCTCTCAGCTGGATGCCCAAAACGCATTACGTCAAGGTGACCTATCTTCCTTACCGAAATATTTACGACATTAGTTTCCACTACAGTGACAGTCTCATATAAAAATTTCACAGGTCGAGAATTTGTGTTAGAAATGTGTAGAAACAAAATCCTGTAAATATAACAGTGCCCAAAACATTTTCGTCGGCATTGTGGTACATTCACACATTTACACACATTTCATAACTCTTAAAGTACGATTCTTGGTTTCCAACACCCTTTTTCACAAGTCAGAGTCCCTAACCACTACTCATTATTTCTTATCTTGTTACACATATAAATATTCGTCGACACTTCTTCAATATTTCATCGTAATAAATATGTAGCATAATCAAATTCCTCATATTATTGACCATAAACATACCTCAACAGCATAATACACATTGTCATCGCAATAATAACATCATACAAACTCAGCCAAATCTCAAAAACGTCCTAGCTTTCTGCAATAATTTCAAAACCTAAAAAAAATTCTCTGCTCATTTCAGTAGTGTCATCTACCTCAAACGTACTTTAAAAACCGTGATCTCATACCAAACACATCATTCAAAGCTCTCATAGTATCACAATGGTTCTGAAAAAATATGAACAGCCCACAAAGTACATACAAAATACAATTTCATAAGTGTGAAGTTATCCAACTGTGTAATTGTGCAAACATCTGTCACTGATGTAGTAAAATAAATGTTTGTCTCTCTCAGTTAAAAGATCAGATAGCTGTGTAATTTATTTGTTAGAGAAATATGGTACCAACGTGTAAAGTTGTATAAACAAATACCATATTAGCTAGGGCTCCTTGTTCTTGCCAAACACATGGTACACAAAGTAAGCATGTACCCCCCCTCTGAGGATAAATGTAAATATACTCTCAGGTGTTACAGATTACAGCAATGGAATGAAATGTATCACGGTAAACCTTTGTATCATTGTAATTCAAAAATCTTTAAAAATAAATGTTTTTAGTACAAAATTAATCACTCAAATACGTGTACTGTAGCGCTAAATTGTGCGTCTTGTTGTAACATAATCTCTGTCATTTCTTAAGGGTAAAAAATGTGCCAAGTGTCGTAACTATCGTCGTCCGTAAGCAAAGTTCTGTGGAAGTCAATGTACTTACCTCGTAATAAACAAAAGCGAAATGCTATGCATACCACACTGTAACGTATTGTTGTGCTATAAACAAAAGGCTGTCTTACTGTAGCTATACCATAACGTTACTACTAAAACATGTTTTACTTTCCAGAAGAATTCAGACAAACTGTGCAGATATAAAACAAAAACACCGCAAAAGCAACATTGTAAATTGTCACTCATTAGTAGCGTCGTGATAAAATCGTGTAACTATCACATAAACTAACCACTGTGTCATCTGGTGTCTCACAGAAAGTACTTTAAATCCAGAATGTATTTTCAAGTAAACCAAAATGTTGCATTAAAGTCTCATTAGCAGTGCCGGTATATGTTCTATGTGAGCCTTATAGTCGTTACGTGATCGTGCAACTAACAAGCAAGAATGTACAAATAACAACTCTGTGTCGTCTGTTCACTATAACAATGCATTCGTAATTTCTGTATAAATAAGTTCTCTTGGTTCTTGACTTGATATTTAACTTAGAACATTGCAGATTATCTTTCAATAAACGGTTTTACATGTGAAATGTGGTGTAAACCTTTACTCTTCCTAGTACGCAGAGTTTCAACTTCAACGCAATTATCATGTGGTATACTTCGGATTCTGTAAGGTCCATTGTAAACTAGAAAGAATTTGTGACGCAAGTGTTTCTTCTTATGCGACAATGAATGAGCTTTAATGAGAACTTTCTGATCAATATAAAGTTTCTTTTCATTTGCTTTACCGTGTAGTTTTCTCCTTTTGTCTGCAGCAGAATTTATATTTTTAATAGCCAAATCAATTATGTCTTTGTGTCGAAGTTTACGTGTATTCGGAAAAGGTACAAGCTCTCTGATTCTGTTCGGTGGTTCTTCATTCTTCAGTACAAGAATAGGTGGCAGAGCAGTGGAGTCATGAGGCATTTCATTCAGCACGTTTTGAAATAAGTGTAAATATCTGTCCCAATACTGATGCTTTCTGTGACAATAAAGTCTGCAAAGCTTATTGATTTCTTCCGTAATCCGTTCAGACAGGTTACAATGTGGTGAGTACAATGAAATAAAAACAGGTTTGATTTTATGGTTCCGAAGCATGCGTGACCAAACAGCAGATCTGAATTGCGGTCCGTTATCTGAAATGACTTTACTAACGTGTCCAACTTCACGTAAGAAATTTTTAACAAAGGTGTTGGATACAGGGCGTCCAGTGGCTTTACGTAACGGAGTAAAAAGAACCAAATTTTGAAGTAAGTTCAACAGCGACTAGAACGTACGAAAATCCATTCGATGTTCTGACAAGGGGTCCCAAGAGATCAACAGCAGCAAGTTCTTTTAATTTAAAAGGAATGATAGGAAACAACGGTGCACGATGTGAGACAGTAGATGGTTTAGCCTTTTGACAAAGTTTACAAATAGACAAGTCTCTTCGAATTCTCTTTTCCATATTGTTAAAATAACAAGTCGTCCGAAGAATATGATAACATTTTCGTGGACCAAAATGTGCATAGCTGAAATGAATGTACCAAATGAGCTTATTAACAAAATCGTCAGGAATGCAAAGTACCCATAGCTTGTCATCAACAGTGCAGCGTTTGAACAGTATGTTGTTTCTAACCAGATAATAATGCCGAATCTGTGTGTGTGTCTTTTCATGCCATTTACTTTTGATGTCTTTCCAAATCAGATCTTTATCTTGTTCACGAGCAATGTCCTTTAAAGATGTGGTGATGAAGTTTTCAAAGCGACTTTCTGAATGTAAAGAATACTGAAATTTTTCTCGAGGTTGCCTTCTGTGTTACTTTTCTCAAGCCCAGCCGGCGCGCGTGGCAATGAGTCCTCAAGAATGTTCTCCTTGCCAGGAATGTAGACTATTGTGAAGTGGAATTCTTGCAGAAACAATGCCCAACGTTTTAACCTGTCATGATTTAGTTTTGAAGACATAAGAAATTGTAATGCACGATGATCAGTGTATACTTTTACGTGCTTACGAGAAAGAAAGAAACGGAATTTGTTAAATGCCCAAACGATAGCTAAAGCTTCTAATTCAGTAACGGAACAATTTTTTTCAGATTTTGTTAGCACTCGGCTAGCAAAAGCAATGGTTTTCTGAACAGTAGTGTAATTTTCTATGGTTTCATGGAATAAATGGGCACCAAGACCGACTTTAAAAGAATCCGTGCTAAGGCAGAAGTCTTGTGACAGATCTGGATGAGCTAGTATTGGCGCGTTAAGTAGCGATTCTTTCAAAGAATTGAATTCCAACTGTGTTTGTTCGTCCCAGTTCCAAATAGTATTTTTTCCAGTGAGAGAATAAAGTTTTGGTGTCACTAGAATTTGCATATTCAGAAAACGACGGTAAAAATTTACGAGACCTAGAAAACTGCGGACTTGTTTTTTTGTGGATGGAACTGGAATGGCCCTGATTGCTTCTAACTTTTCAGGATCCGGCTGAATGCCTTCAGAAGAAATAATATGTCCCATAAACCTCACCTTTGACCTACCGAATTCAGACTTTTCCAAGTTAACTGTAATTCCAGATCCTGCAAAAATACGTAACAAACTGTTGAGAATGCAATTATGTTGTCCCCCTGCGGCTCATGCTACTAGAATATCGTCCACATATAAGGTGATGTGACGTTTTAAGAAATCAGGTAATATGGAATTTAGCCCACGAATGAATGCTGCCGAAGAATGGTTCAAACCAAAAGGAAGTTTCCGAAATTGATAACAAAACCGAAACAATGGAAAGCTGTGTATTTTCTACCTTCTGGATGAAGTTCGATCTGATAAAAGCTGGATCTGAGATCAATAGAAGACAACACTTTTACACCATTTAAATTTTGAAGAAGTTCTTCCATCGTTTGCGGCCTGTCAGTTTCAGGAATGATGATAGTATTGATTTCTCTCGAATCTAAGACAAGTCTGATCGATCCATTTTTCTTCTCAACAACATGTAATGGATTGTTGTATGAGCTTACTGCAGGTTCAATAATGCCCTCGTCGAGCATAGATTGTATTTCTGTTCTATCACGGTCCCTATAATGTGCTGGAATTACGTATGGTCTAACACAAAATTTAGTATGCTCACGAACACGAAATTGGTATTGAAATCCCTTGATTGTTCCTGTTTTGTGAGTAGAAACTGTGGAATGTGCTTGTAAAATCTCAAAAAGGTCCTGCCTATCAATGTCATTACAGTTCTCAATTGTTTGAATTTTATTCTGAATTAACTCATCAGTATCAAATACGCCGTCGATATCATCCCTGTCAGTACTTGCAGAGTGATTGTTAGTGTCAAGTTTCGTCGAAAATTCCGAACTGTTGTCTAACAGAAGGTAAGGCGATTAATTTCCTCGTCAATGTTTGAGAGCCAATCTCCAAATTTCAAAGCTATTGACTTACCTTCTTTCTCTAAACTTATTTCAGCGTCGTGAAAGTTTAAGATTTCTTTGTATTCATTCAAAAAGTCTACTCCCAATATAATTTCCGTCGACAATAATGGAACAATAAGAAAGTTCATAGAGAAGCTGTGACTTTGAGAAAAGAATTATAAGTTGGTTTGTTTGCGTACATCTACACTTTTTCCAAAAATTGCACCTTGTAATTTAATTTTACGTAAAGTAAGTGTGGGGCAATCGTTCGATTTGTTTCATTTGCTAAAAGCTGTTTCATTAATTACTGAAATGGGACTGCCAGAGTCAAGTACTGCCGTAAATTTTACGTCATTTACTGTAATGTGAATCACAGGACATGCAATGATGTTACGTTTTACGTCGTGTTCCTGGAGTAAGATGTCCCTAATGTCTTCCATTTGTACGTAATTACTAGCTATGGCAGCTGCGTCGTCAGTTTCAGAAGTACGTTTTGTGGCTTCCAGCGGTATGAGTCATTGCCTATTGTCTCTTTGTTGGCGCGCGTCGTTATTAGGATTTGGAGACCTATCTTCTACAAATTCACCTTGTCGAGAGGGCCCTGCCCTGTTTGAATCCCGCCAGTTCTGATGCAATTCAGGTCTGTCGCTACGATCATATCGTCTGTCGTCATGTCGGTAGATTCCATAGTTTCTTTCTTGTCGGTCACGTGGTGGAGAATTTCTCCCTGAATCGTAACTGGGCGCTGGGCCGTTGCGTCTAAAGTTATTCTGTCTCCCTTGATAATAATTATTTTGGTTTCCATATTGTCTGTTTCTCTGATTGTCTCTGTGATAGTAACTGCCACGGAGAGATGATCTTTCCCTGTAATTATTACTACTCTACCAACGGTTGTCATATGGGTGGTGTGTGTTTTGGTCACGATTTGTGTTGTGAGAATAGCCTTATCGTGTCCAGTTATTATTTCTTTCATCGAGGAATTGCGACGGATGTGACCTGTAATTGTTATGTACCTGTTTTCGCGTTCCGCGATTGTCAGTGTCAATTTCTAATTCTTGTAAGAGTTCAATGTCGTCTTTGCAATGTCCTGTCAAAATAATATGTCGCAAATGTTCAGGTAATTTGATTAAGCAAATGTAGATGAGTTCTGAGGGGCTGTATGGGTTTGACAGGTACTGATTCTTGTGCAACATGTCTTCAAAATATTTCACAAGACTGGAAAATTCAGACTGTTCGAAATGTTTGATCATAATGATGTTATGTTTTACTCGGTCTTGTGTGGCTTGAGACCAATATGCTGAGATGGAAGTTAGTGAACTGTTCCGAAAGTTCGGCTACTTTCTCCGGCAGTGTACTTATTTCCTCAGTGTGTTTTTCTGAACCAAGTTTCAGAGTGTCCATTTGTGTTGAAATCGTATCTACTGTGTCCTTTAAGTTTTCCTGAGTTTTTGCAAGTTGCGTAACCGAATCGGTAGATGCAACTGAGTCAATGTTAGCTTGCAAGGTCTCCTAATTTTCATGAACAATAGTTTGCAGTTCTTTTATGGCTGCTTTGTGATTCTGTAATGTATTTTCATGCCGCGAAAAAATAGGTTGGAAATGCTCACAAATTTGTGTTTTTACGTCATTACAGAATTTTTGACATTTCGATTCGATTTTATGTAACTCAGTAGTTAAATCTTCACGTGTTTGTTCAAGTGTGGTGTGAATATTTTGTTCCATTGTGTCTAACTGTTGCTGTGTTTGTCTCTGGTATTGTTCCATTGTATCTAACTTTTGAAGATTTTGTTCCATTGTGTCTAGCTTTTGAAGATTTTGGTCCATTGTGTCTAACTTTTGTAGCCTTTGTCCCATTTGTTGCATTAACTGTAATAACAATGCACTGGTGTCTGAAACATGTTCCTCAGTGCTTTTCGGCAGTGAAGTTGCACCAGCAACATTCACATTTTGACAAGCAGAAGATGTGTCTTGACTTATTTGAGAAAACGGTGAGGACCCAAAACCTGAATCTGCAGTATTTGCAAGATTGTGTCCTGTCATTCCCAATTCCTGATGCGGGCTGTTGCCGACTGATCGATCGATAATGCTTCCCTGTTCACTAATTGTTTCACTGTCTACACCATTGTTTGCCGCCCGCTCCATTTCCCTATGCACAATTACCAAATTACTATGTTGAACATCAGTTAATTCATTACACAGTGGCGCTAACACACTGCTTTCGTCTTCACTGTCATTTCTCAGTTTACTTTGGAGCCTAGTATTACGTTTTTCACACGCCATTATTGTCACAATATTTCACACGACAACACAGAAAAGCACAATTTGAAGAGCAAAATAAGAAAACACATTAACATAGCACTGAAAATAATATCTAGTTGATTGCAAGCCCAGCTGCGAAATACTTGGTGCAAATCTACATGCATGCCACAACTGTTTTACTGTACAACAATGAAAGACTACAACTACAAAGGAGATTCTCTCTACAATTACGCGCTAGCAAGAAACAAAAGCTACACTAATTACACAAACTACAAGAAAAAATCAGAAGATTCCAGTGAAGTATCCTCGGCTAGGGTCGGCATATGAAACATCCCCTTTGAACAATTATACATGACTGTGCTTAAACTGACACACAATTTTTTAGCGCAACGGAATATGACTTTCAATAATCCCTACAAAAGAATGGCCTTGACTAACATTAACCTATACCTTTCACAAATCACTTACCTCACAAAAATCTTCGTTACTCGAACTACTGCAATACAGCGAGCGCCACTACTGTCAGCTAAATAAAAGATTCAAACTACTGAAGGCACTAACTACTGATAGGCATAGTTAGCAAATGAAAGATTTTGATAGAGAACAAACAATGTATTTACCTTAATAGTGTTCAAAAGTCATAATATATACAGCAGTTCATGACATCCATTCTTACAAATGTATTGTCTCTGATGGACACACGTCCAGATCACCGGCTCTCAAATTTCTGCCATCTCTCTCCCCACATCCACCACTGCTGGCGACTCACCTCCAACTGCGCAACGCTACGCGCTGTTAACATCCAACTGCCCAACGCTGCAATGGCGAGTATTACAACAATGCCAACCAGCCACAGACTGCACACAGCACAGCCAGTGATTTTCATACAGAGCGCTATGTGGCGTTACCGATAAAAAAAACCTAAACAGCCTACTTACAGCCACTACACGTGACGGTAACTAATGTGCTCCAGGCATATCCCAAACCCAAACCGTTCCATCGGATTGGTACACAGTACAGCGGTGATTCATCACCCCAAATCACTCGTTTCCACTTGTCCGCTGTCCAGCGGCGTCATTCTTTGCTCCACCTCAGTGACGCTTAGTACTGACCACAGAAATGTGTGGCTTTAAGTGAAGCTTCTCGAAAATTGTACCCCATTCCAACACCCTACACACGCTCATTGTGCTATCTGGACTGATGGAAGCTCTTTGGAACTCACGATTGATTCCTTCGCCTGATTTTACGAGATTTTTTTTTTTTTACAACCACCCTCTGGAATGCTCGACGGTCCCTCTCCGTCAGTATATGATGTCTGCCTGTTGCTGGTTTTGCTGCGGCTGCTTCTTCGCGTTTCCACTTGAGAGTCACATCATCAGCGACGACTTGGACAGCTTAAGGTCACTGCCCTCTCCTGATCGACGCTTTCTGCTGTTACTGCTTCTCTGCTGATAATACAATACTCCTTGCCTCCTTTTATAATAGTGAGTCCACCTATTTTGATATCTTGTAGTCAATCCCATATCACTTCGTGGTGTCGCCATACTTTTGTTCAGATAGCGTGCACGTTTGATACGTTCTTTTCCATTATTACAATTTTTTAACGAATCTCTCTTTCCTAGCGTTTATTTTGTTGTTATTTCGGAAATATAATTCATTTTAAATTTTTGCTGCTCTTCTTATCAACAAAGTCGTAAGTTAACCAAAAGACAGGAAAGTCGCATGTGCCATGTGTCCGTGTATCGTGTAAGCTCTGTTCTGTGTGTTGTCGTATTTTAACTGTCTTCGTGTCGTATTTTGTAGGTAACAGTCCAGCATTTGGCTAGAAGAGTGTGGAAAAATGCCTAAACACCACTTGCTGGCTGGCCAGTATGTCAGACCAATTGCCTCTAATCCTCCAGACGGATTCGATACCGGTCTGGCGCACCTCCTTGTCCCGCAAGTTGACGCGCTGCGCATTAAGTTACACAACCTGTTCTTTTAATTGAATGTGTAACTAAATTTCGTAATGAATTGGTAATTTCAAGTGGATGTATTTTAGTTGAACTCTGTAAAATAATTTAAATGATCCATGTATAGGAATAATGTTTTCAGTAATTGCAATGTTATAAATGATTTTTCAAGTTACTGTTTCAATTTCAAATAGAATTTTATGGCTGTTTGCGACCTCCACAGCGGCCCGTATATTGCGTAGCTGAGATGGCCGCCCCGTCCCTGAAGCAGAGAGCGGAGTGACTTTTAGGATCCGCCTCGTGCTGCGCGCTCCGGTCACTTCGTGACCTTTTTTCGGCAATTACGCGCCCGCGACCAGCCACACACCCCTGCAGCCTCCGCCGTGTCCCCGTCGGCGTCGGCGCCGGTCAAAGCGTCTGGGGGTGCGCCGCCGCTCATTCTCATGCTAATCGAATGTTGGGCCCTGGCAGCCCGGCAGCCCGACATCCAAAAAGAGACCGCGCTACCGCCACCGGCAACTCCCATTACCGGATGAGGGCGGCGCTGATAAAGGAAAACCAACAACTTGTGACCTTCCCTCCCGCCTCATGGTGAGGACTCATCTCTAGGGGCGAAATTCGCCAACTTTTTTGCCCCCCCCCCCCCCTCCCCAACTGCATCGCCTTCTAATTCCCAGCCTGCCTTCTCCAGTTCAATCTGTTGCTCTTCCTGTTCCATCATGGGGCCAGTGTTCCCCACAGGTGGGCTGGGCAAAGGACTCCTCCCTAATCGCTTTGAGCTGCCGACGAAACGGCGATTCGATTATCTGGCTACTCACACCGTGTGTATAAATCATTAATCATACCAGTAAACGATGCGTAACTGGAAAAATCTTCATTCAGGTCTCTCCAAAAGCTGGCCGTTTGTCTATTCTGGAAGTGTGACACGCACGAACAAGTTTCGCTTCGTTCCATCCCAAATTTATTTACTAAAACAATTAATTGCTCTATTCTGGCGTGACCGCCTTTCTGTAACTAGAACCAACCAGTAACCAAGCCCTTCTCCCTCCAGTTCGTACAGTGCTTCTGATGAGGGATGCGTTTGTTTTAAACTAGCTGCCTTGTGTGACAGTTGCTTTTGCTCATAACACACTACTGTCTTTGGCTGCATGGCTTCTGTGGTATGGTCATTAATGATGGAGCGTAAGAACGCTGCATGTATAGAGTGTCTACTTCGCTTATACAGGCTGTAACAGGTAAAAGTATAGATATTTCTTATGATGACAGAGGAAAGCGTACTGAACAACATTAAATCAGTATTTACGTCGATTGCAGAATAATAATTACAGTCCTTACAAGTCGTATGTTGTTAGGTTGGTTAGTACCTGTAACTACTTGTAACGAGAGCAAGGTATTTCCTCCTGGGCAGCAGGCGAGGTACTGAAATGTGGACTCTCGTATGCGAAACGGTTAATCTATACTGATTGGAATAGTCCACCTAGTGGTGCAGCACGACCGTGGAGGAAACATCAGGTCATAAAGCTGGTGACGTGTTTGTGGACAGACCGTTCAATGAAGAGAAAAAACGGTCAACACACTGATTTTTGTTCATATTAAAGTATCAAACATAAAAATACCTGCACTTATGCCCATTAGCGGTGTACAGGTTTCAGTAATTGTTAATTGGGAAGAACTTAAGTGCATGTTATTCTCAAAGATGAGAAATTTTCAGATATAAACGTAACTTCAGGAGTATCTCACGATATTGTTAAGCGCCATTGCTTTTCACAATATATATATATATATATATATATATATATATATATATATATATATATATATATATATATATATATAAATAGCCAAGAAGATAATGACGGAAGTTCCATGAGGCTTTTCGCGGATGATCCTATTGTATACAGAGAAGTCTAACGGTAGAAAACAGTAGCGAAATGCGGGAAGAGCATAGGATCGACGTCTGGTGGAGGCAGCAGTAATTGACTCTCAACGTAAACACGTGTAACGTATTCCGTATACGCAGACAGGGAGATCCAGCATTGTATGAGTACACGAAAAAAATGGTTCAAATGGCTCTAAGCCCTATGGGACTTAACATCTGAGGCGATCAGTCCCCTAGAACTTAGAACTACTTAAACCTAACTAACCTAAGGACATCACATACATCCATGCAAGAGACAGGATTCGAATCTGCGACCGGAGCAGCAGCGCGGTTCCAGACTGAAGCGCCTAGAACCGCTCGGCCACAGCGGCCAGCATGAGTACACGATTGCAGAACAATCTCTGGAAGCAGTTACTTCTATAAAATCTCTAGCAGCACGCATACGAACGATATGAGGTGGAACGACCACATAAAATTAATGGCGAGTGGATCAGAGGCCAGACTGAGATTCATTGAAATAATCCTCAGGAAATGTGGTCCGTCAACAGAGGACTTAGCTAAGCAAAACACTCGTTCGACCAGTATTTGAATATTGTTCTTCAAGCTGAGATCCGTACCAGGTAGGAATGTTAGAGGAAATAGAGAAGATCCAAAGAGTAGTAGCACATTTCTTGACAGGGTCATTCAGTGAGCTCGGAAACGTCATAGAGATGCTCAGCCAACTCCACTAAACTCCGTGTCATGTTGGAAGGCGGCCCAATTTTCATCAGTTCTGCGCATTCCCCTCCACTAGCCACTGGCAGCCAATAATATTCATTCTCTTTCCGAACGGCTAGCAGCGAGTTACAGCTAGACAGAGAGAATCTTGCTCCTACATGCTGCACTGTTGTCGTAGTTCGCGACAACCAAATTATTCATTCAATGATCAGGTTTTTTCTTTGTTTTCTTTTTTTTCTTGTAGCGGTATAGATGTGAATGTTTATCTATAAATGTTTAAGTGCGAATAAAAAAAAAAGCCAGGTGACGACAATAATTGTGAAGTGTTTCACAAGTGGGCGTGGGGGATTATTTGCCGCATTTATAACTTTTTCGAACCTGAATTTGAAAGCAGTTCTCCTATTGTTGACATCTGAAGACACAATGTGGTGTCTGCAAGAGAACTGTAAACAGAATAGTAAACTAAAGTGTCAGAGATGTAGGAACCGTAGAAAAAGTTGATTTCGTGTCGAAAGCATGAAAATCGCAAGGAACCTGTAACACAAATGGATGGTTTTAACAACGATGTTTTAAAGTGCTCCATGTGAATGACGAATGTCCGACATCACAAAAACGTGTTACAGTTACGCAGGAGAAAATTGGTTCCAATGGTAAGCACTTCGTCAATGTAAAGTATTTTAAAAGTCGTTGGGTGCCAGACATATTAAGAAGAGAGCTTTTAGTTCAAAGAAGTGACATAGGTGCTGCACGAACTACGCCCCATATAGAGATTCACGATACAAGAGAAGGAGTTAGTTCAACAGTGTATTATCCTGATGAAACATGGCTCATTAGTATCACTCCAGGAAGGTCTGCTGGAAAGAGAGTGATGGTACTGGGAGTTTTAAAGTTTTCACAGGAATAGGTTCTCGAATAATTATTCTGCATGCTGACTCTTCTTCTGGTTTTGTTTCTGAAAGTAAACTTGTATTTACGTGTAAGACAACAGCTGTGACTACCTTTCGGAAATTAACGCTTTCAGTTTCGTGACGTGATTCACAATTCTTGTCATATCTTGCTTCGAAGTCGGCCATTGCCAGTTATACGAGGGCTGTCCAGAAAGTTAGTTACGATCGGTCGCGAAATGGAAACGACTATGAAAATCCGATAAAGCTCTGCAAAGATGTGTTGGGCAGTGTCTCTAGTATGACTCTAGGTAGAATTATGTCGCTCTTTTCATTCCTGAGCTCTTAGTGAGCGCGTAAAGATGTTATAGAAAATAGTGTCTCCCGCCAAGTACGATGGCCTGGTGAGAATTTTCCCCTGAAGCTATGCAACCAACATTACATAACTGTCGTGCGGTTTCTTCTTCAAGACAATTCTCAGCCTCATTCTGCAGGGGCAATGAAGATGTTCCTGCATCGTTTCAATTGGAAATGTTTGGTTAGCCACAATAGAGCCCGTAATTGTCTCCCACTGAGTTTCATCTCTGCTCAAACAAACCGCTGGCTATGAAGACAACATTTTGGCACAGACAACGAGCTTTAGGCCAGCGTAGAGAATTGGCGGAAAGCACTGGCGGCTACCTTCTATGATGAGGGTATTGGAAAGTTGGTACAACGCTACGACGAATGTCTGAGTCAGAACGGCGACTACGTAGAGAAGCAGCTGAAAGGTGTAGCTAACTGTTACAAATGAAACATTTCTGATTTTCACTGTGGTTTTCATTTCGCGATCAATCGTAATTTACTTTCTGGACAGCCCTCGTAATTCAACTGTTACAGAGAAAACACCAAGTATAAACACCAGAAAAGCTGATACTTTTTCCTGGCTTGAAAATAAAAATATTAAGCACAGTATTAACCAGACTCGTGCCGATCTCCTGCAGCTAGTAATTTTTTTTACAAGTCCCGTGACAGAACGTACAAACTTGACTTCCTTGCACGTGAATAGGGTCACACAGTTTTGCGTTTACCCACGTGTCACTGTCAGTGTAGACCCATGGAATTAATTTGGGCAAAGGGTTAAGGTTATGTGGGAGGAAAAAAAATCAAGATACATTCACTAAACCGCTTGTGCATGAGGCACTAGACAACATCCCGCTGCAGCGTGGGCACAGTCTGTGCGGCGTGCTTTTAAGCTTCGGAAAGAGTAATTTGACAGGGAAGTGATTATAGATATAATTCTTGAACGCATCATCGTAAATTTACGAACAGTTTTTTCGGAAACAGACTCAAATAAAAGTGACGATGGTATTACGACCCAGACTTTGGAACAAAGTAATAACGTTTCTCAGTTTTAAAGACTCGTGGTTTAAAAATGTGTTTGTGAACGTATCAGTTCCATACATAGTAATGAGACCGTCCTAGCCTTTTTGATTAGGACGTTGTATCCCTTGAATTATGCAAACTATAATGTTCAATATATTGCCCAACGAGAAGTTAAGCTTCTCCCACCATGTGTAGTGGGACGAAATTGAAGCGTCACCCATCCACCAGTGTCAGCCCAGTTTGCAGGTGAATATAAGTTTAATTTAGTTTTGTTTATGTATTTTTCTTAATATTTGTAATAGCTGTGAATTATCTAAAAGTTTTGTATTTTTTTATGTTTCATGTACGGAGAGGGCGGCGCAACGAACGGAGACAGCATCTTCGCTGCCGCGACCAGAGAGGAAATTGCTGGCCACTATACGTCGCGGGTCGACAGCCAAGAGCAACAGAAGATCCTGGAACCGAGTTGTTGCGTCGTGCTTCTAAAAATTAAAAATGAATTTTTTGTACTCTTTTTGTACAACAATGACGTCATAGAGAGCTTAATCTTATTGAAAAGTCAGTCCTAGTTTGTCAACGTTCAAGTTCACATCTGTATGTGTAGGAAGCTAATAAAATAGTGGATACTACTAAAGTTGAAACACGTGTTCTGAGGATTTATTTATTAAGAATTATGTGAACGGATTAATAATATATTTGACAAGATTATTGAATTCTGACAGCGTTCATCGAAACTTTGAATCTCAAAGGTTTATTCAATGTGTGATTCTGATATCGATTAAATCAAGATAACGTGTGTCAATATAATTTCTGAGGAGAAACAAACGAAATTTAAATCGAAAAAGTTTACGAAAACCAATTGGCCCAAGTGATGTAATTTTTTGCATACGACTCAACTGATGTTTTACAGTTTCGTTCAAGAACCATTCTATGACAATTTAAAAGGAATATAAATCATTTTAAAGTGGGTTGTAACTGACGTAGGTGACGAAGTCTGCACATGGTCATATATCAAACGAAAATCGGTTATAAAAAACTTACGTCGTTACACTACACATGTTGTACGCTCTAATAATATGCGAGAATGCAGGCAGATAAATTTGTCAAAACCCGATATTTCCGCATGAAAACCACTGTCATTTTCAAGGAACGAAGTGGATAACGCCCTAAAATGACAGTAACTGTTGCTTATTGAGCTATCGGTGGTTTTCGATGTTATCGATCGTCATTCCCTGGAGTTATTCGCAGATGATGGTTAGTTGTTTGCTTGTTCAATGGATTACAAATGCAGTCTCTGACTGCAATATCGAACGAGTTAGTTCACTCTCATAATGCCCATTAACAGCGAAAAATATTACAACTTACTGACCCTTTTTACGACAGTCTTTTCATTAGTCTTTTCTACCACTAATTCTTTTTTACGCACAGTGATTACTCTTAACTTCAGTCAAACACATCAACACACACATCTTACACACATTTTTAAAAAAAGTCTATTGAGTAGAAGCAGTTGTCAAGCAAATATAATGATTACGGTTTGAGCCTGAAGTTAATTTTGTTGCGTATTAAATTTTTACTTATAATACAGTTCAAATCGCAATAAGTGATAATTATTGCAAACAGTTTCAATGATCTTGTTGTTAGACAATTGCCATTTTGAGAAAAAATGTACTTCACCTCTTCACAAAGCTGTGGAAGCTGTTCTCGCCTCCACCGGCCGGGGTGGCCGAACGGTTCTAGGCGCTACAGTCTGGAACCGCGCGACCGCTACGGTCGCAGGTTGGAATCCTGCCTCGGGCATGGATGTGTGTGATGTCCTTAGGTTAGTTAGCTTTAAGTAGTCTAAGTTCTAGGGGACTGCTGACTTCAGAAGTTAGTCCTATAGTGCTCAGAGCCATTTGAACCAATCATTTGTTCTCGCCTCCCGACGTCACGCAGAGTAAATCTGTAGAATAGTGGACGCAACGTCGTCAAGACATGAATTAATAGTTCTCTCATGACTACCGATCGAAATTGGTTTTAATATTTATTATTCCCCTCACAGATTTCAACGTATAATACGATGTATCGATGTCCGCAGCAACGCGGTTCGGCAACGTGGACTTTGCCCGCTCTCTGCTGCCGCACATACCTCCACTGCTCCGCCTCTATGTGCGGAAGCGGTCCTATGTGGTGTGTGAACTATAGCAGGCGTTGCAGAGAGGCGTTCTGCGTCGCGGTGAGCTCTGCTGTTGCAGTATCGGAGCATATTTTCCTGGGAAAGTCAACCAATATATTGGTTTTTCAAACAACCTACGAGAATGCAGCTGCATGACGTCGTCGACAACCGCCGATATTTCATATGTGCGCAACCAGTCATCAAGGCAAAAGTGTAGCAAGTCAGCGCTGTGCAAGAGCATTTAGTACCTCGATTTTCATAGAAATTCCGGAAAGATAACACACAAGCACGAACACTCTCTGTAAACACTAGCACCACACGAACGGAAGATGACCGACGTCAGAAGTTATCGATAGTGACAAATTAATAAGTAACGGGTGAGGTAGCATTAACTCTGTCCCTCTGTTTTTAGACAAGGTAAAGAGCAGGATTCCATGCAGAATTTAAGCAAAAACCTCCAGCTCTATTTACAAGTTTACTTGCTAATTTAATTTCAACTGCTACGTTAATAACACTATACCCATTGCTGGAAGTGCATGCCAGCATCTCTGTGTTGTTGCAGTATATTCCACAGGTTGACGGGTACCCAGACAATCTTTAGCAATAGCAGAGTTTCACGTCCGTTGCATGCGTGTGTGTATCTTATACACAGTACACCTGTCCTCCACGGTTCTGATAGCCTATCCAATACAATCTGGCACAACTGCAAGGAATAGGTAGACACCCAACTTATGTGAACCAAGATCATACTCAATGGAACGTAACGGGGTCCTGATCTTAGATGGAGGTCGTAAAACACATTTCACGTCATGTTTACGCAAAATACGACCAGGATGATTTTGCTTTGCTTAATCTTGGTTTGCTTAAAGGTGGTATCTATCTACTCCTTGCAGTTGTGGCATGTCACACGGAAGAGTCAAAGAACCTGGTACACCTGCCTAATATCGTGTAGGGCTCCCGTGAGCACGCAGAAGCGCCGCAACATGACGGGGCATGGACTCGACTAATGTCTGAAGTAGTGCTGGAGGGAATTGACACCTTGAATACTGCAGGGCTGTCCATAAATCCATAAGAGAACGAGGGGCAGAGATCTCTTCTGCGCAAGTTGCAAGGCATTCCAGATATGCCCCATAACGTTCATGTCTGAGGAGTTTGGTGGCCAGCAGAAGTGATTTAACTTACAAGAGTGTTCCTGGAGCCATTCTCTAGCAATTCTGGACGTGTGGGGTGCTGCATTGTCCTGCTGGAATTTCCCAAGTCCGTCGGAATGCAAAATAGATATGAATGGATGCAGGTGATCAGACAGGGTGCTTAGGAGGGGGAGGGTCGTTGTTATAACGTGTAGCGCTCCATGTTTACCAACCTATCCGTCTACTATCGATCTGCCACAATTATCGACCTATCGAATCATGAGAGAAAAATATCGCGAAATACATATCTTCCGCTCTTGCTGTAGCAGCCGTGGAGCGTTGCACTGCGAATTTTGTAGAATATGGGTTTGTTGGGTGCACAGGCTGCAAGGACTGCATTTGGATGCAGTCTATGAAAAGTACTTTCTATCGTCCATTGTTTCTCGTAACTGATTTATATGTATGAGTTTTTTTACATGTATTTGTAAGTTCCTTGAAAGTTTAGAAGAAGCTAGGTAGATAATTACTCGATTAGGACCCAATTACAGGATACGTCGTTTTTAAATGGTGAAAGAGCAAATATATACAACAGCATGTTCCTCATTCTCGCGTCTGTTGCGTGAAAGAGAGATACTGATTCAGTATGACAGGTAGTTGTCACGTTTGTAAGGCAGTAAGTACTTCGGCAATAACGTCCAACTAAAATCGCTTTCAGAATTGTGGAATGGGTTGCATAACATCTCGGGAAGAAATGTACTGTGTTTAGTTCGTCACATAAATAGCACAGAGCATTGTTCCCAAATAAGATTTATTACAGATACAGTAATTATCAGTCACAGTAATACGCCATCGCTCTTACACATAGGAGAAAAGATCACGGAATTCTAAAAGTTCATTCCGGTGGTGTAGGGAAGATTCGTCAACTGATACGGTTTCCTATGTCGATTTTTATCTTCTAGCTTGTAATATTACAACTCAGTGTCTCATATGCAGCATCTGATAAAGAGTATCCGGACACTTTTAATTGGTACTAATATTATTAATATGGGATATGTCCACCCTTCACCCTACTGATGGTTTGACTGTGCTGGGGACACTTTCAGTGAAGTGTCAGAATGTCCGTGGATGCAGCCCTTCATTCCTGAAGAACCGAAACCAGAGAAGATGGACACTATGCTCTGGAGCGAATTCGACGTTTTAACTCGTCCCAATGGTGTTCCATTCGGTTCAAGTCGGGACTCTGTGCACATCTATCCATTTCAGGAATGTTATTCTGCACAAAGAGTTGCCTCACTGATAGAGAGTTGTGGCAGGTGGCAATGTCATGCTGACACAAACAGTAATCGTCTCCGGACTGTTTACTGTATAAAACATTCTCGGAATTGTGACCGCATCAATTCAGGGAAGAACTTCAAGCTTTCGACGATCAACTCATCGTCTTCCTCAGGACCAACTGACTGTCAAAACTGCTGCTCTCGTAGCTGTATAGAGCCCATAGACAGCGCAATTACGCAGTGCTGTCTCAGCATTGTGTAATTACCAACCAATCAGAAGCCTCGATGGGCTATACAGGGTGTTACAAAAAGGTACGGCCGAACTTTCAGGAAACATTCCTCACACACAAATAAAGAAAAGATGTCATGTGGACATGTGTCCGGAAACGCTTAATTTCCATGTTGGAGCTCATTTTAGTTCTTCCATCTACGCTCAATGGAGCACGTTATCATGATTTCATACGGGATACTCTACCTGTGCTGCTAGAACATGTGCCTTTACAAGTACGACACAACATGTGGTTCATGCACGATGGAACCCCTGCACATTTCAGTCGAAGTGTTCGTACGCTTCTCAACAACAGATTCGGTGACCGGTGGATTGGAAGAGGCGGACCAATTCCGTGGCCTCCACGCTCTCCTGACCTCAACCCTCTTGACTTTCATTTATGGGGGCATTTGAAAGCTCTTGTCTACGCAACCCCGGTACCAAATGTAGAGACTCTTCATGCTCGTATTATGGACGGCTGTGATACAATACGCCATTCTCCAAGGCGCATCAGGGATTCCATGCAACGGAGGTTGGATGCATGTATCCTCGCTAACGGAGGACATTTTGAACATTTCCTGTAACAAAGTGTTTGAAGTCACGCTGGTACGTTCTGTTGCTGTGTGTTTCCATTCCATGATTAATGTGATTTGAAGAGAAGTAATAAAATTAGCTCTAACATGGAAAGTAAGCGTTTCCGGACACATGTCCACATAACATATTTTCTTTCTTTGTGTGTGAGGAACGTTTCCTGAAAGTTTGGCCGTACCTTTTTGTAACACCCTGTATAAGGCCATCACAGCAGCAGTGTTGACAGTCAATTGCTCCTGACGAAGACGATGGTGGTAATCGTCGAAAACTCATAGTTTCTCTCTGAACTGAAGCGACAAGGAGTCAAATTCAAATGGTTCAAATGGATCTAAGCACTATGGGACTTAACATCTGAGGTCATCAGTCCCCTAGACTGAGAACTACTTAAAACTAACTAACCTAAGGACACCACACACATCCATGCCCGAGGCAGGATTCGAACCTGCGACCGTATCAGCAGCGCGCTTCCGGACTGAAGCGCCTAGAACCGCTCGGCCACTGTGGCCAACGACAAGAAGTCCGAGAATGTTTCATACAACAGTTCCGTCACGAAAGACTTCTTTCATGTTGCTCTACTGCACACAGACCACAATGTTATAAAATGTGTTCGTATCCGTCTGTGTTTTGAATTTGTTAAGCGTAAAAAGAGGAGCACATTCTTACCCCGAAAAACAACCCCGTACCATAACACACCTCCTCCGTACTTTACTTTCGGCGCTACACATGATGGCAGGTAACATTCTCCAAGCATTCGCCATGCCCAAACCCTTCCATCGGATTGCCACAGGGATTCACGTGAACTATCAGTCCAGATCACTCGTTTACAGTCATCCGTTGTCCATGGCATCGCTCTTTACACCACGTCGAGCTTGGCTAGGCACTGACTACACAAATGTGTGGGTTATGAGGAGCTGCTCGACCACTGTATCCCATTCTTTACGCTGCTAATGCACAGTCATTACGCTGGCCTGATGTCGTGACTGATTCCTCCGCTGACGTAATGCAGTTTTTACTATAGTTGACACTCGGCATGGTGGCTGATGGAGCAATCGCAAAGGCATTTCGCATTTACAGTCGCTCCCATCAGTCACTGCGCCGAGTGTCAACTTTCACCCACCCTCCGCAGTGCTTGACGGTCCACGTTCATTGGATGAGCTGGCCCTGGTCTTGGTTTGGCTATTTCTTCACGGTTCCACTACACAATCAGGTCACCACAGTCGACTTAGGCAGCTTTAGAAGGATTGAAATGTCCCTTTTGATTTGTTAGTCACGTGACATCCAATGACTAGCCTGTCCTGAGCCACCCAATCTCCTGTTACTGGTTCACTACCGCCAACACAATAGTGCCCACTCCTTTTATATTGGTGGGACTGCTTCTCGGTTTCTTTTACCATCTATTCCTCAGTTTCGCATTACATAGGGTTGTGCCGATACTTCTGATTAGCTACACTACTGGGCATTAAAATTGCTACACCATGAAGATGACGTGCTGCAGACGCGAAATTTAACCGACAGGAAGAAGATGCTGTGATATGCAAATGATTAGCTTTTCAGAGAATTCACACAAGGTTGGCGCCGATGGCGACACCTACAACGTGCAGACATGACGAAAGTTTCCAACCGATTTCTCATACACAAACAGCAGTTGACCGGAGTTGCCTGGTGAAACGTTGTTGTGATGCCTCGTGCAGGGATGAGAAATGCGTATCATCACATTTCCGATTTTGATAAAGGTCGGATTGTAGCCTATCGCGATTGCGGGTTATCGTATTGCGACAATGCTGCTCGCGTTGCTCGAGATCCAATGACTGAAAGCAGAATATGGAATCGGTGGGTTCGGGAGGGTAATCGGAACGCCGTACTGGATCCCAATGGCCTCGCATTATTAGCAGTCGAGATGAAAGGCATCTTATCCCCATGGCTGTAACGGATCGTGCAGCCACGTCTCGATCCCTGAGTCAACAGATGGGGAGATGGGGGGGGGGGGGGGTTGCAAGGCAAGAACCATCTGCACGGACAGTTCGACGACGTTTGCAGCAGCATGGACTATCAGCTCGGAGACCATGGCTGCGGCTACCCTTGACGCTGCATCACATACAGGAGCGCCTCCGATGGTGTACTCAACGACGAACCTACGTGCACGAATGGCAAAAGGTCATTTTTTCGGATGAGTCCAGGTTCTGTTTACAGCATCATGATGGTCGCATCCGTGTTTGGCGACATCGCGATTAACGCACATTGGAATCGTGTATTTCTCATCGCCATACTGGCGTATAATGCGGCTTGATGGTATGCGGTGCTATTGGTTACATGTCTCGGTCACCTCTTGTTCGCATTGACGGCACTTTGAACAGTGGATGTTACATTTCAGATGTGCTACGACCCGTGGCTCTACCCCTCATTCGATCCCTGCGAAACCCTACATTTCAGCAGGATAATGCACGACCGCATGTTGCAGGTCCTGTGCGGGCCTTTCTGGATACAGAGAATGTTCGACTGCTGCCCTGGCCAGCACATTCTTCAGATCTCTCACCAATTGAAAAGTCTGGTCAATGGTGGCCGAGCAAGTGGCTCGTCACAATACGCCAGTCACTACTCTTGATGAACTGTGATATCGTGTTGAAGCTGCATGGGCAGCTGTACGTGCACACGCCTTCCAAGCTCTGTTTGACTCAATGCCCAGGCGTATCAAGGCCGTTATTACGGCCAGAGGTGGTTGTTCTGGGTTCTGATTTCTCAGGATCTATGCACCGAAATTGCGTGAAAATGCAATCACATGTCAGTTCTAGAATAATATATATGTCCAATGAATACCCGTTTATCATCTGCATTTCTTCTTGGTATAGCAATTTTAATTGCCGGTAGCGTAGTTTTTTTTTTTTTTTTTTTTTAAATCCCATCATTCCTGGCGGTTAAACTTTCAGCAGCGTTAGCGCACGCTACTGAATCCAGTACTGAATAGTCGGAATGGTCTATCGGACGTTTTGCGGCAACATTGCTGTTATGTCTGGACGGTGATTAAGAAATGCAGACGGAGAACGCGGAGCGGCTAGTCTGCGTGTGTGTGTTTGTGGTGGGGAGAGGGGGAGAGGTGGAGGATAGAGGTCTGCCGGTGGAGGCAGAGCTAATCGTCGGCTCCATTTGTGAGGAGCGCAGCGCTGGCGCCGTCTGGAACACGGCTCGCCCGTCGTGGCCTTCCATTAGCCGCCGGAGCAGGTAGAGCGGCTGTGGCGGTGGCGGCGCGGCGCCGCTACAAAGGGAATCACCGCTCGCTGCGGCGCGTCGCGCACCACCTGCGCACCTTTTGTGCTAACAGCGCGCACTTTTTGTCAAAGGTTACAGTTCGTAGCCTCATCAGTCGACTGCTCGGTCTAAGACAGGCGACAGCGGTTGGGCACGTACGGTGAGGTGACAGAAGTCACGGAACGCCTTCTAATATCGTGACAGACCACGTTTTGCCCGCCGTAGTGCAGCAACTCTACGCGACACGGACTGAACAGGTCGTTGTGAAGAGCCATGCAGAAACACTGAGCCATGCTGCCTCTATAGTCGTCCATAACGGCGAAAGTGTTGCCGGTGCAGGATTTTGGTCACGAGCTCGCCTATCGATTATGTTCCATAAATATTTGGTGGGATTCATTTCGGCAATGTGGGCGGCAAGACCATTCGATCGAACTGTTCAGAATGTTCTTCGAAACAGTTGTGATCAATTGTGACCCGGTGACATTTTTGGGAACACGAACACCATGAATGACTCCAAACACGCTACTGGCCATTCAAATTGCTACACCAAGAAGAAATACACATGATAAACGGGTATTCATTGGACAGATATATTATACTAGAACTGACATGTGATTACATTTTCACGCAATTTGAGTGCATAGATCCTGAGAAATCAGTACCCAGAACAACCACTCTGGCCGTAATAACGGCCTTGATGCGCCTGGGCATTGAGTCAAACAGAGCTTGGATGGCGTGAACAGGTACAGCTGCCCATGCAGATTCAACACGATACCACAGTTCATCAAGACTAGTCACTGGCGTATTGTGACGAGCCAGTTGCTCGGCCACCATTGACCAGACGTTTTCAGTTGGTGGGAGATCTGGAAAATGTGCTGGCCAGGGCAGCAGTCGAACATTTTCTGTATCCAGAAAGACCCGTACAGGACCTGCAACATGCGGTCGTGCATCATACCGCTGAAATGTAGGATTTCGGAGGGATCGAATGAAGGGTAGAGCCACGGGTCGTAACACATCTGAAATGTAACGTCCACCGTTCAAAGTGCCGTCAATGCGAACAAGAGGTGACCGAGACGTGTAACCAATGGCACCCCACACCATCACGCCGGGTGATAGGCCAGTTTGGCGATGACGAATACACGCTTCCAATGTGCGTTCTCCGCGATGTCGCCAAACACGGATGCGACCATCATGATCCTGTAAATAGAACCTGGTTTCATCCGAAAACATGACGTTTTGCCATTCGTGCACCTAAGTTCGTCGTTGAGGACACCACCGCAGGCGCTCCTGTCTGTGATGCAGCGTCAAGGGTAACCGCAGCCATGGTCTGCGGCAAACGTTGTCGAACTCTTCGTGCAGATGGTTGTTGTCTTGCAAAGGTTCCCATCTGTTGACTCCGGGATCGAGACGTGGCTGCACGATCCGTTACAGCCATGCGGATAAGATGCCTGTCATCTCGACTGCTACTGATGCGAGGCCGTTGGGATCCAGCATGGCGTTCCGTATAACCCTCCTGAACCCACCGATTCCATATTCTGCTAACAGTCATTGGATCTCGACCAACGCGAGCAGCAATGTCGCGATACGATAAACCGCAATCGCGATAGGCTACAATCCGACCTTTATCAAAGTCGGAAACGTGATGGTACGCATTTCTTCTCCTTACACGAGGCATCACAACAACGTTTCACCAAGGAACGTCGGTCAACTGCTGTTTGTGTATGAGAAATCCGTTGGAAACTTTCGTCGTGTCAGCACGTTGTAGGTGTCGCCACCGGCGTGAACTTTGTGTGAATGCTCTGGAAAGCTAATCATTTGGATATAACAGTATCTTCTTTCTGTCGGTTAAATTTCGCGGCTGTAGCACGTCATCTTCATGGTGTAGCAATTTTAATGGCCAGTAGTGTAGTTTCCAGATAGCCTAACATAACGCTTTCCAATCAATGATCGGTTCAGATGGACCAGAGGACCCAGTCCATTCCATGTAAACGCAGCCCATGGCATTGTGGAGCCACAAAATTTTGCACAGCGCCTTATTGACAACCTGAGTCCAACGGTTCGTGGAGTCTGCGCTGCACTCGAACCCTAGCATGAGCTCTTACCAACCGAAATCGCCACTAATCTGACGAATCCACGGCATTCCAGTCGTCTATGCTCCAACCACTACGGTCAACAGTCCAGGAGAGTCGCTGCAGGCGATCTCTTGCTGTTGATAGAGGCCCGCGCGTTGGTCGGCTGCTGCTATAGCTCATCAACGCTCAATTTTGCGGCACTGCCGTAACGGCTTCATTCGTCGTACGTCCTGCATTATGCACTGATTCCACGGTTATTTCAAGCAGTTTTGGTTGTCTGTTAGCACTGGCAGCTCTACTGATATTACAATGAAATCCAGACCTTTAGCTGCTTGCAGGTGTTGATAAATTACAACGGGGATAGTTGAAATATGCTTGCCCCGACCGGGACTCGAACCCGGGACCTCCTGCTTGCATGGCAGACGCTCTAGCCGGCTGAGCCACCGAGGACAAAGACGAGAGTGAGACTGCAGGGACTTATCTCTGGCACGCTCCCCGTGAGACCCACACTTTCCAACTTTCTGTCCACACACGACATTTGTAGTGCCCCTGCTCACCATGCTCATTACTCGCGGCAGTCAATCTACCGATTCCCTTAAGAGTTCAGGCAATGTGAGTGGATGCAAACTGAAGAAGATCATTGGCCGGTAAGCCTTATCTACACGAATCTGGTGTCTGTACAGATACCTACCTTTCGAAGTATGAAACTACAATGAAATCCAGACCTTTAGCTGATTACAGGCGTTAATAAATATAAACTGTCCCCGTTGATATTTATCAACGCCTGTAAGCAGCTAAAGGTCTGGATTTCATTGCAATTTCATTCTTAGAAAGCTGCAAGATCAGCAAAGGTATCTGTTCAGATACCTGCTTTATACTCCACTGAAACTCCGCTGCTCTCGGTCGTTAAGAGAAGGCTGTCGGCCACTGCGTCGTCCATGATTACAGGTAATGCCTGAAATCTGGTATTCTACAAACACTCCTGTCACTGTGGATCTTGAGATTTTAAATTCCCTAACAGTTTACAGTCTGTTAATTACCGTCTTGCGGCCATAATCACGTCGGACACCTTCTCACATGAATCACCTGAGTACAAATGACGGCTCCGCCAATACACTGCCCTTTTATGCCTCGTGTGCGCGATACTGCCGCCATCTGTATACGTGCATATCGCTGTCCCATGACTTTTGTCACCTCAGTGTATGTACTTCCTGGAAGGGAATGTACGTAACGTACGAGTGCAGGTTGTGGCATACGGACGTCGACATGTTTTTAAGTCTGGGCCTGGGCAAGTGTCGTGCACGGATAGCCGAAGCAGTTAAGGCGACCGATCGCGAAAAGCGCGAAATCGTGGTTCGAGTCCCGGTCCGGCACAAATTTTCACTGTCGTCACTCCAGTATTCAGCCGATGGTGGTTCATATTCGCAACGGCGAATACATTTCCTGTAACTCTACATATTACGAGAAGTACCGGGTGTTTCAAAATGAATATCGGGGTTTTAAGGCTTTGTAGCATTTATTACATGCAACTTTCGATTATTAATGAACCAGATGAACTCGAAACTGAAACAGTGGTGTCGACAAGGGATCTCAGATCGATTCCATATTTCCAGATTTCAAGAAGGCTTTTGATAGCGTTCCTCACAAGCGACTATTAAGCAAATTGCGTGCATATGGAGTATCGTCTCAGTTGTGTGACTGGATTCGTGATTTCCTCTCAGAGAGGTCACCGTTCTTAGTGATAGACGGTAAATCATCGAGCAGATCAGAAGTGATATCTGGTGTTGCGCAAGGTAGTGTCATAGGCCCTCTGCGATTCCTGATTTATATAAAAGATCTAGGTGATAATCTGAGCAGCCCCCTTAGACTGTTTGCAGATGACGCTGTAATTTACCGTCTAGTAAAATCATCAGACGATCAATTCCAATTACAAAATGACCCAGAGAGAATTTCTGTATGGTGCGAAAAGTGGCAATTAGCACTAAACAAATTCGACTAAATACCTAGGAATTACAATTACGAGCAACTTAAATTGGAAAGACCACATAGATAATATTGCGGGGAAGACAAAACAAAGACTGCACTTTGCTGGCAGAAGACTTAGAAAAAAAAAAAAAAAAAAAGGCTCTGAGCACTATGGGACTTAACTTCTGAGGTCATCAGTCTCCTAGAACTTAGAACTACTTAAGCCTAACTAACCTAAGGGCATCACACACATACATGCCCGAGGCAGGATTCGAACCTACGACCGTAGCGGTCGCGCGGCTCCAGACTGTAGCGCCTAGAACCGCTAAACACTTAGAAGATGCGACAAACCCACTAAAGAAAGAGCCAACATTACACTTGTCCGTCCTCTGCTGGAATATATCTGCGCGGTATGGCGTCCTCTTGGGTAAAATATTCCGGAGGTAAAATAGTCCCCCATTCGGATCTCAGGGCGGGGACTACTCAAGAGGACGTCGTTATCAGGAGAAAGAAAACTGGCATTCTACGGATCGGAGCGTGGAATGTCAGATCCCTTAATCGGGCAGGTAGGTTAGAAAATTTAAAAAGGGAAATGGATAGGTTAAAGTTAGATATAGTGGGAATTAGTGAAGTTCGGTGGCAGGAGGAACAAGACTTTTGGTCGGGTGATTACAGGGTTATAAATACAAAATGAAATAGGGGTAATGCAGGAGTAGGTTTAATAATGAATAAAAATATAGGAGTGCGGGTTAGCTACTACAAACAGCATAGTGAACGCATTATTGTGGCCAAGATAGACACAAAGCCCATGCCTACTACAGTAGTACAAGTTTATATGCCAACTAGCTCTGCAGATGATGAAGAAATTGATGAAACGTATGACGAGATAAAAGAAATTATTCAGGTAGTGAAGGGAGAGGAAAATTTAATAGTCATGGGTGACTGGATTTCGTCAGTAGGAAAAGGGAGAGAAGGAAACATAGTAGGTGAATATGGATTCGGGGGAAGAAAGGAAAGAGGAAGCCGCCTTGTAGAATTTTGCACAGAGCATAACTTAATCATAGCTAACACTTGGTTCAAGAATCATGAAAGAAGGTTGTATACCTGAAAGAATCCTGGAGATACTAAAAGGTATCAGATAGATTACATAATGGTAAGACAGAGATTTAGGAACCAGGTTTTTAATTGTAAGACATCTCCTGGGGCAGATGTGGATTCTGACCACAATCTATTGGTTATGAACTGCAGATTGAAACTGAAGAAACTGCAAAAAGGCGGGAATTTAAGGAGATGGGACCTGGATAAACTGAAAGAACCAGAGGTTGTACAGAGTTTCAGGGAGAGCATAAGGGAGCAATTGACAGGAATGGGGGAAAGAAATACAGTAGAAGAAGAATGGGTAGCTCTGAGGGATGAAGTAGTGAAGGCAGCAGAGGATCAAGTAGGTAAAAAGACGAGGGCTAATAGAAATCCTTGGGTAACAGAAGAAATATTGAATTTAATTGATGAGAGGAGAAAATATAAAAATGCAGTAAATGAAGCAGGCAAAAAGGAATACAAACGTCTCAAAAATGAGATCGACAGGAAGTGCAAAATGGCTAAGCAGGGATGGCTAGAGGACAAATGTAAGGATGTAGAGGCTTGTCTCACTAGGTGTAAGATAGATAATGCCTACAGGAAAATTAAAGAGACCTTTGGAGAGAAGAGAACCACTTGTATGAATATCAAGAGCTCAGATGGCAACCCAGTTCTAAGCAAAGAAGGGAAGGCAGAAAGGTGGAAGGAGTATATAGAGGGTTTATACAAGGGCGATGTAGTTGAGGACAATATTATGGAAATGGAAGAGGATGTAGATGAAGACGAAATGGGAGATAAGATACTGCGTGAAGAGTTTGACAGAGCACTGAAAGACCTGAGTCGAAACAAGGCCCCGGGGGTAGACAACATTCCATTAGAACTACTGATGGCCTTGGGAGAGTCAGTCATGACAAAAATATACTATCTGGTGAGCAAGATGTATGAAACAGGCGAAATACCCACAGACTTCAAGAAGAATATAATAATTCCAATCCCAAAGAAAGCAGGTGTTGACAGATGTGAAAATTACCGAACTATCAGTTTAATAAGTCACAGCTGCAAAATACTAACGCGAATTCTTTACAGACGAATGGAAAAACTGGTAGAAGCGGACCTCGGGGAAGATCAGTTTGGATTCCGTAGAAATGTTGGAACACGTGAGGCGATACTAACCTTACGACTTATCTTAGAAGAAAGATTAAGAAAAGGCAAACCCACGTTTCTAGCATTTGTAGACTTAGAGAAAGCTTTTGACAACGTTAACTGGAATACTCTCTTTCAAATTCTGAAGGTGGCAGGGGTAAAATACAGGGAGCGAAAGGCTATTTACAGTTTGTACAGAAACCAGATGGCAGTTATAAGAGTCGAGGGGCATGAAAGGGAAGCAGTGGTTGGGAAAGGAGTGAGACAGGGTTGTAGCCTCTCCCCGATGTTATTCAATCTGTATATTGAGCAAGCAGTAAAAGAAACAAAAGAAAAATTCGGAGTAGGTATTAAAATCCATGGAGAAGAAATAAAAACTTTGAGGTTCGCCGATGACATTGTAATTCTGTCAGAGACAGCAAAGGACTTGGAAGAGCAGTTGAACGGAATGGACAGTGTCTTGAAAGGAGGATATAAGATGAACATCAACAAAAGCAAAACGAGGATAATGGAATGTAATCAAATTAAATCGGGTGATGCTGAGGGGATTAGATTAGGAAATGAGACACTTAAAGTAGTAAAGGAGTTTTGCTATTTAGGGAGTAAAATAACTGATGATGGTCGAAGTAGAGAGGATATAAAATGTAGACTGGCAATGGCAAGGAAATCGTTTCTGAAGAAGAGAAATTTGTTAACATCGAGTATAGATTTAAGTGTCAGGATGTCGTTTCTGAAAGTATTTGTATGGAGTGTAGCCATGTATGGAAGTGAAACATGGACGATAACCAGTTTGGACAAGAAGAGAATAGAAGCTTTCGAAATGTGGTGCTACAGAAGAATGCTGAAGATAAGGTGGGTAGATCACGTAACTAATGAGGAGGTATTGAATGGGATTGGGGAGAAGAGAAGTTTGTGGCACAACTTGACTAGAAGAAGGGATCGGTTGGTAGGACATGTTTTGAGGCATCAAGGGATCACAAATTTAGCATTGGAGGGCAGAGTGGAGGGTAAAAATCGTAGAGGGAGACCAAGAGATCAACATACTACACATATTCAGAAGGATGTAGGTTGCAGTAGGTACTGGGAGATGAAGAAGCTTGCACAGGATAGAGTAGCATGGCGAGCTGCATCAAACCAGTCTGAGGACTGAAGACCACAACAACATGGCATCCTTACCAGGTAGGATTGACGGAGGACATCGAAAAAGTGCAAAGAAGGGCAGCTCGTTCCGTGTTATCGCACAATAAGGGTGAGAGTGTCACTGGTATGATACGCGAGTTGGGGTGGCAGTCACTGAAACAAAGGCGGTTTTCTTTGCGGAGAGTTCTATTTACGAAATTTCAATCACCTACTTTCTCTTCTGAATGCGTAAATAATTTTAACACCCACCTACGTAGGGAAAAATGATCATCATAATAAAATAAGAGAAATCAGAGCTCGAACGGAAAGATTTAGGTGTTCCTTTTCCCCACGCGCCATTCGAGAGTGGAATGGTAGGAGAAGAATTGCCGGGTAACCATGTGGATGTAGATGTAGATGTATACCTGTACGCATGCGCATGCACTGTTTCCTGTGTCTTTCGTTACAAGGTCCTAACAGCAAACACGGCGACTAGTGAACGGAAGGCATTTTGCCATTTACAGTTTTTAAGGACTGAATCTGCTGCTACAGTGCAACTTGCGTTCCGTATTAAGTTCCATGGTAATCCTGCAATAGATAATAACATCCGTAGATCGTATCATCGACTTGAGAACATCAGTTATCTTTGCAAAGGGAGGTGCAGGCGACCATTAAGAGTGACTGAAGAACGTGTTGAGCGCCTAAGAGAGTTTTTCATTCGTAGCCACCAGAAAATTATGTTGAAATAAATCCCGGGAATGCAGCCAGGTGACATCGTCACTGTTGTCACCCGGCTACATTCCCGGAAGTTATTTGAGCATGCTTTACGCCGGGAAAAACACAAGACTTGCACAAGTAAATCACTTCGGAAGGCTAGTCGTGAATTAGAAATTCTAGTGATGTCTGTGTGGAAACTTTTAAGGACAGGATTACACCTACGTCCATATCGTTTGTGACTGTTACAATGTCAAAAGCGGTTTATCTGCCAGCTTTGCAAACGAAATGCTGCCTAACGTTGATGGTTTTCTGGATCGTGTCGTCTTCGGTGATAGATCGACATTTCATGGAAATGTGAACCAACACACACGATGTGCGCATTTGGGGGCAGCAAAGCGCGATGAGAAGGTGCAGTTGCAACGAGACTCTCTGAAGGTGAATGTTTTTGTGCCATACCTCGGCGGAAAGTACATTGGCCTCTCTTTTTTGGCGAAGTAACTGCGTCTGGATTTCTTATATTTTTGCATTAGAACTATGGCTCTTTTCTCAGCTGGAAGAACCTCAACGACAGAACTTTATTTGACAGAAAATGGTCAGCAGCTTTACTGGCATAACACGATAGATAGGTGACTGGTTAAATGACGTTGTGCCCGGCCGCTGGACTGGCAGTAAGTGACCGAATGACATAGTTTGTTGCGCATGGCCTCTACGTTCACCCGATCTGATGCCTCACGATTTTTACCTTTTTTGTGACCATAACGGATCATGAGTACGGGCCTCTGCTGCCAGCTGAGATACCCGACTTAGAAAAAATAGGATTGAAAAAGTTGTTGCGACAGTTACTCCGAAGGCACTGATTAAGGTTTGGGAAGAACTCGCTTATTTTCTTAAGTCTTGTTACATTTGACACTGAATTTTGCTATACATACTGTATGTGAGTTACTAAGGTAGTCATGAAGTTTTAATCATCCCATCGAAAGTACGAAATCACGTGATCAGTCTTTTGTTTGTTTGCTGGTACATGTCTGCAATCCAGGTACACATTGAAATCGTCGCTTTACAGTATCGTAACAATCCGTCAGATGAGACACAATAAAATGGCGCAACTAATCACAGGTGTCCGCAAGGTGGGCAAAGGAGGCACTTGCCCCTCGCCCTTCCTAGCCCCCGCCACCGTCCGCTGTGGGTGTGGGATCTACAGCACACAAAGTTTTAATGCATATATTGAGCGGGTAACCATAATTTTTCTAGGATATAACACATTTTTGGGTCACATTTAAAATTTAGTTCTTATCGCAGGAAATGTCTCCAAACTGACCAACTCATTTATATAAAAAACGACAAGTTCTAGAGTCTAGCTACCACCCCACTGCAGAAATTTCTGCGGGCGCCCATGTACCCGACCCATGAAGTCGAGTCTTCTGCGATAATTCGTTTTCCGCATTTCGTGGAGGACAACGCTGCGACAGTCATTGCTGCTTTGGAAGATGGATTTCGTGGCCTTTCCGACTGTGGGCTTTGCGACCCGTCGCTTTTTGTTCCATCACAGGCAGCCACAGCAGTGTGGCAGATTCTGGTTGGAAACAGCACGGTGCAAAACTGGTTGGTGTTAGGCATTGCTTTTTCAACCGTTTTGTTAAAGGAACATCCCTTCATATATAAATCCGGCTTATGTCTGGACTATTCACATAATTCATTAGTGAAGCAATACATAAAAAAACTAAAAACTCCTCCCGAACAGGCCATGAAGGCCCAACGGTACCGACCGGCCGCCGTGTCATCCTCACCCACAGATGTCGCTAGATGCGGATATGGAGGGGTATGTGGTCAGCACACCGTTCTCCCGGCCGTATGTCACTTTCCGAGACCGGAGCCGCTGCTTCTCAATCAAGTAGCTCCTCAGTTTGCCTCACACATGCTGAGTGCATCCCGCTTGCCAACAGCGCTCGGCCAGACAGCACTTAACTTCGCTGATCTGAGGGGAACCGGTGTTGCCACTACGGCAAGGCCGTTGGCGAAGTAACACATAGGCATGTTTTATTATTTTTTGATTTTAATTTTTGGTCTAATTAAAAGACGAAAGCTTAAAGTGCTTTGAGTGAAACGAGTAGCAATGGCAGTTGTTTTCTTGTTTGTCACAAATATTTGGCTGTTTTTTCCGGATTTGCGTGATTTCCAATGATGTGGTTGGACAGGAAAAAGTTCTGCGAGTGAAACGAACAATAATGACATCTGTATTTATGCTTTTTACATATATTTGGCTGGTTATTTCCGAATATGTCTCGATTTCCGAAGATGTAGTTGGGTAGGAACTTAAGAGCACACCGTAAATTGCTGTGAGTGAAAAGAACCGCATTGGCAATATGCCTCGCTATTGCTACTTCAAGGGAAGTCGCAACAGTGAGGGTGGCTCTGGCCGAAAACGCCACAGTTGAAAACTTGGTGGTAGGAAGTGCCACTGTACATGCAGCATGTACAAAAGGGTCGGGAAAGGTCATGGTCGGAAAGGACACGTATTCGGACGAGGTTCGGCAGCAATGCACAAACTTATTTTACTGTAGTTAGGTGTCGCCGACGATTCCAGTGCGGTCAAACAAATCTGAATGAGGAAGAACGAAGTGGCAGACCATTTCGCTGCAAAGAACCGGAAATCGCAAGTCCTCGTACACTAGGGTATCACAATCGAGACCACAGAAGGGAAGGTGAAGATCAGTAGTGGATGGGATTTCAGAATCTTGCTCGTCATTTAGAACATGACGAAGGTCGCGGCATCTGCATCTCAGTCTGCATCTTTCTGCCAAATTCTCTTAAGATTACAACCAGTGTTCTTCCTCTTCGCTCAAGAGAAGAAATTGTTGCGTGACAGGCATCGCTGGAATGATGGCGAGGTAAGTTTCTGATGTAATGTGTCCTGAATAGCTAAAATGCAAACTTCTATGACGAGAGCTTCTTCCGAGTTATCCATTGTTGGGAAAATGTGACGCAGTGAAGGATGAGTGTGTAGAGAAAGACCAATTTCAGACCAATTTTCGCGGTCACCGCTCACTACGTCGAAGTCATAATTCAAATTTTATGACTAACCGCCGTGTTCAACTACTGACCATTCGTGGTTCATCTCAAAATATTCAGTTCGGGATCTGTATACTTTTGACCCTAAGGAATTGGAGCGTTCTTTACAGAAAGACACGTAGTAACGTTAGGGGAAGAATGGAAATTTATAAGAAGTGTTGCAACCTGACAGGTGTACTGGCACGCCCTGGAACCAGTTTTCGCAGCTGGAAGCTGTCCACAGAGTCACTCGAGGCCTGACGAACAGGAGACACGGTGGAAGTGGTTCGCTCCGCCCATAGCGACCGGTAGCTGCGCGCCGCGGCACTTGTCGTTAGCGGAAGTGTTTGTTTATTATTCAGGGCGGGGGCGGCCACGCCCTGGCGGCCATCTGGAGGCAGGGCCGGCGCCTTTGAGGCGGGCGGCGGACACTTGACTGCGGCCCCCTGCGGCGCGGGGGTGGGTCGGGCCGGCGGCCGGCGGCAGGCGGCGTCTTCTGAACCGACCAGCGCCGCCTCCCACAGAGGCGGCATAGGGTCTGAAACAACAGGGCTGACGCGAGCGAGATTTGTTGCCTTCCTGTTGTTGCTCTCGACGAAGAATAGCCTCCGTCCCAGCCGTTCCCTTTCTTGGGCTCTCCAAGGAAAAATATAGCAATGTAAAGGTTCGTGAACGACGTGACCGTTCTCGGCTCAAGAATATAAATCCTAAGAGGGGTATACGTCAATGTTTTTATTTTCGTCTAGACAAAATAATATTTTTTACGTAATAATTTTTTGCAGATACATGTTTGCAATCGTGGTACACACTCAAACATTAAGCGGAATGGGCTGTACCATTATGCTCCACCGGCATGCTACGGTACTGCGGTGCGGGGATTTTATAGCGTCTCTGGACTGCAGACATGTACCAGCAAAGAACATGTTTCAATATGGAACTATATTTTTCAAGGTAATAATTAAAGGCTTATGACTACCCCTCGTATTATGCGTTATGTGCGGTTCTCGACGAAATAATATGGAAACTTTCAGAACATATTTTGTATTTCTCCATACCACATCGACATCGGGTTTTTTCTCCAAACGTTTTTGCAAATGTCCTCGCTTATAAGTACATCAGTGGTGGCATGCCTTAGACGTGGATTAGGACGTGGCCTGCTGTACATTCCACTGCGTCGGTCACCAGACCTCAGAAAAAAGTCCTACACACGTTGGTGAAGAGAACTGGCAGCCACTGATACAAGTTTCATTCCACATGCTTCCTTGCCCGTATCCTACGCAGACTGCCGTGCAGCGTGGAGTATAGCGTTCGCAACGGGCTCTGTAAGTAGGCTGTTTAGGTTTTTTGTTGGTAACGCCACGTAGCTGGTTGGCATTGTTGAAATATTCTCTATTGTAGTGGGCAGTTGGATGTGAACAGCGCATAGCGTTGTGCAGTTGAAGGTGAGCCGCCAGCAGTGGTGGATGTGGGGAGAGAGATGGCAGAATTTTAAGAGCGGTCGATCTGGACGTGTGTCCGCCAGAAACAGTAAATTTGTAATACTGGATATCATGAACTGATATATTTCATGACTTTTGAACACTATTAAGGTAAATACATTGTTTGTTCTCTATTAAAATCTTTCATTTGCTAACTATGCTTATCAGTAGTTAGTGCCTTCAGTAGTTAGAATCTTTTATTTAGCTGGCAGTAGTCGCGCTCGCTGTATTGCAGTAGTTCGAGTAACGAAGATTTTTGTGAGGTAAGTGATTCGTGAAAGGTATAGGTTAATGTTAGTCAGGGCCATTCATTTGTAGGGATTATTGAAAGTCAGATTGCATTGCGCTAAAAATATTGTGTTTCAGTTTAGTGTTGATCAGAATAAGTAAAGAGAGTAATGTCTGAGTACGTTCAGTTTTGCTCAGCTGTTTGGAAATCAAACAACGTAAGAGGTTTATCAGCACAGTCATTCAGTAATTTTTCTAAAGGGACGTTTCAGCTCCTAGAGGCCAAATTGGTCGTGTGAAGACGGTTATGTACTATCTTGGTCGACACATACCTCCCAACTTACCCTACAAAGGAAATGCACGGTTCCGTTACAATCTCCTCAGGGTTCCTAGTGCCGTAATTTCTAGGTAGCAGTCATCAGCTAGTCGGCAAAGCGGCTATTGCGAGGCAGATATTCAATAAAAAATGAAGTCGCTGTGGTGAGGGGCGATTCCTCATGTTGACTATGCTTCTAGCATGACAGTTAGCGCGTCTTATAAGCTTTACTACCACATTAGGTACCTAAATATCCTTTATGGCACTGATATTAAACACCTCTCTCAATAATTAAACGGTAATTTTTAAGCATGCAAGTACATTTAGAACAACCAGTTTAATACCAAATTTTTCATATAACAATGTTCACTTATATAACATGGCACTGGATGAGGGATGGTTAGTAAATAACTATTTTAAATTCGAAAAAGAAAGAAATCCGAAAAATGTTTATCATTAGTGATGAGAAGCGGTTAAGTTATTGTGGGCACAAAAGTGCGACTCATTGACAAACGCAAACAGTTGCGAAGATTTTCGTCACTAACACTCGATCGAAACCTTGATTTATTCATTTTCATAATGGAGAAAAATCTTTCCCACACATAAGTAGATCCGAAAATGGAAACAACTTCAAATCAAATGTCTCTAACGAATAAGGGACGTAACATCTGAGGTCATCAATCCCCTAGACTTAGAACTAATTAAACCTAACTAACCAAACGACATCACACACAACCATGCCCGAGGCAGGATTCGAACCTGCGACCGTAGCAGCAGCGCGGTTCCGAACTGAAGCGCCTAGAACATCTCGGTCACGGCAGCCGGCTGGAAACAAGTCTCGCAGCTTCATGATGCAGGCGTGAAAATTCTTGCTGTGGAAAATTTTCGTAGAATTCTTTTGTATTTCGTACTGGAAAGAACTTATCCTTCTGCCGTGTATTGCATTGCCGGTCTATCAGTCCCATCTGTACATGATTCGGAGCATCTTCAACCGATGCTGAAAACGGCCGTGCAAAGTAACGAATGCTAGGAGACACACTCGTAAATCTATAAATCGTGCTCGAACTTTCTCCTTAACTTCTGCAATTCTTCGTACGTATTCTTGAAATATAGCACTTTTGTGGAACAAATCAAGGATAGGGAAATGTGCAATGTTTTCAGACAATAGTTGGTTCTCCAAAAGAACAAGCTTCCTTTCAAAAGCACCTGCTTCACGCAAAAGTTAGAAATTAAATTATTTTCACCTTGTAAACTGACGTTCAGGCTTTTCATGTGAAACGCAATGTCCGCCCCGATAGCTAAATGGTCAGCGTGACGGACTGCCGTCCTAAGGGGCCCGGGTTCGATTCCCGGCTGGGTGGGGGATTTTCTCCGCTCTGGGACTAGGTGTTGTGTTGTCTTCATCGTCATTTCATCCCCATCTGGCGCGCAGGTCGCCCAATGTGGCATCGAATGTAATAAGACCTGCACCAAGGCGCCCGGACCTGCCCCGTAAGACGCCAAACGCTCATTCCCATTTCCATGTGAGACGCAATGTCCACGAGAAATGCAAGGTCTGGTATCCAGCAAAGTTCACTCTTTCCCTTCTAATGTATGAAATGTACTACGTCTAAACGTAAACAAAAAAACCTTTTCAGTATTTTACATCGACTGAGCCAGCGTACTTCGGTGTAGTAAGGTATGTCGCTGTACTCCTCTCTTAATTCCTCAAAGAACTGCTGAAACTGGCGATGCGTAAGCCCATGTGTCTTCAAATAGTTTACAGTAGTCATAACAACTTGCTTGATGTTCTCGAACGTTACTGATTTTGCAAAAAGCGCCTCTCGATGTAGAATGCTGAACTTCCATAGAACATCTCCTCTGTGCGTCCTAGCTTTTTTCGCATCAGTGCTGTGAGATCTCCCTGATAGCCTCGCACTGCCGATGCTCCATCCGTGTCCACTGAGGTTAACCGATTCTAATCCATGCTGATATCATCAGTCGCTTGCTCGAAAGCTTGCAGTAAGGCTACACCTGTCGCAGTCCCTTTCAAAGGCACTAAGGCCAAAACGTCCTCTGTCACGCGCAGAGCGTTACAGACACTTCGTATGTATATCACTACCTGAGCTGTATCTGTAAGATCTGTTGCTTCATCCAAAGCATCAGAGAAAGCAGCAAAGTTCTTAGCGTTATTTGTTAACTGCCTGTGCACATCTCCGGCCATAAAACTTACACGTCGAGTCAATGTTTGTTTGGAAAGGCCGATTTATTGAAACCTGCTAACGTTCGTGGGACACAAAAGCTCTGCAGCATCAATGAGACAGTCTTTAGAAACTCTCCTTCAGAAAATGGATCTTGCTATTCTTAATGCAACTTTGTACCTTGCCCGCAGTGCAGATATACTGTGATCGTCATTCTGGAAAACTGAAAACAGTACTTTGTATGGTAAAATAGAAACGAATGTATCACAAGAAGTGAAGAGTTCAAGAGGTAACAATTATTACGACTTAACATTAAAATCCTATTGATGTGTCTCATCCATATTTTTAAGAGCACTTAATTTGGCTTGCCGTTCTTCAGTGTTCAGTTCACTACAGGGTGGTCCAAAAGTCCGGAAACACCCTCCTAAAATTCAAATGGAGTAGCAAACAAGAAAGCAGAGTCCCTACACACGAGGAACGGAAAGGGGGAAACTTTATAGGCTATGCCACCAATATGGCGGCCATCTTGAAAGCCGCCATCTTGGATTCAACTCCAAAATTTCAAATGGGAATGTGGTCATGTGACATATCAAACAGATAGAGAATTTCACCAGAAAAACAATGCCGTTGTAATTTTAAACATAGCTTCATTCACTCTCGGGTTATAGCCAGTTACATGTGGCAGCGGTGGGACGCTCGGTAGCATGTGTGTTATGTGCTGAAGAGACATTACGCCGGTGTTACACAGTCCCGAGAGACCACCAACAGTCATAGGAACGGCTCGATATGTTGCCCATTATTTTGGATTGTTAATGCTATCCTCCGAACCCAGTTCTGACAAACTTTGACCAACTCATCTGGCTGAATTTGACCACACGCATCAACAATGCGCTGCTTTAGATGATGCAAATCCAATATTCTCACAGAATAAACCAGTGCTTTGACGTGACCCCAAAGATAAAAATCCAAAGGAGTCAAATCTGGTGAACGTGGTGGCCACTCCACTTTTGAGGGAACTGCACATCCAGATATGCTCTCATATTGTGCCCATAATGTGGTGGGGCTCCATCATGCTGGAAGAATTCCGGAAATGTCCCGCCCTAAGTTAACAACGAGGGAAACACTTCTTCATCCAATAACCTCAGATAACCGCTGGCTGTTAACGTACCATAAATAAAAGAAAGGCCAACGACTTTGGTACCCCACACACCACACCAGACTATCACTTTTTGTGAGTCGTCCGTTTTGGAAGCATCAATCCAGTGCGGATTTGTGTCGGACCAGTATCTGTGATTCTGATTGTTCATTTCACCATTGATAAAGAAATTAGCTTCATCACTGAACAGCACCTGATAGGGGAAACGTGGGTTTATCTGCAGCTGCTGTGTCACCCATTCTGCGAACTGTACCCGACGGTCTGGGTCATCCTCGTTCAGGTGTTGGAGCAGCTGAATTTTGTACGGGTGCTACTTGTGCTGCGATAAAATTCGCAGTATGGAGGTACGGCTAACCCCACATTCTTGCGACAGGCGACGAGTACTCCGTTGCGGACTCTTTCTAAATGATGCCAACACGCTCACTGTTGTTGCTTCATCGGTGGCGGAATTTGGTCTTACAGCCTTAGGTTTATCTGCGACAGAACCTGTTGCTCGGAGTTTGGCCAAAAGCTTGGCAACTGCGCTGTGAGTGATTGGCTGTCTGGTTGGGTGACGACTGTGTGCTTCTTTCTCTTGATATCAAGATGATTTCAATACGTTATTCATATGTTAAGGACATTTTGTAACCTGTAAATAAGGAAACAATGATTAAAACGTTAGCATGAGTAAATGATACCTAACAGTTAAAAACATGTAACATATCAGGCATGGGATAATCACTTTGCACCGTTTCAGACTCCATTTTATGACTTCTCAGTACGTAATACTCACGCTGCCGATCGTCCCACCGCTGCCACAAGTAATTGGCTATAACCCGAGAATGAATGAAGCTATGTTTAAAATAGCAACGGCATTGTTTTTCTGGTGAAATTCTCTATCTGTTTGATATGTCACAAGAAGAACTGCAGTTCCCAGGCGTGTTTAAATCACCGAGAACACTGATATCCCTTTCTTTGCTGTTTTGCAATACTCGCCATTTTTGCCGTGCGGTTCTAGGCGCTACAGTCTGGAACCGAGCGACCACTACGGTCGCAGGTTCGAATCCTGCCTCGGGCGTGGATGTGTGTGATGTCCTTAGGTTAGTTATGTTTAATTAGTTCTAAGTTCTATGCTACTGGTGACCTCAGAAGTTAAGTCGCATAGTGCTCAGAGCCATTTCAACCAATACTCGCCATTTCTCAGTACGCCAAAGGGAAGCAAGACTGGGTGTGTTTGGGTCCTCCTGACACCGCGTAAACAAGAAAGCGGACCCGTCGTGGCTCATTTGGTGAAGTGTCTGACGACAGTTGTTGCTGTTCCGCTTTGCCCAGAGGCTGAGATGTGCGTAACTGTGGCTCATTTCCGCCCTTTTTCACAGTGTGCATATTTACGTGGCATTAACTCAAGGCACTTCATATAGTGCTATTATACATCGTTGCACTATACCGGCCTTAACTATACAGCTTGTACCAAAGCCTTGCATCCAACGTCTAAGGGTGATAGATCACGTCATGGGAAACAGCTTTTGTTACAAACAAAATGTTCACTGGTATCTCTCGGTGTCCTTTTGTACCGGTTACGCCTCTCAGAGGAGGCAGTGCGTAAACACTCTGCAGTCTGCGTACGCAGTGTGTGCTCCTACAACCTACTCATCTGCTCCGTCTGAAAGGGCGTACGCCGAGCAAACATAAACTTACTGGTTCGCTTCTAAAATATCCGTCTGCGCTTAGAGGCACTAATTTTTAAGGTTTTTATTGCTAAAAAGCATTCTGTCAGTTTAATCTGGTGGATACAATGTAGCACACTTGGTTAGTGGACGCTGCTAGTTCGGTGAAATCTCATCATCCCAGGGCCGGCGAATATTAATGGAAGTTTGACCACAAATGTGAATGAAGTTCCTGAATTGTTTGAGGAAAGATATTGAGCAAATGATATTATATTTATAAAAGAATGAGAAAGGTCAACTTTTAATGTAATCCAGTTTTTTTATATCTGTAACTGTGTAATTTGTTATTATGAGAACATAGCGCACGGTTGAAGTCTGCTTCAGAAATTTTATAATGCAGCATATGGTGTTGTCTTATAATTGACATGAGTGTCAAGGAAGGCAATTGTATAGAGGAGAGTTATTAAAAATTATTTTTATAACTTGTCTATCTGTAAAAACCTTATGAAATGGTATATTGTTGTCATGACTTAATGAAGTATAGTTAAACTTAGAGTCTTTGTTCTCATTTATCAGTGGTTAGGATTAGTTCTCCATTTTCATTTTCTGCTTTCATGAGTCTGTTTGTACACTCGCATTGCACATGGCGAGCTGTGTACTGACAAGCATTTTATGATTAGCGGCAAGTTTCCGCCTTCTATTTCACATCGCAAGTGCGGCAAATGAAGTTTGGTTTTTGTCAGCTACAACATTATTCCTAATAGCAACAAGCTGCAGAGCAGAAGAGTGTTCTGTGCGCATAGGTAGGCCAGTAAATTTAACTACAATCAAAGCTCATGTTCACTGTAAGCCACAGTGATTCTCAGAGTGTACCGGTGAAAATAATATCAAATCAGATCTGAGTCTTAATCCCAGTAAAAGATTTCTGTTAAGTCATACCTCGTGAATTTTAAAGCAGACTTACCATGAAGTCGGATACGTTAATTTGTGTGTTCACTTGTTGTGTAATTACAATAACAGTTCTGATACTGTGATTGTTTGAAAGACTAAAGATACAGATTAGCAATATCCAAGGGCAACATTTTAATCTGAGTCATTTTGTTTTGCAGTCAGATGGCATATCTAAACTTCTTTGAAAACGGAATGCTTTCTCGCACACGAATTGCTTAGTGTACCTAGGTAGTCTGGATTTCACATCGTGTATGTCAGATCCGCATATTTCCATTCAAAATTAAATTTTCACATACCTTTGATGCCTAGCATTGAGATTTACGTATTTTGATATCAAGATAAGTTCTATACATTCGTCAGATACCAACTTGTCAAGTTCTCTGCAGTAAAATGGCTGAATGTTGCATGCAGAGGAGGAAGATACTCTGTCAGCGGAAAGTAATTTCTTGTTATATTAATTCTGCGAAAACACTTTTTTTTTCAATGAACTGTGCTAATCTACGAATGTGGATAAAGGATAAATAAGCCCTTATAAAGGATAAAGACACTCGTATCAACTGGGCATAAGCGTCGTAAAATTTGTAAGTGTTTCTGGGAGAAAAAATAATAAAAGAGAGCTTTCAAATTAATTCATGATATTACGCAAGAAGTCAGCATGAAAGATCACAATATCTTCCACTAGACCGTGTAGAAATGGAACTCCACATATTCTGAAAAACTGAAGAGGAACCCCATATGTTCTCAAATCTCCGTATTATCATAAAATGGGTGGGAAAGTAACGTGGAGTGCGACCTTTATTCACGGCTGACTTAATGAAGATCGATATAGATCCTTGTCCTGTGAAAAAGAGATCCAGCCTAGTCTCCAATGAGAACACAACTTCAGAAGGAAGGAATGTAGAACCACACTGATGCCGTGCTAGCAAGCAACGGTGTCGTCATAAATACTGAATAATGCCGCTTAGAAATGTCCATCTCCGTAAGGCACAAGACGCTAATGTTTGAATTTAACACATACAACAAATTAGCTGCTATAGTCGCTGAACACGCGAAGATACAGAGATATGTGGAAGTGCAGCCATTCAGCGCGAAACAGAGACAAAAACGAAGAGTGCTCTTGCGCATTCACATAAGCCATACGAACTCAAATCCTAACCGAGCCGCCGCCTGATTGGTCGGCAGCGTTTTGCCTTCAGACTAAATCGCACATATTTTCATCACTTCTCCAACACTGATGTGAGCCCCTAGCAGACGCAAGCAGTGAACAGGTAGTCTTTGAGCCATGCTAGTGACTTATTACTCGCGTACTGATAAATAATACGAAAGACGTTTCTAATAGACGGTTTTCAATCCAATGCCTCGTTTTTTAACAAAATTTAGAAAAATGATGTTGAATAAGCGTTATCTGACAATATGACCTATTGGAAACACCGAAACGTATAAAGTGAATTAGATTTGTATGAGATACTTGCGATTCTAAAGCATTCTGAGGCTCTGCATGGTGGATGATGCGGATTAGGCAAGATTCAGGAAACGAATTATTGGCTTGCGGCGCTTTCCGGTTAGAGCTTGGGAGCCAAGAGAAACTAGCAACCTTCTGGTTCTCGCTTTAAAGAACGTATGGCGCGAGTGCGACAACGGTCTACAGACCTTAGAGTGTAAGGAAGTGTACCGCCTCAGTTCGTGAGTGATGAGAAGAGAAATGGTAAAATAGACTCCTTTCAGTATCTCTAATCAGTCTACCTTTCTATCTATATACCTACAAGGAACAGTCAAATGAAAACGTGACCGATGGAAAAAAATAAATAAACTGTTTATAATTTCAAAAGTAACCACCATAACTATCACGCATTTATCCCAATGCCTCTATGGGAAAATGTTTGCTTTTAACTAGGGAAACATGATCGTACCTACACGTGCACTTCTTCTTCCGAAGGAAATAAGCGGTCACGAGTGTCTTTCTTCAGGGCTGCAAAAATGTGGAAATTTCATAAGGAGAGATTGCGAGTCTATGAAGGATGTGTAAGGGCTTCACGCGAAATTTCTGCTGCGTAGTCAAATCAAAAGGCACACCAGTGGCGGGATAGTCTGGATGACTGTTTGTTTGACAGCAAGGGTCCGCTGCTCATTGACTTTCTGTAACACGGTGGTACACTTAACGCACAGCGGTACGTAGACACTGTGCAAAAGTTGGAGCTCGTCATCAAGTCAAGTCTGGGTGTTACCCAGGAATGTTGACGGGTGGTATCATTCTGTTGCAGGATAATGCCCACCCACATGTTGCCAAGGTGGTTTCGAATAGACTGCAGAATTTTTCGCTGAAAAGCTCCTTCACGTCCTCCATATAGTCCCGATCTCTCCTCATTCGATTTCCATATTTTTAAAGCCCTGAAAAAAAGACATTCGTGGCTGTTAATTTGCTTCGGACGAAGAGGTGGGCGCCTTGGTACAACCAATCATCGTCCCGTAGGCAACTGCAAACATTTCCGTATGAGGGCATGGACCGTCTTATCTCACAGTTACAGCGATTACTTTTGAAATAACGAACAGTTAACTTACATTTTTCCATCTGTCTAGTTTTCAGCTGAATGCCCCTTATGTACATTTAAGCTACTGTGCTGTGCGTATCTGAGAGCATTTCACATCAGGGTAACCCACTTGCCTTCCTACTCCATTCTCGTAACGAGAATTTCTTGAAAACGACAGCCTATATGCCTCTGTACTCCCCCAAATCCTCCTGTGTGTATGGGTATGCAGGCTCTCTTGGCGAATTTCGTTCACGAAATTTTCTCATCATTTCAGCCGAGTGGCAGCGTCATCTTGTAGCAGCGTTTCAAGTAGTTTCCTACCCGCCATATCCAGATACATAAATACGATCTCTATGCAAGGTATACGATGGTGGCAGAGTAATGGACACACAGTCTTCTATGATAACAGGTGCTCCAAATACCCTATCAGTCAGTCTCTGAATTCTTTCAGTATCTGTTCTCATGCTCACTTAATACGAACTCCAAACGCTGGAACAATGGTCTGTAATTGATCGCACTAGTCTCTTGTGTACAATTTCCTTTGCAGGTGCACTGCATCTTCCTAGAAACCTTCCAAACAAATATATCTTTACATTATGTGATCGTCTCACTTCAGGTCGTTTCTTAGTGTCACCCCTAAATATGTATACGAAGTGACGTGCAGATGTTCACCCTAAGTGGTTTTAATCAGATACTACGAAGTTCTCTCTCTTTGTTATAGGCACTATCTCACATTTAACAACCTTTAAAGAGACCTGTCATTCATTACACCAAACCGAAACTGTGATCAAGACTTTCTGAAATCTCTTACGATATGTGAATGACGATATTTAGCCGCTCACAATAATATCCTGAGCGAACAATCTTATAGTGCTACTGATCCTGTCTAATAAATCGTTTACATACGAAGGGCGTTCAGTAGCTAACGCAACACATTTTTTTCCGGTTAATTTCATTCGGAATTCCAATACACTCTTTTGGCTACAAAACCCTATTTTTCAAGATTATCTCCGTTCTATGTACGGCCGTACGTCACCTTACTGAGAAGGCCTCTGTGCCCGCATGGTACCACTCTACTGGTCGACGTCGGAGCCAACGTCTTTTTGCATCAATAAGTTCGTATGGAATGCATCCTACACTGGGCTAAACAGATGGCTGACGGAAGGTGCGGGATCCGGGTTTTGTGAGCTTCTCTGAGGTGTGCTGAGATGCGTGAGGCCTTCCGCTGTCGTGCAGAAAGAGAAGTTCGTTTGCATTTTTGTGGCGACGAACACTATGCAGGAGTCAGAGCTGCGTGCGGCCGGCCGACACGTAGGAGATGGAACAGGTTTGCGCGACCGTGTTGCGATGGCGACAGACGCCCTGCCCAACTACTTGGCGTGGTTTGTTCACTGCCAGATATCCATAGACATTCTGCAAGAGCTAATGAATATCTGCGATGCTCTGGTTTTCCGCTAAAAGATACTCAGTGACAGCTCTCTGCATGGAACGCACCTTCGTTATAGACTTCATTTTTAAGGCTACGTATAGCGCTGCCACTGATCGGAAACTCATAAAACTGTAGGGGCTGAAGCGGGAACATTCCATGATGTCCCACAATAAATTCCGCACTTTATCAACCGAAAGTGGCGGAGAAAAATATGTGTTGCGTTACTTATCAAACGCCACTCGTACGTATTGAAAACATTAAGATAATGTTCCGCTTTCGTGTGCGAGCTAACATCCCACAGATGTTCGGACTCACTTGCGGTTCCTCTTGGTCGAAATGCCTTGGCTTAAACTCGTCTAGGGGTTGAACCGCATGTGTCGCATTACACGCCCTAAATAAGACACAAATTGGCTGATGGCAAGTTTGCGAAATACAAAGTTAACATAACATGTATAACAGTTGTTACGGTGCTCGCTTATTTCCAAGTCCGTATCGATCTTAGTGCTGAGTTTTCACTCAGATGGCGCTTTGGCGTTAGGCGGTTGTTTCCGTGTGTGATCGCTGGCCGGGGCTTAGCTGGAGGCGTGTGTGGAGGTAAGAGGGGGCTACCAGGGCGTGAAGACAGTTCGGCTCGGATGGGGTTGTTTGCGTCTGGACGCCGAGTGGGGCCCGATGGGAAGACCGGACCGTGATTTTACGGCGAATAGTGTGGACAGCGACGTGGTGTGCCATTTAACTTGATTGGCAAGGGGAGCAAAATCTCGCATGTTGTAGTTTGTCAAGCCTGAGTTTGAAATACCTTGTACGTGCGGCGGGATATCATTTCGTCCTCCTGTCTCTCCGTCGCTGGGATTGCTATCCTCGTTTACCGTCCTATGGATGTATATGGTATACACTGCTCTCCGTACTCTACTAGACGCTGGTGATGGAAGTGCGTCGTTCAGCGGCACGTTAGTCTGGGTACTTTGTGTTTGATCTTCAAGTGCATAGTCTTCGAGTGGCACTCCTTAGAGTTTGCCTTGCGCAGTTAGATTGGAGTTTATTTTGTCTCGTGGGGCTTCCGCTTTCCGTTAACGAAGGTTAAGCTTGATTCGGCACTTCGTACGACGGTTGGCACCTCAGCAGGCGGGTCGGAGCCATCTTCGCGACTAAACGGAAGCCTTTGGACTGAGAGGTCTTGTGCTTTGCATATTGTCCATAAATTGTTGTTTTGGTATTAAGTTGGCTGAGGTTTCTTATGGATTTCCCGTCATTTGGTCTGTTGTCCGGCCCGGGCTAGGTCTCGTTATTTTAAAAGTCGGTCCTTGTTTTGGCTTAGTACGATTTTGGTTTACTGCCTGGTGGTTCTGGTAGTACGCCGGGTCGCTGTGGTTGTGTTGCATTTTGTATGGGGCTGTGGTGCTCGGAGCCGTGGAGTACCATTTGCGTGAACTGCTTCACTGAGGGGTACTGATCGGGCCATTCTTAGTCCTCTTTTGTATGAAATAATTTTGTTATTATTTTAAAGTAACATTATCACCTAAATGATTTAATTCCTGTTGCGTTAATTGCAGCTTGGGTACTGAGAAATTTAATAGTGTAATTACGCAAGATTTAATAGTGGCACATGCCCCGTTACCTATGGTTATCTGTTAATTACTGAAAGACATTAAGCTTATACTCATATGATGAGATTTTTTTAAAGTTATTGTATTTTTATGTCACGTAATTGTTTTTTAAATTTGCTGATCACTGTTGTACTGTTCCAAGAATTAAAATGTTTCAGGTAGCTATTACTCGGGTGGAACGCGCGGAACCGCAACGGAGAGAGTAGTTGCGTGCCTTACGTGTCCGTTGTTGACGCGGCCTGGTGTCCGTTGTTTGTTTTGGTGCGACTGCGTTAAGTATTGTGTTGCCTTCTCCCTAACGGCCCCGTCGTGTTCTTCTCATAAACATTTCCTTCAAGGCACTTTACTTAATTTTATGCTAGTATTATTTTAATTTCTTACATTGGTAAAATTGTACGGCCTTCATTATGCACACTCTTTGTCATAATGTCTCATATATCATGATGTGCGTGTGTAGTGGTGCAATAAATGGATGATTGTTATTTCTGTTTTGGCACCCTTCATGCCTCCTTTCTTGTACCTATGGGTACGCTATCCTTGTACTTGCGTTGGTAAACTATATCAACAGTAATAATAATATCGGGAACTAAATTAACGACCCATAAATGATGTAGGCCACACAGTTGCGATTTGGTTAGAATAATGTTTATTCAGAAAGAAAACTAATAGCGAAAGTGGTCGTATTTAGAATTACTATTACAATCGAGCGCATATCCATTTGACACAGTTCGATCATTCACAATCTCATCGCGAATTACACGTCCAATACTCCAGCTCGTTAAGTACCCAGAGTTCACACCAGACGCGCGGATGCTCAACACTCAGAGACTAAGTCCCGCGGTACCACACAACGCGAAATTTTCTAAGTCGTTTTACTTCCTAGCTGCCTAATGACCGACTGTTCGCTTTCGCGTGTCAGCCCGAACTGTCCACTTTAGTGTCTCGACCAGAACTCCCCGTGCCCGTCCCCGGCCGCGTTTCCCGCGCGTCGAATATCCTCCCTCAACTGACTACGTCAGTTCCCTTTCCAGAAGCCGTCCAACTGATTGGCTACAGCTTATTCTACATTATTTTACATTTTACCGTTTTTAAATAGTCAAAGCTTGACCACTTTCACGTTCTAAATAAAGTAACAATAATATATACTACTGAACATTAAAAATGCTACACCACGAAGATGACGTGCTACAGACGCGAAATTTAACCGACAGCAAGAAGATGCTGTGATATACAAATGATTAGCTTTTCAGAGCATTAACACAAGGTAGGCGCCGGTGGCGACACCTACAACGTGCTGACATGAGGAAAGTTTCCAACCGATTTCTCACACACAAACAGCAGTTGACCGGCGTTGCCTGATGAAACGTTGTTGTGATGCCCTGTGTAAGGTGGAGAAATGCGTACCATGCCATGTGTAAGGTGGAGAAATGCGTACCATGCCATGTGTAAGGTGGAGAAATGCGTACCATCACGTTTCCGACTTTGATAAAGGTCGCATTGTAGCCTATCGCGATTGCGGTTTATCGTATCGCGACATTGCTGCTCACGTTGGTCGAGATCCAATGACTGTTAGCAGAATATGGAATCGGTGGGTTCAGAAGGGTAATACGGGACGCCGTGCTGGATTCCAACGGCCTCGTATCACTAGCAGTCGAGGTGACAGGCATCTTATCCGCATGGCTGTAACGGATCGTGCAGCCACGTCTCGATCCCTGAGTCAAGAGATGGGCGCGTTTGCAAGACAACAACCATCTGCACGAACAGTTCGACGACGTTTGCAGCAGCATGCACTATCAGCTCGGAGACCATGGCTGCGATGGTGTACTCAGCGACGAACCTGGGTGCACGAATGGCAAAACGTCATTTTTTCGGATGAATCCAGGTTCGGTTTACAGCATCATCATGGTCGCGTCCGTGTTTGGCGACATCACGATCAGCGCACATTGGAAGTGTATATTCTTCATCGCCATACTGGCGTATCAGCCGGCGTGATGGTATGGGGTGCCATTGGTTAACGTCTCGGTCACCTCTTGTTCGCATTGACGGCACTTGGAAGGGAGGACGCTACACTTCAGATACGTTACGACCCGTGGCTCTACCCCTCATTCGATACCTGCGAAACCTTACATTTCAGCAGGATAATGCACTACCGCATGTTGCAGGTCCTGTACAGGCCTTTCTGGATACAGAAAATGTTCGAGTGCTGACCTGGCCAGCACATTCTCCAGATCTCTCACCAATTGAAAACGTCTGGTCAATGGTGGCCGAACAACTGGCTCGTCACAATACGCCAATCACTACTCTTGATGACGTGTGGTATCGTGTTGAAGCTGCATGGGCAGCTGTACCTGTACACGCCATCCAAGCTCTCTTTGATTCAATGCCCAGGCGTATCAAGGCCGTTATTACGGCCAGAGGTGGTTGTTCTGGGTAGTGATTTCTCAGGCTCTGTGAACCCAAATTGCTTGAAAATGTAATCACATGCCAGTTCTAGTATAACATATTTGTCCAATGAATACCCGTTTATCATCTGCATTTCTTCTTCATGTAGCAGTTTTAGTGGCCAGTAGTGTACATACATCATTAAAACTGAAGAATTACGGTTGTAACGTACTGAGGACATCACACCGGTGTCGTTCGAGGTCAGATACAACAGATCAACGTCCAGGCTTGGCTAGCATCTGCATTTATGTTCAAGCCTGCATTTGTTGCGGTATTATTATTTTGCTTAGCTCCTTATGACAACAGTGGATACCAGTTACTTGGAGAGTTATGGATGAGTTTCTGAGAGGATGCAGCGCTACTGCTGCCGGCAGGGCGGCTCAGTGGCAGCCGGAGACCCTGGCAGCCCTGCCTGGCCGCTACTTTATCGGCGGGACGGCGCCAGAGGGCGGCCCTTTTGCCGGTAGCCGCGGCCTTTGTAGGGCCGCTGCCTCGTCACGCCGCCATTACGCGGCCGGTTAATGCCTAATTTGGGCTCGATACAGCCGTCCTCCGCGCGGTGCTCTATGCGCCGCCAATTAGCCGCATTCAGCGACGCCAGCGGCTGCCGTCCGGCGCTCGGCAGCAACGCCTCTCAGGCAACGCCACCGCAACGCGCAAGGGCGCCCACTCTTGCGTGACGTGCTGCGGAATGTGTTTCTCAACTCTAATCTTTACGGAAATGTAGTACTTTGCCTCTGAAAATGCTAAAGGATCTGGAAGAGCATCTTAGCAGAATTGATAGTGTCTTCAAGAGTTCAGTCGCCTTCGTTGACTTCACGGAGGCGTATCACTCCGTCGAAGGACGCTGAAGAACAAAGAAGTAGTCAGTAGACAGCACTACGCGATAGCTTATAACGGATATTCTGAAAGCAACGAAGGCTAGATTAATACACTACTGGCCATTAAAATTGCTAAACCAAGAAGAAATGCTGATGATAAACGGATATTCATTGGACAAATATATTATACTAGAACTGACATGTGATTGCATTTTCACGCAATTTGAGTGCATAGATCCTGAGAAATCAGTACCCAGAACAACCACCTCTGGCCGTAATAACGGCCTTGGTACGCCTGGGTATTGAGTCAAACAAAGCTTGGATGGCGTGTACAGGTACAGCTGCCCATGCAGCTTCAACACGATACCACAGTTCATCAAGAGTAGTGATTGGCGTATTGTGACGAGCCAGTTGTTCGGCCACCATTGACCAGACGTTTTCAATTGGTGAGAGATCTGGAGAATGTGCTGGCCAGGTCAGCACTCGAACATTTTCTGTATCCAGAAAGGCCTGTACAGGACCTGCAACATGCGGTAGTGCATTATCCTGCTGAAATGTAAGGTTTCGCAGGTATCGAATGAGGGGTAGAGCCACGGGTCGTAACGTATCTGAAATGTAGCGTCCTCCCTTCCAAGTGCCGTCAATGCGAACAAGAGGTGACCGAGACGTTAACCAATGGCACCCCATACCATCACGCCGGCTGATACGCCAGTATGGCGATGAAGAATATACACTTTCAATGTGCGCTGATCGTGATGTCGCCAAACACGGATGCGACCATGATGATGCTGTAAACCGAACCTGGATTCATCCGAAAATATGACGTTTTCCCATTCGTGCACCCAGGTTCGTCGTTGAGTACACCATCGCAGGCGCTCTTGTCTGTGATGCAGCGTCAAGGGTAACCGCACCCATGGTCTCCGGGCTGATAGTCCCTGCTGCTGCAAACGTCGTCGAAATGTTCGTGCAGATGGTTGCTGTCTTGCAAACGTCCCCATCTGTTAACTCATGGATCGAGACGTGGCTGCACGATCCGTTACAGCCATGCGGATAAGATGCCCGTCATCTCGACTGCTAGTGATACGAAGCCGTTGGGATCCAGCACGGCGTTCCGTATTACCCTCCTGAACCCACTTATTCCATATTCTACTAACAGTCATTGGATCTCTCAAAGTCGGAAACGTGATGGTACGCATTTCTCCTCCTACACGAGGCGTCACAACAACGTTTCAGCAGGCAGCGCCAATCAACTGCAGTTTGTGTATGAGAAATCGGTTGGATACTTTCCTCATGTCAGCACGTTTTAGGTGTCGCCACCGGTGCCAACATTGTGTGAATGCTCTGAAAAGATAATCATTTGCATATCCCAGCATCTTCTTCCTGTCGGTTAAATTTCGCGTCTGTAGCACCTCATACTCGGAAAAATTCGAAACCAAGGCCAGTGTCAAACAAGGTGATGGATGGACTGTCACCAATTTTGTTCACCATAGCGCTAGACGAAGAGATCAGACAGTGGAGGGCAATATCAAACCTACGTCTGCGTAACAGAAGCAATAATAGGACCCAAGAGGCCTATCTAGGCCTGTCGGACGATATGGCGACAGTAACTGGGACAGAAGAAGATGCAAAGGAACAAATCTGCAACCGAAACGAGATTGCAAAAAGGGTGGAACTGTGAGTCGCCTACAAAGTAAAGGCGTAGGTATCACTAGGTATGGGAAACATCGGAAGACATGGTGAAAAAGTCGGCCATGTTTAAATACCTGGGGGAATAATAAAAAAAGTGAAACAGGAGCAACGAGGGAATAATAGAGACGGTGAAAATGATATGGTCGGCATTCTGTATGCCCAGAGATACATTGTATAGAGTAAAAAGAATATACACTGTTCATCCAGAACATTATGACCAGCTACCTAATAACCGGTATGTCCACCTTTGGCACGGATGGCAGCGGCGACGCGTCACGTCATGCAAGTAACGAGGCCTTGCTAGGTCGCTGGAGGGTGTTCGCACCACATCCGTTTGCACAAGTTATCTAATCCCCGTAAATTCCACCCTACATGCTCATGGGTATGATTAAGCTATGTCTTCATCAGCATGACAAGTACAAGACAAGTTTGTGGTTAGAGTTTCTTTACACGGGGTCATATTATAAAAAAATTGTTTCATCTTCACGTAACTTGTGAAGTTTGATGTGGTAAAGTTTTTACGCTTGTAAATGGTCGGACATGATGAAGATTTTTAATCTCCTGTTGCTTTGGTTTCTTTTAATACTAATGTTATAGTTCACATTTGATGATTTTTACGTGGCATACAACTTCGTAATACGCGCCGTAGGTGGTGCTGCTGTGTTTTACTGTTCAGCAGTTTTAAACAGCTGACTGCTTTTGGTAAAGGATTTAAAAAATTATTTTATTGTTGTCTTGTACAGCTTCTCATTTTATGATTTTTACGTGCGAATATGGCACATGACTTTGTAATACGCGCTGCTATGTTTTACTGGTCAGTGATTTTAAATATTTGACTGTTTTTGGTAACGATTTTAAAAGTATCAATTTTATTGTTGACTTGTACGGCTATTATATGAACTGTTGTACTCTTGATCGTTGGAGAACATTGCTGGCTCTAAGCACTATGGGACTTAACTTCTGAGGTCATCAGTCCCCTAGAACTTAGAACTACTTAAACCTACCTAACCTAAGGACATCACACACATCCATGCCCGAGGCAGGATTCGAACCTGCGACCGCAGCGGTCGCGCGGTTCCAGATTGTAGCGCCTAGAACCGCTCGGCCACTCAGGCCGGCCGTTGGAGAACAATTTAATAAGTAAAAAAGGTTTGCTATATCTTGATAGGGTGTCCCCTTCCGTGGTTTCCTTACCTCAACGGAAGAAGTAAACGGCCAGTTGCACTGTAAATCTTCATTGCATAGTTTTGACATCTTCGGAAATGAGATTTTCGACTATGTTATGTATGTTTTGAAAAAAATATGGTCTGTATCTTTGGCATCTGCTTAAAAGTTTCGTAAAAACTTCGTTACTTATGAGTCTAAATTTGATTTTCTGCTCTGTAGGATGATTTAAAAACGGGTCTCTGCCTGTAACTAGTCACCGAAAGAACAAAAAGCGAAAATCTGCAACTTGGACTGGTTTTTCGTTCTAATGGCTCAAATATTCCAATATGGTGGGAGCACGAGCATTCTAATTTCGGTCAGTAAAAAGCTGTATCTCTCCGTTTATTTCGAAATTGATACATTTACGTTTGTAAAAGGTTGCGGAATTCACAGCCTATCTGCATGCCACCACATGTCACAGAATCTTCGGTGCCTCTCCGTCTTGCATATATTCATTGCTGCTGGTCTATTTCTGACCACTTCTCATTGATTATCCTCTCCTCTGCATCCCCTCGCCGCTCTGAAAGGGACCTGTGACTGCTACCTCAACCTAATGTTTCCTGTCCGTCTTTATTCGATGTCTGCTGTTCCATGGGGTACTTTCGAGGCCGTCGGTCAGTTAGACAAGGAATGAATAGTTCTGCCATCAACGGAAAGAGGAACTGTCGTCTCCCTGACGCTACCTGTCTAAATGATCTTTTCTGGTCTGCCGGAATGAAGTATTTCTGCCCTTAGCACTAAGAAACAGGTAAGTAAATAGATACTTCATGAAGACTGCAGGGGTACGGTTCAGATCTTCACTCATCCATGCTATCAATGATTTCTTGTAGTTTCTGTAATCTGTTCGGACGAAAACCGGAATGGTCCTTTAACAAGAGAACAGCTCCAACTGCTGGATGTTGGTAGATCTCTAAACCGCTTTAAGTACGATAATGTTGTATCACGACGGCCTCCTGCTTCCTCTCCCAACTTGAATGCAGCCGTTGGCAACACGAGAGCAAGGATATGAAACGTGTCTCGATGAAGTAAATTTTGTAACCTTTACTTTAAGTGTTTAGTTACATCGAACGTAAATTAATATCCGTGCTGAAACTAGAAAAAAATTGTTGTGGTATTTATTTGGTTTTAAGTGAGAGGTTCATTATACAACAGCCATTCACACATATCTTAAGAGAAACAAAATTTTCCGTTTCAAAAATTCCTCCACATCGAGTCACAAAGGCAGCTGTAGGGCAACAGAGGTTAGATACCAGATCCAATGGTACATTTAGATTACGAATGCGTAAATAATATCAGCAGGAAGCTAAACTGCAGTAATTCTAACTTGGTAGTCGCGACTGTGGCTGGAGCTAAATTGTTCTTCTCGGTGTGGCGGAGTCATCGGTTTCAGTGTTACTGACAGCAACAAGTATGATGATCCCCTTGTGCAAAGGAGGTATAAGTGCACACTAAGTGAAAACTTTCTCTTTCTGTACCACGAAAAAAAAAAGAAAGCTACGTAACTATTGCAGATAGTTAGGAAGTGGTAAGACCAGGTCCGGAGATAGATACTAATAAGTGAAGTTGCTTGTACCATTCTTGCTCTCTCGGAGAAACTGCTATTAGTTATTGAGTGGTAAATCTTCAATGAACTGTGAAACGTTAGAAATAGGTATAGGAAATGGAATTTAGGTTCTTCTTCTCCTACCTTTCACAGACTTGTCTTATAGAGCTGCTTTGAACAGACGATTACTTGGAAGGTGGTCAATATTCTAACAGACTTATGCAAGATTTTTTTAAAATATTAATTTTAAAATGCAATTTTTTCTGTTTCTGTCGAACTGGCATTGGATATCCTTCTGCAAAAACTTGTCCGTATTAAATACGGGGACTTAGACTATGATGGAAGTCTTTGTGGTCACTTGTCTGACAATCGTTTGGTTTAAATAAAATTACCTCCTATTACATCTTTTACCTTACATATTCGCAATTTTTAAGTACAGCATTGAATGAACTTGATTACATTTTATCAGAACTGATGCCATGGATTCAGCTTTTATATTCGGATGTTACGTGTAAATCACAGTGATAGCAAAAGAAGAACGTATACTGGCAGCACAGGAGAAAAAAGTAACATTAATGTTAATATTCTGTCGACCTCAAGTCCAATAGCTACAGATTACTCACTTTACCGCAAACGGGAAGCGCAGTGATCCGGATGTGACCGTACTGGAAGGTATATTCCAGCAAGCGAATTAGGAAAAATACTATGATGTTCTGTGACGTATTAACTGTCGACATATTAACTGTTATTCTGCAGGCACGGAACAGGAGGACGTACATAACAGCTCGATGTAGAGGCCACTTATTTGTTGCGTTTGTATTAGATATCTGCCTCTGGCCTGTGGGAACATACATTACAGCAGCAAGTAAAATTCTATGTACCGACTCGACAGAAAATCCTAGGAAGTTCTGGTCTTACGTTAAATCAGTAAGAGGATCGAAACAGCGATTTCCAGACACTCTGGGATGATAATGGCCTTGAAACAGAGGATGAAACGCGTAAACCTGAAATACTAAACACCTTTTTCCAAAGCTGTTTCATAGAGGAAGACCGCACTGCAGTTCCCTCTCTAAATCCTCGCACGAACGAAAAAATAGCTGACATCGAAATAAGTGTCCAAGGAATAGAAAAGCAACTGAAATCACTCAACAAAGGAACGTTCACTGGACCTGACGGGATACCAATTCGATTCTACACAGAGTACGCGAAAGAACTTGCCCCCCTTCTAACAGCCGTGTACCGCAAGTCTCTAGAGGAACGGAAGGTTCCAAATGATTGGAAAAGAGCACAGGTAGTTCCAGTTTTCAAGAAGGGTCGTCGAGCAGATGCACAAAACTATAGGCCTATATCTCTGACATCGATCTGTTGTAGAATTTTAGAACATGCTTTTTGCTCGCGTATCATGTCATTTCTGGAAACCCAGAATCTACTCTGTAGGAATCAACATGGATTCCGGAAACAGCGATCGTGCGAGACCCAACTCGCTTTATTTGTTCATGAGACCCAGAAAATATTAGATACAAGCTCCCAGGTAGATGCCATTTTCCTTGACTTCCGGAAGGCGTTCGATACAGTTCCGCACTGTCGCCTGATAAACAAAGTAAGGGCCTATAGAATATCAGACCAGCTTTGTGGCTGGATTGAAAAGTTTTTAGCAAACAGAACACAGCATGTTGTTTTCAATGGAGAGACGTCTATAGACGTTAAAGTAGCCTCTGGCGTGCCACAGGGGAGTGTTATGGGACCATTCATTTTCACAATATATATAAATGACCCAGTAGATAGTGTCGGAAGTTCCATGCGTCTTTTCGCGGATGATGCTGTAGTATACAGAGAAGTTGCAGCATTAGAAAATTGCAGCGAAATACAGGAAGATCTGTAGCGGATAGGCACTTGGTGCAGGGAGCGTCACCTGACCCTTAACATAGACAAATGTAATCTATTGCGAATACATAGAAAGAAGGATCCTTTATTGTATGATTATATGATAGCGGAACAAACACTGGTAGCAGTGACTTCTGTAAAATATCTGGGAGTTTGCGTGCGGAACGAAATGAAGTGGAATGATCATATAAAATCAATGTTGGTAAGGTGGGTGCCAGGTCGAGATTCATTGGGAGAGTCCTTAGAAAATGTAGTCCATCAAGAAAGGAGGTGGCTTACAAAACAATCGTTCGACCTATACTTGAGTGTTGCTCACCAGTGTGGGATCCGTACCAGGTCGGGTTGACAGAGGAGATAGAGAAGATCCAAAGAAGAGTGGCGCGTTTCGTCACAGGGTTATTTGGTAAGCGTGATAGCGTTACGGAGATGTTTAGCAAACTCAAGTGGCAGACTCTGCAAGATAGGCGCTCTGCATCGCGGTGTAGCTTGCTCGCCAGGTTTCGAGAGGGTGCGTTTCTGGATGAGGTATCGAATATATTGCTTCCCCCTACTTATACCTCCCGAGGAGATCAGGAATGTAAAATTAGAGAGATCAGAGCGCGCACGGAGGCTTTCCGGCAGTCGTTCTTCCCGCGAACCATATGCGACTGGAACAGGAAAGGGAGGTAATGACAGTGGCACGTAAAGTGCCCTCCGCCACACACCGTTGGGTGGCTTGCGGAGTATAAATGTAGATGTAGATGTAGAAGCCAAGACTCAAAAAGTGCTTCGAAGCAAAAGTAGAACTGATACCCTTGCCAAAAAAAGAAACTGTCGAAATATTTTTCAGGCGATATTCGCTACAAAATACCCAATTTTTCACGGAAGGCTTGGAGTGTGGCCTGGTTATTTTAGCTGGCTCATTTGATGTCTCTGCATCAGAAATGCCAGAGAAATGTTATTCTGTTACTGTGCGCGAGAGCAATATTATGCGGGTGTATTATGGTTTATAATGATATCCGATTTCAAGCAGAGTCCGATAGCGGCACACTGCAGCTTTGACGAAGCGAACCGGCAGTGCTCTTTTGTATATCGATATCATAAATATAGAGAAGCCGCGGGATCGATGGTGGGCTCGGCGCGGTGCGAACGGAGAAAGTAATGTGGGTCAACTAATGACATATTTGCCGGCGCCGTCTCCGGTTACAGGCGCCATTATCGGTGGCAGGCAGGGCAATAACGACGCCGCCCCCGCCGCCCTCGCCGCCCTTTGTAAGAGTAGCCGAGGCGTCGGGTGGCGGCGCCCGGCTCACATCAAAGCCGGCGCGGTTCCCGTTTCCGGCTGCAATTATGTCATTACCCGGCGGGCTCTCAATTAACTCTCGTTAGACGCGGCGCGTTGTCGGCGGCAGGGGCAGCGCGGCGGCTGTCCGACGTGGCGGTGGCGCCGCCTGTGGGGGCGGACACCCGAGGCCGGGGCTAGACGCCCTGCACTGTCCGCAGGCGCACCGCCTCGCCACTACACGGCCTACGCTTACGCCGTATTCTCCTGTGGGGTCATTCACTTTCATCTAATCCAACGACTACTCTGCAAGCCATCATACGGTGCCTGGCGGAGGGGTTCCCTGTACCACACCTAATCACCCCCTTTGCTGTTCCACTTGCGAACGGAGCGAGGGAAAACGACTATTTATATTTTTCAAATGAGAACATCGGATAAAAAGTTCTCGGTCTTCTTGCCGCGTCAAATTCGGATGAAATCCCAAGCTTTCAATGACTGCCTCGATCACCCTTGTCAGGGGCTAAGTCTGACAGATGTGACGGTACGTCACATAAATATTGACTTTTTATCGGTTGTAAACCGCAGTTAAAGTATTCTATGAATATAATTAGTGTAAAAGATATAGTTAATGTTCTTGAAACAACTGACAGCCGGATTGGCCGAGCGGTTCTTGGCGCTTCAGTCTGGAACCGCGCGACCGCTACGGTCGCAGGTTCGAATCCTGCCTCGGGCAATTCCCAAGACTAAAAGACTTGACAAGTGCGAGAATCATTGCACAATCAGCTTAACAGCTCACGCATCCACGTTGCTGACAAGAATAATACACAGAAGAATCGAAAAGGAAATTGAGGAAAGATAAATTCATCAGAGAGCCTATTCTGACGTTGCGGTTGATAATGTAAGAAAGATTAAAGATAAATCAGTACACGTTCATAGGATTTGCCAACGTGGAAAAAGCGTTCGACAATGTAAAATTGTGCAATATGTTCGAAATTCTGAGAAAAATAGGAGTATGCTATAGGGAGAGACGGTAGTATACAATATGTACAAGAGACAAGAGAGAATAATAAGACTGGACGACCAAGAACGAAATATTCGGAATAAAAACGGGTGTAAGACAGGGATGTAGTCTTTTGCCCTTACTGTTCGATCTGTACATAGAAAAAGCAAAGATGCAAATAAAAGAGAGGTTCAGGAGCGGAATTAAAATTTAAGGTGAAAGGTGTCAATGACACGATTCGCTGATGACATTGCTGTCCTCAGTGAAAGTGAAGAAGAGTTTCATCATCTGCTGAATGGATTGAACAGTCTAATGAGTATAGAATATACACTGGGAATAAATCGAAGAAGGACGAAAGTAATGAGAAATAGTAGAAATGAGAACGGCGAGGAACTTGATATCAGGATTGATGGTCACAAAGTAAATGAAATTACGGAATTCTGCTATCTGTGGTGCAAAATAACCGATGACGGACGGTGTAAGGAGGACATCAAAAGCAGACTAGCACTCGCAAAAACGGCATTCCTGACCATAAGAAGTCTACTGGTATCAAAAACAGGCCTCAATTCGAGCAAGAAATTTCGAGAATCCACGTTTGCAGCACAGAATTTGTGGTAGTGAAACATGGACTGTGGGAACCTGAACAGAAGAGGACTGAAGCATTTGTGTCGTGGTGCTGCAGACGAATGTTGAAAATTAGGTGGACTGAGAAGGAAAGGAACGAGAAGGATTTGCGCATAATCGGAGAGGTAAGGAGTATGTGGAAAACACTGACAAGGAGAAGGGATAGGATGATAGGACATCTCTTATGACATGAGGGAATGACTTCCATGGTACTAGCGAGAGCTGCAGAGGGCAAAAACTGTAGAGGAAGACAGAGATTGGAATACATCCAGCAAATAATTGAGGGCGTAGGTTGCAAGTGCTACTCTGAGGCTAAGAGGTTAGTACAGGAGAGGAATTCGTGGCGGGCCGCATCAAACCAGTCAGAAAAATGTTGACTCAATGAAAAAAAAAACACATTTATTTTCACAACTGCAATTCGGCCTTAGGGACGTTATCAAATGGTGTAGTACACACGACTACACTTCAACAAGTGTCTAACGTTTCCAATATCCTCCGGCATGTACACATCTCACCGTGCTGTCTGGGTCTTATAAATGTATGAATACAGCAACAGTAAAGGAGCGTGAATCTGCACGTATCGTGAAAATGATATAGATTACAAAAACTATTGCCAATAATCACAGTAGCGACAAAACAGGTCTCAAATGGGAAATCTACATCCAGATTCACAGCTACATGATTACTCTACAACCTACAATTAAATTCCTGGAGGGTTAATCGAACCACCTTCAGGTTATTTCTCTACTGTTCCACTCTAGAATAGTGTGCGGGAAAAACGATATCTTACTGGCGATCTCTGATTTCTCCTATTTTATCTCAATGATCATATCTGCCTATGTAGATAGGTGCCAACAAAATATTTTTACAATACTTCTCCATAACACAAGACGAGCTGCTTTCTTGAGCTTTTTCGATGACCTCCGTCAATCCTGTCTGAAGCTGATCCCACACCAAGCAGAAATACTCCAGATGAGGGCGGATAAGCATAGTGTAAGCAGTCCCTGTCGTAGACCTGTCACGTTTTCTAAGTGTTCTACCAAGAAATCACTTTATTAATTTGCTTTCCGCACAACATTATCTATGTCATCGTTCCAATTTAAGTAACTCGTAATTGTAATCCCTAATATTTAGTTGAATTTATACCTGTTAGATTTGTGTGATATATCGTGTAACCGAAATACAGCGGGACTTCACATTTTTCGTTAATAAGAGTCATTTGCCACTTTTTGAACCATTAAGACATTTGTTATAAACAATTTTGCAATTCGTTTTGCATCGTCTGCAAACAAGCTGAGAACGCTGTTCAGATTGTCTCCTAAATCGTTTACGTAGATCAGGGATAGCAGACGGCCTTAAGACTTCCTTAATGGGAACGACGGGGTGAAAGCCGAAAAAACTCGAAATTTTTTACTACGGAATACGAATGTGTATACATTGAAGAGTTATTCCCCAAAATACTATGCGCGAACTCCAGAAAGTAACGATTCTGTGAGCTCTTGAAGCCGAGCGTGCACGGCACGCCTCGGCGTTGGGGAACCGGTTCCGCGCTCACGTTCCCTTTGTAGCAATTGCCACAAGTCGTTACCGTTACCATCAGCCCTGTTTATACCGATTTCTGTGAACTTGATTTACCGGAGCTTTTTTTGGGTGGTTGTACTCAAATGTGAACGAAAGTTTCAATAGTCTCATTTGGAGAAACGCTCCAAAAAATAACATCCAGCCGAAGAGAAATTGTCAACAATGCTTCAAATTTGGCAGTAATGCATTAATGCACGTGACAGATGCCTTTCAAATCAAAATCCGCAATAACATGCGCCAATTCTGTAAAGATAGAGACACAAGCGGTGATGCGCTCAGCGACGAAAAGGGCTTTGAGGACGAAAACGAGGGCGTAGCATGACGAAGTAACAGAAAGCGGCCATCCACTAGACGGAGCGATAATTACACGACTGGCCATTAAAACTGCTACACTACGAAGATGACGTGCGAAAAACGCGACATTTAACAGACAGGAAGAAGATGCTGTGATATGCAAATGATTAGCTTTTCAGAGCCTTCATACAAGGTTGGCGCCGGTGGCGACACATACAACGTGCTGACATGAGGAAAGTTTCCAACCGATTTCTCATACACAAACAGCAGTTGACCGGCGTTGCCTGGTGAAACGTTGTTGTGATGCTTCGTGTAAGGAGGAGAAATGAGTACCATCACGTTTCCGACTTTGATAAAGGTCGGATTGAAGCCTATCGCGTTGGTCGAGATCCAATGACTGTTAGCAGAATATAGAATCGGTGGGTTCAGGAGGCTAATAGGGAATGCCGTACTGGACCCCAACGGCCTCGTATCAAAATGGTTCAAATGGCTCTGAGCACTATGCGACTTAACTTCTGAGGTCATCAGTCGCCTAGAACTTAGAACTACTTAAGCCTAACTAACACTAAGGACATCACACACATCCATACCCGAGGCAGGATTCGAACCTGCGAGCGTAGCGGTCGCTCGGCTCCAGACTGTAGCGCCTAGAACCGCACGGCCACTCCGTCCGGCGGCCTCGTATCACTAGCAGTCGAGATGACAGGCATCTTGTCCCCATGGCTGTAGCGGATCGTGCAGCCACGTCTCGATCCCTGAGTCAAGAAAAAATGGTTCAAATGGTTCTGAGCACTATGGGATTCAACTGCTGAGGTCATTAGTCCCCTAGAACTTAGAACTAGTTAAACCGAACTAACCTAAGGACATCACAAACATCCATGCCCGAGGCAGGATTCGAACCTGCGACCGTAGCGGTCTTGCGGTTCCAGACTGCAGCGCCTTTAACCGCACGGCCACTTCGGGCGGCCCTGAGTCAAGAGATGGGCGCGTTTGCAAGACAACAACCATCTGCACGAACAGTTCGACGACGTTTGCAGCAGCATGCACTATCAGCTCGGAGACCATGGCTGCGATGGTGTACTCAGCGACGAACCTGGGTGCACAAATGGCAAAACGTCATTTTTTCGTATGAATCCAGGTTCTGTTTACAGCACCATGACGGTCGCATCCGTGTTTGGCGACCTCGCGGTGAACGCACATTGGAAGCGTGTATTCGTCATCGCCATACTGGCGTATCACTCGGCGTGATGGTATGGTTTGCCATTGATTACACGTTTCGGTCACCTCTTGTTCGCATTGGCGGCACTTTGAACAGTGGACGTTACATTTCAGATGTGTTATGACCGGTGGTTCTACCCTTCATTCGATCCCTGGGAAACCCTACATTTCAGCAGGATAATGCACGACCGCATGTTGCAGGTCCTGTATGGGCCTTCCTGGATACAGAAAATGTTCGAGTGCTGCCCTGGCCAGCACATTCTCCAGATCTCTCATCAACTGGAAACGTCTGGTCAATGGTGGCCGAGCAGCTGGTTCGTCACAATACGCCAGTCACTACTCTTGATGAACTGTGGTATCGTGTTGAATCTGCATGGACAGCTGTACCTGTATACGCCATCCAAGCTCTGTTTGACTCAATGCCCAGGTGCATCAAGGCCGTCATTACGGTCAGAGGTGGTTGTTCTGGGCACTGATTTGTCAGGATCTATACACCCAAATTGCGTGAAAATGTAATCACATGTTAGTTCTAGTATAATATATCTGTGCAATGAATACCCGTTTATCATCTGCATTTCTTCTTGGTTTAGCAATTTTAATAGCTAGTAGAGTATTATGGACCAGGCATCTATGATATCCCATAAGTTTAAAGCTTTGTCCCTTTTTTTAATATGACAAATACTTCTCAAACTTTAAACGCGTTTTTGTCAGAACCATGTTTTTCGGCATGGTTGTCGTCGCCCACGCTATAATTTTCATACAATTTTAATGACTTTTGGTCCCCCTTGAAGGAAATTGAATTCTCTACAGTTCGTCGTAGCCGATTTTTTTATGTTGGTATTTAGTGTTCTTTCAGCCAAAAAAAAGGGGGTCCAAAAACGTCCTTTTTTCAAATATCTATAATTTCGTCAACTTTTATTTTATTTTATTTTATTTTCTGTAAATCCGTACGATGAACTAAAATTATATCTGCAAGTATTAGGATGATCTGTTAATTTCATATTCAGATAACCGCAACCGGAGTTAAAGCGACAAACGTCAATCTACCTCCTTTCAGAGCTGCCTCGGGAAAAATCCCAAGGAAGTGAAGATATTAACATTTTTCAATAAAAAAAGCCAATAAAAACTTCAATGTATGCTATATTCATTGCAGTAAACCTCATTTGTCTACTACATTCCAGGACGGAGTCTTTAATTTTTAGCTCTTTCGTGCCTGGATCGATACAATACAATGAATTATAGTAATGAATATAATATATCATACAAACTCTATGCGCTTGAGCATGGCTTTTTTTTATTAAAGGTCCGTTCACGTATTTTTAACCGTGTTTCTTCTCTCTGTGTTTTACTACAATCGGACTTCGTAATAAGACAGCACCCGAAGACGTCGGTGGATCGAGCTGGACGACGATTTGCTTAGAAGTACGGAATCTTTTGCCATGCCAAGTCACCCAACAATCTTACAACGACTAAAGATACAAAATAAAACATAGATAGGTTACTAATAACAGTATATTATGAAATAGAACACATTTAAATTACGACACTTTCATTAAGACTTGAATTATGCAATTGCGACTCCGTTTGGTTGCAACTCGTTCAAAATTGGCTCTGAGCACTATGGGACTTTACATCTGAGGTCATCAGTCCCCTAGACTTAGAACTACTCAAACCTAACTAACCTAAGGACATCACACACATCCATGCCCGAGGCAGGATTAGAACCTGCGACCGTAGTAGCCGCGCGGTCCCGGACTGAAGCGCCTAGAACCGCTCGGCCACCGCGGCTGGTCACAGCTCGTGAATGTATTAATAAAGTAACTTAGTATTAATGGCGGTGTTCCAAAATACGTCCGATCTTATTCTGCTAATAATGTGACGATCAAAAATCTTCAAATGTTTCCGGCGGCTGCATACAATATTTATACAGCCGTGAACTATATCTATGGCTCAAATTATTTCTTTATTTCATTACTTATAATTACGTTTTCTGCTAATAAAAGCTCAGCATGCAAATGTGCCTTTAAACGCACCCTTTCGTTCCCCCTTAACAAACCTCAGACATTACTTCTGTTTTACTCGATGATCCGTCAGTTATTACGAACTGTGACGTTTCTGACGGGAAATCAAAATCCAGTCACACAACTGAGACGATACTCCACAGGCAAGCGATTTGATTAGAATTCACTTGTGAGTTGGGTTGGGTTGTTTCGGAGAAGAGACCAAACAGCGAGGTCATCGGTCTCATCGGATTTGGGAAGGACTGGGAAGGAAGTCGGCCGTTCCCTTTCAGAGGAACCATCCCGGCATTTACCTGGAGCGATTTTAGGGAAATCACGGAAGACCTAAATTAGGATGGCCGGACGCGGGATTGAACCGTTGTCCTCCCGAATGCGAGTCCAGTGTGCTAACCACTGCGCCACTTCGCTCGGTGAAGTCACTGGTGAGGAACGGTGTCAAAAGCCTTCTGGAAATTTAAAAATGTGGAAACGCTTTACCGCTTCGTGTCGATGGCACTCATCACTTCGTGAGAATAAAGCGCTACTTATGGTTCTCAAGAACGATTTTTTCTGAATCCGTGTTGGCTATGTCCGCTGACGTAAGCGACTGCGACAAACAGAAGATCGTTAATGCCCGGTGCCTGGAAGCGAGCGTCTCGGAAACGGTGAACTTGATCAGCTGTTCGACTGCTACTGCCTCGAGTATCTATGGAAAGAGGTTCAAGCGCGCTAAAACCGCCAGTAGGTGGCAAATTGTTGGACATCCACACCTCGTCACAGACTTTGGAGATCGGGGGCTTGCCCGCTCTGCAAAGCAGAGTAAGCGTCGATCTGTGGCAGATCTAACGACAGAGTAAAGTGTCGGTGCAGGCACAAGCGTATCGGTGCACACAGCTCAGCTCACATTATCGGACATTGCGCTCCGCAGCCGACGACCCTTCGGTATTCCCGCAGTGACCCACCGACGCCGTCATCTGCGACCTCAGTGGGCTCAGGATCCTCGAGATTGGACCGCGGATCAGTGGGAAGGTGTCACCTGGACGGACGAATCACGCCTGGTACTAGGCTACATCATCGACGGTCGTGTAGGAACACGCTGTCATACCGATGAACTGCTGCTAGAAACACACAGCGTGCCAAGGGGCCTGTGGGGGCAATAATACGTTAGGGAGACTGATATGGCGCGCGCCGGTATCCTGTGATCTTGTTTAGAGCGCGCGCTATAATCGATTAGAGTTCGCTGTTCTGGTGCGGGCGGCTCTCCGGTGGTGCTATTACGTCGCTGGCGTGTGTTTGCGATGGCCGGTGGAAAGTGAGAGGGTAGTCGGTTTCCGGGCATTGCCTGACCTGCTGGTGACTAGCGCTAACGTTGTTGTGCCTCGCAATACGAGGTGCATTCAAGTTCTAAGGCCTCCGATTTTTTTTTCTAATTAACTATTCACCCGAAATCGATGAAACTGGCGTTACTTCTCGACGTAATCGCCCTGCAGACGTACACATTTTTCACAACGCTGACGCCACGATTCCATGGCACCGGCGAAGGCTTCTTTAGGAGTCTTTTTTGACCACTGGAAAATCGCTGAGGCAATAGCAGCACGGCTGGTGAATGTGCGGCCACGGAGAGCGTCTTTCATTGTTGGAAAAAGCCAAAAGTCACTAGGAACCAGGTCAGGTGAGTAGGGAGCTTGAGGAATCACTTCAAAGTTGTTATCACGAAGAAATTGTTGCGTAACGTTAGCTCGATGTGCGGGTGCGTTGTCTTGGTGAAACAGCACACGCGCAGCCCTTCCCGGACGTTTTTGTTGCAGTGTAGGAAGGAATTTGTTCTTCAAATCATTTTCGTAGGATGCATCTGTTACCGTAGTGCCCTTTGGAACGCTATGGGTAAGGATTACGCCTTTGCTGTCCCAGAACATGGACACCATCATTTTTTCAGCACTGGCGGTTACCCGAAATTTTTTTGGTGGCGGTGAATCTGTGTGCTTCCATTGAGCTGACTGGCGCTTTGTTTCTGGATTGAAAAATGGCATCCATGTCTCATCCATTGTCACAACCGACGAAAAGAAAGTCCCATTCATGCTGTCGTTGCGTGTCAACATTGCTTGGCAACATGCCACATGGGCAGCCATCAGTATTCGTCGCACCCACCTGGATGACACTTTTCGCATTTTCAGGTCGTTATGCAGTATTGTGGGCACAGAACCCACAGAAATGCCAACTCTGGAGGCGATCTGTTCAACAGTCATTCGGCGATCCCCCAAAACAATTCTCTCCACTTTCTCGAACATGTCGTCAGACCGGCTTGTGCGAGCCCGAGGTTGTTTCGGTTTGTTGTCACACGATGTTCTGCCTTCATTAAACTGTCGCACCCACGAACGCACTTTCGACACATCCATAACTCTATCACCACATGTCTCCTTCAACTGTCGATGAATTTCAATTGGTTTCACACCACGCAAATTCAGAAAACGAATGATTGCACGCTGTTCAAGTAAGGAAAACGTTGCCATTTTAAGTATTTAAAACAGTTCTCATTCTCGCCGCTGGCGGTAAAATTCCATCTGCCGTACCGTGCTGCCATCTCTGGGACGTATTGACAATGAACGCGGCCTCATTTTAAAACAATGCGCATGTTTCTATCTCTTTCCAGTCCGGAGAAAAAAAATCGGAGGCCTTAGAACTTGAATGCACCTCGTATGAGCAGAGTGGTCTGGGGCGCAGGCGACTAGCTGCTGTGCTGGCCACGCGGTGGTGATTAATTGGAGTCAGCGTACTTGTTCTGCCTGCCTGTCTGATGTGGAGGTCCGGTGGGGTCCTGTGATACTCTGGCCTGGAGACAACTAGTTGCTGAACTTTGGAGTCGTCTGCCAGGTTAGGGTGTGGGTTCAGTTGGCTCGTCAGATTTTCCGCTGGAAGCCCCAGCAGCGGTTTCTGAACTTCATTCTGATGTGGGATGGCGTTGTTGGAAGTTTTTGCTGTGTGTGTGTGGCACGTTACGATATTTGTTAGTACTAATTTATTTGATCAACTGGAGTAACTTTTGGTTATCCCGCTGAGTGGGTCGTTGCCCAGCCGGTCAGCTCAGCGTTACCTTTGGTGGTGCCTGTTTGTTCCTTTTTGAAGGAATTCACTTGGGTGGTTCCTGTTACCTGCCCGGAGTTGCGTTCATGTATGGTATATTTGGCATTTGATGTGTTAGGTAAAGTCTGCCTAAGAAAGGCGGTTTTGGACAGTATATGCATAGTGAATTACTGCTGCTTGGTATATGTGGTCTTCTTGGACCTGAACAACACGATTTCGTCAATTTGGTTTGTGTAACAGCATTTAGTAGTATGTTCTGTGTTTTTATCTCACTGTGTTATCATTAACTTCGTGGAATAGTCGCGTTTGGTGTCTTTAAGGCGCTTCTAAGACTGTGGTTTGACTATTCATGTGCGCTTGGCTTTTATTGTTTAGTTTTAAGAAGCGAGAATTGTTTATTAAGATTTGTGTGTGTGTTGGCTTCCGGCACTTGTCAAGAGCGCCCGAGTTAACAGCGCCGTGGTTATCATGTGCTGTCGGGATGTTATATTGTTATCTGATTTTTGAATTTTATCGTGTGTTGATATTATCTGTCGTGTGTTACAGAACATAACCAAGGTGCGTAAGTGAAGGGCAGTTGTGGGAGGCATGTCGGGGAGCTCTCAGCGGTTTCTTTCGGGGACCGTTTCTAGTGGGAAGGCTCCGAAGTGTTGAGAGCTCGCTCGTCTGTGATTGCGTTGGGAGTTGCCCTTGCCCTTTGGTTGTATCAAATTATTATTTTGTTATTATATTTATTGGCTGTGTGTTGCGCTTCTTTGTTTTTATGGTGCCAAGTTGCCATTATTATTATTTTTTTTAGTTTATTACTGCTCTTAATGTTTTCCGATTTTATGGTGCCAAGTGTCATTATCATTCTTAAAGGTGTTTGTAAATGATCTTCAGTTGCATTGCCAAGTTAACTTATTATTGGATTTTGTCTCTTGGGTAGACTCTAAAAGCACTATTGTAAAAGGTTCTTTGATTTTATGGTGGCAAGCCGCCGTTATTGTTTTTAAAGCTCATTCTTTTAACCATTTGTTGAGTTCTGTATGTTATATGAATTTGTTGTTATTTAAAAGAGTTTAGTATTGGCAATTTAATAAATTGTGTACAGAGTCTGCTATTTGGATATTATTAGGTGGAAATCCTTGGATAGTTGTCCTATAAGAACACACATTCCAGAGACATTCATCTGAACTTCTGCAGGACCTGTGATACTAGTCGAAGGCACCAGGACAGCTGGGGACTACGTCTTTGTTGACCACTTGCATATCTCCATGTCTATGATGCTTTTCCGGTTGGCGAGGGCATTTTCCGGTAGAATACTGTCCGCTTCACAAAACCAAAACGGTGATACAATCGTTCGAGGTACATGACAGTCGACTCTCGCTGATGTATTAGCCACCAAATGTGATTGATCTGAACGTGATGGAACACATTTGGGACGCTACCGGGCACCCTTAAACACTGACCGAAATTTCCGGGTTTTCGTGACTTGTGCGTAGACATCGCATCACACCACAGACCTAACGACGACTTCTCGTATTCACGCCATGTACAATCGCTACTGAACTGCGTTCAAAAGTGAACGAATACGCTGTCAAGCAACTGGGGTTAATGATCTTTCTATCAGTTCACACTACAAGAACGTGCCAAAAGTCGTCAGTGCTGACATCTAGTTACCAACAGGGCTGAAGATAAATGTCATACTTGTATATTGATCAAAGAATACGAAAACTTTACCGGGCACTACCACGACACACAGCTGAGTGCACCGAGCATCGTCGCCAATGTAATGCTAAAATGGGGCCTCTGTACCGCCATGAAACACATGTTGTTATGGTGGTCTTCAGTTCTGACACTGGTTTGATGCAGCTATCCTGTGCAAGCTTCTTCAGCTCCCAGTAACTACTGCAACCTACATCCTTCTGAATATGCTTAGTGTATTCATCTCTTGGTCTCCCTGTACGATTTTTACCCTCCACGCTGCCCTCCAATACTAAATTGGTGATCCATTGATGCCTCAGAACATGTCCTACAAACCGATCCCTTCTTCTAGTCAAGTTGTGCCACAAATTTCTCTTCTCCCCAATCCTATTCAATACCTCCTCATTAGTTATGTGATCTACCCATCTAATCTTCAGCATACTTCTGTAGCACCACATTTCAAAAGCTTCTATTCTCTTCATGTCCAAACTATTTATCGTCCATGTTTCACTTCCATACATGGCTACACTCCATACAAACACTTTCAGAAACTGCTTCCTGACCCCTAACTCTATACTCGATGTTAACAAATTTCTCTTCTTCAGAAACGCTTTCCTTGCCATTGCCAGTCTACATTTTATATCCTCTCTACTTCGACCATCATCAGTTATTTTGTTCCCCAAATACCAAAACACCTTTACTACTTTCAGTGTCTCATTTCCTAATCTAATTCCCTCAACATCACCCGACTTAATTCGATTACATTCCATTATCCTCGTTTTGCTTTTGTTGATGTTCATCTTATATCCTCCTTTCAAGACACTATCCATTCCGTTCAACTGCTCTTCCAAGTCCTTTGCTGTCTCTAACAGATTTACAATGTCATCGGCAAACCTCAAGGTTTTAATTTCTTCTCCATGGATTTTAATACCTACTCCGAATTTTTCTTTTGTTTCCTTTATTGCTTGCTCAATATACAGATTGAATAACATCGGGGAGAGGCTACAACCCTGTCTCACACCCTTCCCAACCACTGCTTCCCTTTCGTGTCCCTCGACTCTTATAACTTCCATTTGGTTTCTGGACAAATTGTAAATAGCCTTTCGCTCCCTGTATTTTACCCCTGCCACCTTCAGAATTTGAAAGAGAGTATTCCAGTCAACATTGTCAAAAGCTTTCTCTAAGTCTACAAATGCTAGAAACGTACATTTGCCTTTTCTTAATCTAACTTCTAAGGTAAGTCGTAGGGGCAGTATTGCCTCACGTGTTCCAGTATTTCTACGGAATCCAAACTGATCTTCCCCGAGGTTGGCTTCTACTAGCTTTTCCATTCGTCTGTGAAGATTCGCGTTAGTATTTTGAAGCCGTGACTTATTAAACTGATAGTTCGGTAATTTTCGCATCTGTCAACACCTGCTTTCTTTGGGATTGGAATTATTATATTCTTCTTGAAGTCTGAGGGTATTTCGCCTGTCTCATATATTTTGCTCACCAGACGGTAGAGTTTTGTTAGGACTGGCTCTCCCAAAGCTGTCAGTAGTTCTAATGGAATGTTGTCTACTCACATATGCAAGTGAAGTTTGGTGAAAGATGAAAACATACACTTTTGGTAAAGTGCGACAGCAACTTAAATCGATTACTCTGTGGTTCATAACATGATTTATATCGCGAATTATGAGCTGTAGATGCCACAGTCGTAATAATTTGACTCGAGAATATGAATATGTGATTTGGAAGGTTGTTCAGAGATTTTCCCTGAGGCTTTCATGGTTTCTGGAGACTCGTTGCATAATAATAACGCAATTATCATTTCTTCTGTTTGACACCAGTATTACTTTTTTCTTCTTTTAAAAGGATAAGCCTTGTCTCTGCGGCCACAGCTCCTCTCTGCTGCAGGTCCCTGCATTACCATATATGAAGAACACTCCACCTCACTGATCATGATATTTTAAATAGGACGTTCTCTGTCGTCCTCTTGTTTTCTTCTCTACGATCTTGCCTTCGAAAATGCTTCAAAAGAAGAATATAATGTCTAACTAAGCGTCCAACAAGTTTTGCTTTGCGCTTGCCTAGCACTTTCACTAATTCTTTATTCCCTCCTATTTTCAGTAGAACCATCTCATACGCGAATCTCTTACTTCAGAACCACATTCATACAGTTACAAAGTGAGTTTTCTGCTGCTTTGCTAATTTCTGGATTTCGCATCCGTATGCCAGGATACTCCACACAAAGGTCTGTACAATTTCTTTTTAGTGTGGAAGCTGATGTGCTTGTTCAATAGAAGGTTCTTATTTTGGAAGGCACTCTTGACCAGTGTTTTTCTTCTTTTAATTTCTTTCGGGCATCCATTGTCTTCCTTTACTTAACCACCACCATTTTTCTGCCTATAACAATCACTTTTGTCTTCTCGGAATTTATTTCTAGTGTTAATTTTTATTATCTCTTGATTTGAGACGGTAACAATTTATTAAGTTCTTTCTGTGAGTCTATCATTATTGCCCTGTCATCGGCAAGTCCGATGCAGTGAAAATGGGTACCATTAATTATAATTCCAGTCGTCCTTTCTTTCATTGTTGTTACTGCCTCCTGGATGAACACATTAAATAAGTAAGCTGAAAGAGCGCACCCCTGTCTTACTCCCCTTCTGAATTTTGCTTCTTTCTTACTACCATTAATATCTAATTCAGTGCTGTGACTTCTGAATGTACTCAGTCTTAATCACCTGTCCATCTCCCATTAGGTCATTAAGACGGCACTCCGTTATTTTGTGGTTCTCTGAACATTTGTCGGTATACATAAACTCAGAACCATTTCGAAGAACGGGGATTTGAAGGTGATGGTGCACCACTAGTTTCACTACCGCCCTCGTCACAATCACAACTAGGTGGGACAGGAACAAGCAGTCCGTGTCCGCGAGGCACTAGTTGCATGGCCATGCAACTAGTGCCTCGCGGACACGGACTGCGGTATGTTAGGATATTTCAAGGAAGGCTTTTCGTCTTCGAAATACCATGTGTTAGTGGAGCTGTCGTACAAAAGTAGCAATCATTCACATGGTTTGGTGGTTCCCGCCAGATCATGCACATGGCACAGCCCATGTGAGATCTCTACGGTTCAACCACGAATGACGACTCGAGATACAAGATATGCAACGTATATGAGGGGCCCAGGGTTTGACGTGGTCCCCAATTTCACAGCCAAAGAACAGTCTGTACGCCTTCCTAATACACTGCATTATTAGCCTCCTTTGCGATTTCAATAATTTATAGCTTGTTCGCAAATATAGCAAAAATTGTCAGTACTGTTTACACATTTGCGAGGCACATTGAATCACAGGAATTACAATGACCACACGCACTATCTACACTTCAGTAACACGTTCTTCCAAGACACGAACACACACAGCTTGTAACAGGCCGAAATTGCTATTCAATGAAATATGCTCCGCACCTCACTTCCTCTTCCCTTTTGCCTTGCAGCCACGAGCCCGGGCTGTAGATGGCAACAAAATACAGAAAGCTATTGTTGTCTAGAACTTCATCACTCTACCATCAACTGTATTTCGAAGCCTTTAAGGGGAGGGATTCGTAATGAATACTAATAAAACATAATTGTAATTACAAGCACTCCTCCTTTCACTTGGAAATTCGAGTTTTTCATTGTCGTTTTCGTTATCGGCGTGGTCGAAGTTGAAAGTGGGCACCTCTGTCTTACTACCCTCCTGAATTTTGCTTCTTTCTTACTACCATTAATACCTAGTTCAGTACTGTGACTTCTGTATGTAGTCAGACTTGATCGCCTGTCCTTCCAGTCAAGGTCCTACTTTGTACATTGCTGTAAATAATAATTTGCAGTCAAGCAAGTAAAATGCTTTTTCTAAGTAAATATATGCTCTATATGTTTTTCTGTTTACTTCTAATTTTCTTTCCAAAATCTGAGGTAGTGCTAGTCTTGCTTCTCTCGCTCCTTTCTCTGATCTGGAGCCAAATTGATCATTGGCAACGTTCCAGTCCATTTTGTTTTTAATCCTCTCTTCTACTATTCATAGTAATATTATCGATACGTGAAACAGAAGGACTTCTGTTCTATAATTTGTGCAGTCGTTTGCATTTGGCCTGTTCGGTAATGTAGTGGTACTACGTTTTGTGAAGTCAGGTGGTATGATGCCCTCTTCATAGCATTTAGATACCACACTAAATAATTTACTGTTGATGTTGTCACTACTGTTCTGCGGGAGCTATGCAGGGATGTCATCTATACCCGTCTAAACGTCCAATTTCAGCACCACTGCACAGCACTTAAATATATGTTTTCTATTTGACACTTACACCTTCTGCGTCAAATAGCAGTTTCTCTTTTTCATGCCTCACTATGTTACTCTTGTTCTCTGTCTCTGCGACACCACTTTAATCTTGCTGCAAGAATCATTCTGTCTTCAGTATTTAAAATCACCTTCTATTTATTTACTAATTTTTCCCAGCCACTTTTGCTTCTCTAAACGGCACAGCGTTGTTATCTTGTTTTTCATTGCTTTGTACTGATCAGGGCTTTTTTTTGTAGTCTGTTCCGTCAATAAGTTCCAATATTTCGGGGATCATTCAAAGCTTCCCAGGCTGTAATTTCCTTTTCCCTAATAGGCTTTTACCTGCTTTTGTTATATTTGACTTGATAACATCCCAGCTGCTTTCTTCATTGTCTGATTCCATTGGTGCAAGCTTGAATTCTAGCTCAACTTCTGCATCCTTCTATTTATATAGAGTCCATTCCTTTGGCTATTTCATTTGGTGTTTCTTAAATCTGATATTTTACTTTGCCATCACAAACTTGTGGCCACTACTTTTATTGGCACCTGGTTAACTATGACTAGAAATCACTTGCTTTCGGACCGTAATAATATGTGTTTGTTATAACCATCTCATGTTGTTCATAAAATTCTAATAACTGCTCACCTCTTAAGGTCTTCCCAATCTGAACTTACCAGCACATTTGTGGTTCTTTTGTAAGCCTACTGACGCATTAAAATCTCCGATGAGAATAACATTGTCTTTGATGTTTACCATTTCCACTAATTTGTCGTTGGAGTCACAATTTTTTCAGTTTCTTCATCGTTACTGTTTTTCGTTGTTTAATGTACTTAAATTACTGCCATGTCAACTTGGCTAGCTTTTAACTTTATCACACTTGCATGGCGGCTATTCATTACACTATGTAACCATTTCTTTGTTAATACAATAGCTACTACATTCTTCCCTGACTGTTGGTTTCGACTATGAATTATGCTGAAATATTCCGACATTAAGTCACCATTTCCAGGCGCATCTTGTCTCATATAGTCCTAGAACAGTCAACTGACACTCTGTCATAGTCTTCACTCTTCCTCCAGTATTCCAAGATTTAACAATGTTCGCATATTCCATGGGCCAAAGTTAAGTTTATATTTTCCTTCTTTTTCTGGTCCTCCTGGTACTTCTGTGCGAGGACTTCGTGGAATGACGACCCGAGAAGTCTCTACACTTCTCCTGCTGGATCTTTGGCTCCAGTACCCATGTTCAGTAACGATACATACATTATTAGATTCTGTCGTGGTTGCTACACATCGGATATGCAATGGATCTTTAATGTGTTAGTTTCTCGTTGCCTTCCACATCTCCATGCCGTTGGCCTTGGCGGCTCATCCGCCTACAGGGACTGCTCCTGATCCCAAGGGCAACTGGGTAGCCTAACTGTACCCTCTCCACCGCCCTCCAAAGAGACAGTTGGCACTTGACAGAGATTGACTCTTTATTCCAGGAGACATTCGGTCCCCACCTACATTGGCCGCCTGAAGCTTGCCTGCTCCCCTCCACTAGGACGTGTAGGTTGGGGTTTTCCCTTCATTGAGGATTAGGCCATAAGACATTCTCCATACATCTCCAAACTACTTTTGTCTCTACAAAATTGTTCAAGTGCCTCTGAGCACTATGGGGCTTAACTTCTGAGGTCATTAGTCCCCTAGACCTTAGAACTACTTAAACCTAACTAACCTAAGGACATCACACACATCCATGCCCGAGGCAGGATTCGAACCTGCGACCGCAGCGGTCTCGCGGTTCCAGACTGTAGCTCCTAGAACCGCTCGGCCACTTCGGCCGGCTTGACTCTACATCCAAACTACTTTTGTCTCTGTGCAAATACCTTCGCGGCAGTGAAAAAGCCTGTTATTAGTGATTCACCGAAAGACACAGCACGAAACACGGTAAAACAACCTTCTAAAGAAAGAGACACACTTTCATCAGAGTATGTTCAATCCGTTCTGTCGGTGTACAGCACAGTACGTTACAAACGCAGTACTGTTGCACGTCGTCCAACTCTTCTTCAGTGAGCCTTCCCATACTATGTATCACTTACAGCTTACAACTGACACTACCGGAAAAAGAAACCGGAGGCAGAAACGAGCAATACTGAATACTAGCTCGAAGGCGAAGAGTAAATTGGGCATTCCTTTTACCAACAGAAATACCGTGAATAAGTGGAACAAATTTGTTTCCAAACAAGACATACAGTACATACCGCTTAAATTTGCACTGTTTTACACATATTTTCAATGAAATACAGATACAAAGATATAAGGAGTTAATAAATCAAATTAGTAAATGTAATTACCATCTAACGAACTACAGGTGGCCACAGGTCCCTTTCAAACTTAACGTGGTTATGCTTATGGTTTTGCTTGATAGTAAGCCATCTTATTGATAAAACAAGCTGCTTCTAGTAGTGGGTGCAGTCCGAACCTAACGTACGATAACAATCCATCTCCTTGATCATAGATATGAACTGAATCAAAACCTTTAGTCAGTAACAATTGGCGCAACGGAATCTCTATGCACCTGTTCCCCGTCGCATGGTCTCGTACAGTGACAAACCTACCTCATGCGCAAAAAGAAATCATTTATGTACCGGTGTGTACGATGAACGTACCTCAAACTGTCATGAAAACGTGAGATAGCGACCTTTGGGAAAGATATGTCGATGATTACTGAATGTTACGCAGATGATGTGTAGGCTTAGCGGTAACAATTTAGAATAAGTCTAAATTGAGTCGAGAATAGGAAAAAAATGTGACGGATCCAATTACATTCTTCGCATACACACGCCCAAATATTAATGCACACAATGCACGCCCACATGCCGTCCGGGGTGGCCGAGCGCTTCTAGGCGCTACAGTCTGGAACTGCGCGACTGCTACGGTCGCAGGTTCGAATCCTGCCTCGGGCATGGATGTGTGTGATGTCCTTACTTCAGTTTGGTTTAAGTAGTTCTAAGTTCTAGGGGACTGATGACCACAGCAGTTACCGAGCGTGGTGGCGCAGTGGTTAGCACACTGGACTCGCATTCGGGAGGACGACGGTTCAATCCCGTCTCCAGCCATCCTGATTTAGGTTTTCCGTGATTTCCCTAAATCGTTTCAGGCAAATGCCGGGATGGTTCCTTTGAAAGGGCACGGCCGATTTCCTTCCCCATCCTTCCCTAAACCGAGCTTACGCTCCGTCTCTAATGACCTCGTTGTCGACGGGACGTTAAAACAACACTAACCTAACCTAACCACAGCAGTTAAGTCCCATAGTGCTCAGAGCCATCTGAACAATTTGCACGCCCACGTCGTACCGAATATGCAAGCCTGGCGAATCTTACAATAAATCTGATTATAAAAAGGCATCCTAAAACACTTTAAGAATGGGCATAAGAAAATACAAAGAAAGAATATTTGAGGCAAGACCGTCCATGTGGATCAGCACACGTGTCGTGTTACCGACTGATCGTTATGAACCTCAAGATTCGCGAAAACCAACTAATCGAAATTGTGCGACCATAACAGGACCAGAATTTTGATTGATAAGACAAATAACACGAATTATCAAAAGTCTTTCACGAAAGATATTTAACAATAAAGAATAGCGGAGATTTAGTTAGCCATAGATCGCAGGGCAGTGTGTCCGGGAAAATCTATCTCTGTCTCACTATCACCGGGAAAGTGGGGTCTCACACAAGCGGACAACCGGAAATTTTCATCATATTCTTTGATCAGGTTAAGAAAGACAGACGTGTCCTCCGTCCGCCAAAGAGTTTTTTGCTTCAGGAACAACGATACTGATAGGCTATCTTCGCTTCAGCAGATATCTTGTCTGTTGACGAAGGCTGGTGAAGTACTAAAGTTTGATGAAAGTTAGTGTGATGACTGTTATTGCGGTACATACAGGCACCGCGGCCAACATTCACCTAATACAAAAGAACTCAGGAAATATTTGTGATCAACAGCGGAAATTTTGTCAGTGGAGTTCCTGCTCACACTATATATTCAGCAGAACGTCGAGGAACAATAAAGGCGCTAGCCAAGTGCATACGTTTGAGCGTCAGTGACGTGCCCTTCTTCACGGTGAATTATACACGTGAGTAACGGAACGCGTGACTCGAGAATTAGCCAACTAAGCTAAGTATTAGATCCACTGATGTTGTCTCATTGTGTTTAGACTGCAGTTGACCTAACTGTTGGTGTACTTTAGACGGTGGTAGCAACTGTGATTCCTGTGCACCACTATGTGAGAGTATGTGTCACTCCTACAGAGTACATGGCAATGGCGGAAGTAATTATGAATCGTAGGGCATTGGAGGTGTAGCTTAAGAGCAAATAGCGGAGCACTATTTGGGGGTAACTTTGACATCTGTGGGACGCAGAAGCGGAGTAACTGGGACTGAAACGGAGTTTACAGAGTCTGAAGAGTGGGTCTTCGAGCGGCGCCATTAGTATTCTGGGAGGCGCCACAGTAGCTTCTCGACCGGCCTGCCGTCTACCTGGCGCGGCTGGCGAAATGTAATAACCCGCACAAAAAACGATGGCTGCCAGGGCAGGGCAACAAAAGAAACAGCTTCCATTTTTGCCTTCTCTTTTTTTCAGCTGGGAAGCAGAATGGTCAGAATCAGCACCTGCCACTGTCTCGACGCCCTAATGCACTCACTTTTGTCTTAGTCCGTGACATGGGCGGCGAAACAAAGAGGATGTTACGGAGACATACCGCTCTCATGTATCACCGACAAAATCAGAGACGATTTTGGCAATTACTGTTGAGCCAATTCAGCTCCACACAACATCTGAGCAGGATGTGTGTGCAGGAGGAGGAACTCTCGTTCGTCTCGTGACTTGCTATTGAGGCGCAGTCCGTTCCACGGAACTATTACACTGGATTTTAAGAAGGGCAGTGTGTAAATTGTGGTAACAAATGTAGCACTCTGTTTGCGACGATACACATCGTGAATAACAATTACAAGCAATAGAACTAATATGCTGCTCAAGGCAGATATTCATCAAGATGGCTTTAGTGTGATTCAGTACGACTGCATAGATAACTATAAACCTTAACGTCTTCTTCAGACTACCGAGGAGTGAATGTTTCCTACCACTGTATAATAAGTGACGTACCTGAAATGAATGGAAGGCTCATGACATCTTTTAGGCTAAACACATCACTTTTACCACTGAATATGGCTATCATAAAATGAAGAACACCTTGAACATCAGACGAAAAACATCAGTAATGTGCGAGAGGGGGTTTATGCTGCCATTGTCGTCTCCGAGAAAACTTTTTCACGTCTCAATATTGTTTCGTCACCCGTACCTCGCCAAATATTGCTAGCGATCAGACAACATGAAAGCGTGGTCACATACGCGGAAAAGTTTTACAGAGATGTAGTCCGAAGATGTCTGCCGAATACGTGCTCGCAACGATTAACAATAAGGTGAATGAGTAAACAAAGACTTTGTCCTCCATGGCTCTATAACTGGCTAAATACCTTATTTTACGGACTATTAGATGCACCTTAATTTTTAGGCATTTTTTAAATTAACATTTTTAGAATTTTTATTATTAGATTGCAAAGCCAGACTAAAAAATATTTCTTCGTTTATAAAATCGAACTAACCTTCAAAATCCCTGAAAATAGTCACCTGACATTTCTTCTTCCTCTTCATCGTCATCTTTTTCCTCCTCATATATAAGACCGAGAGCGTTACTTATGCCGCACTACTTGAAATACTTAACAGTAATGTGTTCTCTCATTCTAGCCCACGACTGTTTTATTCACTGACACACTTGTTTGAGTGTGCATCGTTTTAATGCTCCCTTCGGCGTGAATTCGTGTTGGGTGTCGTCCATCATCCATTTGCTCCATTCCTCTCTCATACATACTTTAAATGTTTCCAGAATGAGATTTTCACTCTGCAGCGGAGTGTGCGCTGATATGAAACTTTCTGGCGGATTAAAACTGTGTGCCGGACCGAGACTCGAACTGGAGACCTTTGCCTTTCGCGGGCAAGTGCTCTACCATATCAGCGCACACTCCGCTGCAGAGTGAAAATCTCATTCTGGAAACATCCCCCAGGCTGTGGCTAAGCCATGTCTCCGCAATATCCTTTCTTTCAGGAGTGCTAGTTCTGCAAGGTTCGCAGGAGAGCTTCTGTAAAGTTTGGAAGGTAGGAGACAAGGTACCTGCAGAAGTAAGGCTGTGAGGACGGGGCGTGAGTCGTGCTTGGGTATCGCAAGTGGTAAGTCCGGCTTTCGCCGCCGTGCAGTGCGGACGTGTTGTTGTTTCCGCCTGCGGAGCGAGCGCGCTCGCTGTTGTTTACATTTCAACGGCCGTCACGTACATGTCGCTTACGTGCACTAGAACCATGGCCAACCGTTTTCGAAAATCAACATTACGATTCAGCTTCTGCAACGAATACGCACGACCAAAGGCCTTGGAAGTGGAACGCTTCCTACGCGACGTTGCTAAGATCCCTGCTTCCGACATCTTGGGCATCCATTTGTCCGTATTAAGCAGTACTGTGTACGTCAAAGTCGTCAATGACGCGGTATGTGAAAGAATACTTCGTGACACCGATCATGGATTACGCTTTTGCCACGCCGACGGCAATGTCGGACCGGTCGCTGTCGACCGTGCCGGCTTAGGAATGCGCACCATACGAGTTTTTGAACTCCCGTTCGAGCTTCCGGCGGAAGACGTTATCGCGGCTTTCCGCCCCTATGGCACTGTACATGGCCACACTGCCGAACGCTGGGCGCAATTCCAAACGTACCCCGTTCTTAACGGTGTACGGCAGATCACCATCGACCTCCATCGCCATCTTACCTGCAAATTAGCGGGAGCCGCGCGGTTGTCATATACGACGACCAACCCAAGACCTGTTCCGGGTGCGGCAAAGAAGGCCACCTCAGATCTGAGTGTCTTCAGCGACGAATCACCCAATTGCCTGCCGCTACCATGGCACCTGCGGCTCCGACGACGGTTTTACCGATCACCTACGCATCGGCGCTCTCTTCACCTCCCACCGGCCGACGCCCATCGGACCACGTACCGGTGACTCTCCCAGCTGCTACGGATACCGCCGGGGCCGACACGTCGCGCTCAAAGCCGGACGCTACTCCGGCGCCACTACCAACAGTGACCCGACACCCACCCGCCTGAACATATGGACACCCATTCATTTGACGTTCCCGCGACGGCCTTCCTCTCAGAGCGACGCGACTCCCTTCCGTCTTCCGACACGGAGGGACGAACCCGCAAAGAACGTTCACCTAAGAGGCGCGAGAGGAGGCGCCGTACGGTCTCGGACCGAGACGTATCACCTCCCCCTGAGGCTCCAGAGACCGTCCGGCCCGACGACGCCTCGGAGAACCTGCACGACGATACGAATGACGACAACATGACGCCGACTGTGGCTGTGTCGATGCCTACTGTACTGGCTCGCTCAGGTGCTCCTGAACCAATGGACTCCACCGCTGCGACTGCCGCCGAGACGTCCTCCGCCCCTACGACCGAAGTGGAACGTACGACCATAACAACGACAGCGCCTTCAATTGTGTGGAGTGAGGACGTCGATGAGGACCCGGACCACACGCTGGGGACAGAGTTACCCCAGACGGAAGCATCGTTACGACGCTAATAACGCCGTCAGGTGGCGTACGGCACGACTCGCTGTTGCGTCGCCACTCTTCATCCTCCGCCGGTGGAGTTCCCCTCCACGGTGGGGTACGGCTCCAAACCTACCGAATAGCGACGATCAACACTAACACCATTAGCTCACTAGTGAAACTTCAACTGCTGCGAGAGATGATTTGGGCGTCGGACGTCGATATCGCACTACTACAGGAAGTACACTTGGACACACTTCCAGACGTCGCGGGATATAACACTTATCCTTCTCCTGGTGACCGCCTGGGACGCGGCGTAGCCATCTACGCCAGAGAAGGCATTCCAGTGACCGATATCACATACCTTCCATCCGCCAGAGGCATGGCCGTCACCGTCATGGGGACGCGTATCGTCAACATTTTCGCTCCGTCAGGCTCCACCCGCAGACGCGACAGGGCACTCTTCTATTCAGAAGAAATCGCTCCTTTGTTTCTTGGACGCTGCGACCATTACTTGCTTGGGGGTGATTTTAATTGTGTCTTGCACCCTAAAGGTCAAGTGCCCCACTACAACACCTGTCAAGAACTGCGTCTTGTCGTCCGAGATCTGTTGCTCCGCGACACTTGGAAAGTTCAGCACGGCGACGCGCCTGGACATACTTACCAAACGAGTCACTCCGCGAGCCGCCTTGATAGAATTTACGTCTCTCGGGAACTCACACCTGCAGTTCAAGGTGCAGAACTTTGGCCCCTGGCCTTTTCGGACCACTGTGCCTACATCTGCAACATTCTCTTCCCCAAGCAAGTGGTCTGGCGCAGTCGTGCACCGTGGAAGCTAAACACCTCCCTTCTTCATGATCCCGAATATCTTCAACGTCTTACCTAGTCATGGGCTACCTGTGAACGTCGCTTACCTAAATACTGCACGACCTTCACCTGGTGGCTGGAATGTGCCAAACCTGCCATTCGACGTACTTTGATTCAGTATGGAAAGGAAGTTGCTATGTGGCGCCGGCACACTACCGACTATTTCTACGCCGTTCTCCGCGACCTGGACGCCCAACCGCCCACCCCCGACACCCAGAGGGAATGCAGCAGGATTAAGGCGCAAATTGTAACTTTGACACGCCGTAGACTGCAGGGGACTATGGTGCGAACCCGATGTCAAGATTCGGAGGAACAAGAATATCCGACCATTCATCATATCGCCTCCGATAGGAAACATCGACGACAACAACTCATCTCCGAGATCATCACCTGTCGCGGCCAGCACGTCACTTGCCAGGCCGAAATCGTCAGTGCCTTAGGCGACCACTACCGCACAATGTACCAGGAGGAGACTACCAACAAACACGCTGAGGAGTCTGTGTTACCACACGTAACTCGCACCCTCACCAGCGATGAAGCTGACGAGCTGATGGAGCCCATTACGCGTGACGAAATCCACGATGCAATCAAAAAAGGTGCTCTGAATAAGTCACCTGGTGTCAACGGATTGCCGATATAATTTTATCGCGCTTTCTTCACATTAATGGCGTCACGGTGGACAACGATGTTTCATGAACTGCTGACGATGGGGAACGCCGTACCGCCGTCCTTCGTCACGGGTATTATTATACCTGTGGTGTCACCGCCAGACACCACACTTGCTAGGTGGTAGCCTTTAAATCGGCCGCTGTCCATTAGTATACGCCGGACCCGCGTGTCGCCACTGTCAGTGATCGGACACCGAACGCCACCACACGGCAGGTCTAGAGAGACGTACTAGCACTCGCCGCAGTTGTACAGCCGACTTTGCAACGAACGGTTCACTGACAAATACGCTCTCATTTGCCGAGACGATAGTTAGCATAGCCTTCAGCTACATTTGCTACGACCTAGCAAGGCGCCGTATTCAATTGATATTGAGATTCTATTGATGTATCATCAAGAGCGATGTTCTACAAATGTGGATTAAAGTTAAGTATTCCAGAAGCTACGTACTTTTCTTTATAAAATTCATTACGTATCCTGTTTCAGACCTCACGCCAGCCTGCGTGAGTTTAAGCGCGTGCCTTTCGGCTTCCTCTCATTGTGTCTAGGCTGTCTTGTCTAGACACAACAATACCCATCCACAAACCAACACCATGTGTGACGACAGCACATTACCGTCCCCTGACTCTGCTTAACGCAGACTGTAAAATTTTTACACGCCTACTGGCAACGCGATGCCGCAAGGTCCTGCCCAGCATTCTATCCCCGGAACAGACAACTCCGGGCGGCTCAGTTAATATACAAACGGCCACAGGAGAATGTCGCGATTTAATTGCACTGGCAGCGGCGTGCAGACTCCGCGCCGCAGTGGTTGCCATTGATTTTGACAGCGCATTCGACAAAGTGCGGCATCTTTTTCTGTTCTCAGTGACGAACCGCATCGGTTTTCCACCAGCCTTTATCGACGTGATCTGGCGCCTGTACGGCACCGCCGAATCGCTGATTCAGGTTAATGGCCGTGTGGCGGGACCAGTGGCCATCCGGCGTTCCGTACGGCAAGGCTGCCCCCTTTCGACCCTACTCTATGCCATAAGCCTGGAGCCACTCATCGGGAGTCTGACGAGCCACCTTTGCGGCCTCACTCTGCGACGGTACAGTTTTCGATGTCGTGCGTATGCGGACGACCACCTCCTCTTGATCCGCTCACGGAGTGAAACACACACGGTACTTGATTTGATATCAACGTACGGCACTGCAGCGGGCAGTAACACGAATGTGGCTAAATCCGCGGCGATGCCCATTGGACGCCGCCTCTCACACGACGACGTAGCACCTCTCTCGTGTGTACAAAAACTACGATACCTTGGTATTATTTTCACCTCCACCGTGCGCCGCTCCGCTGCCATCAATTTTCGGCGTGCACTCCAAACTACACGCACGACGGTGCGACAAAATCTTCTCCGACGACTCCATTCTTTACAACGTGTCCAATACCTGAATCAACATGTGGCGTCCAGAATGGTCCACATTGCACAGGTCCTCCAGCTGCCATCAACTATTGGACGCAGCCTCAAGGCTGCCTTCGGATACTTCCTTACGGCCGGTACGCTCTTTAAGGTCCGCTACGGCACGCTCACCCTTCCCCCGCGAGCGGGGGCCTCGGCCTTGTCAATGTGCGACTCCGCGCGGCGTCCTTGTACATGTCCATGGACATGCAGTGGCACGGGGGCACCTCCCTTACGCGCAGCTTGCTGGAAATTCTTGTGCCCGCGACCATAACACCAGTACCAGTCGGACACATCAAGCACCATCTGACGCATATTTCTGATTTCATCGTCGACTTCAGTTATGCTCACACACACTTACCGACCACGCGTTCTCCTCGACCTAAAGATTTTTACACCCCACTCCTTCGTTCCATATCCAGCAACAATATCGAACTGGGACATCCTTCCACGCGCTGGCCAACGGTTTGGCGTCACATCCACCAGCCTTTTCTTCCCTCCAACGTCCGGGCAACATGGTACCAAGTCGCAAATGAAAAATTCGCCACAAATCATCGTCTTCACGCCATCGGACTAGAGGACTCTCCACTTGTTCCATTTGCCACCTCTTGGATGACGATGTCCATCAACTGACTTGTGCTGCCACCAGTGACGTCTGGAAACTTGCCCGACAGTTCGTTACCTGTTACCTCCGCGTTCCGCCGGATTCGATTGACCCATGGACTTTTATCCATCCTGAGAATACTTCTTTCCCCGCCACCAAAAATCATGCGATTGTATGGGTCAAGGGATGGACGATCACCTACATGTATAATGATAGCGACAAATCACGCCTTGATTTCTGGCAGTACTTACAAACCGCCCACAGTGAAGTCGAACACCGACCGCGCTACCGCGCCTTCTTCGTCAATTACCTACATGCGATCTTTACGTCACCCCCGCTCAGTTGGATGGTGCCACACGCCGGCAGCACTCCCCCCCCCCCCCCCCCCCCTGCTGACATCTGAGACCCCCCGCGCCACTTTCTACATTATAACCCACAGTTGAGTAGGCACATGGACACGCGCCTCCTTTCTTTATGCACTATACCAGAAAACGCTGGTTTTTCCCTCACTTCACTGTATATTGCTTCACACCTCTTAGCTTACATTAGTATTATTATTTTTTTCCTACACCTTGTTCATAAAAAAATTGCTCGCCTTGTACGAGTATAATGTCTTGTGTTATTTTCGCCGGAAGGATGGCATTCTGTTGTATTTAAGTTTGTACCAATAAAGATCTTTTGTTCATTTACCCTGTTCCTGGTAAAAAAAACATAATAAAAATAATGAAATAAAAATAAATAAAAAACCTACTTTGATGGAGTTATTCACGGACTGGACGGGGAGACATCGCGGCCAGGCCTCGCGTTCCGACCCCTGCCCGCCTTGTCTCCATCTACTCATAACTGAACACTCTTAAAATAGCTTTATATATATATATATATATATATATATATATATATATATATATATATATATATAAAAAGTGGTAGAGTACTTGCTCGCGAAAGGCAAAGGTCCCGAGTTCGAGTCTCGGTCCGGCACACAGTTTTAATCTGCCAGAAAGTTTTACCCTTTAAATGGTTTATTTATCGAGACATCAAGAGGTGGCAGTTGAGAAGTAAGTCTTCCCGGAATAACAGCGAGCTCTGTATTTCCCTCTCTAAATTTGTCTTTCACAGAGTTCTTCAAATGACTGCTAAAGTGATCTACAACAAGAAGAGAACTCTTCTTCAATAAAGCACCTTTACTTCTCTCTCACACTGTGTTAAGCCATAATTTTATACCAACCTCGTCCATTAACCCTTGTTATGTACGCGAGCAGCCACATCTGGCGGTATTTCAGAAGGTTTCGGCATTGTTTTGCTCTTGAAAACGATACTTGGATTAACGTTAGTACCGTCAGCACAACATGAATGGCCAGTAATGTAGTGCACTTCTTCATGTCCACTTGTTTTTAAAGTTGCCGTTTTAGGAACGTTCATGGAACAGTTTTGTTACATGGCACGTTAAATGTCTGAGGATTTCGTCCATAATCACAATTTGGCTTAGTTTGAGAGGTGGCATGAGCCCCCTCTCATATTTCTATCTTACGATTTTCCTCTCTAATTGCATGCAGTGAAAAGTCGCTATTCCTTCACACGCGGACTTCCCATGCAGCGTCTCTCGTCACCCGGGTGGTCCGGTGACAGGCGGGCTCTGCTGATCTGGAAAGGGTTAATCCGACGGGTGTGAGGAAGTCGAGTGAATGCTTTGCAGACGCCGACATTGTCAAAAGACACGGCCGGAGGGGTCTGAAGTAGCGGCTGGGCTAGAGGTTCCGTTACTTCGCAGAAACTTAGCGAAAACACTCTCTGGCCGGCTGCCAGCGAGGCGTGGGAATGACTTGTGTACCCAGGCAGTTGTGGCGGGAAAATTCCCGCGCTTTCTGCAAAGTAGTAACTGTGATTGGCTTGCTCAGGGTATAGCTCCGTGACGTAGCAGAATCAGTGCAGAAATTGGCGCCACGAATCTCCATTGGTGGAATGGTAGTGCTCCGGCAATAGAGTGGAATTTTCCGCCGGTTTTCGAGTTGCTGATTGGAATGTTTAACCACGGCCACTGTCGTGGGGGCGGGAATGTTGTGTGTTCGGCCTGTACGGGTGCTCTAGGTAGTCGGCTCTCGCCTTTCGGTCGAGGACGTCGAAGCAACCAGCCATCGCCTCCGGTACGCCAAATCGTGTTCTTGCAGTTAAGAAGACAGTTTGGTAAGGTATGTCCGCAGCACCGGCAGACAGGGATTTTCCTAGGTGATAATCAGAGCTCAGCAGAGCGCGCCTGTTCGTCTTTTTCTAACTTTGTTCTGTCTTGGGTAGCAGCAATTAATGTTGGGTTGGCTATGTGTTTTCTCTTAAGATTTGAGTTGCAAGGAATTGGCTTCACATACCACTTCATCATAATCCTCACAATCTAGTTTAGGGACAACTTCACATTCACAGCGTTTGTTTGAGTATCCAATTTGAGCCAATTTGATGTATTGTAAATGTTTCATGTGTTTTTGTTTATTATTTTGTGTTTAGTCTTAATAAATCATATTGTTATTTTGGACAGAACTTTCATTCTGTTAATCGGTAGAGCAACCCTATCATTCCTCACTATGTTAGTGAAACCTTCGTTTATTTAACTTATTTATCAAATTAAATTATTGCAGGTGCCAAACTCTCTTCTACTCCACTGGCAGGGTTGATTGGAGTCAGTTCGCGTATTTTTTTTAATCCTTGTGCAACAGCATAAGTCGGAGTTAGAATAGGGGGGGCTTAGAGCATCATTTACATATGTAGATTCTAGAAGAATTTAGTGTTAAATACACTGCTAGCCCCGGCACCTCGCAAGTTCCACGCTGGTTTTCTTACAATGATGAATAATAAAACGATGGAAAGATAATAATTTCTCTTCACACTCTTGTGGCATTTCATGAGTTATTTTAGTTTTCATGCTAAGTCCCTGACGCCTCATAAACCTGTAGCACCAACCAACCCCACCCTTAACGTCTGTTAAGTTCCACTGTAGCGCTAGCTTACGATCGTGCATTTGAATCATTTTTGCATTAATTCCAATGCCACTTTGACGGTACCCTTGAGTCCATTCCAATATGTCGTCTTCTAGTTTTGGCCATTTTGTATTCAGTTCTCTATTTGCGCATTTAGTCTTCCTGATTTTTTTCAGTTCTTCTTTACTACCCCGCCAATCGCGAATAGCTTTTTCTTTTGGTGGAGCGCCGAAATGCCGCTCAGTTGCTTTGTTTCCATGTTCTGCATATGCTATAACTTTGAATTTATAGCTCACATCATATAAACACCTTTTCTTTTTTTCATTACGAAATTAGCATTTAATAAAAATATTGTGCTGCTAGCAACAATACAAATCACTTGCAATTCGAGTTCACTGGCAATGACGCATCATAAGCTAGACAGTGGTCTGGGTTTGTGATGACAAGGCAAGGGGGAGACTGTTGGCAAGCTTGTGAATTCGCCCAACTCATGTTCCTCGCAACCGTGTACTGCTGCTGCCAGTTGAATCCAATGTTGCCAAACAGAGATAGGTTCCCCGCGACATCGAATATATTGTCATTTTTAAGACTGGTGGGAATTTTAAAGCAAATACTGGATATTTTTCTATTAATTTCGAGCACAAGACGCACCTGAATTTTGGAGGCAAGTTTTCGAACAAAAAAGTGTGTCTTACAGTCCGCAAAATACGACAAGATCACCGAAATCAGTCAGTTTCTGATGAGACGGGCGTCGCCATTGTCAGCTGGAATATCGAAGACAGTCCATGGAACAGTGACATTCCAACTCTCCAATAAGTCATAGGCATCCACAAGCATAGTGACGTGCACAGATATCGCGGATACGTGCTGTGATCCTTTTCAATGTCTTGGAGCCTAGAGCAACTGCTGGTCAAGATCGCTGCAAAGCTGACTAGGCTGAAAGCCTGAATTTCTGAAGTCTGCCTAGAGAAGAAGAAACACTTCTGCTTGCAACGAGACATTGTCAGGTGCCACAAAAGTTTTCCTACCATAGAACCCACTGTTAAATTTAGCTGGGCTGTCCTATCACACGCACAGTTCCATCTTGATTTAACGACATCAGGATTCTATCTCTTTGCAGCAACATTTTCCAGACAGGGATGACGGCATCAAAGACGTAATACGGTGGCTAGCCTCAGCCGGTTGACGTGTTTTCCGAGCGCGGCAGCCACCAGCATTACTGCGGTCAAGAGTAGACGAAGAGGAGTTCTTGTGAGAGAGTAAGGGTCTCTCAGCACGCTACATGGTGCTGAGAATCTGCACCGTTGATATCATCGTTCAATACACAGCTGTAGATTGTTGGCTGAACGTGAGAAAAATGAACGAGGTGTTGGCCACAAGAAGCAGGGAAGATACGGGACATGTGGACACCAGGCGCAGCATGGGCCAGTTATTGTCTCAACATCACCCTTGTCCAACATATCTGGAGCGTGTAAATGTTAGCCAAAGGAGAGAATGCAAAGAAGATCCCCTGAACATACTGTACTACGCTACAAGCTACTATGACAAATGAGACGTCCTGTACAAACGCAAGACAGCTTTATAACACAGTCAGGGACCCAGCACAGTGGACATATTTACATAATTTATCAAATGCAGTCTCAAGCATACTTCATAACGAGTATATGAGGGATGGCCCTACCCGAAAACGAAACAGAAGGGTGTGAATGAATGACTCAGATGCTCAAACTGATGGGGCCACAGATACGAAAACGCGTTTATGCCATTTGCAATGTAAACAGTGTAGATAGGCTAGGCCTCGGTCGTCTCTTAGCCAATATCAGTCATTATTAGCTTTAAACTAATAGAATCAATTCGTCAGCATTACGTATTCATTAGTAGACTAAAAGCAGCAGCTCTCTGGGCCACAAGTCCTGAATTTTTCTCAAGACCTGGTCGACTTAGGTGGTGGGATATCTTTCTATAATTTTTGTAACGTCTTCCTGATTCTCGTTAAAGAGTCATCCGTCTTTCTTTTTATTCTTCTTAAAGAATAATTTAGTATTTAATAGGTCAAAGTTAACTTTATTTAGTTAAGTATTGTTAATGTTCCAGAACACAAGAACGTTCATATAACCGACTGAATTAATTGGTTGATTACTAATGTGCTGTTAACCAATAAATGCACTGTAACCTCCTAAAAGAAAAAAATTGTATAATTATATTTATAACATTCACATTTAGTGTAACCTCCCAACAGTTTATTATTCCGTAACCTCGCAATAATAACGTGACTAACCTCCCAATAAAAAATGTGACACATATATAACCTTTCAATAATTAACTGACTGTGAATCTAAACTGGTAAATTTGGATGTCAACAGTGCTGCGTCATGGCCCTGAAAGATCATTCTGAATAAATTGAAAATTCTTACCTCAATGAAGTCGCCAGATAACGTATATATATCTGCTCCTATAAGAAATTTTTCTGGCACAGCCCAGTGCAATGCTGGCTGCTAGATTTGTCATGTATAGAAAGAAACAACTGATTTTTCTTTACGATAATCGGGATGACCATGGATTGGAGAAATTAGTAAATTCTTTAAATTCAGATGAATGACTTTAATTTTTATAAGAAAAATTATCATTAAAAGATTTTTTAAAAACATTTACATGGGACTTGATATAACAATATTACAAATGTAGTTGTAACAAATTACATATGCGCGTAGCTGTTTTTACCTTATACTACATCGCTCAGGCACGACCGGCCCAACCGCCCGACTGCGAGCTACCACGACTACTGCCCACACAGCTCTTACTGCAGCCGACACTGCTCTCTGGTCTGAGATCCTATTATAGTTTACACATCACAGGCAGCGCGTGAGCAATCCATCGAAATTACATCTGCTCGAGTGCGCTAACAACAAGTTCCTTAGTCACGGACCTCTTACAGCACGTATTGCATATAAAGATAAATCTGACATGTCTTTGTTACTATATGGCAAGTCATGTCTAAACAGAGACGAATCAATAAGAAAGAAAATGCAGGCGGATGATCATCGATGGAAAAAGTGCTTAACGAATGTTATACGAAAAAAAGGCATGTAGCTAAAATATTGCTCTTTTTGTGTGTATCATTGGGCTCCCTGTATTTACTGTTGCCTGCGTGAAGATAAAATATGAGGAACTAGTTTTGGAACGACCCTCGTAGCGTTGGAATTATGCTACGGAAACGAAGTTCGAATTTTACAGAATTTCACTGACGAGAAATTTTTTTGCTGATTACGACGAAAACTCAGAAAGGTCCTGGGAGGATCTCTACACAAGGGCTGGGTGGCAGTAAATAGGCGTCATAAATTCAGAGATGAGGCGACGGAGGCGGTACGATAAATCTGTCAGCGGACGAGGTCTGCGGCGCCTGAATGCAGGCTGCCCGCTCGCCGCCTCGTTTGCATGTACCATCAGGAAGGGCTCCACGCTTCTGAAAGAAGACCAGGCCGGGCTTTCTGCCCTTCCACCAGCGGGGCGTGGCCGCCTTTCTGCTGTCTCTGCACTTCTGCGCACCAAATGCCACGACTTATTTATTATTCTCTGACCAAGAATACGTCATCCAGCGGGGAACTTGCTGCAGGGGTTGGTGCCAAAAGTTGGTGTCAGAAATGAATAACCCAGTCGTCGGAAGCCGCTGGTGCTTATTGTTCACTTAAAGTGATTGCTCTGAAGAGTAATATCAACAAGTTTAATGTTGCTGGACTTGACAGGTAGCGTCTGCATCAGTAATTTTCACAACAAATGGGCAGGAGTACAGCCAGCATCAGTTGTAGATGTTATACATTATAGGAATTCAGGTCAGCCTATTATGCGAACAACTGTTGTTTTCAATGTCCGAACACGTTGAAGCACCTTTGTGCCATTGTCAGTGGATACTTTTATTCACTTTCGTAAAATGCAAACAGTCAAACTAGTGCATACATCCACTCTTTTTGCCAATTAGCTATAAACAGAACTTTGACAACACATAGTCCATCAGGTCGTTAATAAATATCTCAAATGTAAACAAATGATGTATAATATTTTACAACAATTATTCGTTCACAACTGTAAATATTATGTACCAAAAGTTTCGCTAAATGTTAATATGCAACAAGAATTTTACAGTTACACAATAAAAAATAACCCAATGAAGATAGCACAAAATGTGCTGAAACATGTCTGGGAGAAACAAAAAGGTGTCTTGCATAAGGCGGAATTCCACTTCCCAAACCTTCCAGGTTTGCGCCCCGGTTATGCACGCAGTAATCTGCCAGGAGCACTCAATGTTTTCAGTAAAAATTGTTGTAGTAAAAATTAGGCCTAAAACATTTCGTGTCTGTTCTATCACTTTATTTTCTAGAATGTAGAGGACCTCTTTAGAATATTGTATAACTTGCATCTTCAAAGAAATAATGCTTTTGTGAGTCTGGTTGAAGAGGCAACAGGTCATTTCATCTATAAACATAATTTTGTTGCGTGTGTTTTTAGGCCTAGTTTCCATTTGAATAATTATTATTTAAAACATGGTTCGCATTTTGGACAATTGTTATTTGAACGACTGAATGAAAGTACTGATGATATCAAAAAGGTGCTGAAAAGTGGTTGGGCATTAAAAGTTTGTTTTTTGCATAATAGGTGGATTCGAATTCTCAAAATCTGATCTATAAAAATAAAACACCTGCCGTTAGAGCTTCAAAACCAAACGATGAATGTAGCAGAAGTTCTTGTTGTTGAACGGAGAGATTTCCACCTGTATAAGAAGAGTTATATAAAAAAATAATACAAGAAGTAAGCTCTGATATGCAATCAAAAGAAAATTCTTACCTTTACGCCCTAATCTTTTCTCTTACATGTTCAGTGTTCCAATTTGTTAACTGATCCCTTCAGTGTCATGCTCTGCAGTCATTCCTTTCTATTGTTTCCTCAATTTCCACATTAGTACCGGAAGGATGGTAGTTTAAACCCCTCTACGGCAATCCAGATTTAGTTTTCTGTGATTTCTCTAAATCATTTAAGGTTCAAGAGTGCAAATTAACATCTGAATATTCTTTATATAAATGAATTATTCCTCATACGCAATCAAAAGAAAATTCTTACTTATAGGCCCCATTCTTTTCTCTTAGATATTCAGTGTTCCAGTTGGTTAACTGATTCCTTCAGTGTCATGCTCTGCAATCATTTCTTTCTATTGTTTCCTCGATCTCCACATCAGTAACGGAAGGGGGCAGTTTAAATCCCCCTACGGCAACTCAAATTTAGGGTTCTGTGATTCCCTAAATCATTTAAAGTTCAAGAGTGCTAATTAACACCTGAATAACGTTTATAAAAATGAATTATTCACCAGAATCAAAGAGTAGTGCCCATGATACGAAAAGGAGTTCATTATAAGAACCTTGATCAGTTTGGCAGGCGTAACAGCAGCCAATTCACGAACAGCAGGAGAAGACTTCATTCAGCTATGCCACTAGTTCACTCCACATGAAATGAGAAACCATTACAGAAGATTAGATTCTTAGGATAATACTAATTAAATGCATCGACTTAATAACATGTTAAATTTCAGAACGTAATAAACTCGGCATTACCTGTGATTGTCCAAATGGCAGGAGCTCGAATTTCAGTGTCAATGATTTTGTGACACAATGAGAACTACTCATAAAATTTTAATTTTAATTTCGATAAAATCAAGCTACGGCCTTCGAGATGAATTAGTCTCTCTCTGTTGTTCACAGCTCAAGGCTCCGCATCTTCCCCGAAGTGTTGTTAGGTTGTAGAAGTCTGCTTTAATAGGTGTATGATCATGAGGCCCCATCACTTCTCAATCCTAGCTTCTGCTCCATCTCTCACAACCTAGTCCTCGACTGGACGTTGAATCCTAAATTATCATTTTTTCAGATTTATAACATGAGGATTGTAGTATGTGGTAGACCAATGTCTCCGATAACCTGATAAAATTTTCCGCAAAGTTTGCTTCCTCATCTGTTCAGCATAATATTATTTCTGCAGTTTTCTTATAATTGCTCCTTGCTACAATACTTCCTTCGTTTCCTGCAGCTTGCCTTACTTTTAACCAGAAATCCACAATTCATTTCTACACGGTATAGTATTCTAAATTAAAATTTTCTTAAATTTTATCTCGATTTTAACTCAGTATATGCCACTTTTAGATTTATTTTGCTGAAGAATTCTTCTTCGTCTCTATTAGGTTTTTCTTGACATCTTTCTAACTTCGATTACCTTGATTAATCGCTTCTTCTACAGTTATGATCTTTCTTTTGTAGCTATACTACTTTAACCCTTCAATACGGTGTATGATTACCACGAAGGTGGATGTTTATTTCATTTAACAGTTCTTCTGTCATTCTCAGTTGGCGTAAGTGGAATTAGTTAGTTATCTACACGTTCCATAAATAATTTGAACGATCCTTTTAATGATGTGGAACGAGTAAATTTACAGGAGAGGTCTCCCGCAAACTTTAACATTAAAATGAGTTCCCCTTGCAGCTTTATTTTACTTCTGAATCATATCTTCACTTATTTAGTACCTCTTCAACAACTCAAACGGTAGCGATGACAAACTAAAAGCTTATCTTAAAAACTTTTTCATTCAAGCAGTTCTCTGTAGGTATACATTTTTTGGTGATTCTAACGTAGGGTTTGTAACCTCCCATTTATGTTTGTTTCTGTCTTAAATTTATACCAAATTTACCTCCCACTCTATAAAAATCTACATATTACCAAAACTATGTCCTCGCAAACTGTTATCCAAATTAAACTCTTGTGCTAACCTTTGAAGAACCAGAATCCATTTGAACTGAACTGTAATTGATGTGAATGCAGCTTGTCCTTATAGTAAATGCGCAACGGAAGTGCAACAATTATCTGGCCCTAGTCAAAATTTCCACCTACCTCGCGTCTTCACAACATCGTTGAAAATTACTCGAAAACACTGCAACAAACGACAAGCAGATAGCGCTTAAGCTAGATTTCTATTTCTACATAAAATTTCTGAACTATATTCAAACTGTGAAATGTGATAATCCATAATTATAAACACTGGGATGGAGAGAGTAACTATTCCTGTGTTGTTGTGGCCTTCAGTCCTGAGACTGGTTTGATGCAGCTCTCCATGCTACTCTCTCCTGTGCAAGCTTCTTCATCTCCCAGTACGTACTGCAGCCTATATCCTTCTGAATCTGCTTAGTGTATTCATCTCTTGGTCTCCCTCTACAATTTTTACCCTCCACGCTGCTCTCCAATACTAAATTGGTGATCCCTTGATGCCTCAGAACATGTCCTACCAACCGATCCCTTCTTCTAGTCAAGTTGTGCCACAAATTTCTCTTCTCCCCAATTCTATTCAGTACTTCGTCATTAGTTATGTGATCTACCCACCTAATTTTCCGCATTCTTCTGTAGCACCACATTTCGAAAGCTTCTGTTCTCTTCCTGTGTAAACTATTTGTCAACCCTGTTTGACTTCCATACATGACTACACTCCACACAAATTCTTTCAGAAACGACTTCCTGACACTTAAATCTATACTCAGTGTTAACAAATTTCTCTTCTTCACAAACGCTTTCCTTGCCATTGCCAGTCTAAATTTTATACATCTACATCTACATCCATACTACGCAAGCCACCTGACGGTGTGTGGCGGAGGGTACCTTGAGTACCTCTATCGGTTCTCCCTTCTATTCCAATCTCATTTTGTTCGTGGAAAGAAGGATTGTCTGTATGCTTCTGTGTGGGCTCTAATCTCTCTGATTTTATCCTCATGGTCTTTTCGCGAAATATACGTAGGAGGGAGCAATATACTGCTTGACTCCTCGGTGCCGGCCGGTGTGGCCGTGCGGTTCTAGGCGCTTCAGTCTGGAACCGCGTGACCGCTACGGTCGCAGGTTCGAATCCTGCCTCGGGCATGGATGTGTGTGATGTCCTTAGGTTAGTTAGGTTTAAGTAGTTCTAAGTTCTAGGGGACTGATGACCACAGCTGTTAAGTCCCATAGTGCTCAGAGCCATATGAACCAATTGACTCCTCGGTGAAGGTATGTTCTCGAAACTTCAACAAAAGTCCTTACTGAGCTAGTGAGCGTCTCCCCTGCAGAGTCTTCCACTGGAGTTTATCTATCATCTTTGTAACGCTTTCGCGATTACTAAATGATCCTGTAACGAAGTGCGCTGTTCTCCGTTGTATCTTCTCTATCTCTTCTATCAACCCTTTCTGGTACAGCTCCCACACTGCTGAACAGTATTCAAGCAGTGGGTGAACAAGCGTACTGTAACCTACTTCCTTTGTTTTCGGATTGGATTTCCTTAGGATTCTTCCAATGAATCTCAGTCTGGCATCTGCTTTACCGACGATCAACTTTTTATGATCATTCCATTTTAAATCACTCCTAATGCGTACTCCCAGATAATTTATGGAATTAACTGCTTCCAGTTGCTGACCTGCTATATTGTGGCTAAATGATAAGGGATCTTTCTTTCTATGTATTCACAGCACATTACACTTGTCTACATTGAGATTCAATTGCCATTCCCTGCACCATGCGTCAATTTGCTGCAGATCCTCCTGCATTTCAATACAATTTTCCATTGTTACAAACTCTCGATATACCACAGCATCATCCGAAAAAAGCCTCAATGAACTTCCGATGTCATCCACAAGGTCATTTATGTATGTTGTGAATAGCAACGGTCCTACGACACTCCCCTGTGGCACACCTGAAATCACTCTTACTTCAAAAGACTTCTCTCCATTGAGAATGACATGCTGCGTTCTGTTATCTAGGAACTCTTCAATCCAATCACACAATGGTCTGACAGTCCATATGCTCTTACTTTGTTCATTAAACGACTGTGGGGAACTGTATCGAACGCCTTGCGGAAGTCAAGAAACACGGCACCTACCTGGGAACCTGTGTCTATAGCCCTTTGACTTTCGTGGACGAATAGCGCGAGCTGCGTTTCACACGATCGTCTTTTTCGAAACCCATGCTGATTCCTACAGAGTAGATTTCTAGTCTCCAGAAAAGTCATTATACTCGAACATAATACGTGTTCCAAAATTCTACAACTGATCGACGTTAGAGATGTAGGTCTATAGTTCTGCACATCTGTTCGACGTCCCTTCTTGAAATCGGGGATGACCTGTGCTCTTCTCCAATCCTTTGGGACGCTACGCTCTTCTAGAGACCTACGGTACACCGCTGCAAGAAGGGGGGCAAGTTCCTTCGCGTACTCTGGGTAAAATCGAACTGGTATCCCATCAGGTCCAGCGGCCTTTCCTCTTCTGAGCGATTTTAATTGTTTCTCTGTCCCTCTGTCGTCTATTTCGACAGCCTTTCTAATTCGACCATCATCAGTTATTTTGCTCCCCAGATAGCAAAACTCATCTACTACTTTAAGTGTCTGATTTCCTAATCTAATTCCCTCAGGAACACCCGAATTAATTTGACTACATTCCATTATCCTCGTTTTGCTTTTGTTGATGTTCATCTTATATCCTCCTTTCAAGACATTGTCCATTCCGTTCAAATGCTCTTCCAGGTCCTTTGCTGTCTCTGACAGAATTACAATGTCATCGGCAAACCTCAAAGTTTTTATTTCTTCTACATTGATTTTGATTCCTATATCGGATTTTTCTTTTGTTTCCTTTACTGCTTGCTCAATACACAGATTGGATAACATCGGGGATAGGCTACAAACCTGTCTCACTCCCTTCCAAACCACTGCTTCCTTTTCATCATGCCCCTCGAGTCTTATAACTGCCATCTGGTTTCTGTAAAAATTGTAAATAGCCTTTCGCTCCCTGTATTGTACCCCTTCCACCTTCAGAATTTGAAAGAGAGTATTACAGTCAACATTGTCAAAAGCGTTCTCTAAGTCTACAAATGCTAGAAACGTAGGTTTGCCTTTCCTATGAAATTATATTCCGATACAACGATTTTGGAATGAAGTATGTATTCAAACAGACGAAGTAAAACTTCACGTGATCTTCACACAAAACATTGGTATGCATAACAAAGTGAACAATGATTTAAAAAGGAAACAATGTTGACAGAGAATTTGTATAAAAACCAAAAACTTTAATCAGTTGATATGTTAATGCGTGACTCAGGGACGTGCTGTGGTATTTCTCTCAGCTCTGAGCGGGTTAACTGGCTGAGAATAACCACTCCCAGTTGCGGAGTGCTGCAGTTTTACCTCAAACTTCTTCTCTTCAAAAATGATAACATGATTCAAAATTTACATTCTTTTCACCTTCCAGTATGTACATCATATTCACCCTTGCTGTCCTTTACAATAATTTTTTCTTCATCTAACAGACACCATTACAAATCAACTCAGGACTACTGAATACGTCGATCACCTACCACACTTCAACTGAGAATGTATCAGACTGGGCAGAGGCGAAGACCGCGCCACGACAAAATCAAAGATTGATTAACAGCAACAGAACTTGCTCTCTCTCTGACATGCACATCGACAACATACAAAAATCAAAATGACATGATCGTCTTGCAGGCTGCCACCATTTTTGGCGTGATAGAATAAAATAACGACGGTGTTACGTCTAATGCAAGAGGCCATGGATGTATATCAGATTGGAGGCCACCAAACAGTGTTACTTCAGGGACGACCCGCTGATGTGACAGATACCGCCACCACGCCTTCGGGCGATTACCACATCGCCTGGCCAGCCGAGGGAGCGGTGCCTTAATTGAACAACGACACAGCAGAAAGACTGAGCCACTGTGGCGGGGTGGCTTGATTGCTTCACGCCTCAGTCGTAGGCCCTGTTGGGGCTACTTGACGGGAATCGACGCCTTAACAAAATAAGCACGCATCAAGCTCGTCTAAGAGCCCTTCATTTTTGGATAGCTGGATCGGGTCTGGCAGCTGTAAGCTTTGATGCGAGGTCCACGTTGGTCTACGAGTCGACATGGATCTATAGGTTGCCACCGCGAGACGTGGTCTCCATTAACTACAGATGTACTGATGGCTCTGAGTCCGATTTTGTGGAATTAGCGCCTTTCAACCGGTGGGCCACGTCCGTCCCTGCTTCCAGTCGCTATTAGCCTCCTGCGCTGGAGGACAGTTGTTCGAGGCCAGGTCTGGGGTGCCGATCGGTCAGATAAGATACGAGAAATTAGGGCTCATGCGGAAACATATAGACAGTCGTCTTTTCCTCGCTCAGTTTGCGAGTGGAACAGGAAAGGAAACGACTAGTTGTGGTACAGGGTCCAGTCCGCTTCGCACCGTACGGTGGCTTCCTGTACCTCCATGGTACAGGAAGAGACTGAGTCAATAATTAAATCCGCGAAAACTAAGAGCTCTCGTGGGTATGATGAGATGTGTAACAGGATACTAATGCACTGAGCTGCATGCAGTAACCCCGTACTTAGCAACATTTCTAATTTTTATGTAGGTAATGATCAGTTTCCTGAATGACCAAAGTACTCTGTAGCAAAACCGGTTATAAAAATGATAAATGGATAGCGTAGTCAATATTAGACCTATTTACATGTCATCGGTGTTTTCAAAAGTTGTTGAAAAAGATGCATAGGTTACGACGAGGGAGTCTGCGAGTCTGTAAACATGTGACACAAAAGGGCCCGTATCTTTTTACTACACTGACTTCGAAGCTTAAATTTTTTACACGGTCAAAAGACCGTAGATCTTAGTATATGCAATAAATTTCAACTTAAACGTCTATCCGTTTCAGAGGAAAAGGGGTCTTAATAGACGGAAATATTGACGGAAAACGAAGTGGTCCTACAATTGCATTTTTACCGAGTGAGGAGCGGAACACTAAAAAAACAACACAGGCTATCCGTACAGTATTTCAGCTCACGATTCGCCGAAGTTGTTACGTTCACCTTGTAAACAGATAAGCTGACACTCCGTAACGCACAAAGTAGCGGAGAAAGGCCACCGAGAGAAGGTTAATTATGAGCGGGAAATGGGATAGCGGCCGGTGTTGAGTCACCCGCGTGGCCCACGCCGGGGGCGGCGGCCGCGGCCGTGGAGAGCGGGCGCCGCCGGCCGGTGGCTGACGGGTGCCCTTGGGACGGCCTTGCCTTAATGAAGCGCCGGCCGGACCCCGCGCCTGTCCCTATATTTCATCCGCAGCATAAATCTGGGCCGCGGGGTGGTCGCCGGCTAGCGGCGTTCCCACGTGAGCCGCCAGGTTACGCGCTCGCCGCCTACAGTAGCTGCCCAGCCACCGGCGCTGTTTATTACCTCGAGCCTCAGCGGAAAACAGAGAACGAGCTCTCTCTGACCGCCACGATCACACCAGCGTAAGTGTAACGGGCGTCCGAAACTTTTAGGGTTAGAAGTATACTGTTGGCAGAAGATTTTAACTATACTCGCGTGTAAACTTAAGGACGGAAGCAGCATCCGCGTCATGTGTTACTGCGGAGTGGCATAGCTCCACGAAACTTGGATCACACATAGAAAGTACAGCACAGAAGTTAATTCAAAGAAATACAGAACGAGACGTACAGAGACGACAGCCTCATTCGAAGCTAATTATTACACTGAAACAACCTCAATTCGCGATGATTCCCTGCACATAACAAAAGTTGGGACTTGGTTGTTAATAGGGTGCGTGATCACCACGGACAGAAATGCATTCTACAACGTGCTCCCATGCTGCCCACGAGATTCGCAAGCCGTTCTTGTGGTAGGGCGCACCGTTGCTCCACCAGCGCGATTGACTGCTGAACGGTCGTTGGTGCATCTAGGCGTACTGCAATACGTCCCGCCACACTTGTTCGATGGGAACGGTCAGGCCAGTGCATTCGCCGAATATCCTGCCGTACCAAGAGCTCCTCCGCCTGTGCTGCTCGATGCAATCGCGCATATGGGTCGAATGCACCTTTGAAAGCACATACATATGGAAGGGGTACAGTGTCACAATAACGCTGCGTGCTGAGTACATGGTTGCCTATGCAACAGTATGCCTCTCCGCTTCATAACATATGATCCACCGAAACTATCATGTCTGACAGAGCTGGGTGCCCCCGCCACCCTCCGTTGTCCACCCCTTCCCCTCCCCCCCCCCTCCCTATATGGCGAGAGGTGGGAATATTTGTGCAGCCAGGAACATTGTCGAATACGATTTAAGTGGTCCAGGTGTTATGGTGCAGGGAGGCATAATGTTGCGTGGGCGTACTGACATCCAAGTCTTTGAAAAGGGTACACTCTTCGGTTAACGTTATTGTGACACTGCACTGCTTCCACACGTGCGTGCCGCGCGGGATTAGCCGAGCGGTCTTGGGCGCTGCAGTCATAAACTGTGCGGCTGGTCCCGGCGGAGGTTCGAGTCCTCCCTCGGGCGTGGGTGCGTGTGTTTGTCCTCAGGATGATTTAGGTTAAGTAGTGTGTAAGCTTAGGGACTGATGACCTTAGCAATTAAGTCCCATAAGATTTCACACACACACCACACGTGCGTCTTTTCAGCGGTGCATTCGACACTGACTTTACATTCGTGTATGATAATGCGCGACTGCATCGAACAGCGCAGGTGCAGGTGATCCTGGAAGGAGTGGATATTCGGAGTATGGATCGGCCTGCCCGTTCCCATAGAGCACGTGGCAGCGCGGTTGGAGAGACGCAAGGCGGCACGTCCAGACGAACCGACGACATCCAGCAGTTATCAACCACACTGGTGGAGGAATGGAACACGCCACCGTAAGAACTTCTTACCAGCCTTGTAGCTCGTATCTGTCGTCTGTCAGGGTATCATACCAAACGACTTGATGTAACGCCTAAGGGAAAAATCCGTGCAAGCGAGATCGACCGATCACGCTGGTCTGGACCTTTGGGCCGGAACTCCCCATCCGATCCAACGATGACGACTTCTGTTATTCAGGTGTTCACGAACATTTTCACTATCTCCCGTGAAAATTGCAAGCTATGCAGAAGGCTTCAGACAAACGTCAAAATGGTATGAAGTGTTCTGCGTGCTTGAATGTGCAAATTATGAACAATTCAGTAGCTAACAGGAACGGCACCTATACAGTGGAGTAGCTAGACACTTTGGCACCGAGTGATGAGTTTTAACGCGTCTCTTCCCCGCTCCCATCAACCCGACAAAAACATGTTTTCCTTTCGATGGTGGGGGAGGGGGTGGGGAACGACGACAATATTTTAATAGAAATGGTTAGGTAGGCTAAGTATAATGTTAGCTATTTTGTAAACAGTTTTTATGAATGAAAACAAATGAGTGAGTAAAACAAATTTTACATTATAGCAGGCAAAATGCTTTTTCTTTCCCGTTTACAGTCATTTACCTATACCGACTTTTTAAAGTGTTTCATGGACCTTATAATTACCTGTATTTTCATATGATTGTGATTTCGATGTACCTGACGACTGCTTGAACACGATGTTTATGCAACTGAAACTCTTTGTCCTTGTCCTGCCTGTAATCGAAGAAATGAAAGTCAAGTCTTTGATGTTCCTTCTAGCAACTGATGAGTCAGTATTTAGACATCATGTGCAGTCTGCCATCAATATTTGGTCAGTTCAGTACGTCTACTATTTATGTTTTATTACCACACATACATTTAAGAAACGAAATTTCAATAACAGTTGAAAGTATCATTGATAAGATGGTTCTAAATTTGTTATTGAACAAACCTGCATCTGACTGCGTCTGTGAACTTGTTTCCTGCACTCCTCCATTTTGCCAGAAATGCAACATGTATTTGACCCAGCAATCTTACCTTTGACAGTAAATTAAAAATGCATTTCCTTGTATAATTTCTCAAGTAACACAATATGGCAGCGTTTTCTTAAAGAAAATTTCGCAGCTGACACTGTTGTTGTTGTTTTGGTCTTTAGTCCAAAGACTGGTTTGATGCAGCTCTCCACGCTATACTATCCTGTGCAAGCCTCTTCATATTCGAGTAACTACTGCAACCTACATCCTTCTGAACCTGCTTACTGTATTCATCCCTTGGCCTTCCTCTACGGTTTTTACCCATCACGCTTCCTTCCAGTACTAAATTGGCGATCCCTTGATGCCTCAGAACGTGTCCTACCAACCAATGCTTTCCTCTAGTCAGGTTTTGCCACAAACTTCTTCTCTTCCCAATTCTGTTCAGTGCCTACTCATGAGTCACGTGATCTACCCAATAAATCTTGAGCACTCTTTTGTAGCACCACATCTCACAAGCCTCTTCTCTTCTCGTCTACGCTGTTTATCGTCCATTTTTCATTTCCATACATTGCTACATTCCACACAAATACTTTCAGAAAAGAGTTCTGACACTTAAATCTATACTCGATGTTAACAAATTCCGGTTCTTCAGAAATGCTTTTCTTGGCATTGCTAATATGCATTTTATATCCTCCTTACACCTACCATCATCAGTTATTTTGCTTCCCAAATAGCAGATCTCATCTACTACTTTAAGAGTCTTATTTCCTAATCTAATTCCCTCAGCATCACCCGATTTAATTCTGTTACATTCCATTATCCTCATTTTGCTTTTGTTGATGTTCATCTTGTATCATCCTTTCAAGAAACTTTCCATTCCGTTCAACTTCTCTTCCACGTCCATTGTTGTCTCTGACAGAATTACAGTGTCATTAGCAAACCTCAACGTTCTTATTTCCGCTCGCTGGCCTTTAATTCCTACTCGAAATTTTTCTTTTGCTTCCTGTACTGCTTGCTCAATATACAGATTGAATAACATCGGGGACAGGCTACAACCCTGTCTCACTCCCTTCTTAACCACTGCTCCCCTTTCGTGCTCCTCGACTCTAACATCTGCCATCTGGTTTCTGTACAAATTGTAAATAGTATTTCGCTCTCTGTATTTTACCCCTGCCACCTTCAGAATTTGAAAGAGAGTATTCCAGTCAACATTGTCAAAAGCTTTCTCTAAGTCTACAAATACTATAGGTCTAGGATTGCCTTTCCTTGACCTATCTTCTAAGATAAGTTGTAGGGTCAGTATTGAATCGTGTGTTCCTTCACTTCTACGGAATCCAAACTGATCTCCCCTGAAGACGGCTTCTACCAGTTTTTCCATTCTTTTGTAAAGAATTCGTATAAGTATTTTGCGACGGTGACCTATTAAACTGATAGTTCGGAAATTTTCACATCTTACGGCAACTACTTTATTTGGAATTGGGATTATTATATTCTTCACTATAGTGTGTGACATTCGGTCAAAACATAATCGTTCTTGAGAACAGGAGTAATATCAGAACAAAGTACTTTATGGGATATCCATTCTCAATTATAACTGCTCTTCCATGGTATCACCAAATTTTGCGATGTAGTTAGCCCCAATAAGTTCCCACCCTTCCTGCGACTTGGTTTTCCTGTTTGGGTTAAGATCTCGTGAATGAGGTGTTGTCTCGACATCTTTGGCACGGTTATAAAGAAGCCATTGTTTTTTTTTATAAAGAAGCCACTGTGTTTTTATGGTGTGTGCTTCGGGTAACTATCATGAAAAAATTATAATATGTACTACCTGAAACTTTTCTTCAGTCCTGTACAAATCTTGCTGCATGATGTAGATGCAACCCTCTTTACTTAACGTGCTGTCAGTAAAAAGTAATTTCTTGCACATGAGATGATGAAATACACACCCTACACCAAAAAACTTACCTCGCTGCATTTTACAGTAGGTTGCAAATTTTTTACCCTCAGTTTGTAATTTGGTTCATCAGCAACTGGAACATCATGCCTTATCGTTGTCCCTTACGGACTAAACATTTTGCATCCTTTCAGTTTTTTTGCATACGGCTTTTTCCTTGCCATTCTTCCGTTGTACCTTTCTTCTCAAATAAGAGACCCGCAGATGATTTGCTTACTTGCATTACACATTATTTCATCAACTGGATAGTAGTTTTAGAAACACTTCGTGCAGGGTTACGGTTAATCCATCTTATGATTAATCGCCGTTCACTTTCTTTTAACTTTCTTTTAACTTTCTTTACTGCCCTTTTGGAAGGTCACAGCTATCTCCTCAAATGATCCTATAATTTCCACAGCTGCACTTCTGAGTATATTCACGTGCGACTGCGATGTTTCGCACGGTGGGAGATGACAAGTTATCGCTATTCGTACATAGTGTTAGTTCCCTTGCGTCCTACTGCAATCTTGTAGACAATATGACAGAAGGGAACAACGACAAGCTAGTGGACAGGAAGAAACAAGCTGAAACATCCATCATAATTCAAGTCACGCCAATACTGTGGATTCAGATCTTTAAGCCCCGTCTAAATTAATTATTGAAACATACGTATAATTTACAGTAATTCTATGATGTTTTGTGCCGGCCGAAGTGGCCGTGCGGTTAAAGGCGCTGCAGTCTGGAACCGCAAGACCGCTACGGTCGCAGGTTCGAATCCTGCCTCGGGCATGGATGTTTGTGATGTCCTTAGGTTAGTTAGGTTTAACTAGTTCTAAGTTCTAGGGGACTAATGACCTCAGCAGTTGAGTCCCATAGTGCTCAGAGCCATTTGAACCATTTTTATGATGTTTTGTTAAGTAACAATTATCTCTCTACTGATCTGGATCTTTCTTGAGTGAGTCTGATACGCAAAGACACAACTGGCATCGAATATTATTGAAAACGAATTCTCATGACAAACCTCTCTAATTTGCTTTCCTTAACTTACACTATGTGATCAAAAGAATCCGGACACTTGGCTGAAAATGACTTACAAGTTCGTGGCGCCCTCCATCGACAATGCTGGGATTCAGTATGGTGTTAGCCCACCCTTAGCCTTGATGACAGCTTCCACTCTCGCAGGCATACGTTCAGTCAGGTGTTGGAAGGTTTCTTGGGGAATGGCGACCTATTCTCCACGGAGTGCTGCACTGAGGAGAGGTATCGATGTCGGTCGGTGAGGCCTGGCGAGAAGTCGGCGTTCAAAAACATCCCCAAAGGTGTTCTCTAGGATTCAGGTCAGGACTCTGTGCAGACCAGTACATTACAGGAATGTTACTGTCGTTTAACCACGGCGCCACAGGCCGTGCATTATGAACAGGTACTCGATCGTACTGAAAGATGCAATCGCCATGCCCGAATTGCTCTTCAACAGTGGGAAGCAGGAAGGCGCTTAAAACATCAGTGTAGGCCTGTGCTGTGATAGTGCCACGCAAAACAACAAGAGGTGCAAACCCCCTTTATGAAAAACATCACCACACCATAACACCACTGCCTCCGAATTTTACTGTTGGCACTACATACACTGGAAGATGACGTTCACCGGACATTCGCTATACCCGCACCCTGGCATCGGATCGCCACATTGTGTACCGTGATTCGTCACTCCACACAACGTTTTTCCATTGTTCAATTGTCCAATGTTTACACTCCTTACACCAAGCGAGGCGTCGTTTGGCATTTACTGGCGCGATGTGCAGCTTATGAACAGCAGCTCGACCATGAAATCCAAGTTTTCTCACCTCCCGCCGAACTGTCATGCAGTTTGGAATTCCTGTGAGATGGTCTGGGTAGATGTCTGCCTATTCCACATTACGACCCTCTTCAACTGTCGGCGGTCTCTGTCAGTCAACAGGTCGGCGTGTCCGCTTTTGTGCTGTACGTGTCCCCTCACGTTTCCACTTCACTATCACATCGGAAACAATGGACCTAGGGATGGCCGGCCGCTGTGGCCGAGCGGTTCTAGGCGCTTCAGCCTGGAACCGCGGGACCGCAAAGGTCGAAGGTTCGAATCCTGCCTCGGGCGTGGATGTGGGTGATGTCCTTAGGTTAGTTATGTTTAAGTAGTTCTAAGTTCTAGGGGACTGATGGTCTAGATGTTAAGTCCCATAGTGCTCAGAGCCATTTGAACTACTTTGAACCTAGGGATGTTTAAGAGCGTGGAAATCCCGCGTACAGACATATGACAGAAGTGACACCCTATCACCCGACCACGTTCGAAGTCCGCAATTTCCGTGGAGCGCTCTCTCACAATGTCTCTTGACTACTGAGGTCGCTGATATGGCGTACCTAGCAGTAGGTGGCAGTACAATGCATCTAATATGAAAAACGTAAGTTTTTAGGGGTGTCCGGATACTTTTGATCACATAGTGTAAGCATTAAGATGCAACGATCTAAATTTAGTATTGAAGGTGCTCAGCCCGAGAATCACAACAGGGCTTCATTGTAACTCTGAACGCTCCGATGGCCCAGTTGATCTGCCAGTCACATCAGCTTGTCAGCTGCAACAAAGGTTACCCTTTCCTTCGCTTCATTCCCTACCTGACAAGGAAGCTGTATTCAGCTGCCAACTACAGCGCTCCCGGTTTTCATAATTCTCATTAGCGCATTTTCTTCCCGCGGAGTGTGACACAGATCCCCTCATTTTCCCACTCAAAGGCTGCAGCGGTCGAGCGAGAGTACGCCCTGTTCCGTCGGCACTCGTAAATTCCAGGCTGGCAGCCGTCAAACTGGGAGAATGGGCCGCCCGCCGTGTGGGCATATTGGACAGAGCGGCGTTTACTCGTTTGCTCTTTTCAGCGAGCCGTAAACGGACCGCCGGAGGGCAGTGTAATGCAAAGCGCGGGCCGGTCGCCTCGCGGAACCAAACGCGGCGCCTTTGAGCCACTTGCTTGGCCCTCCAGGTGAGCGCAGCGGCACGCTTTGGGCAGGGAACTGCTCGACGCTCAATGGGGAAACGCGTTAGCGTCATACGCCCGGCGTCGGCTGCTGCAGGTGTACTCAGCGCGAAAGCAGGTCGCCACTGTTGCGAAGGTGATTTACTGAATCTGCTAAATTTCGAAGACGTGGATTAGATTAGATTAGATGTACATTTCGTTCCAATAGGTTCACAGTGAGGAGATCGCCCGTGATGTAGAATATGTCAGAAAAACAAAAACACACAATAAACGTTTTCATGGAAAAAATTCGCGTAGTGTGACAGGACTCGCGTACTGACCTTTCCGTACAAACCAAATTATGTTTATAGACATATAAGAAGGTTTTCAAATACCACAACCAGTCACAAAATTTTTTGACTACAAAATTGTCTGTGGACATGTTTCGAGGTGGTACTTCATCATCAGCCCGTAATAACATTACAAAAACATTTAACATAAGTGTATCCACATATTAAAGATTCTTTTCATGTCTGCTTTGATCATCCTGAAGAGGGAGAGAGAAGATAACCTAACAAGGGGCGATGTCACTTCGTATATATACTAGACTCATTAGTGGTTAAACTAAGATTCGAAACAACGCACCTCGTAGACAACATTCCCTCAGATACTTGGGGAAACCAGTTTGGTTTCTGGAGAAATATGGGAACAGGCGAGAAGCAGTAGTGTCTCACCGACTTATCTTTGCAGGTAGGTTTAAGAAAAGCTAATCTACGGTTGTAGCACTTGTAGATTGAGAGAAAGCTTTGAACAATGTTGACTGGAATACTCTGTTTGATATTCTGAAGGTATTATAAATAAAGTACAACGAGGGGACGTTATTTCAGCCTTTACAGAAGTCAGACAGCATTTTCAAGAGTTGAAGGACATGATAGGCAAGCATCAGTTGACAAAGACGTGAGACATTGTCTTAGCTAATCGCAGATGCCTTACAGTCTGTACATTGAGCAGTTGTCAAGGAAGCCAGGGAGAAATTAGGGAAGGGAATTAAAGTCCAGGGAGAAGAAATAAAATCTTCAACGTTTGCCGATGACATGATAATTCTGTCAGAGACGGCAAAGGATTTGTAAGAATTAAGTTGAATGATAGTGTCTTGAAAATGGGTTCCAATACAAGTAAGTAAAACACCGTTAGTGGAATGTAGTAGAATTCTATCAGGTAATACTGAAGTAATTAGACTGGGAAATGAAATGCTAAAACTAGTAGATCCGTATTGCTATTTGGGCTGCAAAATAACTGACGATGGATGAAGTATAGAGGATATATAATACAACTGCAATAAAAAGAGAAGTGTTTCTGAAAAAGAGAAATTTTTTAACATTAAAAACAAATTTAAATTTTGTAAAGCCTTCTTTGGAAGTATTTTTAGTGCAGGTTGCAATAGGTATGCAGAGATGAAGAGGCTTGCACAAGACAAACTAGCTTAGGGAGCTATACCAAGCCAGTCTCCCAGCTTAAAACAACTAGAACAAGAAAAACAGATTGAAATTTTCTTGAGCGACGTGATTGTTCGCAAGTGAGATTTTAATCATCGGCCTGTTCCAACTTTGAGACAGATGCAAGGCAACTTCATCCCGCAACTATAGATCATTTACAGAATGAAACTCTCATTCAACGGCAGTTTCCTCTCCCAAACGCATTCTCTTGGATGTAGTCAATAGAAAAAGGTTATAGGCTGAATGAATCCAAACATAGTCTTTCTACACCCCGTTGAGGTTTCGTCTGAAGAAATGGTTGGTAACATTCACTCTACGGTCGCTTTAGGGTACAACTTCTTCTTTCTATGTTTGGACAATGTACAAGGACGTCAGCTGCTTCGTATTGACAAAAGACTTCTTTTCATTTCCTCTAGAAATATTTAACGTGTTAATTTTGCACGCTATAGGTCCTGAACCTAGATAACTTCTTTTAAATGACTTTGATAAGACGCTTAAATTAATAGAGGTCCGAGAATTTCTTCTGCTCACAAGACAGCGAGTATACGCTTTTGAGCTGCATCTAAAGCTTTCCTTGAAAAATTACACACTATAACAATGCTGGTCAAAAGTCAGAAAAAATTGCCTGTATAGGGACGCCGCCGCCAGAGAATGTATATGCGAAGCTTTTTAATGACAACTGATTCGAGCATCGTAACGAAAATGAATTTATCCGGGTTGCTACATAGAGGGCTTGTGAAGCCAAGAGCAGTACTTATAGGTGAAACAAGAAAATACCTATCGTCAATTTAAGTTCCACATTTACGGCAGCTGAGTACACAAAAGACGCCATAAACGCTCGAGAGAAGACAATTAAAAATGTTGTTTTGAAAAATCGATGCGTAATCTAAAGATCTTTCACATTATCTCGTTTATGTATGCGAAACGTAAACGCAAGTGAAAAATGTTTTAACGACAAGAAAAGTAATGTGAGCTGTGGTTTGGCATTCACTGGATATCATCATTTTGATCTTACAACGGTAATTCAGGAAGGAATAAAGCTAACGTATGAAAAATGTCCTCTTACCGGTAAGTCAAAATATTTCTAGTTCACAGTCTGCTTCCCTGCGTCAAGTATCTTTTCTCTCTTTCTTGATCTCCCAAAAATAGCTCGGAGGGAAAAAAGTTTCGTCGAATGATGTGAAAACAGGCCGCGTTCTTTTTAAAAGAATCATCCCAGTACTCATCTTCATCGATTTATGGAAACAATGGAAGATTTACGTACAGGGTGTTACAAAAAGGTACGGCCAAACTTTCAGGAAACATTCTTCACACACAAAGAAAGAAAATATGTTATGTGGACATGTGTCCGGAAAAGCTTACTTTCCATGTTAGAGCTCATTTTATTACTTCTCTTCAAATCACACTAATCATGGAATGGAAACACACAACAACAGAACGTACCAGCATGGCTTCAAACACTTTGTTACAGGAAATGTTCCTTCGTTAGCGAGGATACATGCAGCCACCCTCCGTCGCATGGAATCCCTGATGCGCTGATGCAGCCCTGGAGAATGACGTATTGTATCACAGCCGTCCACAATACGAGCACGAAGAGTCTCTACATTTGGTACCAGGGTTGCGTAGACAAGAGCTTTCAAATGCCCCCATAAATGAAAGTCAAGAGGGTTGAGGTCAGGAGAGCGTGGAGGCCATGGAATTGGTCCGCCTCTACCAATCCATCGATCACCGAATCTGTTGTTGAGAAGCGAACGAACACTTCGACTGAAATGCGCAGGAGCTCCATCGTGCATGAACCACATGTTGTGTCGTACTTGTAAAGGCACATGTTCCAGCAGCACAGGTAGAGTATCCCGTATGAAATCATGATAATGTGCTCCATTGAGCATACGTGGAAGAACATGGGGCCCAATCAAGACATCACCAACAATGCCTGCCCAAACGTTCACAGAAAATCTGTGTTGATGACGTGATTGCACAATTGCGTGCGGATTCTCGTCAGCCCACTCATGTTTCCAATTTCCAATTTGATCACGTTGGAATGAAGCCTCATCCGTAAAGAGAACATTTGTACTGAAATGAGGATTGACACAATGTTGGATGAACCATTCGCAGAAGTGTACCCGTGGAGGCCAATCAGCTGCTGATAGTGCCTGCACACGCTGTATATGGTACGGAAACAACTGGTTCTCCCGTAGCACTCTCCATACAGTGACGTGGTCAACGTTACCTTGTACAGCAGCAACTTCTCTAACGCTGACATTAGGGTTATCGTCAACTGCACGAAGAATTGCCTCGTCCATTGCAGGTGTCCTCGTCGTTCTAGGTCTTCCCGAATCGCGAGTCATAGGCTGGAATGTTCCGTGCTCCCTAAGACGCCCATCAATTGCTTCGAACGTCTTCCTGTCGGGACACCTTCGTTCTGGAAATCTGTCTCCAACCAAACGTACCGCGCCACGGCTATTGCCCCGTGCTAATCCATACATCTAATGGGCATCTGCCAACTCCACATTTGTAAACATTGCACTGACTGCAAAACCACGTTCGTGATGAACACTGACCTGTTGATGCTACGTACTGATGTGCTTGATGCTAGTACTGTAGAGCAATGAGTCGCATGTCAACACAAGCACCGAAGTCAACATTACCTTCCTTCAGTTGGGCCAACTGGCGGTGAATCGAGGAAGTACAGTACATACTGACGAAACTAAAATGAGCTCTAACATGGAAATTAAGCGTTTCCGGACACATGTTCACGTAACATGTTTGCTTTATTTGTGTGTGGGGAATGTTTCCTGAAAGTTTGACTGTACCTTTTTGTAACACCCTGTATAGATGGTGCGATAGGTATTTGAATTCAGTCCTCTAGAATCTAAATCCAGTGTGCCATCACATTTTAAAACGAGGTTTAAGAGTTTAATAGTAAACTTTCTGATCCAGAAAGAGGCTTCTTGCATTATTTCACAGCACATCCAACTAACCTTTACTTCATGGGCAGAAACGACGATGGCAAAATCTATTGATTTCATAGCACGCAGAACTTTGTATTTTAACCTACCTGTTGTATGAAGAAGCAGCAATATAACGCAAGTAAGAGACTTGAATTCTAGAGCGACGTTTAGGTACAGAAGAAGAAGCAAGGTAACAGAAAATGCCTTGGAAGAAGTATCGCGAATAGTAAGTGAAATTCGTGCATCAAGTAGTGCTATTTGACCATCAAAGAAGTGGCTGTTTCTAACAGAAAGTCAATGCGAAAGGTGTAATGGCGTTAATTTTTCGTTTTGTCTGAATTGATGGACACAGATTCGTATAATTTTTTTCCTCACACAAGCTTCAACAGTTTCGCTGTGTTGACTAAATGAGCCCAAAATCCTCTTGAGGCTGTATGTGCATATTTTCAAGCCTGCTTGTATAAGAAAAAACCACATGTCATTGATACAACGTATGTAACGTCTCTATATACGAAGCAAAATGTGAGAACCACTCTATATGCCAATAGTAGTTTCTGCTGGCTATCGCAATCGTGTCATTGAATACCTCGTTGGGCGTAATAATACCAAACAACACAGTTTTGTTATATCCCTATAGACGACATTCCAACCAATAATTCCATGCCACATGTACGTTTTCATATTGTTTTCTCTGTTTTCTTTCGACGCTGATTAACAGACATTTTTGTGTAATCACATATGTAAAATGCCGGCGCAAGGAGTAAGCACTAACCTAATAGGAAAATGAATAGTGACAATGTACTGGCGGTTATTGCAGTATCGCTTATTTTCTCAGCCTTCTCACTACAATTACAGATACGCGTTTTGCAACTTGCGACGTACTCTCCAGTTTACAGATCGCTGGTAACCCCTCCACATAATTATCTAGGTCTGATGCTGCAGCACTGAAAAAATGCAAGAGATCCAATGTTACCTCTATTACGTGTCGACACGAAGACAGTTCCCTTTTCTTGAATAATGAGGCGCTGGTGTCAGACTAAACAGCAGTTGAGCCTTTTGTTCTTAATCGCAGCGAAAGGCGGTAGTGGAAGTGTAGAGCTTGAAATACTACGTAAACATTCATTTACTTGACACGCCTAACCTTCCCGAAAAGTAAAGATCTTGCAATATCCTTAGTTGCTTTTCAGGTGTGGTACTCGGTTGGAGACCACTCCAGTTGGCTGTGCGCAGTCAATTTTTGTTAACAAAGGTTATTTAAAAGATCCCTATCACCTCATTCAGACCACGCTTTCAGTTGGTGCCATGTGGGTTCAGATGAAAGTTCCATAAAAAAAAGAAAAGAAAAAAAGAAGAAGAAACGGTCACTCAGCCGATAGCAGTGAAGTCAGCAACTGTAACAGGCTCCTGCTGTCTTATGCATTCACTTCATCTGGTTTTGGCCGTCAACGAAACTAGCCATAATGAGACATTCGATTTACTTTCATCTACCATCAGCTTCGTTTTTCGCTCCTGGTGTATGATGGAGGTTCATATAGCCTTCTTAGTTCTATTTTGAGTTCACTATCACTCTTACGAGGGTACTTCAAAAAGTAAATGATACATTAAACCGATAAGCCAAAACGTCATAACAACGTCCCATCTTGACGTTGGATGGCGCCTGGTGGCTCTGCGGGCACGTGACGCGGTAAAAAAAAAAAGTATGTAAGCGGAGCAGACACGGACGATGGAATATCCTAGCCAATATATGGGCTGCAAATGGGCAAATCCATTGAAATAAGCGACTTTGACGAAAGGAGATTATTATTGAGCAGAGCCTGTGAACGAGTATTTCGAAAACGGCGAAGTTGATCGTATGTTGATCTGCTACTTCATGAGCATCTACTGGAAGAGGTAGAAGGATAGTGAAACTACCCTTAGGAGCTAAATGGTTAGACGTTGACGATTCCGCATGGAACGTGGAGTTCGGAGACTTGTCTGTTCTGTAAAGTAGGATGGATGGTGGTCTATGGTACCTCTACCGAAAGAGCACAATGCTGGTGCACGCACAAGAGTTTCAGAGCACACCGTTCATTGTACATTGTTGAACATGGAGCCCTGCAGCAGACCAACCAATATGTTCACTTGTTAACCGGACGACATCGTCAACTGCGTCTGCAGTGGGCAAGGGACCATTGGCGCCCAGTAGCGCTTATCGCAACCACAACTTCCGGTCGGCACGCGCCAGTACGGCGCCAGCGCGCCTTATCAGCCGTGACCGGAAGTTCTGCTAACCAATTTTTCTGCAACACGGGCCTAGTAATACTAGGGCCCATGTTGCACGGCAGCCTCATCGAGCGGAGGTTGCCTCTAGGGCAAGCAGATTATGATGGCCTTGAAGCATTTCCAGATACCAAAATTTTGGCTTGGAAGACATGGAGTATAGCTGAGACAACAGGACTCCTGGCTAAACAGCCTTATGGTACTCTTGTTCCAAGTACACCATTTGTTTTGACTACGAGAGGGAAGAAGAAGTTAATTGCTGATGAGTACCTAGGAAAAGAGATAAGAAAAGGACAGAACACACTTTATTGTCTATAATAAATCATACAGTCACCATTGATCTTTATTTTACAATTGCCATTGCCCTCTTTCGCCCATAAAAACAAGTACTCATCAGCATTTAACTTCTTCTTCCTTCTCGTAGTCCTCACAGGTACTGTTGTCTCAGCTATACTCCATGTCTTCCAAGCCAAAATGTTAGCATCTGGAAATGCTTCAAGGCCACCATAATCTGCTTGATTGCCCCATACAACAGCAAGTGTTAACCAGGTACTACCTCCAAACACAAGTGTTAACGTGCCACAGCAATGCCTCTGCGACGTGCATGGCGTCGTCGCTGGCGGCGCATCGTCCCTGTGTATCGCAGTTTGAAGGCGATTGATATTGACTTGGTGGGCAGTTTAATAAGCAGCAATTGATTAGAGGTCCAAATGTTTTTCGCCGACTCCATCTGAACTTCACCTCTGATGTACAAGCAGTGTTTGGAGGTAGTACCTGGTTGACACTTGCTGTTGTATGGGGCAGTCAAGCGGATTATGGTGGCCTTGAAGCATTTCCAGATGCTAACATTTTGGCTTGTATGACATGGAGTAAAGCTGAGACAACAAGACTCTTGGCTAAACAGCCTTATGGTACTCTTGTTCCAAGTATGCCATTTGTTTTGACCACGAGAAGGAAGAAGAAGTTAAATGCTGAAGAAAACCTGTTTTTATGGGCGAAAGTCGGCAATGGCAATTGAAAAAAACGATCAATGGTGATAGTATGATTTATTATACACAATAAAGTGTGTTCTGTCCGACTGTCTATAATAATTTGTACAGTCACCATTAATCTTTATTATACAATTGCCATTGCCGACTTTCGCCTATAAAAACAGGTACTCATCAGCATTTAACTTCTTCCTCCTTCTCGTAGTCAGAACAAATGGCATACTTGGACAAGAGTACCTTAAAGCTGTTTAGCCAAGAGTCCTGTTGTCTCAGCTATACTCCATGTCGTCCAAGCCAAAATGTTAGCATCTGGAAATGCTTCAAGGCCACCATAATCACCTTGACTGCGCCATACATCAGCAAGTGTCAACCAGGTACTACCTCCAAACACTTCTTGTACATCACAGGGGACGTTCATATGGAGTCCGCGAAAAACATTTGGACTTCCAATCAACTGCTGCTTATTAAACTGCCCAGCCAAGTCAATATCAATCGCCTTCAAACTGCGATGCACAGGTACACTGCACCGCCAGCGACGACGCCATGCACGTCGCATCACAATTGCTGTGGCAGTAATAAAATAAAGATCAATGGTGATTGTATGATTTATTGTAGACAATAAAGTGTGTTCTGTCATTTCCTTATATCTCTCCCTTATCTCCCTTCCTTTTTTTATTACAAAAATGTATTCACTTTTTGTTTTGGTGGCCGTGCCGCTCTTGGTTGCACGCTAGGCGGGTGACCTTGAGCGGGACTTAGCCGCTCGACGAGGCTACCGGGCTACACGGGCCCTAGTACTACTAGGCCCTTGTTGCAGAAAAATTGGTTGGCAGAACTTCCGGTTGCGGCTGATAAGGCGCGCACTTGTGTTAACGTGCCACAGCAATGCCTCTGCGACGTGCATGGCGTAGTCGCTGGTGGCGCAGCATACCTGTGTATCGCGGTTTGAAGGCGATTGATATTGACTTGGATGGGCAGTTTAATAAGCAGCAATTGATTGGAGGTCCAAATGTTTCTCGCGGACTCCATCTGAACTTCACCTGTTATGTACAAGCAGTGCTTGGAGGTAGTACGTGGTTGACACTTGCCGTTGTATGGGGCAATCAAGCAGATTATGGTGGCCTTGAAGCATTTCCAGATTCTAACATTGTGGCTTGGAAGACATTGAGTATAAAATGGCTCTGAGCACTATGGGACTCAACTGCTGAGGTCATTAGTCCCCTAGAACTTAGAACTAGTCAAACCTAACTAACCTAAGGACATCACAAACATCCATGCCCGAGGCAGGATTCGAACCTGCGACCGTAGCGGTCTTGCGGTTCCAGACTGCAGCGCCTTTAACCGCACGGCCACTTCGGCCGGCGACATTGAGTATAGCTGAGACCACAGGACTCTTGGCTAAACAGACTTAAAGTACGCTGCGCCGCCAGCGACGACGCCATGGACGTGCAGAGGCATTGCTGCGGCACGTTAACACAAGTCGCAGCTTGACGAGGCTGCCAGGCAACACAGGCCCTAGTATTACTAGGACCGTGTTGCAGAAAAATTGGTTAGCAGAACTTCCGGTAATAAAAAAAGGAAGGGAGAAAAGGAAAAGAGATAAGGGAAGGACAGAACACACTTTATTGTCTATAATAAATCATACATTCACCACTGATCTTCATTTTACAATTGCTATTGCCGACTTTCGCCCATAAAAACAAGTACTCATCAGCATTGAACTTCATCTTCCTTCTCGTACTCAAAACAAATGGCATACTTGGAACAAGAGTACCTTAAAGCTGTTTAGCCAAGAGTCCTGTTGTCTCAGCTATACTCCATGTCGTCCAAGCCAATATGTTAGCATATGGAAATGGTTCAAGACCACAATAATCTGCTTGATTGGCCCATACAACAGCAAGTGTCAACCAGGTAATACTTCCAAACACTGCTTGTACATCACAGGTGAAGTTCAGATGGAGTCCACGAAAAACATTTGAACCTCCAATCAATTGCCGCTTATTAAACTGCCCAGCCAAGTCAATATCAATCGCCTTCAACCTGCGATACACAGGTACGCTGCACCGCCAGCGGCGATGACATGCACGTTGCAGAGGCATTGCTGTGGCACGTTAACAGAAGTGCAACACATGTCGAGAAGTGCAAACACATAGCTCTGGGTGTCTTGCTGGGCGTTGGCTTGCTACGTTCACTTGTGTTATCGTGCCACAGCAATGCCTCTGCGACGTGCATGGCGTCGTCGCTGGCAGCGCAGCGTACCTGTGTACACAGTTTGAAGGCGATTGATATTGACTTGGCTGGGCAGTTTAATAACGAAATAAAGTAAAAAAAGGAAGGAAGATAAAGAAAAGAGATAAGGAAAGGACAGAACATACTTTATTGTCTATAATAAGTCATACGTTCACCATTGATCTTCATTTTACAATTGTCATTGCCGACTTTCGCCCATAAAAACAGGAACTCATCAGCATTTAACTTCTTCTTCCTTCTCGTAGTCAAAACAAATGGCATACTTGGAACAAGAGTACCATAAGGCTGTTTAGAAAAGGGTCCTGTTGTCTCAGCTAAACTCCATGTCTTCCAAGCCAAAATGTTATCATCTGAAAAATGCTTCAAGGCCACCATAATCTGCTTGATTGCCCCATACAACAGCAAGTGTCAACCAGGTACTACCTCCAAACACCGCTTGTACTTCACAGGTGAAGTTCAGATGGAGTCCGCCCGCATCTCGTGGTCGTGCGGTAGCGTTCTCGCTTCCCACGCCCGGGTTCCCGGGCTCGATTCCCGGCGGGGTCAGGGATTTTCTCTGCCTAGTGATGGCTGGGTGTTGTGTGCTGTCCTTAGGTTAGTTAGGTTTGAGTAGTTCTAAGTTCTAGGGGACTGATGACCATAGGTGTTAAGTCCCATAGTGCTCAGAGCCATTTGAACCCATTTCAGATGGAGTCCGCGAAAAACATTTGGACCTCCAATCAACTGGTGCTTATTAAACTGCCCACCCAAGTCAATATCAATCACCTTCAAACTGCAATACGCAGGTACGCTGCGCCGCCAGCGACGAAGCCATGCACGTAGCAGAGGCATTGCTGTGGCATGTTAAGACAAGTGAGCAGCCATGTGGCTGCCGGGCAACACAGGCCCTAGTATTACTAGGCCCGTGTTGCAGAAAAATTGGTTAGCAGAACTTCCGGTCGCGGCTGATAAGGCACGCTGGCAACCGTGTGGCGCAAGCCGACCGGAAGTTGTGGTTGCGATAAGTGCTACTGGGCGCAGCTGCGCCGCAGCACGGAGCGTCATTCGCTCTGCGAACGACGAGGAGTGTGGACGCAAAGCTCTGGCTGTCGCTGGGCGTTGGCTTGCTACGTTCACTTGTGTTAACGTGCCACAGTAATTCCTCTGCGACGTACAGAGCCCACCATAACCTGCTTGATTGCCCCATACAATAGCAAGTGTCAACCAGGTACTACCTCCAAACACTGCTTCTACATCATAGGTGAAGTTCGGATGTAGTCCGCGAAATACATTTAGACCTCCAATCAATTGCCGCTTATTAAACTGCCAAGCCAGGTCAATATCAATCGCCTTCAAACTGCGATACACAGGTACGCTGCGCCGCCAGCGACGACGCCATGGACGACGCAGAGGCATTGCTGTGGCACGTTAACACAAGTTAACATCAATAGACACCATTGATCTATATGTTACAATTGCCATTGCCGACTTTCGCCCATAAAATCAGGTAATCAGCAGCATTTAACTTCTTCTTCCTTCTCGTAGTCAAAACAAATGGCATAGTTGGAACAAGAGTACCATAAGGCTGTTTAGCCAAGAGTCCTATTGATTCAGCTATAAACCATGTCTTCCAAGACAAAATGATAGCATCTGGAAATGCTTCAAGGCCACCATAATCTGCTTTATTGACCCCTACAACAGAAAGTGTCAATCAGGTATTACCTCCAAACACTGCTTGTACATCAGAGGTGAAGTTCAGATGGAGTCCGCGAAAAACATATAGATCTCCAATCAATTGCTGCTTATTAAACTGCCTAGCCAGGTCAATATAAATCGCCTTCAAACTGCGATACACAGGTACGCTGCGCCGCCAGCGACGACGCCATAGACGTCGCAGAGGCATTGCTGTGGCACAATAACACAAGTGTTAACGTGCCACAGCAATGCCCCTGCGACGTGCATGTCGTCGTCGCTGGCGGCGCAGCGTTCCTGTGTATCGCAGTTTGAAGGCGATTGATATTTACCTGGCTGGGCATTTTAATAAGCAGCAATTGATTGGAGGTCCAAATGTTTTTCGCGGACTCCATCTGTCCTTCACCTGTGATGTACAAGCAGTGTCTGGAGGTAGTACCTGGTTGACACTTGCTGTTGTATGGGGCAATCAAGCAGATTAAGGTGGCCTTGATGCATTTCCAGATGCTAACATTTTGGCTTGGAAGATATGGAGTATAGCTGAGACAACAGTAGGCAGCTCGACGAGGCTGCCGGGCAACAGGGGCCCTAGTATTACTTGGCCCGTGTTGCAGAAAAATTGGTTAGCAAAACTTCCGGTCGCGGCTGATAAGGCGCGCTGGCGCCGTGCTGGCAAGCTTCAGCCACAAACGCCGTCATCAAGGTAAACGGCGGCTCGAAACGTGCAGCGCTCCAGGGACGCAGGCAGGTGGACCATTATTATACTACGGGAGACATTCTTCTGCGCTTGCGTGGGACCTGTGGTAGTAATCGCAGACACGCTGACAGCTGCGAACCACCTACATCCCCTTCATGCTTGATGTCTCCCATGACGGGGATGTGGTCTTTCAGTAGTATAACTCGACGTGTCTCGGAGCCAGAAACGTGCTGCAGTGATTTGAGTAGCATTGTAGTGAACTCAAGTTGATGTCTCGACGAGCATATTCGCCTGATGTAAATCATATGGAACCCATCTGGGTCGTTATTGAGAGCCATCACTGCGTAAGCAAATCAGCGTCCCGCTGTTCGAATTGCAACCTCTGCGAATGCCACAGACCTCCACAAACCTACCAACGAAGTATCTGACCCTGATACGCAGAATCAGTGATGTATTTCGTTCCAAAGACGGACATACAAGCCATTAAGCAGGTGGTCATAATGTTTTGGTTCATCAGTGTACTGTGGCAGACCAAGCAACTTTTATTGTATATTGCACTGTACTTCAAAGAGACACAGGTATAAGACACTGTTTTTGAGTACAGTCTTCAAATCTCTGTTATCAACGGTCAGAACGTTCTACCACTTGTGCAATTCCTCGACGGTGGAAGTCGGCTCCTTGGTCACGGAGCCATTGAAGAGCCGCTTTGAGGACGTCCTCGTCGTTATAAAATCTCTTCCCCTCACGATGACCTTTCAGCTTGCCGAAAAGACAGAAATCGCATGGTTCAAGATCTGAACTGTACGGCAAATGCTTCCAAAGCTGCCAAAACGTTGAAGCAAAGCTTTGTGTTGTGTACACCTTTTGGGGTGTTGGATCGTCGTGCAAAAGAATAGAGCCTTTCCTTAATTTTTCACATCACTTTTTCTTTACCTTTACCCACAAGAATCGTATTGTTCTGAGTACTTCAGCTTTTGGAGTAGATTTGCAAGTGCCGCGGCATTCCACTCGCCCTGTGAGATGCACTTGTTTTCGGAACCCCACCATAACTGTGTACTCTCTTCTGACAATACGCCCCTCGCGCCCCTCATGATGCGCAACAGTCCGTTGGGCGACATGTGTAACTTATTTTCTGAAGTCACTACGTATAACGTAATTTCCTGCATATGATAACGTGTCCAAAATTTGTTCCTTGTGAATCCCCAGCGATACTAAGTTTTTCAAGACGATCAAATAGCAATTAAAAAAAAAAAAGCTAGCATTTCTGGACAAACGGTGGTATCATCCTTTCCTGGGAATATACTGGTAGAGAAACTACGCAGTATCTACACCCGCCAGATTAGCTTCCTGGACTCGGGTAGGCGTGCCGGCCCCGGATCGAATCCGCCCAGCGGATTAACGACGAGGGCCGGTGTGCCAGCCAGCTTGGATTTGGTTTTTAGGCGGTTTTCCACATACCCCTAGGTGAATACCGGGCTGGTCCCTACGTCCCGCCTCAGCTACACGGCTCGCAGACATCTGCACACTTTCGCACTCTTCCGCAGATTACACTACTATCAGACAGTTGGGGTACACTAATTCCTTCCTGGGGAGTACGGGGTGGCGGCAGGAAGGGCATCCAGCCACCCCTTAAAACTAACATTGCCACATCCGATTAACTAAGCCGATCTTGCGTATCTGCGGGAAAAAAGGCACAAGCAAACGAAGCGAAACTACGCAGTATCTACATCCCTATCATGGGTCCCTTTGCCTATAACTCCAAAAACTCTCCTGCACGCTAATAGTGATTACAAACTGTTATTTTTGTCCTTTGTTCAGTTGGCCGGGCATGTCATATTGGGCAATGAAGGATACTAATTACACGAGTTAGGTAACAAATAGAGGCAACACTGTCATAATTCATACTAGACTTTATCTATAGACGTTCGCCTTCTTACACGCCCTCAATATAATCGCCCCGCATGTCGATCACCTCCCCCCCACACAGACGGATGGTCTCGTACACCGTCAGCGCATCCATCTTTGTAGATGTCTCGCAAGGACCGCTCTATGGCACGGATCACGTCTTCTCTTGTGCTGTAGCGCACTCAACGGGGTGTTTCCTTCATTTTGGTGAACAGGTCGTAATCGCATGGACTGATATCTGGTGTGAATGCGGTAGACGTTCCAGTATCTCCGACCACCACTTACTCAGGAGCTCCAGTACGGGGCTCGGCATGTGGCACCACGTATTGTCATGAAGGATGATAGGATGCAGTGCCAGAATGTGCCGCCGCTTTCTTTTCAGACCAGAACGAAACTGATGTCGCAAGAAAATTGCAGTGGTAGGCTGCAGCAACTATCTGCCGCTGCGATGTAACGTGATGCGGGATTAACCCTTACATCTGTGGCTAGCTCACGCGCAGTTCATTGGTGATCCACATCCAGCAGGGAGACAAGGCTCTCAACTGTCGTATCACTCGTGGGGGGTGGGGGGGTGGTGGGGGAGGGGGTCGTTCAGAACGGGGCCGATCCTGAATGGCAACCCTTCCATCCCGAAACACTTTCATCTGTCTCACCACCGTACGAAACGGCAATGCCGCATCGCTACACGCCTCATGCAGTCCCTGAAAACATTGTTGTGTGTTCCGACCACATGCTACTTCACTCTTTGCACATTGTTCGTGTCCCCTAAACTTGCTGTTAGGACGTTAGAACTGGCCTCCCCCACTTCCAGACAGTACACACCGCCACTGACTCAAACACACCGTCGTCACTCAATGCACTACTTCAACCGACCTTCTGCTGTCAGCTGTAGACAGCACACATGCTATTTGGCGCACTTGCTTCATGTTAATGGCAATGTTGCCACTACCGTTTATCCAATCCTCGTAAAATTTACGGCTGGTCTCATACTTTACTGATCTATCCAAAGGTTAAACATTTTCATAGTTGCATTACAAATGTGAATGACAAACTAGGGAGTAAAGAGGCAAAACCATAGAGATTTGGTCGAAACTGGCACTATGAACTGTCTCCATTTTAGTTTTTTGAACTTCCGAGTCTGTGACCTTTCTAAAAAGGGAAAAAAATCTAAATCTGAATTATTTTTACTCCTGAGATATAGAAAACGGCTGGTATGTTAATATTACATTTCAAATAATTTTAGTTATTGTTCAATAATGCTTTAACATCTGACTATTTTTCATAAAAAAGGAACTGTTCTTTAGAATCAAAGAGTGGTGCCCACGTGACGAACAGAAGGTTATCGTAAGGTACTTGACCAGCTTGGTAGGAGTAACATTAGCCACCTTACGTTTCGCGGAAGGTGAACTTCATTCGGCAGTGCCACTAGTTCACTCCACACGAAAATGAAAAATCGTTACAGAAGATTCAATTATGAGGGTAATACTAATTAAGAGTGTGAATTAATAACATTTTAAATTTCAGAACGTAATAAAATTCGGCATTTCCTGTGATTGCGCAACAGATAGGAGCTCGGGTGTAATTGTCGACGAGTTTATGACCCTATGAGAGGTACGCATAAAAATTTTAACCATCATCTCGAAAAAATCAAGCTCGACCTTGGAAATGATGTTACATTTCACACCTTTGGGCTCCGTGTTTTTCCCGAAGAGTGGTTCGGTTTTCTGCATTCACAGGTTTATGGCCGTCAGGGCAATTGCCTAATAAAATGAAAAAGAATTTGCGTTCTGACTGTCCAAGACACGTTCCACATCGAACACCACTTCTTCATCCCTCTGGAAATGCCTAGGTCAATGTGTGCACGCTTGTAAAATACGGGAAGACAGGCGAAATTTGATAGAGAAGAAGCATGAGCGGCTCTCTCATGTGCAGGAATGGGCGATGGGCAACGGGGGAGGCTTGGGCGAGAGCTATAGAACACTTACGCCCCCTTGGACAGCTTCCAGTGACTCTTCGTCTTGATAGATTCTGCTACCACAGCGACTTCGCAACCCCAAAAAGCCCCTCAGCATTACTTTGTTAGATGAGGGTCGGGTGAAACCACCTGCTTACTTCGCTTGCTTTGCTCCTCTATCTCAGGGTCATAGTGACGCACACACTGCTCAACTGTGGTCATTAGGCAGCTAAAGAAGTAATCTGGACAGGTCTCACACAGCTGCAACATTTCCACTGCTCCTTCGTTTTGGCGGTCTTTTTGAGTTTGTGTGATGAATCGTGTAACCCAGTAACCCTATGGTCAGGTTGAGTGACAGATGCTGATCGTAATTGTGTATTTGACACCAGGCGACTTCCCTTTAACTTGATACAGTGTGAAACCGTGACTTGAAGGTGGTAACTTGACCAGAGAGAATGTCCGCTAATGAGTAGGTATTACAGTGGATTTTGACGGTTTCGTGACACAGTTATTTAAGAGTGAAGTTTCTCTTGTGTACGTTTCTCCAATTTGAAATGCCATAAGAGACACTTAAAGTAGTAAATGAGTTTTGCTATTTGGGGAGCAAAATAACTGACGATGGTCGAAGTAGAGAGAATATGAAATGTAGACTGGCAATGGCAAGGAAAGCGTTTCTGAAGAAGAGAAATTTGTTAACATCGAGTATAGATTTAAGTATCAGGAATTCGTTTCTGAAAGTATTTGTATGGAGTGTAGCCATGTATGGAAGTGAAACATGGACGATAAATATTTGGAAAAGAAGAGACTAGAACCTTTCGAAATGTGGTGCTACAGAAGAATACTGAAAATTAGATGGGTAGATCACATAAGTAATGAGGGGGTTGTTGTTGTTGTGGTCTTCAGTCCTGAGACTGGTTTGATGCAGCTCTCCATGCTACTCTATCCTGTGCAAGCTTCTTCATCTCCCAGTACTTACTGCAACCTACATCCTTCTGAATCTGCTTAGTGTATTCATCTCTTTGTCCCCCTCTACGATTTTTACCCTCCACGCTGCCCTCCAATGCTAAATTTGTGATCCCTTGATGCCTCAAAACATGTCCTACCAACCGCCTTCTTCTAGTCAAGTTGTGCCACAAACTTCTCTTCTCCCCAATCCTATTCAATACCTCCTCATTAGTTACGTGATCTACCCACCTTATCTTCAACATTCTTCTGTAGCACCACATTTCGAAAGCTTCTATTCTCTTCTTGTCCAAACTAGTTATCGTCCATGTTTCACTTCCATACATGGCTACACTCCATACAAATACTTTCAGAAACGACTTCCTGACACTTAAATCTATACTCGATGTTAACAAATTTCTCTTCTTCAGAAACGCTTTCCTTGCCATTGCCAGTCTACATTTTATATCCTCTCTACTTCGACCATCATCAGTTATTTTACTCCCTAAATAGCAAAACTCCTTTACTACTTTAAGTGTCTCATTTCCTAATCTAATTCCTCAGGATCACCCGATTTAATTTGACTACATTCCATTATCCTCGTTTTGCTTTTGTTGATGTTCATCTTATATCCTCCTTTCAAGACACTGTCCATTCCGTTCAACTGCTCTTCCAAGTCCTTTGCTGTCTCTGACAGAATTACAATGTCATCGGCGAACCTCAAAGTTTTTACTTCTTCTCCATGAATTTTAATACCTACTCCGAATTTTTCTTTTGTTTCCTTCACTTCTTGCTCAATATACAGATTGAATACCATCGGGGATAGGCTACAACCCTGTCTCACTCCCTTCCCAACCACTGCTTCCCTTTCGTGCCCCTCGACTCTTATAACTGCCATCTGCTTTCTGTACAAATTGTAAATAGCCTTTCGCTCCCTGCCACCTTCAGAATTTGAAAGACAGTATTCCAGTTAACATTGTCAAAAGCTTTCTCTAAGTCTACAAATGCTAGAAACGTAGGTTTGCCTTTTCTTAATCTTTCTTCTAAGATAAGTCGTAAGGTTAGTATTGCCTCACGTGTTCCAACATTTCTACGGAATCCAAACTGATCTTCCCCGAGGTCCGCTTCTACCAGTTTTTCCATTCGTCTGTAAAGAATTCGCGTTAGTATTTTGCAGCTGTGACTTATTAAACTGATAGTTTGGTAATTTTCACATCTGTCAACACCTGCTTTCTTTGGGATTGGAATTATTATATTCTTCTTGAAGTCTGAGGGTATTTCGCCTGTCTCATACATCTTGTTCACCAGATGGTAGAGTTTTGTCATGACTGGCTCTCCCAAGGCCATCAGTAGTTCTAATGGAATGTTGTCTACTCCCGGGGCCTTGTTTCGACTCAGGTCTTTCAGTGCTCTGTCAAACTCTTCACGCAGTATCTTATCTCCCATTTCGTCTTCATCTACATCCTCTTCCATTTCCATAATATTGTCCTCAAGTACATCGCCCTTGTATAAACCCTCTATATACTCCTTCTACCTTTCTGCTTTCCCTTCTTTTGCTTAGATCTGGGTTGCCATCTGAGCTCTTGATATTCATACAAGTGGTTCTCTTCTCTCCTGAGGTCTCTTTAATTTTCCTGTAGGCAGTATCTATCTTACCCCTTGTGAGAGAAGCCTCTACATCCTTACATTTGTCCTCTAGCCATCCCTGCTTAGCCATTTTGCACTTCCTGTCGATCTCATTTTTGAGACGTTTGTATTCCTTTTTGCCTGCTTCATTTGCCACATTTTTATATTTTCTCCTTTCATCAATTAAATTCAATATTCCTTCTGTTACCCAAGGATTTCTATTAGCCCTCGTCTTTTTATCTACTTGATCGTCTGCTGCCTTCACTACTTCATCCCTCAGAGCTACCCATTCTTCTTCTACTGTATTTCCTTCCCCCATTCCTGTCAATTGTTCCCTTATGCTCTCCCTAAAACTCTCTACAACCTCTGGTTCATTCAGTTTATCCAGGTCCCATCTCCTTAAATTCTCACCTTTTTGCAGTTTCTTCAGTTTCAATCTGCAGTTCATAACCAATAGATTGTGGTCAGAATCAACATCTGCCCGTGGAAATGTCTTACAATTTAAAACCTGGTTCCTAAATCTCTGTCTCACCATTATATAATCTATCTGATACCTTTTAGTACCTCCAGGATTCTTCCATGTATACAACCTTCTTTTATGATTCTTGAACCAGGTGTTAGCTATGATTAAGTTATGCTCTGTGCAAGATTCTACAAGGCGGCTTCCTCTTTCATTTCTTCCCCCCAATCCATATTCACCTACTATGTTTCCTTCTCTCCCTTTTCCTACTGACGAATTCCAGTCACCCATCACTATTAAATTTTCGTCTCCCTTCACTACCTGAATAACTTCTTTTATCTCGTCATACATTTCATCAATTTCTTCATCATCTGCAGAGCTAGTTGGCATATAAACTTGTACTACTGTGGTAGGCATTGGCTTTGTATCTATCTTCGCCACAATAATGCGTTCACTATGCTGTTTGTAGTAGCTAACCCGCACTCCTATTTTTTCATTCATTATTAAACCTACTCCTGCATTACCCCTATTTGATTTTGTATTTATAACCCTGTAATCACCTGACCAAAAGTCTTGTTCCTCCTGCCACCGAACTTCACTAATTCCCACTATATCTAACTTTAACCTATCCATTTCCCTTTCTAAATTTTCTAACCTACCTGCCCGATTAAGGGATCTGACATTCCACGCTCCGATCCGTAGAACGCCAGTTTTCTTTCTCCTGATAACGACGTCCTCTTGAGTAGTCCCCGCCCGGAGATCCGAATGAGGGGGTATTGAATGGAATTGGGTAGAAGAGAAATTTGTGGCACAACTTGACTAGAAGAAGGGATTGGTTGGTAGATCATGTTCTGAGGCATCAAGGGATCACCAATTTAGTATTGGAGGGAAGCGTGCAGGGTAAAAATCGTAGAGGGAGGCCAAGCGATGAATACGCTAAGCAGATTCAGAAGGATGTAGGTTGCAGCAGGTACTGGGAGATGAAGAAGCGTGTACAGGATAGTTTAGCATGGAGAGCTGCATCAAACCAGTCTCTGGACTGAAGACCACAACAACAACAATAAAATACTCTAAAAAAATGGTGACGCACCATGAAGGAATTATCCGAATGGGATGGAAATGGGTAGATGTGATATACAAGTACTGACAAACAAATGATTACAGTTTCAGAAAAAATGGATGACTAATTCAAGAGAAAGAGCTTCACAAAAATGTCCAAATGTGTGAGAATTCCTCAGGGACCAAACTGCTTAGGTGATCGGTCTCTAGACTTACTAAGACTACTTAAACTAACTTATGCTAGCAACAACACATACACCCATGCCCGAGAGAGGACTCGAACCTCCGGCGGGAGGGGCCGCGTAGTCCGTGACATGACGCCTTAAACCACGCGGCCACTCCGCGTGGCGACCTTCACAAATTGAGCTAGTCAATAATGTGCTGGTCAATCTTTTGCTATTGCGCAAGCAGTTATTCGGCTTGGGATTGATTGATAGAGTTGCTGGCTGTCATCCTGGGGGATATCGTCCCAAATTCTGTCAAATTGACGAGTTAGATTGTCAAAATCCCGAGCCGGTTGGAGGACCCTGCGCGTAATGCTCTAAACGTTCTCAATTCATACGTACTTTAAGGCTGTCTAGTCAACTAAATACGTCCGGATTAGAAGTTCGAACAATAGCTGAGTCGGCCTAACAGTTGCAGCGGGCTTGGCGCGGCAGCTTCGCGGGCTTACATCAGCCAATACCGTAACGCAGTTTTGTAAACGTCTCTACGGCAACGCCTCACTGTTGTAGCAGCTCAGTAGACGGCTACTGTTTCAGCATGCAGCCGTTAGCGTTTCGCAATTGAAAGCTGCAGGCCGCTGTGGCCGAGCGGTCCTAAGCGCTTCAGTCCAGAACCGCGCTGCTGCTACGGTCGCAGGTTCGAATCCTGCCTGGGGCATGGATCAGTGTGATGTCCTTTGGTTAGTTAGGTTTAAGTAGTTCTAAGTCTAGGGTACTGATGACCTCAGATGTTAAGTCCCATAGTGCTTAGAGCCATTTGAACCGTTTGAACTGAAAGCTGACAACAGCATTGCGAGGTGCCAGGGATCTACTACACTTTAATTGCAACTATTACACAGAAAATGTTGTGGGGAAGTCGCAACCAAGACTGGTTTTTATGATCTTATGTTATTTTAGTCGTGAACACGTAAAGTCAATAAATAAATAAATTGACAGATACTCAGGAGATGGGGAGCAAAATAACTGATGATGGTCGAAGTAGAGAGGATATAAAATGTAGGCTGGCAATGGCAAGGAAAGCGTTTCTGAAGAAGAGAAATTTGTTAACATCCAGTATAGATTTAAGTGTCAGGAAGTCATTTCTGAAAGTATTCGTATGGAGTGTAGCCATGTATGGAAGTGAAACATGGACGATAAATAGTTTGGACAAGAAGAGAATAGAAGCTTTCGAAATGTGGTGCTACAGAAGAATGCTGAAGATTAGATGGGTAGATCACATAACTAATGAGGAAGTATTGAATAGGATTGGGGAGAAGAGAAGTTTGTGGCACAACTTGACCAGAAGAAGGGATCGGTTGGTAGGACATGTTCTGAGGCATCAAGGGATCACCAATTTAGTATTGGAGGGCAGCGTGGAGGGTAAAAATCGTAGAGGGAGACCAAGAGATGAATACACTAAGCAGATTCAGAAGGATGTAGGTTGCAGTAGGTACTGGGAGATGAAGAAGCTTGCACAGGATAGAGTAGCATGGAGAGCTGCATCAAACCAGTCTCAGGACTGAAGACCACAACAACAACAACTCAGGAGATGCCACAAATCTACTAAAGAGAAACGGAGAGAGTATCACAGGTATGACAAGTCAGATGCAGTGGCAATTATTCAAACAGAAGCATTTTTGTGTGCGACGAGATCTTTCCATGAGAAAACAGTCTCCAACTTTTCCTTCCGCATGCTCAAACATTTTGTTCACACACATCAATATAGGATGAAGTTATATCGTGATAAAATAAGACATTAATACGAAATATGTACGTGTTCATTTTGCCACATGCTATTCGAGAGCCGAACAATAGCGAAACTGTCTGAATGTGATCCTATCAATCCTCCACTAAATCTGGGCAGCATGTACGTCTGTTCTTCACAAGCCGCCATATGGTGTGTGGAGGAAGACATTGTGTGTACCACTGTCTCTTCCAACCTTTCCTGTTGCAGTCGTCAATGGTACACAGGAAGAAAGTTTGTTAGTTAGCCTTCGTGTTCGAACATCTCCAATGTTATCTTCAGGGTCTTTTCGCGAGATATTCATAGGCGAAAGCGATATAGCCCTGTTGGTATACTCTTCTACGAAGACATTTGACAGTAAACCACCTCGTGGTGCACAACTTGTCTCTTATAGCTTCCGGATTTCCTGTTGGTTCAGCATCTCCTTGACGCTTATGCGCTTACTAAATGAACCTGTAACGGAAACGCACTGGTCTGTTTGGACTTTCTCTATTTCCTCTAGCTTCCTATCTAGTACATGTCGCAAATTGACAAGCATTATTGAAGTTTTGGCCCAAAGAGGGTTCTGTAAGCTACCACCTTGTTGGATGGACTACCCTTCCTGAAAATACTTCCAATGGATTTCAGTCTGGCATCTGCCTTACTTGCGATTACTTTTATGTGGTTGTTCCAGTTTAAATCGCTCCGTACACATATCCCCAGGTGTTAATGACTGTGACTGTTTGCAATGACTATTCTGCAATCGAATAATCATAAAACAAACGGACTTTCTGCCTGTTTATACTCTTTATTTGTTTATGCTGAAGCTCAACTGCCAGTTCCTACAACAAATGCTCGTCCTGTGCAGATCTCCCTGCGTTTATCAACAATTTTCTAGCGTTGTATCTTCTCTGTATACAACAGCACAATCCGCGAACAGCTTCATGAAAATTTCAACTTTATCAAATGGTTCAAATGGTTCTGAGCACTATGGGACTTAACTTCTAAGGTCATCAGTCCCCTAGAACTTAGAACTACGTAAACCTAACTAACCTGAGGACATCACACACATCCATTCTCGAGGCAGGATTCGAACCTGCGACCGAAGCGGTCTCGCGGTTCCAGACTGTAGCACCTAGAACCGCTCGGCCACTCCGGCCGACAACTTTATCCGTTAGGTCATTATTTACAGGGTGTCTATGATTAAAGTTCCAGTTCCAAAACGCTTTAGAAAGGGAACCAGTGCTCAGAATGCTATTAAATTTGAAAAGCATATTATTGACGCAGGGGGAAACGTCGTAGAACAAACAAAAATTTAGCGAAAATTTTACCAATAGGTGGGACTGCAAGCGTCTTAACTGAAATGGGTTGGCCACTAATGACACGCGAATCACAATACGACATCTGTGGTTTGAGTTACACATTGCATCATCCGTACTGTTTAATTTGAATGACTCCACAAGTTCGGAAATCAACAGGTGTGGCATTCCACGGGAAGATCGTACTACATCGGATGGGAAAAATCGATTTTTAATTGTTTTGAGGCCAGAAATATTCATGTATATATACTGGAATATTTCTGATATCTCAACTGCAGATTTTTCAGCGCTCATTTAACTTTAGCACTCTGTATCTCAGAATGAACAAAAATGGACTTGTACCACTATTGAAATAAGCCCCTCATATTTACGTCTGTACATTTCGCTCCGTTAAGATTGACATGTTGTTTTCTGCTTACTAGGAGTTCTTCATTCCAACTACACTACTGGCCATTAAAATTGCTACACCACGAAAATGACGTGCTACAGACGCGAAATTCAACCGACAGGAAGAAGATATTGTGATAAGCAAATGATTAGCTTTTCATAGCATTCACACAAGGTTGGCGCCGGTGGCGACACCTACAACGTGCTGACAAAAGGGAAGTTTCCAACCCATTTCTCATACACAAACAGCAGTTCACCGGCGTTGCCTGGTGAAACGTTGTTGTGATGCCTCATGTAGGGAGAAGAAATGCGTATCATCACGTTTCCGACTTTGATAAAGGTCGGATTGTAGCCTACCGCAATTGCGGTTTATCGTATCGCGACATTGCTCCTCGCGTTGGTCAAGATCCAATGACTGTTAGCAGAATATGGAATCGGTGGGTTCAAGAGGGTAATACGGAACGCTGTGCTGGATCCCAACGGCCTCGTATCACTATCAGTAGAGATGACAGGCATCTTATCCGCGTGGCTGTAACGGATCATGCAGCCACGTCTCGATCCCTGAGTCAACAGATGGGGACGTTTGCAAGACAACAACCATCTGCACGAACAGTTCGATGACGTTTGCAGCAGCATGGACTATCAGCTCGGAGACCATGGCTGCGGTTACCCTTGACGCTGCATCACAGACAGGAGAGCTTGCGATGGTGTACTCAACGACGAACCTGGGTGTACGAATGGCAAAACGTCGTTTTTTCGGATGAATCCAGGTTCTGTAAACATTTCAGATGTGTTACTACCCGTGGCTGTACCCTTCATTCGATCCCTACGAAACCCTACATTTCAGAATGATAATGCACGACCGCATGTTGCAGGTCCTGTACGGGCCTTTCTGGATACAGAAAATGTTCGACTGTTGCCTTGGCCAGCACATTCTCCAGGTCTCTCACCAACTGAAAACGTCTGGTCAATGGTGGCCGAGCAATTGGCTCGTCACAATACGCCAGTCACTACTCTTGATGAACTGTGGTATCGTGTTGAAACTGATGGGCAGCTGTACCTGTACACGCCATCCACGCCATCCAAGCTCTGTTTGACTCAATGCCCAGGCGTATCAAGGCCGTTATTGCGGCCAGAGGTGGTTGTTCTGGGTATTGATTTCTCAGGGTCTATGCACCCAAATTGCATGAAAATGTAATCACATGTCAGTTCTAGTATATTTGTCCAATGAATACCCGTTTATCATCTGCATTTCTTCTTGGTGTAGCAATTTTAATGGCCAGTAGTGTACAAAGTTGGGACGGTATTCTGTATGTTCGTATTTTCTTCATTAAGTGACAGTGAATGACTGTATAGAAAGCCTTCAGAACGTCTTGGAACATGGGTGCCGGTACCTACTGCCTTTCTGGATCTTGAGAAAGTCAGAGCGAGTTGGGTTTCACACGAACGAAAAATCGCGTAAATGTAGATTTAAACGGAGGATCCGACTCTGAACTCAGATCAGTGAGTCGCTCCGCTGCCTCACAAGGAAATATTGCGCGACACTGACTAGAAACTACATTGGTGTCCAAAATTAAAACAACAAACTGAAATTTTGAAAAGGTTGCGTTTATTTTATCACAAAACAGTATAAACAGATGCCGGCCGGAGTGGCCGAGCGTTTCTAGGCGCTACAGTTTGGAACCGCGCGACCGCCACGGTCGCAGGTTCGAATCCTGCCCCGGGCATGGATGTGTATGATGTCCTTAGGTTAGTTAGGTTTAAGTAGTTCTAAGTTCTAGGGGACTGATGACCACAGAAGTTAAGTCCCATAGTGCTCATTGCCATTTGAACCATTTATAAACAGATGGTAGTAAAGTGGAAACTATGTAACCAATACAGAATATAAACAACTGGAACGTGCACAACGGTTTTTCCAACTTAATGGAATTTCACACACATTCACACAACTGATTAATGTGTTCAATATGGGGTGCGACTACCTCTGGCAGCTACACTGGCCTGAAAACGACGGAGCACGCAGTGGATAATGTCATCGATCTCATGTTGAGCAATAACGCCCATTCTTCCTGCAGAGCTGCTCACAAGTCCTGGGAAGGAATTGGTGAATGCTGACGTGATGCAACCCTTCTCCGCAGTGCGTCCCAGACATGCTCTATGGGATTCAAATCAGAAGAGCGAGCAGATCACGCCATGGGTGCAATATCTTCTGTTTAGAAGAAAACATGAAATCACCTGTGCTCCATGAGGTCGAGCATTATTGTCCATCAATATAAAGTCTGGGCGCACAGCACCTCGCTACAGCCACACATGAGGTCCCAAGATCTCGTCACTATAGTTGACAGCAGTTAAACCTTTCTGATTCAGCCCTACAATTTCATGAAGAGGTCTTCGAGTGGTCAGCATAATCCCTGCCCATACCATTAGGGATCTTCCTCTATAATGGTCTCTTTCCACCATATTTGGGTCCCGAAATTGTGTTCCACGTTCCAGAGGGGAATCTGTCGAGGATCACTCTCCAGATCAAATCGAGACTCATTTAAGAGAAGAGCATTGGCCTGTTGTTCGACCGCCTAGGTGACATGCAGACGACTCCACTCTAGACGTTTCCTTCTGTGAAGACGCGTCAGAGGTACCCATGCAGCAAGTCTCCATCAGGAAAGGCCACTCTGATGGATCCATTTGTACACCGTTTGCCTCGATACAACACGTCCGGTGGATGCTACGAGGTCGTATGCCAGTTGCCGTGCAGTACAAAGGCGGTACTCTTGTGCCCTTACTGTCAAATAATGGTTCTATCTTTCTGACGTCACATTTGGTGGGCCCTGCCCTGGTCTTTTGGGTACAGTATCGGTCTCTGCAAACCGTCGCCTCCAACAGCACGATTCACATTAAGCCATCGGGCCACATTAGTTTGCGACTGTTACGCTTCCATTATTTCTATGGGTCTCCACAGCAGAGAGTCTGGTAGGCGTCTTCTCTGTGCCATACTGCACCGTCTGTGACTGTGTACACACGATTGTGGATGTGGGACTACCCGATAAATACGTACGGACATCTGTTGGTATCTGTCTGATTATATCGTGAATTAGACACAGAAAGGGGAAATGACGGTTTGTTGCTTTAATTTTGGACACCAGCGTATTTCCCACGTCGCGCCCATTCTGTGCCGCGCAGCTTTTCCTACGCTGCGATGATCTATCCCTCATCGCCTGTGTCTAGAGTTAAACTTAAACAAAACTACGATTCGGTAGTTATGGTACAGTATATAAAGGACGTAGTAAATGGTAGGATTAACGGTAGTACTGGGAGCATCCGTAGGGAAAGAATCATCAGTGAATGTCTTAGAGAAGAAGTGGGAGCCGACGACTTCTCTTTATTTTTGTTTGTTAGTTTATTTTGGGCATAGGATCAGTGTTAGTCCAGTGAGGATTTTATATCCCTTTATGCATAATAAGGATTAGTTGATAGCGTAACTTCTGATTTTTACGTAATCAAAACAATTGCTTCTGATGCAAGTACTGTTTACATGCGCAAACATACACTGAAGCGCCAAAGGAACTGGTATAGGCATACGTATTCAAATACAGAGATTTGTAAACAGGCACAATACGTCGCTGCGGTTGGCAACGCCTATATAAGACCACAAGTGAACAATTGTCTGCCGTAGTTGTTAGATTGGTTACTGCTGCTACAATGGCAGATTATCAAGATTTAAGTGAGTTTGAACGCGACGCTATAGTCGGCGCTGGTGAGATGGGACACAGTATCTCCGAGGTACCGATGAAGTGAGGATTTTCCCGTACGACCATTTCACGAGTGGTGGAATCTGGTAAAACATCCAATCTCCAACATCGCTTCGGCCGGAAAAATATCCTGCAAGAACGGGATCAACAACGACTGAAGAGAATGGTTCAACGTGACAGAAGTGCAACCCTTCTGGAAATTGCTGCAGATTTCAATGCTGGGCCTAACAAGTGTCAGGGTGCGAACCGATCAACGAAACATCATCGGTATGGGCTATCGGAGCCCAAGACCCAGTCGTGTATCCTTGAAGACTCGACGACACAAAGCTTTGCGTCTCACCTGGACCCGTCAACGCCGACATTGGACTGTTGATGAATGCAAACATGTTATCTGGTTCGACGAGTCTCGTTTCAAATTGTATCGAGCGGATGAACGTATACAGATATGGAGACAACCTTATGAATCCATGGACAATGCATGTCAGCAGGGGACTGTTCAAGCTGGTGGAGGCTCTGTAATGGTGTAGGGTGTATGCAGTTGGTGTATTATGGGACCTCTGATACGTATAGATACGACTCTGACAAGTGACATCAGGCTAAGCATGTTGTCTGATCACCTGCATCCATTCATGTTCATTGTGCATTCTGACAGACTTGGGCAATTCCAGCAGGACAATGCGACCCCCCCCCCCCCGCCCCCACATCCAGAATTGCTACAGAGTGGCTCCAGGTACACTCCTCACAATTAAGACATTTCCGCTGGCCACCAAAATCCGCAGAAAATTAAAATGTGTGTGAAATCTTATGGGACTTAACTGCTAAGGTCATCAGTCCCTAAGCTTACACACTACTTAACCTAAATTATAATAAGGACAAACACACACACTCATGCCCGAGGGAGGACTCAAACTTCCGCCGGGACCAGCCGCACAGTCCATGACTGCAGCGCCTCAGACCGCTCGGCTAATCCCGGGAAAATCCGCAGACATGAACATTATTGAGCATATCTGGGATGCCTTGCAACGTGCTGTTCTGAATAGATCTCCACTCCCTCGTACTATGACGGATTCACGAACAGCCTCACAGGATACATGGTGTCAATTCGCTCCAGCGCTACTTCAGACATTAGTCGAGACCATACCACGTGTTGTTGCGGCACTTCTGCGTGCTCGCGGGGCCCTACACGATATAAGGTAGGTGTACCAGTTTCTTTGGCTCTTCAATGTAAAAGAATCTATGTAATTATTGTTATTATTTTGTACACAATAGAACATTTATCATCATGAACAAAAGCAAGCGTTTCCTGTTATTACTAGTAAGTGCGAAAGTTGTTTATGAATGACAGAAACATATTTTATATAAGCTTGTTGAAGAACTGAAGCGGTATTTGATATGTATTTGTTTTGCATTTTTTAAAAGTTTACCTTTTTTTAGGAAATCGGGTTTTCTAGCGCTATATGATAAATCTGTAATTGTTTCTTTTTTACTGCAATATCCCTCTGTTTCACATTACGACCGAGCGAGGTGGCGCAGTGGCTAGCACACTGGACTCGCATTCGAGAGGACGACGGTTCAATCCCGCGTCCGGCCATCCTGATTTAGGTTTTCCGTGACTTCCCTAAATCGCTCCAGGCAAATGCCAGGATGGTTCCTTTGAAAGTGCACGGCCGGCTTCCTTCCCCGTCCTTCCCTATTCCGATGAGACCGATGACCTCGCTGTCTGGTCTCCTCCCCCAAACAATCCAATCCAATCACATTGCGAATCAACAATTTTCGAATAAAGCCAGAATTAAACACTGACAATACTGTTTATTTTTAAGTAACAGACACGAGGATAATTATGTAGAGCAAAAGTGTTCCACAAGTTACTTAGCCCTTCATATACATATATTCACATAGTTTCTAAATGGTTCACCGTTACTGGTCTCCAGAGAACCTAGTAGGAGACTGACGGCATACGCAAACAAAGCGATCGAACTGACGTATCGCCTGATAGGGATGCAACACGTCTAACGTATGCTACGATAACAACTGACCTAAAGTGCTAGGAAAACTACCGTAGTCTGTGGTGACTTATGTAGTCTGCGTTAGCCTACGGTAGATTTACAACTCTGTCTGTGTCGCAGGGTGCCGCGGACATCATTCATGCGATAAGCACCACGCGGATCAGCTGTTAAGGTGGTGTCGGCCTGCGACGTACCGTCGGCGACCCTAAACGTCGCCTGAGGGTGTGCCCGCAGTGTTAACAAGGTGTCGCGGCCGGCCCGCCCTCCCGGGACGCGCGTGTGGTCCCTTTGTCCGCGAGCCGCGCTCCGCCGCCTGATTAGAATTTATATTTCCTCCGTCCGTTTCGGCCGCGGCCTCTCCTCCCAAGGCCGTCCCGGAAAAGTAATTAAAAAGCCCGGGCCTGACCGCAGAGCCCTCCGGCGGGAAGGGCGGCGGGCTACCGGCGGCCTGCCGAATTACCTGCTGGAAGCAATCAGCGCCGGCCCTTCCGCAGAAGCCGCTCCGACTGTTGTCGGCGACACGCCCTGCCCACATAATGGGCCTCGAGAAAGAGAGGAAACTGCAGACAAGATACCTTTCTTGCGTAACTCCAGAACATGAGTTAAATTCTTGGACAGAGAAAATCTGCGCTAGAACCGTGCGATATTTTATCTGTATCGATAAACTGCAAACACTGTGAATATCATGGCTGAGGCTACCTACCATTGACCCATGTTCTGCAGTATTTCCCGGTTCTATTTGTGGATGGTGCGTCGGTTTTTTTTTTTTTTTTTGTGGTTTTAGGGGGGCACAACTACAATGATCATTAGCGCCCAGACTAAGTTATGAATGCACTGCGAGGCAAAAGGTTAAAGCAGCAACTAAAAAGGACAACACTGTAAAAGGCACATTAACAGGCAAGGGATTAAAAGAAAACAGCATAATCAAATGTCCGTAGACAGGTTTGTCAAGTGGATAAAACGAAGAACGCGAGCAGCTGCTCCTGGGTCATCCGCTAAAATGTCATCCAGAGTACATGGCAGGCCAAGATCAATGCGCGGTGTGTTAAAATTCGGACAGGACGTTAAAATGTGGCGTACCGTCAGCAATTGCCCACATGGGCAGAACGGCGCCGGCGCAGCCGTCAGCAGATGGCTATGGCTGAACCGGCAATGTCCAATACGTATAACCGGGCCAAAACGACCTCCTGTGGTGTCACCGCCAGACACCACACTTGCTAGGTGGTAGCCTTTAAATCGGCCGCGGTCCGGTAGTATACGTCGGATCCGCGTGTCGCCACTGTCAGTGATTGCAGACCGAGCGCCGCCACACGGCAGGTCTAGAGAGACTTCCTAGCACTCGCCCCAGTTGCACAGCCGACTCTGCTAGCGATGGTTCACTGAGAAAATACGCTCCCATTTGCCGAGACGATAGTTAGCATAGCCTTCAGCTACGTCAATTGCTACGACCTAGCAAGGCGCCATTACCAGTTACTATTGATGCTGTAAAACATGTACCGTCAAGAGCGATGTTCACCATTTATGGATTAAAGTTAAGTATTCCACAGCTACGTCCTTTTTTGTAGTCTAATTTCCTTGACCTGTTCCAGACCTCACGCCAGCCTGCGTGAGCTTAAACGCGTGCCTTTCGGCTTCACCTCCTAGTGGCTTGGCTGTCTTGCCAAGTCACAACACCTCCTCCCGCCGAGAAGGACGTGAAGAGGTCGTCCAAGCCGTGGGGAGAGGTTTCAAGGCCCGAAGCTTGTTTTCAGTTAGTGTAGACCAATCGGCATGCCACAGCGATAAAATGCGCTGACAAATGACCCTGCTAAAATCAGATGAAGGCACACAAAAAGAAGCTGTCCGAGGCTGGGGGACCGCAGCCTTGACCGCGCCATCTGCAGCTTCGTTCCCAGGGATACCGACATGGCCAGGAACCCACATAAAGGTAACCGGAGAACAGTAGTCCACCAGCTGCTGAAGAGAGCGTTGGATCCTGTGCACCAAAGGGTGAACCGGATAAGGATCTTTGAGGCTCTGGATGGCGCTCAGGGAATCAGAGCAGACGACATAAGCAGAATGTCGGTGGCGGCGGATGTAAAGATCAGCCTGATAGAGGGCAAATAGCTCAGCTGTGAAGACCGAACAATGGCCAAGGAGCCGGTGTAGAGATTGCGTGAATGGCTATGTAACGAGCTCCTCACCCAAGCCCTGAAACCCCGAAGGATGTCTGCCTACCGCCATGTCACCCTCTGCCATACGGTGTCACGAGGATGGGGTACGTAGAGGCATGTGGTCAATACACCGCTCTCCCTGCCGTTTTGCCAATTTTGCAGCCTATGGAGGCGCTACTTATCAAGTAGCTGCTCAGTTGACATAATGAGGCTGAATGCACCCTGTATCAGTGCTCCCATCAAGGAAACATCAATGGTAGTACCATGAATCGAACCCGGGTCCTATGCATGACAGCCACATAGACTGACCATTCAACTATGGAAGCGGTCTAAATGCCTGTGTTGATGCTGTAACTGAACGGCGGAAATGGAAAACATTCTACGTCCTAATTGTAACATTTGTCAGCAGAATCAAAAATCAATGTATTCTTTGTGTACCGAACTTATTTCTGTCTAAAAATTGACAAGTTATTCCAATACCACAGAATTGTGATGCCCATCTCAGGGCTGTAAAACATAATGAGACAGATTATAAAATAAATACTCCATCAAGAACGTCCTAACAGCCACAGCAAGTCGCACCAAAAGAAGAGTCTTGTCACAATTTTAAGAACCTTCAACATCGCAGCGCGTCAGCAATCGTTGATTAAATATATTAAAAAACTGGAAACCCGCCTCGATTGCGAAAAAAGCACCTAGTGTTAACCTAGGTTTCGGCGTAGATAACTACACCTTCTTCAGAATAATAAAACCCACAAGTGTCTAAGAAGACCTTTGTCAATGATTAAAAGAAACATAGGCCGTTGTGAGGTGGAGTGTACACCATTAAGTTAAGTAGTGGTTTTGACTTTGTACATAAGTACTGTTTGTGTTTTCCTTTTTTTTCGTTTATAAATGTATAGCTATGGTGTTCTTTTAATCATTGACAAAAGTCTTCTTAGACACTTGTGGGTTTTATTATTCTGAAGAAGGTGTAGATATCTACGCCGAAACCTAGGTTAACACTAGGTGCTTTTTTCGCAATCGAGGCGGGTTTCTAGTTTTTCAATATACTTGTTCCAAATGCCTTTAATATAGAGACGCAGCCGGTCGGGGTCGCCGAGCGGTTCTAGGTGCTACAGTCTGGAACCGTGCGACCGCTACGGTCGCAGGTTCGAATCCTGCCACAGGCATGGATGTGTGTGATGTCCTTAGGTTAGTTAGGTTTAAGTAGTTCTAAGTTCTAGGGGACTGATGACGTCAGAAGTTAAGTCCCATAGTGCTCAGAGCCATTTGAACCAGAGACGCAACGTCTTATTTGTGATAATACTTGTACAGAAATATAACCATGTTATTGTAAAAAAAATCGTTTCTCATTTCATTTATTTACAAGAGAATGCCAAAATTAAATTTAAGAACAAATCGCTCATTATACACTTTTGTTTCTTACATACTCCATTGTTGGGATCAGATGTTGCGAAGTTTACCGTAAAATTTCCTGTACTCTTGAGAAAGAAATGGAAACTACATCAACATGTCATTTTGTTTTCAGCTGATAAACATGGCTGATCTTTCAGATGAAGTAGCCATGGCATTAATCAGCGACTGTCTTTCCACTTACAAATACTTTGACGTTTTTGCCGACTTCTGTTTCAGTGTAAGGTTTTTTAATAGCTGTTTAAGAGTGATCAATATGGGACATTTTGATCATGCTGCATCTGGAGATCTTACACGCCTCCATTCGCAAAAATGCATCGGCAGCAGCTATAAAATCAAAGAACGCTTTGGAATCACATGCAGTGGGTGTCGTAGCTTTTTCTGAATCAACAATTTTGTGTAAGTTTTGCGGAAAAGAGGCCCCGCTTACCTTTCTGCGTTTCACTATTATTTTCAAAGCGCCTGTCCAGCTCAAAAAATAGTTCAAATGGCTCTAAGCACTATGGGACTTAACATCTGAGGTCATCAGTCCCCTAGAACTTGGAACTACTTAAACCTAAGGACATCAGACACATCCATGCCCGAGGCAGCATTCGAACCTGCGACCGTAGCAGCCGCGCGGTTTCGGACTGCGCGCCTAGAACCGCTAGACCACCGCGGCCGGCGTAGTATATCCATAGATTCCTCAATACTGGGTCTTGGAACTTCGTAAGTAGGCTATCTTCCAGGGGTCAGCTCTTCAGATTTTTCAGCGTCTCTCTGATGGTCTCCAATGAATAAAACAAGTGCGTGACTATTCATTTGTATACGTTCTACAACTACATCTATACTGTGCAAGCTACCCTGTGGTGTGTGTCGAAGGGTACTTCTGTGCTGCTTTCACATTTCCCCTTTTTTCTGTTCCAGTCGTCAGTGAACCATGGAAAGAATGATTGCTGATAAGCCTCCACGTGATCTCGAATTTCCCTACTCTTACCTTCATGGTCTTTTAGCGAGATATACGTCGTAGAAAGTAATACGTTGGTCGAACCTTCTAGGAACGTACTCTTTCTTGTACCGTCTGGCTTTGGGCCTTAATGAACGTATGACGAAACGCGCTGCTCTTGTTTGGATGTTCTTTATTTCGTCTATCAATCCTATCTGCCGTGGATCCCACAGTGTCGAGCAATATTCAAGTACTGGTCATACAGCGGTTCAGTAAGTCACGTCCTTCTTACGTGGGCTATATTTCCTAAGGAGTCTTACACTGAATCTCAATTGAGATTCCGCATCACCTGTGATCAATTTAACGTGGCCTTTCCACTTCAAGTAGCACCGTAGGCATACTTTGAGATATTTAATGAGTGAACTTCTTCCAGTGATTATTCTGCAATTGTTTAACCACATAAAAACGGGCCTTTATGCCTGTTTATGAGCAATACTTAATGCTTGTTTATGCTGACATTTAACTGCTAATTTCTCGACCAAGCGCCGATCCCTTATAGGTCTTCATGCTTCTCGCTATAATTTTCTTGATCTGCGCCAATGGCCTTGCGGCAGTGGCGACAGCAGTTTACTCAGCCCTTGTGAGGCCAATTGAGGAGCCGTTTGATTGACAAGTAGCGACTCTGGAAACTGACAATGGGTGGAAAGGCAACGTGTTAACCACATGCCCCCTATATCCTCTTCCTGTGGCGCCTCTGGGTTGAGGATGAAACGGCAGTCGGTCGGTACCGTTCCGCATTCAAAACCTATTCGGATGGAGATTTTTGATTTCCTGACTAGCGTCCACTCTTTATGCAAACAGCATCATCCTCATGTAGCTTGTGTATAAAATATGAGGGACTGTTAAATGAAAACCGAACAACTGCCAAAATGGGGCCCTGATATGGTTTCATTCAAAAGTTTTCATCATAAGCATTAAGTCATTTATCTTATTGGGAGGCGAAATGATTAGTTCCTGTATCTTAGAACGCAGTCGGCCGCTGACGGACCCACAACCGCACCCACTCTCGCACATCCTCGTCCGACTGAAACTGACGTCCCCGCACATCTTTCTTCAGAACGCTAAAGATGAGAACTTCGCACGGTGAAAGATTCGGGTCGTGCGGAGAAAGTTTCAGTGTTTCCCAACCAAACTGCTGAAGCGTAGCGTTTAACCGATTGGCAGCGTGGGGGCAGGCGTTACCGTGCAACAGGATGATTCTGTCCGACAGCATTCCGACAGCCCGAGGGTAAACCTCAAAGCCAAGAAAGAAAACATCCAAGTTCCGGAGAGGTCATGATGACTTTACTCTTCGATTGCAGAGGCGATCTGCCCGTTAAGTTCTTCGAGGGTGGAACGCGATGAAGACACTGTTCAGAAACTGTGACGCGCCATAAGTCAAAACGCTCAGGAACGCTGCCAGACAGAATCATCCTGTTGCACGATAACGCCCGCCGCCACACTGTCAGTTGGACGAAGGCTATGCTTCAGCGATTTGCTTGTGAAACACAGCCACATCCTCCATACAAGCAGTATTTTTCGCCGTGTGATTTTCATATCTTTGGCGACCTGAAGAAAGATACGCGTGGACGTCGGTTTCACTCTGACGAGGAAGTGCAAGAGTGGGTCCGTCAGCGGGCGACCGCGTTCTGTGAAACAGGAATGGATCGTCTCGTCTCCCAGTGCGATAAATGTCTTAGTGTGTATGGCGATTAGTTTTTAATGGAATCATTCCATGTGGCAGGTGTTCGGTTTTCATTTGACTTCCGCTTATAGTTCGTTTTCATGTATTGTGGAAAAGCTACGGTCCTATAACAGTCCCACAGAGTGTGGCCGAAATGAGTTTTTCATTTGAAAAGTTTTCTCCGTTAAGAATGACATGGTGCGTTCTGTTTGCTAGTAACTCTTCAATCCAAACTTAGACGACAGAGCGGTATTAAATCGAGAGCCTTCAGGAAGTCAAGGAACACGGTATCAATGTGAGCTTTCTGGGTCTCGTGGACGAAGAGATCGAGTTAGATTTCACACGATCATTGTTCGCGGAATGCACATCGATTACTGCAGATAACATTTTCGTTCTCCAGAAATGTCATAATACACTAGCATAAATCTTTTTCCAAAATTCTACAGTGTACTGATGTCATGTTTGTGTACATTCCATATCCCTAGTTAGACAAATTAGGTTGAGCAAAATTCTGAGGTGGGACGTACGACTATTTGTTAAAGCTGTCTCTGAGAGCGACTGCATTTTACTAGTGTCTTACCAATGAGCCGAAGTCTCGAACGTGTTTTACCAACGACTGATCTTATGTGTTCATTCCGTTTCGTATCTCTATAAATAGACTAGTAGAAAATCTTATCAGGATCTGACTGAATATTTGTGCAGCTTTTTTCAGATAGTACTTTAGCACAGACAAATGCAATATCTGCAGAAACTCGCAGGTTGCTATTCATATTATCCGACAGTATTTTAATATAAATGAACAGAAAAGGTCCCAACAAACCTCCATAGAGCTCGCCAGAAGTTACTTCTATATGTGTCGATGACTCTCCGCCTAAGATAACACGCAGCATCCTCCCAACTAAGAAATCATCACTTCAGTTGCAGACTTCATTCGGTACCCCACATAATCATTCTATCGTTAAAATTCTTGGTATGACAATGTTTTTCGGATGTCAGGAGATGCTGCATGTACCTGATTTATGACACATGTTACGTCTTGAAAATGTTCTATAATCAAAAATTCTGACATTTTGGTAGCTGTGATAGAATTATCACGGTTCCATCATGCAACGGTCATCTGAAACCGTGGTCGACATTTTCTCTCACGGGATCGAGAATATTGTAGACATTCCAGAACGAGATTTTCACTCTGCAGCGGAGTGTGCGCTGATATGAGACTTCCTGGCAGATTAAATCTGTGCGCCCGACCCAGGCTGTGGCTAAGCCATGTCTCCGCAATATCCTTTCTTTCCGGAGTGCTAGTTCTGTATGGATCGCAGGAGAGCTTCTGTAAACTTTGGAAGGTAGGAGACGAGATACTGGCAGAAGTAAGGCTGTGAGTACCGGGCATGAGTCGTGCTTCGGTAGCTCAGAATGTAGAGCACTTGCCCGCGAAAGGCAAAGGTCCCGAGTTCGAGTCTCGGTCGGGCACACAGTTTTAATCTGCCAGGAAGTTTCATTGTAGACATTAATCATACACAGTTGCTTCATTTTTTCAATGTACTGTAATATCAAGTAGGCTGTGGCGTGAGTGGGAATTTGGATTGAGGTGCTAGGTGCTTGGGTAGTTAGTACAGTCATGCAAATCCACTGTGCCAGGATGGCAGAGTGGTTAGCGCATCTATCAAGTGAGTAGGAGATTACCCTGGCCTTGGTACAAATTTTCATTTGTGGATTCAGTCTGCATACATACACGACAATAATATTATTTATGGATCTTCTACTCAGTGGCGTTGTTGGAAGGATGAAAGCCGGCCGGGGTGCCCGAGCGGTTCTAGGCACTACAGTCTGGAACCGCGCTACCGCTACGGTCGCAAGTTCGAATCCTGCCTCGGGCATGGGTGTGTGTGTTGTCCTTAGGTTAGTTAGGTTTAAGTAGTTCTAAGTTCTAGGGGACTGATGACCTCAGACGTTAAGTCCCATAGTGCTCAGAACCATTTGAACCATTTTTTGGAAGGGTGAAAGGAGTATACGGTTTTAAGGCCGCGTCGACGACAGAGTCATCAGGGACGGAGCACAACCTTGCATTGGAGAAGAAAGAGAGAGGAAATGCACCGAGTCCTTACCCAACCGAGCGATTACAGTATTTACCTTAAGTCATTTGGGGAAAACTTGCAAAACCTAACTCGAGATGGTTGGGCGAAGATTTGGTACCTTGTCGTCCTGAATGCAAGTGCTGTACTTGATCACTGCGCAGAGTTGCTCATGTCGTCACAAGCTAGATTAGTAAATAGCTACGAACGTGCTTCCAGCATGTATACCAGAATTGTTAGGTTGGCTCTATACTTGAACATATCTAAATAGCTTTTCTTTCATGATGCCACTGAAATGTTTGCCTCCAGTGCGAATGTCCCAGAATTATGGAACATACGTGGTACTATGAATTTTTATATTTATTTCAATGTGTGAAACTGTCTGTCGCGTTGGTGGTCATCACATCACATTCCGATATTATCTAAACACTAGAAGATCGACTGAGTACGTCCCACTGCTGTTTACGAACTATAAGTGTGTAATTAATTAATTAATTCATTCATTTTTGCTCATTGAAAAGTTACGAAATAGCGACCCTCGGACCACTCTACAGTGACTGGTGTTATTCGACCCACTGGTGACGTAAAGCCTTAGGTGACCTTTTGAACATCGACCTTATGCGAGGTACCCCCTAAATGTCCACTGCATGCAATTCCTGCGCAATATTAACTGGAAATAGCTTATGAACTTGTATTCATTGAAGACAGCAATTTCTGTCGGTTTTTAAACAGACACTCATCTGCGCTTCCCCTCGTTTACCATCATTTTACGATCATAGGTTTTATACCGTGTTACCTGGTTGTGAGTGGTACAGCATCCCTTATAAACACTCTGGACGGTAGGTGTTGAATAAAAAAAAAAAAGAAAGAAAGAAAAACAGGCAACTTCATTCATAGTATGTGTATGTCGAAAGAAAATAGTTGTTTTTGCCTTTCCGTTTCGTCTCCATATCGAACCATCTCACAATAATGATTCATAAAACAGGGCTTCCACATAGCATATAAAACTTGTCGAACCCTCCAATCAAACTTAAGCCAACCAACAACCAAGAGGGATAAATTCCAGGGATCTGGAATATATAAACTTGAATATCAAAATTATGATGCAACATACGTAGGCATTATATGTGGGAATTTTAAAACACGGTAGAAAGAACGCATAAGGTGTTGGAAATATGAAACAAACCATTCCACATTTGCAGAGCACTTAAAACACCATAACCACCATCCCACAAACAAGGAACAAGGTCTACACATAATAAAAGAAATAAGATAAATATCATCCCTCTTCCTACCTTCTGATCACACACACACACACACACACACAGAAAGAAAGAAAGGTTACCAAAACAAATACCATTTCACACACACAGAGTTTTATATATATATATATAGAGGCCAGTTAAACGTGTAGTTCCTCAAGAGGAGCAGCACCCTTTACAGTGAAGCAGGGACAACAGTCTGGATGATTGACTGATCTGGCCTTGTAGCATCGATCAAAGCGGCCTTGCTGTGCTGGTACTGCGCACGGCTGAAAGCAAGGGGAAACTACAGCCGTAATTTTTCCCGAGCGTATGCAGCTCTACTGTATGGTTAATTTATGATAGCATCCTTTTGGGAAAATATTCCGGACGTAAAATAGCCCCCCATTCGGATTTCCGGGCGAGTACTACTCAGGAGGACGTCGTTATCAGGAGAAACAAAACTGGCGTTCTACGGATCGGAGTATGGCATAGCAGATCCCTTAATGGGCAGGCAGGTTAGAAAATTTCAAAAGGGAAATGGATAGGTTAAAGTTAGACATAGGGGGAATTAGTGAAGTTCCGTGGCAGGAGGAACAGGACTTCTGGTAAAGTGAATACCGGTTTATAAACACAAAATCAAATAGCGGTAATGTAGGAGTAGGTTTGATAATGAATAAAAAGAAGATGGGAAAGCGGATAAGCTACTATGAAAAACACAGTGAACGCATTATTGTAGCCAAGATAGACACGAAGCCCACACCGACCACACTAGTATAAGTTTACATGCCAACTAGCTCCGCAGATGAGGAGGAGATTGAAGAAATGTATGATGAGATAAAAGAAATTATTCAGATAATTAAAGGAGACGAAGTTTTAATAGTCATGGGGGACTGGAATTCGATAGCAGGAAAAGGAAGAGAAGGAAAAGTAGTAGATGAATATGAACGGGGGGAAACGAATAAGAGAAGAAGCCACCTAGTGGAATTTTCCACAGAGCGTAATTTAATCATAGATAACACTTGGTTTACAAATCATCAAAGGAGGTTATATACATGGAAGAGCCTTGGAGACTTCGGAAGGTTTCAGATTGGTTATGTAATCGTAAAACAGGGATTTCGGAAACAGGTTTTAAATTGTAAGACATTTCCAAGGGCAGATGTGGACTCTAACCACAATTTATTGGTTATGAGCTGTAGATTAAAACTGAAAAAACTGCGAAAAGATAGAAATTTAAGGAGATAGGACCTGGCTAAACTGAAAGAATCAGAGGTTGTAGAGAGTTTCATAGGGAGCGTTAGGGAACGACTGACAAGAGCAGGGGAAAATAACACAGTAGCAGAAGAACGGGTAGCTCTGAGAGATAAAATAGTAATTACAGCAGTGGATCAAGTGGGTAAAACGACGAGGGCTCGTAGAAATCTTTAGGTTACATGAGAGATATTGAATTCAATCGATGAAAGGAGAAAATGCATTAAATGAAGCAAGCGCAAAGGAATACAAACGTCTCAAAAATGAGATAGAGAGGAAGTGCAAAATGGATAAGCAGGATTGGCTAGAGAACAAATGTAAGGATACAGAGGGATATATCATTAGGGGTAAGATAGATGTCACCTACAGTAAAATTAGAGAGACCTTTGGAGAAAAGAGAACCACCTCTATGAATATCAAGTGTTCAGAGTGAAAAGCAGTTGTAAGCAAATAAGGGAAAGCAGAAAGGTGGAAGGAGTATATAGAGGGTCTACACAAGGGCGATGAACTTGACGGCAATATTATGGAAATGGAAGAGGACATACATGAAGATCAGATGGGAGATATGATACTGGTGAAGAATTTTACAGAGCACTGAAAGACCTAATTCGAAAAAAGGCCCTGGGGGTAGACAACATTCCGTTAGAACTACTGATAGCCTTGGGAGAGCAAGCCATCACAGAGCTCTTACATCTGGTGAGCAGGATGTATGAGACAGGCGAAATACCCTCAGATAGCAAGAAGAATGTAATAATTCCAATTCCAAGGAAAGCAGGGGCTGACAAGCGTGAGAATTACCGAACTATCAGTTTAATACTTCACCGTTGCGAAATACTAACGAATTCTATACAGACGAATGGAAAAACTGGTAGAAGCCGATCTCGCGAAGATTCCTTAGAAATGTAGGAACACGCGACGTGATACTGGCCCTCCGACTTATCTTAGAAGAGAGGTTAAGGAAAGACCAATCTACATATATAGAATTTGTTGATTTAGAGAAAGCGTTTGATAATAGTGACTGGATTACTCTCTTTCAAATTCTGAAGGCGTCAGGGGTAAAATACAGGGAGCGAAAGGCTATTTATAATTTGTACAGAAACCAGATGGCAGTTATAAGAGTCGAAGAGCACGAAAGGTAAGCAGTGGTTGGGAAGAAAGTGAGACAGGATTGTAGCCTGCCTCCAATGTTATTCAATGTGTATATTGAGCTAGCAATAAAGGAAACAAATGAAAAATTTGGAGTAGGAATTAAAATCCAGGGAGAAGAAATAAAATACTTGAGGTTTGCCGATGACGTCGTAATTCCGTCAGAGACAGCAAAGGACTTGGAAGATCAGTTTCCTGAAATGAGGATATAAGATGAACATCAACAAAAGAAAAACAAGGATAATGGAATGTAGTCAAATTAAATCAGGCGATGCTGAGGGAATTCAATTAGGAAAAGAGATACTTAAAGTAGTAGATGAGTTTTGCTATTTTGACAGCAAAATAACTAATGATTGTCGAAGTAGAGAGGATATAAAATGTAGACTGGCAATGGCAAGGAAAGCGTTTCTGAAGAAGAGAAATTTGTTAACATCGAGTATAGATTTAAGTGTCAGGAAGTCGTTTCTTAAAGTATTTGTATGGAGTGTAGCCATGTATGGAAGTGAAACGTGGACGATAAATAGTTTAGACAAGAAGAGAATAGAAGCTTTCGAAATGTGGTGCTACAGAAAAATGTTGAAGATTTGATCAGTAGATCACGTAACTAATAAGGAGGTACTGAATAGGATTGGGGAGAAGTGGAATTTGTGGCACAACGTGACTAGAAGAAGGGATCGGTTGAAGGACATGTTCTGAGGCATCAACAGATTACCAATTTAGTACTGGAGAGAAGCGTGGAAGGTAAAAATCGTAGAGGGAGAGCAAGAAATGAATACAGTAAGCAGATTGATAAGAACGTAGGTTGCAGCAGTTAACATGGTGATGAAGAGGCTTGCACAGGATACAGTAGCATGGGGTGTTGCATCAAACCAGTATTTGGACTGAAGACCACAACAACGACAATACACACTGTGAATACTATCGTTGTTGTGTAAAGGTGTGTGATGTACACGATGACGATAAAGCAGAAATGCTGCTGATATAAGGAGAAAGAACGTCGACGGAAAATAATTTAATAACTTCCGTTTTTATGTTCAGTATTTTTTGAGACTCGAATTACGTCTATCTTTTACTCTACTGTACATACCTGCAGTTTAATTTGCTTCTGGCGGGAGAAATGCTGTTCAGGCAAAATTACTGTACAGCAGATGATTCCCTGATAAGCTATCGCCTTTTCGCTAGATGTTTAGTCGTCTAATTTCTTGTCTACGTGAAACGGGATATTTAAATGCAAGACCTCGAAACCGTCATAGAACACGAACTGACTATCCTGCTGGGTTCTCTGCGCTCGTTGCCGCAGTCGTGAATCCTTTCAAGTTAAGACACGACGAACAGCAACTTGCTGTCTTGAAAAAAGTGTGCATCGTATTCTGCAAGAAATATCTTGGCTTCAGATTATGTGTATAACTACACTTACAAAAAGTGCATCATACAGTCTTCGCTGCTGCATGATCACAGGTAGTCAGCACTGGAACGTAATGGCGTGGTGTTTTTAACGACACCACAAACCCAAGGAAATTTCATCATTTGAGAAAACAAAAAGTGAAAGCTAATATAAAATGTATCTTAACGTGAACTAGCCATCTGAAGATGAACCGTTCAGTTCGAAACAGGTAACGGCACTATGTAAATAGACAAACAGCACTGAAAAAAGTGGCTGGTTGGTGTTGGCCTCTCTGTAAGAGTCAACCTATATTTTGTATGTATCCATGGGCTCAGAATGTCAATTTTCGACAAAACAGCACAAAGTACACACGTCTCAAAACTTTATTGGAGTGTTTCCATTTACGACTGTGAATCGTGGACTTTGTGGAAATAGGAAGAATTCACTGCCCTGGGAGGCAGTGAAGAAGCAGGCCTCGAATATCTGTACTGCGAAGTGCTATCGACCGAATGTATTGAAACGGTTAGAACCGAGCGATAAAGATGAAGAGAGATAGAGAATAATGCATTTAGTGAATGATAATGACAGCTGTGCGAAGCGGAAAGAAAGGAAGGATGGGTCAGTTTTTAACGTCCCGTCGATGTCGCTGTGATTAAAGACGGAGGATAATCTCGGATTTAGAAAGGGTAGGGAAATAGGTCGGCCGTGCCCTTTCAATCTAACCATTCCGGCACTTGCCTTAAGCTACAGAATAGGCAAATCTAGGAAAACTCAAATCAGGATGAGTTGAAGGGTATATGAACCTCTGTCATTCCGAATGTTAGTCCAGTCTTACCCCGTGCCACCTAGCAGAGTCATGAAGCGAAAATGATTAACTGAATTATAAGAGAGGTAACGATAAAACGTGCGAAAGTTTGTTCGTCAGGTATTGAAATAGTAAACGCAGAATCATCGCAAGGGTACAGTGAAAGGCATCCGTCAGTAAACTTGAATGGCACTATTAAAGCCGTGGTAAAGTCCACCGAAAACATGTTATCTTGCACACTTTCTTGATTAGTAGGTGTCACTGACGTAATGACATGTTGTTGCTTGGCGGCTGCGAATGTTGGTTTTACAAATTCCATCCTTGCTCATTGCTTTGTTTTAGCGGTGTTCTTGCCCCAAGTAGGTATTTAAGCACTGTGTTTCTAACGGGTGGGTAGTTAGACACAACTGGGTTGTCACTGCGAATAATTACTGCAATTACAAGAGAACGCTGCTCCCACCGCTTAGTTTGGTAGACATGGCTTCATCCGCCACAGAGGTGAATCGCAAGATTGTTATCCTCGTTCTATTTGCGCTGATGTGCTGCTCTCCGTTCCGTGACTTACTTTCCGTGGTTGTATCTATTTCAAAAGAATGGGAGTACTTCACTTATTTTCTGTTAGTTGCCAGTCCTTTATTTTTTCTGATTCTTTGCACGGCTCACTGTTGAAAGACAGTATGTATTTAAGTAATGGTCACACAACTAAGAACGTTCTATTGGTGGCTTATTTATGTTGTTGCCCAGCGTTCTAAAGTGGATGTAACAGTTAACTGCAAGGGACCAAAGTTTTGCAGACATACAACCCGTCTTGTGCAGTGCATGGTTTGGACAGACTAGTGAATGACGATAAAGGAAGACATAGCGAGAGTGATGAAAAGTAATGACAATTAGAATAGTGGCTTTTCAAGCATCAAAGAAACGATTATTTTTTATGTGTGTCTGAAATCTACCGAACTAGCACATTTTCTTGGAAACAGCATGTGCTTGCATTTTTGGATAAATGCGTTACAGGCTAACCTTTAACTACAAAGTACGTAGCGGAACCGACATTTCCCGAAAATTGCGGTAATTTCAAGTGGGAAGACGGTACGAAATTAGTATCGTAAAAATAGTCCTCTATATTTGTTGTCTGAATAGCTTTTTGGTGTACTGAAGCGATTATATTACAGTGTCCAAATTTTTTACTGGTACTGACAAGGTCAAAAGCGGTTCAGGAAGTAACTTCTTCAAGATAACAAATTACCTTAAAATTACTTAAAAGTTTTACTGTTCTTACATTTCCACATATCACTAAATGTTTTTGAATGTTTCAACAGAAAAAATTTCATTTATTTTTAAATTATAAATTACTAAAAATACATCGTCCTCTTTTCGGTTTATAGTAACAGTTTTCAACCCTGTCAGATTCATGTCTACGATCGCGCTCTTTGGTGTTCGGTGGCGTAGTGGGTGTTTGTCAGGCTACAAATTAAAAGGTCCCTGGTTCGACTCAACGTCGGCCTTAGGAACATTTCTAACATTTAACGCTTTTAAACTTAATTATTTCTGTATGTAAAAAATACTAAAACGGTTCGAAGTCGACGTTATCTTCATGCAATACTATAACCGGCTGGGTGAGCTAGTTCAAAGGCCGGAGGAATGCAAGAGCATACTACCTGATACAGAGTCATGGCCAGCAAAGCACTGCGATGCTAAAACAGAGCTCTGGGTTGACAAGTTTGCCTAGGCCGTGTTATCCTTCCGACCAATAGCCCAAAACATTGGACGCGAGATCTCAGATGTTTGTTATTGTAGACGCAGGTAGTCCACGGAAGATTGTGAGTCCTGTGTCATCCCATAATACACTGAGTTTTCAAGGTGAAATGTAGCGCGCGAGCGTTAGTAGTTTCCGTTGAAACATTATCACCGATGCTAGTCTTGATTACCAGTACGAATGAGCGCCAGTCAAAGTGGGTCTGTAGTGAAACGGTTTCGGATAGAAATGAAGAGTGTCAGTGGAAAACGTTCTAAGTGTCAAATCTGACATTTGTCACGAGAATCAGAGAACAATGTATCTCGCTTCGTACATGCATTGTTTGTATATAAAAAAAGAGAGAAGATGTTCCAATACGGCAGAATCATGCTGCCCGTCTCATAATTGCCAAAAATAATGAGACAAATGAAAAATTAATTTTTTAAGAACGTTTTGAGGGTGTGTGTGTGTGTGCGCGCGTGTGTGTGTGTGTGTGATTTCGTAATGGACGAAACTGTTGAGGTCATCGGTCCCTACGCTTCCACACTACTTAAACTAACTTATGCTATGAAAAACGCACACCCACTTATGGCGCCTCAAACCGCGCGGCCACTCGAACGTTTTAAGTGATACCAGGAAAATGACTATTTATCACCAGGAAAATGACTATTTATAAGTGCCAATAAGAAAGTTTTTGTTTGAAGTACCGTTCATACAGAGGCACTACGATTTTTTTTGTGGTAACAAAAGTACGCGGATACAGCAGTAATATTCTAACCAGTAGAACTGTAGTCAACAAAAACCATATTACATTTCTTTTAAATTTTTTACAAGAGAATGAAAAACTAAATTAAAGGAAAAGTATCTCTCAGTGTTGACTTTTGTTTCTTGCACAACTCCATTCTTGAGATTAAATGCTACAAAAATTTCTATAAAACAACCCGTCTTGTTGAGGAAGAAACGACAATATCGTCAACAGGTCTTTCTGTTTTGCAAATGACGAACATGGATGGTCTTTCAGAAGAAGTACGGCGTGGCCTACATCGGCCATGGTCTTTTCTCTCTTGAATACATTGACATTTTTCCGTTCTCTGTTTCAAAGTAAGAATTTTTATACAGCTATTTGAGATGGATGAGACATTTTAATCGTACTGAGTGTGGTAATCTTACAAATCTTACACGCCTTCAATGACAAGTGTATCAGCAGCAATTTTAAAACCAAAGAATGCATTGGAATTAAATGGAATGGGTAACATAATTTTAGACACTCAGTAATCTTATGTAAATCTTGTGGAACAGAGGCCTTGCTTACCTTTCTTCGCTTGTCTACAATTTCAAAATCTTTGTCGCAGCTCAAAAGCCTGTGCCCACTCACCAAAACCTTGCGTGTTATCTCTTCAAACCATCCCAAGCTAAATGGAAGAGGTCTCGGGGCTTAGTACCTAGAACTCCATTGAGAAGCACTACTTGGCACAAAGACCATGGACAATCTAGTAATGAACGTTTGAAAGATTTTCTCCGTGATTTGACTTATGGAACAAGTTTGTGGACACAGCAGAACACATCAGCGCTGAAAACGCGTTTGTGAAAAAATGGCACTTACGGTTTCTATCGCCATTCTTAAAAAGTGCAAAGCGTCATGCAGGAGTCCACAACCTCTATGCTAATACTGTAAGTTTCGTTGCTTAGCGCAAAAAGGAGAGTGGAGATACGTCTGAAAGACGAGGGTGTCTGCAAACAGTTCATCCAATTTCACGAAATTATATCTTCATGAATGAAGATGGAATTTTTGTGTAAATTTTAACTTAACGAGTAGAGCTACAAAGCTTTTTATTTTCAAAAGATCCAATCGGTTTCACAAGGGTGTATCGTTCACATTTATCCATGTACATAGTGGGTTCAGCGGCGTAACTAAGCTGCGGCAACCCGGGCATTACCCGGTCGCTCGAAATGAACGAAAAAAAAAAAAAACACTTAAAACGAAATGGAAAAATTAGTGAAATCTATCAGTCAGTTTAAGTCTTTCCCTGTATTAAAATAATAAAAGTTCGTTTTGGAAATCATTCTGAAATAAATAAAATGCAAGTCGTTTAGTCACTTTACTAACACACTGTCCTGTGTTCAGGACTTCTATGTACTAGTAAATGAAAGCAGATGTAACAAGCAGAGTTAAAAATCGCAGAAATGTTATATGTAAGCGAATTTGAAACGGTTTTTGAAATTATTGATCAGTTCAATGAAGACTGTCCTTGGGCAAAATATTAAAAGCTAAGGTTGGTACCGAAGGGAAGAAATTAATGTCAGTCCGAAGTCTTAGAGCGTCTTCCGACTGCTATCGAAAGAGCAAATCTCGCCACAATGGCGTAAGAGGACATACACAAAAGATATTTATCGCTAAAAACTACTGATCACCGAAATCAAACACAGCGTGACGACTCTAGTGTCAGTATCATTAGATCGGCAAATACACTCCTGGAAATGGAAAAAAGAACACATTGACACCGGTGTGTCAGACCCACCATACTTGCTCCGGACACTGCGAGAGGGCTGTACAAGCAATGATCACACGCACGGCACAGCGGACACACCAGGAACCGCGGTGTTGGCCGTCGAATGGCGCTAGCTGCGCAGCATTTGTGCACCGCCGCCGTCAGTGTCAGCCAGTTTGCCGTGGCATACGGAGCTCCATCGCAGTCTTTAACACTGGTAGCATGCCGTGACAGCGTGGACGTGAACCGTATGTGCAGTTGACGGACTTTGAGCGAGGGCGTATAGTGGGCATGCGGGAGGCCGGGTGGACGTACCGCCGAATTGCTCAACACGTGGGGCGTGAGGTCTCCACAGTACATCGATGTTGTCGCCAGTGGTCGGCGGAAGGTGCACGTGCCCGTCGATCTGGGACCGGACCGCAGCGACGAACGGATGCACGCCAAGACCGTAGGATCCTACGCAGTGCCGTAGGGGACCGCACCGCCACTTCCCAGCAACTTAGGGACACTGTTGCTCCTGGGGTATCGGCGAGGACCATTCGCAACCGTCTCCATGAAGCTGGGCTACGGTCCCGCACACCGTTAGGCCGTCTTCCGCTCACGCCCCAACATCGTGCAGCCCGCCTCCAGTGGTGTCGCGACAGGCGTGAATGGAGGGACGAATGGAGACGTGTCGTCTTCAGCGATGAGAGTCGCTTCTGCCTTGGTGCCAATGATGGTCGTATGCGTGTTTGGCGCCGTGCAGGTGAGCGCCACAATCAGGACTGCATACGACCGAGGCACACAGAGCCAACACCCGGCATCATGGTGTGGGGAGCGATCTCCTACACTGGCCGTACACCACTGGTGATCGTCGAGGGGACACTGAATAGTGCACGGTACATCCAAACCGTCATCGAACCCATCGTTCTACCATTCCTAGACCGGCAAGGGAACTTGCTGTTCCAACAGGACAATGCACGTCCGCATGTATCCCGTGCCACCCAACGTGCTCTAGAAGGTGTAAGTCAACTACCCTGGCCAGCAAGATCTCCGGATCTGTCCCCCATTGAGCATGTTTGGGACTGGATGAAGCGTCGTCTCACGCGGTCTCCACGTCCAGCACGAACGCTGGTCCAACTGAGGCGCCAAGTGGAAATGGCATGGCAAGCCGTTCCACAGGACTACATCCAGCATCTCTACGATCGTCTCCATGGGAGAATAGCAGCCTGCATTGCTGCGAAAGGTGGATATACACTGTACTAGTGCCGACATTGTGCATGCTCTGTTGCCTGTGTCTATGTGCCTGTGGTTCTGTCAGTGTGATCATGTGATGTATCTGACCCCAGGAATGTGTCAATAAAGTTTCCCCTTCCTGGGACAATGAATTCACGGTGTTCTTATTTCAATTTCCAGGAGTGTATGTCTGCGAGAAGACTAAGCAGCTCAAATTCCAGCAACCTCTACCGATTAGTATTACGCAGACCAGAAACCAAGAAAATGCGGGTACACTGTCCTGGGAATGAGAATACGAACTTCACTGATACAATGAGATAAAGCTGCGTCGCCCACCTTATTTAATTATACGTAAGCAGAAAAAACAGTTTCAAACCGCAGTTCGTTCAATTTACAAGACACAACGACAAAACTAATAGGACAAAAATGCAGATGTCATTATTCCTTAAGATAGGAGCATGGAGAACATGAAGATATCACAGAGGCCCATTCGTCTTGTCAGATATTGTCTGTGTGAATTGGGAGCATTTGGCACGGAAATTTCGTACAAAATATGTAATTTGTAGCATTCCGATTTACCTGGAATTACAAGGTTTACAAAATTCATACAGTTTCAACAAAATCGCCTCAAACAAACCATGAGAAACAGTTTAGATAACCGTTTTGCAATACCAGGTAACTCTGAATATAGCTGCAGTGTAGAAGATCTCCATATTAATTAAAAATACGTGCCTGTGAGAATTTATATCATGCATCCGTAGAAAGGGGCAATCGGTGTGACAGCTGTGGTTTGGGGGCGATGGGTTGGCAAAACCCATTTGTTTTTTGATGGCTTACCTTCTGACTGCAAACCGTTGCACCGCGCATTTACTGCGTTTCAGGTGTTTCTTAAGGATTTGCTGACTGGGGATGGAACGTTCACGTTGCTTGCCAGTTGCCTCGTCTCGAACTGTTGCTAAGCAACGGTGTGGCCCGCTGCAGAGACACGTGTATTGTTGAGAGTGCGCCACGTCGCGATACGTTGCTTACTGTGAGACGGTAAGCGGAAAATAAAAAAAAAAAAAACTATAATTAAAAAATCATCCATCGCTAATAACTCAGCTATGACTGCGCTGAGACGAGCAATGCAATGCACCCGAGGATACGGTATCTCCGGAAAGAAAATAAATAAGAAAAAATCGAAGAAAATTAGAATGAGAGAGAAAACTGGAAAAATTAGTAAATCGATCGGTTAAGAGAAGTCTTCCGCTGTGCGAAAATAATGGAAGATAGTTTTGGAAATCATTCTGACAAAGATATGGGAATCATTTACTTTCTTTAATCAGGTTGTAGATCAATCTGCACTAGGATACGAATATATAGAACGGGAGGGATTAGACGTGAGCAAGTATTTCGGCTGCAGCTATGACGAAGCAAACGTCATGAGTGTAATATACAATTGCGTGAGAAAAGAATCAAGTTACGATTTTCATTTAGTCCTAAAAGGAGCTAAAGAGTCCATGAGGCTAATAAAGGAACATCCCTGTATTTCGAGACAGCTGAGAACGTCAACAGATTTTTTGGTCGCAAGTGGTAAGATTTAAAAACTCGTTCCGCGAATACCTCCATAGGAACGGTAAAGACTCGAGATCTGACGCGTTAGTTTGGCAGATGAGAAACAGTGCGAGTCATAGACATTCTTAAGACTCTGACAAACATAATTCGTGTAGCGAACGATGTGTGGTAATAAGTCTTAAATATTAATCTCATCCTTTCAGATTTATTATAAACCAGTAGAAAGAAATAATTCAACATCTAAAGCCTTGCAGTCTGAGGGTATGGACGTTGCAGCTGAACACGATTTCCTGGAACGGCGCTGTCAGACATAAAGGTGGAACATTAGGATGTAAGGTCCTGTCGACGAGGAGGTCAACAGAGACGGAGGGAAGTGGAGGGCAGGTATGGAAATCGCACGTATAATTTACAATGGAAGAATCGTGGCATTTGTCTCAAGCGGTTTGCGGGGAAATGACGGAAAAATTCAGTCTGGATTGGCAGACGAGGATCTAAATCACCGTTTTCCAAAAGCGAGTCCGGTGTGTTGCCACTGCGACATATTGCTCAGTTGCTCCAAGAAACAGCTACCATCAAAGGGTCATGCGACCAAATACTTATGAAACTTTCAACATCTGTTAAGATAGACCAGTAGGTGCAAACAGCCTAACGAACTAACTCAAGCAGTACAGAAGCAGTTTGCCGGCCGAAGTGGCCGTGCGGTTAAAGGCGCTGCAGTCTGGAATCGCAAGACCGCTACGGTCGCAGGTTCGAATCCTGCCTCGGGCATGGATGTTTGTGATGTCCTTAGGTTAGTTAGGTTTAACTAGTTCTAAGTTCTAGGGGACTAATGACCTCAGAAGTTGAGTCACATAGTGCTCAGAACCATTTGAACCATTTTGAACAGAAGCAGTTTGGAGATCTTTGCGAGGACGGGAGCCTGTAACTGGAATTAAAATAAAAAAATTTTATCCTGTGACATTTATCGGGAGCTAAACACTTGGTTCCTAAGAATGCTGTATGTTATAGGCGCATACGCAACAAGACAATCTTTGTCATAATTACCGAATGTGGCAAAAGTCTAGAAAATGAAACTCTTAAGTTGTTCAGTGACATTTTCTCATTACATTTCTCTTCTGTTTCAGCACAGCTAATGTTGATAAGAACTTTATTCAACATGCAATTAAAAAAATCTGATTAACAGGATTTAGCAGAACTGATTTCGAATCACCCTAAAGTATGCACAACCATCCAGATGTATCTAACTACAGCTACGGCTGCTGGAAATACTGAGCGTTATCTTACCAAGTCAGAAATATTTTAAAAAAAAGTAATTACGGTCTGCAGTGAGTCAGGAATGGTTATACGATTTTGGAATAGTATCAGTAGAACGAAAGGTAGTGCGAATAGCCAAAGGCTTGTTGACCGGTGTGAGAGAGTAACAAAAATGTTGGAAACTATTAACTGTTAACTGGCACAATGCTTACGAAGACGCCGTATATCTGTCTAGAAAGTGCTTGGATAACTCCGAGAGTCATCTTTCAGTGCAGAAACCACGTGTGTTCTCCAGCCCACTACATAACTACCCCGAAGAGATGGCGCTGATAAAATTATTTTCGCACAGAGGCTTAGAAACAACTATTGTACACACATTCCATTCGTGAACGGAACAGCAACAGATTTCACTGTATGACTCAATAAAAAAGAGGCCTCTATCACGCAGATTACAGCGATTCAGACAGTAATCATGAAAATGTAAGTGTAGAGGAACAGGAATGACTCCGTTATCAGAAAAGAATCCTTCAGTAGCACAGAAACGAATTTAACAGAAAAAAGGAGGACTGAAATGATACAAGTTGCGGATCTTAGTGTTAAATGAAGCAAACAGCGCCAGTCCTTCTGCACTGCAAGCTCCATAACATATGCCGGCCCTACTCCGCTATCTTAGGCAGCAGTCTGGTAACATCAACGTTGCATGGATACGTATAAAGACTTTTGCTGGCCTTACTTCTTGTTGTACATACACCCCTGCTTCGAGTTCCTTTTAGAGTTAGGTGTTTTACGTTTAGGATCGATGTTTACATGTCGCTTACAATTTTTGAAACACCTATCTGAGCGTTTATAGCCTCTAACAATATATCCAGATTCTCTTAAGATACAGTTTGGTGTTGTATCTGATTATACTATGTTGTGCGTAGAGTGCAGTATTAGTTACATGAGACGCTAAAGCAGCGAAAAGCTGTTTCATGTATGGATGGATTTGGGAAAATAGTTAAAATTATATTTCGCTCACCGAAGTATTTAAAATAAAATATTTTCTATAAGGCTTATTTTACTTCTTCCGCTTACTGACTCAAGTGGGGGGAGAGCAGCTGGGGAATCGTGTAATGGAAAGCGCTGTTAGATTGGTGAGAAAAGGGAGGGGTGAGTGGTTAGGGGTGAAGAGGGGGGGGGGATAGGGGCAGCTAGCTGTGAGAGATGATGTGTGGACAACGTTTGAAGGGTTGGGAATGGGGGTTGGGGTGCAGAGGGGGTGGGAGCCCCACTTCATTTTCTATCCCCAGGATCCCCAGACCGTGCTTACGCCCCCGATTGGGGCGCTTTTTACAATTACGTTTAGGATCAAATTTTTCATATGCCTTCAACAAATATTCAGTATTCCCACCACAGGTCGCACAACATCTCTCCAAATGATAGTCAACCTCGTACCGTAATTTTCCGAGCATATCTGGAGCTACTGCAGTTACTGCTGTTGCTATGAACCGTCGCTGTTTACCCAAAGTTTCGAAAAAGAAGTGCATAAACAGAGACTTTCAAAAAACATAAAAAAACAATGTGATATCAAGCGACCTTTGAGGGCCTTACTGTCGACTCAGTGTTGTGGCAGGTCCTGTTTGGAAGTGATATTTCCAGCAAGCTCTCGCGGTTGTGGATAAGGTCAGGGCTCTAACACACCTAGGTACGTGATACCTGCAACCGTCTTTCCTGCAAAACAGAACTAGCTTTACATCTATTCTCTGGAAACGATGCAAAACACTTTAAGCTGTGGAGAGTCTCTTTCCCGCTCGACTATGATACGTGGTTGCTGTGTTCCCCATATTCTTAACACTTTATTGACTGTAATTGCAAAAAATATAAAATAAAGGATCAAAATTTTTACTTTAATAGTTGAACTGTTACTGAATTAATACCAAGTTATATTGTATAAAATTATACAAAGTCATTAAAATGCTTACACGCTTAGAGGACCTGTAAGTCCCTACAGTATTACACGGACGAAGTAAATTATAGGCTGAAAATTCTCAAAAGAATCATGCAGCTAGGATTATTGCTTCTAGTGATATAAAAGGATTTCTTTTTTTTTTTCATTGACACGCAAAAAAAATTACGCTCTGAACGGTTTGAATGGGGTCTACATTTCACCTTTCTAGATGAGCAAATTTCACATCTGCCTCTTGAATTGGAAAATGGTGGCCAGTGATATCTTGTATTTTGAAAACGCACGTTTTTTAATACGGAAAACGCTGTCTTTCTTCTCTGTGGAGTTGAAAGAAGAGAGTTTTGATCCTCTTTGGGCCTTCCCCGATTTTTGAGACATTTGCTTTCCAAGTTTTGAGAAGACTACGTGATTTGAAATCAATCAATGGAAGTGTCCCTTTTACGAGACAGTATGAAATAATATAGGAATTCACAAGGGTCGTTTCCACCATTGCATAAAACAGTTTGTACCAATACTTTCTTCACTTTCTATTTCACAAAGAGATCTGAACACAACCCCTTTATCGAAGCCATCCACGTGTTCATTATAATCTTGTACAACTGCCAGTGCCCCAACTTCAGTCTCTGTCACATTTTCGGGGTTCAAGATGCAATGCATGCTCCATTTCCATGATAATTTGAAAGAAAGCCAGGTCCCTGCCCTGCACCTGACAGGGCTGCTATGTCCGTCATACTTTAAGCTATAACTGAATATTACAGGGGTACTATATCGATATTTTATCCAAATTAACATTGTTATCTATAATGGTAACCACATAAAAATTATCACTCACTTTAGTTCACATACAAACCTTACTTTTGTTTATGTAACCTTGCAGCGTTGTTTCACACACCAAGCAGTCGTTTTCAGTACTGCTGTTCACATTTCAGGCTGATGTATACCCTTCGGAAGGGCGTGCAAGATGTGTTGACATCCATTGCAGGATATTTTGCACATACTCCACAGAAGTGTACTGATCAAGTCAGCCGAGACCTTCCTGTCCCTAGGTGTGTAAAAGGGTGTTGTGTTATATAATTCGACACATAATCTGTAGGGGCGCGTAAACCACACAGTAAATAAAGGGTTAAATTGTGGCGGCTGGATTTTCCACTTAAATGGAACGCAGCATCATTATTGAAGACTAATCGTACAAATAAATTACTATTTCCTATGAATGAATACACAAAACTCACTCTTTATTGTTTATCACTGTAGTGAAAGGCTTGTTGCAATTGAATGTACGGGGTGATAATTATTGAACTATATGAAAAAACGTAAATTAGTTACAAACTACGGCGTGCACACATCTTATTCAACATGTAAACGTCACTACAGATGTTCTGATTTAGGTTGTCACATGTTCTATATGCCTGCCTTCATTGGCTATGATGTGGCGCAGACTAATAGCGAAGTTCTGCATGACTCTCTGAAGTGTCGGAACACCGATGTTGTTAATGACCTCCTGAGTGGCTGTTTTCAGCTCAGCAATGACTTCAGGATCACCTTGTCTTTAATACAGCCCCACAAAAATGAGTAGAGGGTGCCTAAGGGATGCTGTGTTCTCATAATACTATACAACAATTCAAGCAAATAACATTAGTAGTTTTAGTTGAATAAAGCAGATTGACAATACTTAACATTAATGTACAAAGCTGTCGGAAGCCATGGGTGACATGCAACATAAATCCAATTCCTTGTTACACACAGTGTTTAAACTAGCAATGGACATGGGTCACTACAATCTGATATCGTAGCACTCTCTTCTAGGACGTGCTAATGCTGTTCATTAATGTCTGGCAGGAGCAGCGCTTATATTCACTTCTTGCAGAGGTCGCTCCTGGCGCGGCGCAGTCCTTGTAAGCAGGCTATTGGCTGACATTTCCTCACCGCCTTCTCTGGTATTGCGTTCTTCTTCGTCGTTCCGGCGCTTGTGGTTACGCCAGAACATCCCCCCCCCCCCAAAGCGATGGACCATCGTTGTGTAGGGAGTGCGACCACGGTGGGGGATACAGGAACGTGGCTGCAACGTCGGGCCGGAAGCTGTGGCTGCAGGGGATGTCAAGCTTCCAGCCATACCCCGCCATCCGGCTGGCGCCATGGCGAAAACGTTCCCCGAAAAGCGACCAGACGGGTACGCGTCCACCTCCTGCTGACAAGAAACAGATGAAGAGGGCAGCGACTGCTGCAATGTGGGCTGGTCCAGCTCCATCGGTAGAATGAGAGGCAATGGAGGAGGCGAAGGCTCTGTCTCAATGGAGTCGTCCCACGGTGTCGTGAAGACGCCCTCTGGCAGCTGCTGTGGCCGCGCTGTCCTCTGGACCCGTGAGTCTGGGGGAAGAGAGACTGAAAAATCATCGTGTACATGACAGAGGCGAAGTTGATTCTCATGGCAGCGCTGCTAACCATCGGGACCTGAAAGAAGATACATGCAAGGGACAAGTCAATGGACGATCTCGCCTCGCGCCACTACCGCTAAAAACCCTGTAAAAGACCATAGCATGCGGCACGAAGCGATACTTGCGGACTTGCTTTGGCGCCGTATGCTGAGGAGGTTGGAGAAGATGGGGCAGTGTCCGATGGTGGCGGCCGTGAAGCAATCCGCCGGCGATGGTCCATCTCGTGGGTGCGAGCGATATGAGGCGAGAAACAATTGCAGATCCCTGGTGTGTGCGGAGCGAAGTTAGGTCATCTGCTGCTTGAAGGTTCTAACAAAACGGTCCGCTTCGCCGTTTGAAAGTGGATGGAACGGTGCACTAGTTAGATGCTGTATATCATTACGTTCACAGAATGTTTCAAATTCATGTAATGTGAACTGAGGTCCGTTGTCTGGCACTATTACTTCGGGTAAACCTTCCAGGAAGAATATCGATGACAACACCTGAATTGTGCTACTGAAGTTGTCGAGTTCATTGACACAGCAAAAGAAAACTTGCTATATGAGTCAGCCACAATCAGTCAAAGCGCGTTCCAAAAAGATCCCGCAAAGTCTATATGCACACGTTGTCATTGCGCTTACGACTTAAGGCAAGAAGAGAATTTTTGTGGCGGGGCGGACTGATTTTCCTCACATGCGTGACAGTGACATCATCCGTTCTATTTGGGCGTCCATACCCTACCAAGTACAGTGTCGATGCGCTAACTGTCTCGTACGAACAATTCCTCAGTGTCCTTGGTGAAGTAATTGCAACATTTCTTTTGGCAAAGCTTTAGGGACCCACATACATGACTGTCCACTGTCCTTTTGAACAAGCGAGGCTATGTTGACGTGAAAAGTATCGGAGCACTACAGAGTTCTTTATGCTAGGCAAGGAATGAGGCCACGGTGTACGAATGTATGCTATCAAAATGTTCAATTCTGGATCAGCTTCCGTGGTTTGTGCAATTTTGTTATATTTCAGCGGAAAAGACTGAAGCAATTCAGAATCCTGAACATCGATGTGACAACAAGATGCAGCAGAAGCGTCAAAGTCTGTATAAGGGCCAATCGGAAGACGTGAAAATGCGTCCGCATTGCCATGTTTATCTGTTGGACTATACAGAATCTCGTACTGGTATTGATACAACAAAACCAATCTTTGCAATTTTTGGGCAGTTCGTCCAGGTATCGATTTCGACGGATGAAACAAGGACTACAAACGCTTGTGAGCCGTTACTAAGTAGAATTTTCTGGCGTAAAAATTGGGTGACACCATACACAATAGCCAAAGCCTCTATTTCAGCTTGTGAATAGTTACACTGATCTTTGGACAAAACTTTAGATTCTACAACAATAGGTCTGTCTTTATCACCAATTCTGTACGAAAGCACTGCACCGATTCCGTGAGTGGAGGCGTCAACCTGCAATACAACTGGTTTGTCAGGATCAAAGTGACCTAGGCATCGATCACTGAGCAATGCATCTTTAAGTGCTTCAAAAGCTTCTTGGCACTCATCTGTCCAAACGAAATGGACATTCTTGCGACGAAAGCGCTGCAATGGAGCTGCGATTTGTGCAGCATTCGGTATGAACCGAATATAGTAGTTAATTTTCCCTTAAACTGATTGCAATTCTGCGATATTGCGAGGAACTGGCAAGTCTCGTATGGCTACAAAATACGATAGAAGAGGATGTACACCTTGACTGTTTATGACATGACCAAGATATTGCAACTTAGGTTTACAAAAACCACACTTTTCCAGTCTACACTTTAGTCCTGCCTCAGATAACTCACAAAACAAAGCACGTAAATTTGCAATATGTTCTTCAGGTGTACGACCTGCTACTAAAATATCGTCCAAAGTTTCAGCAGTTTGGGACTTGTGCGGTCAGTTGATCCAAATACCGTTGGAAAATGGCGGGTGCGGAAGCACTGCCAAAAGGCAAACGCAAATATTTAAACAAGCCCAAATTAGTGTTTACTATGCACACTTTTTGAGATTCTTCATCGAGTGGTATTTTAAGATAAGCGTCGCACAAATCAGTTTTTGGAAAATAGCGTCCAGCGCCTAATTTTTCCATCAGATTCTCTGGTTCAAATGGTCAAATGGCTCTGAGCACTATGGGACTTAACATCTATGGTCATCAGTCCCCTAGAACTTAGAACTACTTAAACCTAACTAACCTAAGGACATCACACAACACCCAGTCAGCACGAGGCAGAGAAAATCCCTCACCCCGCCGGGAATCGAACCCGGGAACCCGGGCGCGGGAAGCAAGATCGCTACCGCACGACCACGAGCTGCGGACTCAGATTCTCTGGATAAGCATCAGTCACAGTTTGTGGGTTGACTGAAGGCTTAAAGTTAACACAGAGGTCAACACAGAGGCGAATGCGACCGAAGGCTTGGGGAGCAAAACCAGTGGACTTGCCCATTGACAAGCTGAGATTGGCTCAACAACTCCGCTGTCTTGAAATTATTTAAGTTCAGTGGCGACTTTGTCCCGCAATGCAATGGGAACACTTCTGACCTGGCAAAATTTCGGCTGAGTATTGTCTTTCAAAGTAGTATGTGTTTGCCTTGCCGAAACCTCAAAAAAGAGTTCCAGCAATCCTTTTAACAAGCTATCTAAACTGTCTATTGCATTTCATGCAGACACTGACAAACACATTGTCCTGAATATTAAAGCCAAACAAATCAAAAGAATCAAGACTAAATATGTTCTCACACTCACGTGACTGTAGCACTTTGAAAGTCACTGTTCGCGTATGCGAACGATACATAGCTGGCAAAGTACATGTTCTGAGAACGGGAATGTCTTGTTCATTATAAGTCGTCAATTGCGTGCTAGTTTTAGACAGCAATGGGGAACCCAAAAGTTCATATGTGTGACGATTTAGCAATGTGACAGAGGAACCTATCTCTCACTGAAATTTCACACACTTCCCACAAATAAGTAAATGAACAAAAGGTTTGTTTGACTGGTGCATCATTGTAGAAACTACAGCTTGTCTGTTGCAGAACTGGAATATAGTGCACTAATGGCATGGGCCGTGTCCCTAGATTTTTGTGAGTGGGCCGAAGTCTCATGTTTGTCCCGTTGCAAACATATGGATTGCACATGTCCTTTCTTCCCACAAGCATAACATTGAGCCTGTCGGGAGGGGCAGTCTTGGAGTTTGTACCATGCATAACAGCGAGGACAGACTTAATTCCGTTCACCTGTGCAGCCGCCTTTTTAGCGTACTGCTTACGCGGTGTAGAAGGTTGTTTAGTCGGCATGGATAGCGCACGCCGCTGGTGCAGAATGGGGCGATCGCAACTAAGGTTCAAATGGTTCAAATGGCTCTGAGCACTATGGGACTTAACATCTGAGGTCATCAGTCCCCTAGACTCAGAACTACTTAGACCTAACTAACCTAAAGACATCACACATATCCACGCCCGAGGCAGGATTCGAACCTGCGACCGTAGCAGGAGCTCGGTTCTGAACTGAAGCGCCTAGAACCGCTGGTCACAGGGGCCGGCTGTACTGATCTAGCATTTGCACTACCTGCTGAAATGATGGATCAGACAGTTTCAAAATTTGTTCTCTGAGTTTGACATCTGGCACATTGCACACGATTGCATCACGCAACATAACATCGGAATATAAAGCCCCGCAAGCACATTTGAATTTGCATTTCCTTGTCATACCTTGCTAATCTGTTACCAACTCGCGATACGCTAGTTCTGACCGTTTTTTTGCAATTAAAGAATTGATTCGTAGCTGCTACCACATTCACTAGTTTGTTAGTGATTCTGCCACTTTATCATAAGCAAGTTCACTCGGAGTGGCGTTAGGAACAAGTTTTTGAATTAGTCAGAACACTGCACTTCCTACCGTGGATAATAGATAGTGAAGTTCCACAGTACCTGCAACATAGTGGGCTATCATATGGGCATCGAACTGATGCAGCCACTTGAGCCATTGCTCGTCTTGTTCACTAAATTGTCGAAAAGGTGGTGTAGCATCTGTAGTAGGCGGTGCTTGTTCTGTCGGGCGCGCAGCGTTGGCCAGTAGCTGCTATACCGTCTTCAGTAGTGCTGAGATCTGCTGCATCTGAAACTGAAACATTGCATTAGTTGTGTTGCAGCTAACGCTTGCGGCGGTGGCGCCTAGGTGGTAGGACAGGTGGAGTGGGCATTTTGTAAGGCACGAATGCAACAAACAGACAAAAATATCTATGAAGAAATTTTCTGCAACATCCACCTGAAAACACGAACTAGCAAAAAGACAAGAAACTGTTAAAGCAATAAGGGCCCCTGCAGTGCAAAGACAAGAGAGAATTAAGGCGCCAGTAAAATATAAACAAAAAGTTCATGGCCGTCGGGCACTTAGTTTGTCGGGTCTTGCTCATTCATCTCTTATAGGGTGCCTAAGGCATGATGCATTCTCGGAATGCTATACAGCAATTCAAGCCAATAACATTAGTAGTTTTATTTCAATAAAGCAGACTGACAAAACTTAACTTTAATGTACAAAGGTGTCGCAAGCGATAGACGACATGCAACATAAATCCGAGTCCCTGCTATACACAATGTTCAAACTAGCAATAGATATGGGTCGCTACAATCTGGTATCGTAGAACTCTCTGCTAGGCCTTGTTAATGCTGTCCACTAATGTCTGGCCAAGGCTGGCAGGAGTGGCAATTATTTTTACTTCTTGCAGAGGTCCCTCCTGGTGCGGCGCGTTCCTTGTCAGCGGGCTATTGGCTGACATTTCCTCGCTGCCTTCTCTGGTATCGCGTTCTTCTTCTTCATTCCGGCACTCGCCAGAACATTCAGATCCGGAGAATGTGGCGGCCAATTGAGGCCCATGCCAACGGTCTTTGGTTACCCTACAGCCAGAATGTAGTCCCCAGATTGCTCCTCCGGGCATCAAACACGCTCCTGCTTCAGTGGGGTCGAGCTCCGTCTTGCATGAACTACATGTTGTCGAAATCAGGGTTACTTTGGAAAGTGGGGATAAAATCATTTTCCAAAACCTGCACCTACCGTTTGGTAGTCACTGTGCCATCACGGAATATGGCACCAATTTTTCCGTGACTGGACATTGCACACCGCACGATCACCAGTTGAGGGTGAAGAGACTTGTCAGTCGCGAAATCCCGATTCTCAGCCCCCCAAATGCGTCATTTTTGCTTGTTGACGAAACCATCCAAATTAAAGTGGCCATCGACGCAAAACCAAACCATACATGCACATACTAATTGCTATCATTCCCTGCAGCCAACCGTGAAGTCTGAACGTCATAACCCAAACCATTCAAAAGTTATGACGATTTTATTTCATATAGTTCAATAATTGTCACTCTGTATTATGGTTCCACATATAAAAGTAGCCAGACAGTTGCAGGAGGAATTGTTGGCTCTCGGCTGACTTGATCAGTATACTTCTGTAGAGTATGCGCAAAACTCTTGAACCTGCTCTCCGTGTTGAACGAGCCCATTGTGCAACATGTGTATTTTCCATTACATAAATAACCAGTGTCTTGAAGCTGCTGGTGCCATCGTGGAATGGTTCAAATGGCTCTGAACTCTATGGGACTTAAAATCTGAGATCATCAGTCCCGTAGAACTCAGAACTACTTAAATCTAACGTACCTATGGACATCACGCTCATCCATGTCCGAGGCAGGATTCGAACCTGCGACCGTAGCGGTCGCGCGGTTCCAGACTGAAGCGGCTAGAACCGCTCGGACACAGCGGCCGGCCATCGAAGGATGCTTTAAACTGTAGGAACTGCAGTGCTGTACTATTCACGAAAATCCCGATGCACGTTTGTAAGTTTATTGCACCCGTTGAAACGCAGAACACAGAATACCTTCTGTTGTTGTCGCCATCTCGGTTTCACGCACACAGGGTAATGCGTGAGATATGGAGCTAGCTGCAGCAGGCAGACCCGTACCGTCCACCACATTAACAGGAAACTTAAACCTAGCCCATAGTAAACTTCTTGCTTTGATTCGTAAGTTAAAATCATCCAAGGTTTTTATTTTCGCTCACGCAGAAAATACAGTCATATCACACTGGTTGAATCGTTTTGAAACACCCTGTGCTTTATAGTACGGTATCTGACCCGACAACAATTGGAAAGCACAATCGCATTCCACGATAATGCGACGCAATTATAAATCTTTATCGAGCAGTGTAACGGTATTTTGGATGACTTTGAGAAATGTTACGAGACTGAACCGTGTCTCTGATGTAAAACCATGTTAACTAACAGTACGTCTGTCGTATTTATAAATTGTATTTCGGGAAGACTTTCAAAAGTATTCGGAACCATCGTATAATGAATGCTTACGTGCCCTGGCCTCACGCGTATGATAAGGTGTCTACCGGAACCGTTACATTTTTATGTGTGAGCTGCAGATGGTTAATGACTGTGAAGCGTTGTCACAATATATTCGAATGTATTTCTGAACTATGCGGAACGTTATTCGGAAACTCGCCGTGCTGCGTGTACAGGTATCGCATGAGTAATGATCAATATTAAGGGATATGACAGTAACGAATTTCCGAAAAAACAAAGAAAACTACCAAACAAGGGCTCTAAAACGCATACCTTAACAGCTGTGAGCACTTCATCTTCGGCAGTGTGAAACAAATCTCTTCTACTGCAAGCTCATTGCTTTCCATACTTTGGGAGGAGTTAGTAAGGACCAGATCAAAAAACATTGTCTGATGGTCGTGGGCTCTAAAATGAGTACCTTAAGAGCTATGAGACTTCTTTAGAAGAAGAGATGTGTTTCACAGTAACGAATATGTAAATAAATTAAGCTACGTCGGGTCTGGTTAGTACTTGGATGGGCCACCACCTCGGAACGCCAGCTGCCGTTGACTCAGGAACACGCAAATTCTCTACATGGCATCCAGTGGAAAGACTTGCATCAAGCTGTTGAACCATATGCTATTTGTAGCGAGGAAGACGTAAATCTCTGATTTCAGTTTGCAAAATTGGCGATAAGCAAGACGAAAGAAAATCGTTGTTTCCCCTACGACGGACTGTTTATGGACGAAGCTAATTTATGTGCGAACGGAGAGTTATATAATCACAGATACTGATCAGGTCTCAACTCTCACTGGAAATGGATCCATAGAAAGTAGTTGGCATACCGAAGGTGATGATTTAGTCTGGGATATAGGATTTTCATATTGTTGGGCCCTTTTTCATTCAGCGTACGCTGACAGTAGCCTGTTGTCTATGGTGATCAAACTAAGATATGCTGCCGACGCTTCTGTCTGAAGACTGTACATTTCCAACCTTATTTCAGAGGGAGCGACACCTCGTTACGAGCTAAGCGTCCGGACACACACAGATAGGCCGGCCGCGGTGGTCTAGCGGTTCTAGGCGCTCAGTCCGGAACCGCGCGACTGCTACGGTCGCAGGTTCGAATCCTGCCTTGGGCATGGATGTGTGTGATGTCCTTAGGTTAGTTAGGTTTAAGTAGTTATAAGTTCTAGGGGACTGATGACCACAGATGTTAAGTCCCATAGTGCTCAGAGCCATTTGAGCATACACAGATACCATTTTCTCTAGGAAACTATTGAATTTGCAATGGCGTCGGGAAGATAGGTTTTTAATTTCTTAGATTAGGTACTCACTGCCTGTAGAATTCAAAAACAAAACTGTATTTCCTTTCAGCACTTTTACGACAAAGTCACTGAGGTGCAACATTTTGAACATTTTCTTTCCTCCTTATATGACGTTGAAACGTCCCCTTAGAAAAATTATACATGACTGTGCTTAAACGGACACTCAATATTTTTTGCGCAACGCAATCTGACTTTCAAAAATCCCTACAAAAGAATGGCCCTGACTAACAATAACCTATACCTTTCACAAATCACTTACCTCACAAAAATCTTCGTTACTCGAACTACTGCAATACAGCGAGCGCCACTAATGCCAGCTAAATAAAAGATTCAAACTACTGAAGGCGCTAACTACTGATAGGCATAGTTAGCAAATGAAAGATTTTGATAGAGAACAAACAATGTATTTACCTCAATAGTGTCGAAAAATCATAATATACATAGCAGTTCATGACATCCAGTCTTACAAATTTCAGACTCCGCCATTTCTCTCCCCACATCCACCACTGCTGGCGGCTCACCTCCAACTGCCCAACACTACAATGGCAGACAACAATGCAAACTAGCCACAGACTGCACGCAGCACAGCCAGTGATTTTCATACAGAGCGCTACTTGGCGTTACCAATAAAAAAACCTAAACAGTCTACTTACATAGCCCCCATGCTCCCCACAAAAAATTTTACAAATTGTTTTGGGCAGTGGCCAATACAGATTTGAAAAAAATTTTTCATAGTTACAATAACAAAGATATCAAATGCACACACTTATTGATACAATGTTGGTCAAAAGCTAAAATTTTCTCACAGTCCATAAAGACAGTCCTGATCATTCATCACAGTAAAATTGCAGTGTTTTTCTCAAAGTCTGAGCAATAAAAGAAAATGCACCCGGAAGTAGTGGATTTCCATGCAGTCTTGAATAAGTAGTGTTGTCCTTCCAACGGAAAGACGGTGTTGACTCTTGACATGCAGACAGGTAATGGGCCACAACAGAGCTAACCCACGGCAGAGTCATTCGAAGTTTTGAAGAATATTGGTAGGTAGGTCATCACAGAGTAGACCCACTGTAGTCCTGGTAGAGATAGTGGTATTGGTGCACCACCAGAGGTGCAGACCCACTGCAGTCCTTGTAGAAATAATGGTACTGGTGAGTCAGCAAAGGTGTAGACCCACTGTAGTCCTTGTAGAAATAATGGTACTGGTGAGTCAGCAAAGGTGTTGACCCACTTTAGTCCTTGTAGAAATAATGGTATTGGTGGGTCAGCAAAGGTGTTGACTCACTTTAGTCCTTGTAGAAATAATGGTATTGGTGGGTCATCAAAGATGCAGACCCACTGTAGTCCTTGTAGAAATAATGGTATTGGTGGGTCATCAAAGATGCAGACCCACTGTAGTCCTTGTAGAGATGGACAACAGCCATCTGTTGTGACTGTGCAGGTGCACAATCACCATTGAAGAGTCTTGCGGATAATATAGCAAGTCCATAACCACCACTTGTGCACTCACAAAGTTTTTGGAATTGTCCTTAGAACCAGCAATGCTGTTATCCAGTCCCTTGCTGAATTATTAACATGCGTGCAAACACTAACAGTCCCTACTTCTCACATATTGTCCATATACTATGACCAACAGAAACGTGTGCAGTGACATGTAACTTACAAGTTACTTAATTTGATGAACTAGAGTCAATTACAATTTTATAACATAAGAATACAATAACAGAGGTACAAAATACATCATTAAAGAACATAACAGTACAGATAACATTTGTAATAATACAGACTTTACAAAAGAACAGAAATAAACATATAGATCAGTGTTACAGGAATTATGAAATACTTAAATACATAAAATAATGAGAATAGTTTTCGAAACATTAATTTCACACATGAGCATTGAAACAGAACAGAATTAATAATGTCTAAACATCTTTACAAAGTAAATAACATAGTATTTGAAAAATTCTACAACATAAATCTTATTAGCTAAACATTTAAAGACAGGAAAAAGACAAATTCACAAGAGTATACAAACACATAGCAGAGTAACACAGGGGGAAAGAACAGGGTTTGTTTTCAGTGTAACATTTGGCACTGCAGTATTTTGCAAACAAAACCTTTTTTTTCTTGCAGATCTCCCTTCGTTCTTTATTATTCCCAAAAAGTCCTATCTATACCTGCTTTCTGTACTTCGTGTAACTTCTCAATTCATTTCTTCCAATTCATCGCAACTCATTCTCCTATATAGTCTACCCCCTCTTAAGCTAACTTAAATCTACTGAGCTCAGATGCTAAACTAAGGGACGAGGCAATGCAGCAGCATAAAACAATTAATACAAACAGGATTGAAAAAAAAAAACGGAAATTGTCAAAGCAAGCTACAGTAAATCTAAATTACCAAGCAATGCAACATTACAACTAATATGAGCCAACGTGCAGAAACAAGAAAAATAAATCAGTAGTAAAACTAGCTTAACAGAGTAATACAAAGTGAAATTTAGTAGCACTATGCCTGGCAAACAGCAGCAGCAAATGCAACAACTTATATCTAAACATGACAAAGCTCAAGCAGAAAAAATATTACAGTAAAAATGGCCATGTTCAATACCTATGTCACATCTTAACACTAGGGTGATGCATCACCTTAACTTACACTACTAAACAAGTTACCCAGTCATTGACAAAAATTATGTATGCAATTCCTGTGAAGGGAAATGTCTTTTTGTACCCCCTCGTTTTTTTGAAGTAGATTTTAAAATGGTTATTTACTGGATCTGTAGGCATAAAATATCTATATTAGTACATCTATTAAATTTTATTTTAACCAATGCTGCAGTGCAGCTAGAAACTAGATATTAAACGAAATGAGCAAATATATATATAAAGCAACATATGAAATGTCATTCGCTAGGCAAATGGCGTCTCCAAAGGCAAAAAAAAAAAAAAAAAAATCTTTTCAACTAGAAAGATAATAGTTGTAAAATGTTTCTTATCATTTCATTAGGCATTTTAGTAAATATCATAAATTAAGAGCTCCACAGTGTAATCATATATTTTCAAGTTTCAGCGTGTCGTATTTAGGATGCTTTCTACAAAGAAATGTCAATAGCGAGGATAATGGCCTCTTTTTTCTCTCCACCTGTGCCTCTGAAAGGCACACACTAATGGCTTTTTTCCAGGCGAATGTCTCGCAGCTTCCCACGTAATACGTCGTGCCCACAACGCATTACATGAAGGTCACTTAACTTTCTTAATAAAATATTTACAACACCAGTTTGCACTACAGTGGCAGTCTCATATACAAAATTTCACGGGTCAAGAATTTGCATGGCAAATGTGTCGAAACAAAATCTTATGAATATAACAGTGTCCAAAAAATTTTAGCCGGCATTGTGATACATTCACGCATTTACACACATTTCATAACTCTTAAACTACGATTCTTGGTTTCTAACATCCTTTTTCACAAGTCAGAGTCCCTAACCACTATTCATTACTCCTTACCTTATTACACATATACATATTCGTCGACACGTCAATCTTGTGACGACACTTCAATATTTCATCGTAATAAATGCATAGCATAATCAAATTCTACATATAGCATCAGCTTATTGATCATAAACATACCTCAACAGCATAATACACACTGTCATCGTAATAATAACAACATAACACCTCAGTCAAATCTCAAAATCGTTGTAGATTTCTGCAATAATTTCAAAACCTAAAAAAATTCTCTGCTCATTTCAATAGTGTCATCTACCTCAAACGTACTTTAAAAATCATGATCTCATACCAAATACATAATTCAAAGCTCTCATACTATCATAATGGTTCTGAAAAAATGTGAACAGTTCACAAAGTACAGACAAAATACAGTTTCACAAGTGTGAAGTTATCCAACTGTGTAATTACGTGAACATCTGTCACTGATGTAGTAAAAAAAATGTTTGTCTCTCAGTTAAACGATCAGATAGCTGTGTAATTTATGTGTTAGAGAAATATGGTACTGATGTGTAAAGTTGTATAAGCAAATACCATATTAGCTAGGGCTCCTTGTGCTTGCCAAACACATGGTACACAAAGTAGGCGTGTACCCCCTGAGGATTAATGTAACTATACCCTCAGGTGTTATAGATTGTAGCAATGGAATGAAATGTATCATGGAAAGACTTTATATCATTGTACTTCAAATATCTTTAAACATAAATGTTTTAAGTACAAAATTAATCACTCAAATACGTGTACTGTAGCGCTAAACTGTGCGTCTTGTAAGATGATGTCTGTGGAAGTGTCGTAGTTATCGTCCTCCAAAAGCTAAGTTCTGCAGAAGTCAATGTACTTACCTCATGATAAACAAAAGTGAAATGCTTTGTGTATAGATATCTTAGTTATTACGTACATTACCGTGATCAAGAAAGTACTACAATGTAACGTATTGTTGTGCTACAAAAAAGGCTGTCTCATTGTAGCTATATCACAAGAGTTACTACTAAAACATGTTTTACTTTCCAGAATAATACAGAAAAACTGTGCAGATATAAAACAGATACAGCGCAAAAGAAACAATGGAAATTGTGTCACACATTAGTAGCATCATGATATAATCGTGTAGCTGTCAAAGAAACCAAATACTAAGTCATCTTTAATCTCACAAAAACTACTTCAAATAAGGAATGTCTTTTCAAGTAAACCAAAATGTTGCATTAAAATGTCATTAGCAGTATATGTTCTAAGTATGTAAGCCTTACAGTCGTTATGTAATCGTGCAACTAACAAGCAAGAATGTACACACACAGTAACACTGTGTCCTCTGTTCACTATCACAATGCACTGGTAATTACCGTCTAAATACAGGGTGTTTCAAAAATGACCGCTATATTTGAAACGGCAATAAAAACTAAACGAGCAGCGATAGAAATACACCGTTTGTTGCAATATGCTTGGGACAACAGTACATTTTCAGGCGGACAAACTTTCGAAATTACAGTAGTTACAATTTTCAACAACAGATGGCGCTGCAAGTTATGTGAAAGATATAGAAGACAACGCAGTCTGTGGGTGCGCCATTCTGTACGTCGTCTTTCTGCTGTAAGCGTGTGCTGTTCACAACGTGCAAGTGTGCTGTGGACAACATGGTTTATTCCTTAGAACAGAGGATTTTTCTGGTGTTGGAATTCCACCGCCTAGAACACAGTGTTGTTGCAACAAGACGAAGTTTTCAACGGAGGTTTAATGTAACCAAAGGACCGAAAAGCGATACAATAAAGGATCTGTTTGAAAAATTTCAATGGACTGGGAACGTGACGGATGAACGTGCTGGAAAGGTAGGGCGACGGCATACGGCAACCACAGAGGGCAACGCGCAGCTAGTGCAGCAGGTGATCCAACAGCGGCCTCGGGTTTCCGTTCGCCGTGTTGCAGCTGCGGTCCAAATGACGCCAACGTCCACGTATCGTCTCATGCGCCAGAGTTTACACCTCTATCCATACAAAATTCAAACGCGGCAACCCCTCAATGCCGCTACCATTGCTGCCCGAGAGACATTCGCTAACGATATAGTGAACAGGATTGATGACGGCGATATGCATGCGGGCAGCATTTGGTTTACTGACGAAGCTTATTTTTACCTGGACGGCTTCGTCGATAAACAGAACTGGCGCATATGGGGAACCGAAAAGCCCCATGTTGCAGTTCCATCGTCCCTGCATCCTCAAAAAGTACTGGTCTGGGCCGCCATTTCTTCCAAAGGAATCATTGGCCCATTTTTCAGATCCGAAACGATTACTGCATCACGCTATCTGGACATTCTTCGTGAATTTGTGGCGGTACAAACTGCCTTAGACGACACTGCGAACACCTCGTGGTTTATGCAAGATGGTGCCCGGCCACATCGCACGGCCGACGTCTTTAATATCCTGAATGAATATTTCGATGATCGTGTGATTGCTTTGGGCTATCCGAAACATACAGGAGGCGGCGTGGATTGGCCTCCCTATTCGCCAAACATGAACCCCTGTGACTTCTTTCTGTGGGGACACCTGAAAGACCAGGTGTACCGCCAGAATCCAGAAACAATTGAACAGCTGAAGCAGTACATCTCATCTGCATGTGAAGCCATTCCGCCAGACACGTTGTCAAAGGTTTCGGGTAATTTCATTCAGAGACTACGCCATATTATTGCTACGCATGGTGGATATGTGGAAAATATCGTACTATAGAGTTTCCCAGACCGCAGCGCCATCTGTTGTAACTACTGTAATTTCGAAAGTGTGTCTGCCTGAAAATGTACTGTTGTCCCAAGCATATTGCAACAAACGGTGTATTTCTATCGCTGCTCGTTTAGTTTTTATTACCGTTTCAAATATACTGGTCATTTTTGAAACACCCTGTATGTTCCCTAGGTTCTAGACTGGATAGTTAACTTCAAAACATTATTGCATGATAACAGTTTCAAAGTGAGACAAATTGTACTAGTAGCGTGAAGTGAAAAACTTTATGGCAAAGACTAAGTTAAAAAGCAGATTATCTTTCAATAAACGGTTTTACATGTGAAATGTGGTGCAATCCTTTACTCTTCCCAGTACGCAGAGCTCCAGTTTTAACGAAATTATCATGTCGTATATGGTACATCGGTAAAAAATGCTCAAATTTTTCTCAAGGTTAGCGTCTATATTATTTTTGCTGAGCCAGTTGGCGCACGTGGCTGCCTGCGGTGCAAGTCATTGTCTGTCTCTTTGTTGGCGCGCGCCGTTATTGGGATTAGGAGACCTAACTTCTACAAATTCACCTTGACGAGAAGGCCCTGTCCTGTTTGAAGCTCGCCAGTTCTGATGGAATTCAAGTCTGTCGTTTTGTCGGTAGTTCACATAGTTTCTATTTTGTCGGTCATGTGGTGGAGAATTTCTCCCGGAATCGTAACTGCATGGTGGACCGTTGCGTCTGAAGTTACTCTGTCTCCCTTGATAATAATTATTTTGGTTCCCATATTGTCTGTTTCTATGGTTGTCTCTGTCACATTCATTACTATGGAAAAGCGATCTTTCTCTGTAAATATTATTCTGCCAACGGTTGTCATACGGATGGTGTCTGTTTTGGTCACGATTTGTGTTGTGAGAATAGCCTTGTCGTGTCCAGTTATTATTTCTTTTATCGCGGAGTTGTGACAGATGTGACCTGTAATTGTTGTGCTGGAGTTTTCGCATTCCGTTATTGTCAGTGTCAATTTCCAATTCTTGTAAGAGTCCCTGAAAAGCTTCGATGTCATCTATGCAACGTCCTGCCAAAATAATATGTCGTAAATGTTCAGGTAATTTGATTAAGCAAATGCGGATGTGTTCTGACGGGCTGTATGAGTTTGACAGGTACTGATTCTTATGCAACATTTCTTCAAAATATTTCACAAGACTGGAGAATTCACATTGTTCGACATGTTTCATCATTATGATGCTATGTTTTACTTGGTCTTGTGTAGCTTCAGACCAATATACTGAGAGGAAGGCATGATAAAATTATCCTTCACTGTCACAATCGTGAATGACCGATCGCATTCTTACAGCCGGTTCATTCTCCAAGTAGCCACACATAAATTCTAACCTGTGCTCCAATGACCAGTTGGGAGGAAAACAATGAGAGAATTGATGAAACCATGCTTGTGGATGAATGTCGTTGTCAGAATTCTTAAATGTTTTGAATTTACGTGTAGTAATGAACAGCTTATACCCTTAAGATTCTACAGTGATTATGCTAAAGAACTTGCCCCCTTTCTATCAGCAATTTATCGTAGATCGCTGGAAGAACGTAAAGTACCTAGCGACTGGAAGAAAGCGCAGGTCGTTCCCATTCTCAAGAAGGGTCATAAATCAGATGCGAATAATTATAGGCCTATTTCGCTTACGTCAATCTGTTGTAGAACAATGGAACATGTTTTGTGTTCTCGTATTATGACGTTCTTAGATAATACAAATCTCCTTCATCATAACCAACATGGATTCCGCAAACAGAGATCATGTGAAACTCAGCTCGCCCTATTTGCCCAAGAAATTCACAGTGCCGTAGACACTGGCGAGCAGATTGATGCCGTATTCCTGGACTTCAGGAAGGCATTTGATACGGTTCCGCACTTACGTTTAGTGAAAAAAATACGAGCTTACGGAATATCGGACCAGGTTTGCGATTGGATTCAGGATTTCCTAGAAGAAAGAACACAACATGTCATTCTTAACGGTTCAAAATCTGCAGATGTAGAGGTAATTTCGGGAGTACCGCAGGGAAGCGTGATAGGACCTTTATTGTTTACAATATACATAAATGACTTAGTTGACAACATCGGTAGCTCCGTGAGGCTATTTGCAGATGACACGGTTGTCTACAGGAAAGTAGCAACATCAGAAGACTCGTACGTACTCCAGGAGGACCTGCAGAGGATTAATGCATGGTGCGACAGCTGGCAGCTTTCCCTAAACGTAGATAAATGTAATATAATGCGCATACATAGGGGCAGAAATCCATTCCAGTACGATTATGCCATAGGTGGTAGGTCATTGGAAGCGGTAACGACCGTAAAATACTTAGGAGTTACTATCCGGAGCGATCTGAAGTGGAATGATCACATAAAACAAATAGTGGGAAAAGCAGGCGCCAGGTTGAGATTCATAGGAAGAATTCTAAGAAAATGTGACTCATCGACGAAAGAAGTAGCTTACAAAACGCTTGTTCGTCCGATTCTTGAGTATTGCTCATCAGTATGGGACCCTTACCAGGTTGGATTAATAGAAGAGATAGACATGATCCAGCGAAAAGCAGCGCGATTCGTCATGGGGACATTTAGTCAGCGCGAGAGCGTTACGGAGATGCTGAACAAGCTCCAGTGGCGGACACTTCAAGAAAGGCGTTACGCAATACGGAGAGGTTTATTATCGAAATTACGAGAGAGCACATTCCGGGAAGAGATGGGCAACATATTACTACCGCCCACATATATCTCGCGTAATGATCACAACGAAAAGATCCGAGAAATTAGAGCAAATACGGAGACTTACAAGCAGTCGTTCTTCCCACGCACAATTCGTGAATGGAACAGGGAAGGGGGGATCAGATAGTGGTACAATAAGTACCCTCCGCCACACACCGTAAGGTGGCTCGCGGAGTATAGATGTAGATGTAGATGTAGATGTAGTCAAAATCATCGTGTCGGCGAGTCGCACATCGCTCATTGTTACTTCGTTTCGGCGGTTCCATCTGAAAATCCAATGCGCCTTGCCAATTTCTTTCATAATTTCCGAAGTGTCCTGTGTTATTATTTTGTGGTTGTTCCGTATTTCTATGTCCCTCTTCCCGTACTGGAGCGCGAGTGTCCACTGAAATATGTAATTCTTGTATTACTTGTGCCAACTGATCTTGTACTTCCCGGATTTCTCTTTTGCACTGTGTATTGATTTGATTTTGATTTTGTTTGAATTTTCTAATTTGTTCATACTCTTCAGTGTTCGTGAAGGCTACAGGTCTTGTGTCATTCAGATAAGTTAGTGAACTGATCTGAAAGTTCGACTACTTTATCCGATAGTGAAATTATTTCCTCAGTGTGTTTTTCTGAATCAAGTTTCAGAGTGTCCATTTGCGTTGAAATCGTATCTACTGTGTCCTTTAAGTTTTCCTGAGTTTTTGCAAGTTGCGTAACCGAATCGGTAGATGCAACTGAGTCAATTTTAGCTTGCAAGATGTCGTGATTTTCATGAACAATAGTTTGCAGTTCTTTTATGGCTGCTTCGTGTTTCTGTAATGCATTTTCATGACGCGAAAAAATAGGTTGGAAATGCTCACAAATTTGTGTTTTTACGTCATTACGACTTTTTGACATTTCGATTCAATGTTATGTAACTCAGTAGTTAAATCTTCACGTGTTTGTTCATGCGTGGTGTCTAACTTCCGAAGATTTTGTTCCATTGTGTCTAACTTTTGAAGATTTTGTTCCATTGTGTCTAACTGTTGCTGTGTTTGTCTCTGGTGTTGTTCCATTGTGTCTAACTTTTGAAGCTTTTGTCCCATTTGTTGCATTAATTGTAATAGCAATGCACTGGTGTCTGAAACATGTTCCTCAGTGCTATTCGGCAATGCATTTGAACCGGCAATATTCGTATTTTGAAAAGCAGGAAATGTGTCTTGACTTATTTGAGAAAACGGCGCGGACGCAAAACCTGAATCAACAGTATTTGCAGGATTGTGTCCTGTCATTTCGGATTCCTGAGGCAAGCTGTTGCCGACCGATCGATCGATAATGCTTCCCTGTTCACTAATTGTTTCACTGACTACACCATTATTTGCAGCCCGCTTCATTTCCCTATGCACAAATACCAAATTACTACTTTGAACATTAGTTAATTCATTACATGGTGGCGCTAACACACTGCTTTCGTCTTCACTGTCATTTCTCAGTTTACTTTGAAGCCTAGTATTACGTTTTTCACACGCCATTATTGTCACAATATTTCACACAACACAGAAAAACACAATTTGAAGAGCAAAAATAAGAGAACACATTAACATAGCACTGAAAATAATATCTAGTTAATTGCAAGCGCAGCTGCGAAATACTTGGTGCAAATTTACATGCATGCCACAACTGTTTTACTGTACAACAATGAAAGACTGCAACTACAAAGGAGATTCTCTCTACAATTACGCGCTAGCAATAAACAAAAGCTACACTAATTACACAAACTACAAGAAAAAATCAGAAGATTCCAGTGAGGTATCCTCGGCTAAGGGTCAACATATGAAACGTCCCCTTAGAAAAATTATACATGACTGTGCTTAAACTGACACTCAATATTTTTAGCGCAACCCAATCTGACTTTCAAAAATCCCTACAAAAGAATGGCCCTGACTAACATTAACCTATACCTTTCACAAATCACCTACCTCACAAAAATCTTCGTTACTCGAACTACTGCAATACAGCGAGCGCCACTAGTGCCAGCTAAATAAAAGATTCAAACTACTGAAGGCGCTAACTACTGATAGGCACAGTTAGCAAATGAAAGATTTTGATAGAGAACAAACAATGTATTTACCTTAATAGTGTCGAAAAATCATAATATACGTAGCAGTTCATGACATCCAGTCTTACAAATTTCAAAACTCCGCCATTTCTCTCCCCACATCCACCACTGCTGGCGGCTCGCCTCCAACTGCGCAACGCTACGCGCTGTTCACATCCAGCTGCCCAACACTACAATGGCAGACAACAATGCAAACTAGCCACAGACTGCACGCAGCACAGCCAGTGATTTTCATACAGAGCGCTACTTGGCGTTACCAATAAAAAAACCTAAACAGCCTACTTACAACGTGACGTATTTCTTATTTTCGTATGAAGACATGAACATCCGCTAAAGTTAACGATCAATTTGATGTTCGAAAAAAGAAGTCGTAATTTCAAATTACTTTGGTGAAACAAAGTGCAATTTCTCTCATTCCCATCTACGAGACTAGCAGCAGAAATTATTAAAACTATGTTACAAAAATGATGCTGTTTCCGATATCTCTGTAACTTATATAATTATAACAAGAGAGCGCACGTCATTTAGTAGAGAAGTTTTTATAATTCGTATGGCTGTATGGAGGGTTAACGTATCTTAAACGCCAAGTTTGTTCACACTGTCAACAAGGAGATACGCAATCTGCTGTAAATTTTTATTTATGATAGGGACAGGATTGGAAATCGAACAGAAGGGTATGAAAAGGTTATGGGTAAATTTGGAGAGGATATGGAGCCCAACAGGAACGGGAAACAACTCTTGGATTTCTGTGCCAGTATGGCTTAGTAATCACAAACTCCTTTTTTAAACATAAGAACATTCACCGGTATACTTGGGAAGGCAGAGTAACCAGATCTGTCATTGACTATATAATAACAGACCAGGAATTCAGGAAGGTTGTGAGGGACACACATGTATTCAGGGGATTCTTTGATGACACTGATCACCATTTAATCCGCAGTGAAATTGGTATTGTGAGGCCGAAAGTGCAGGAGGTCAGGTCCATGTGTAGGAGGATAAGAGTGGATAAACTTCAGGATAAGGAAATCAGACACAAGTACGTAACAGTGATCTCAGAAAGGTACCAGTTAGTTGAATGTAGTCAATTACAGTCACTGGAAAAGGAATGGACAAGGCACAGGGACACAGTACTAGAAGTGGCCAAAGAATGTCTTGGAACAGTAGTGTGTAAAGGTAGGATGAAGCAAACAGCTTGGTGGAATGACACAGACAAGGCAGCCTGTAAAAGGAAAAAGAAGGCATATCAAAAATGGCTACATACTAGAACTCAGGTAGACAGAGAAAGTTATGTTGAAGAAAGAAACAAAGCCAAACAGATAATTACAGCATCCAAGAAGAAATATTGGGAAGACTTTGAAAACAGGTTGGAGACCTTCGGTCAAGCTGCTGGAAAACCATTCTGGAGTGTTATTAGCCGTCTTCGAAAGGGAGGTAAGAAGGAAATGACAAGTATTTTGGACAGGTCAGGAAAACTGCTGGTGAATCCTGTTGATGCCTTGGCCAGATGGAGGGAATATTTTGAAGAGTTGCTCAATGTAGGTGAAAATACGATCAGTAATGTTTGAGATTTCGATGTACAATGGGACAGGAATGATGATGGAAATAGGATCACATTGGAGGAAGTGGAGAAAATGGTCAATAGATTGCAGTGCAATAAAGCGGCTGGGGTGGATGAAATTAAGTCGGAACTCATCAAATACAGTGGAATGTCAGGTCTTAAATGGCTACACAGGATAACTGAAATGGCCTGGGAGTCGGGACAGGTTCCATCAGACTGGACGAAAGCAGTAATCACACCAATCTTTAAACATGGAAACAGAAAAGATTGTAACAACTACAGAGGTATCTCTTTGATCAGCGTTGTGGGTAACATCTTCTCAGGTATTGTTGAAAGGAAAATGCGAGTATTGGTTGAGGACAAATTGGATGAAAATCAGTGTGGGTTTAGGCCTCGTAGAGGTTGTCAGGACCAGATCTTTAGCTTACAGCAAATAATGGAGAAGTGTTATGAGTGGAGCAGGGAATTGTATCTATGTTTTATAGATCTAGAAAAGGCATATGACCGGGTTCCTAGGAGGAAGTTATTAACTGTTCTACGTGATTATGGAATAGGAGGCAAACTTTTGCAAGCAATTAAAGGTCTTTACATAGACAGACAGGCAGCAGTTAGAGTTGACAGTAAATTGAGTCCATGGTTCAGAGTAGTTTCAGTGGTAAGACAAGGCTGCAACCTGTCTCCACTGTTGTTCATATTGTTTATGGATCATATGTTGAAAACAATAGACTGGCTGGGTGAGATTAAGATAGGTGAACACAAAATAAGCAGTCTCGCATATGCGGATGACTTAGTTGTGATGGCAGATTCTATTGAAAGTTTGCAAAGTGATATTTCAGAGCTAGATCAGAAATGTAAGGACTATGGTATGAAGATTAGCATCTCCAAAACAAAATTAATGTCAATGGGAAAGATATATAAACGGATTGAGTGCCAAATAGGAGGAACAAAGTTAGAACAGGTGGACAGTTTCAAGTACTTAGGATGCATATTCTCACAGGATGGCAACATAGTGAAAGAACTGGAAGCGAGGTGTAGCAAAGCTAATGCAATGAGCACTCAGCTACGATCTACTCTCTTCGGCAAGAAGGAAGTCAGTACCAAGACTAAGTTATCTGTGCACCGTTCAATCTTTCGACCAACTTTGTTATGTGGGAGCGAAAGCTGGGTGGATTCAGGTTACCTTATCCATAAGGTTGAGGTTACGGATATGAAAGTAGCTAGGATGATTGCAGGTACTAGTAGATGGGAACAATGGCAGGAGGGTGTGCACAATGAGGAAATCAAAGAAAAACTGGGAATGAACTCTATAGATGTAGCAGTCAGGGCGAACAGGCTTAGATGGTGGGGTCATGTTACACGCATGGGAGAAGCAAGGTTACCCAAGAGACTCATGGGTTCAGCAGTAGAGGGTAGGAGGAGTCGGGGTAGACCAAGGAGAAGGTACCTGGATTCGGTTAAGAATGATTTTGAAGTAATAGGCTTAACATCAGAAGAGGCACCAATGTTAGCACTGAATAGGGGATCATGGAGGAATTTTATAAGGGGGACTATGCTCCAGACTGAACGCTGAAAGGCATAATCAGTCTTAAATGATGATGATGATGATGATGATGATATGGACTGAAACCCATGAAGTCAATATCACACATGAAATATTCTTTATTTGAATTAATAACTATTACCGACAAACAATCTGACAATCTTCAGATCATAAAACATTCTTGATTAATGTTAATATCATTATGGCTTCACACTTCGTGAAAATCATTCTTAAAATCAAATGTCATGGGCTAGGGCCTCCCGTCGGGTAGACCGGTCGCCTGCTGCAAGTCTTTTTTTAGTTGACGCCACCTCGGCGACTTGTGTGTCGATGGGGATGACATGATGAGGACTGAAACCTCCCTTTAGAAAAATTTATGAATTACTGTGCTGATAAACCTCTTACGTTATTACGTGTGAAATGTGGTGCAATCCTTTACTCTTCCTAGTACGCAGAGTTTCAACTTCAACGCAATTATCATGTGGTATACGTTGGTAAATAATACTGGAATTTTTCTCAAGGTTAGTTTATGTTATTTTTCTCAAGCCCAGCCGGCGAACGTGGCCGCCTGCGGTGTGGGTCATTGTTACCTCTTTGTTGGCGTACATCGTTATTGGGATTAGGAGACCTAACTTCTATAAATTCACCTTGCCGAGAGGGGCCTGCCCTGTTTGAATCCCGCCAGTTCTGATGAAATTCAGGTCTGTTGTTATGATTATATCGTCTGTCGTCATGTCGGTAGTTTCCATAGTTTCTTTCTTGTCAGTCATGTGGTGGAGAATTTCTCCCGGAATCATAGCTGCGTGATGGACCGTTGCGTCTGAAATTATTCTGTCTCCCTTGATAATAATTATGTTGGTTCCCATATTATCTGTCTCTCTGATTGTCTCTGTTATCGTCATTACCGTGGAGAGGTGATCTTTCCCTGTAATTATTATTACTCTCCCAACGGTTGTCATAGGGGTGGTGTATGTTTTGGTCACTATTTGCGTTGTAAGAATAGCCTTGTCGTGTCCGGTTATTATTTCTGTCATCGCGGAATTGTGGCGCATGTGACCTGTAATTGTTGTGTTCCTGTTTTCGCGTCCCGCGATTGTCAGTGTCGATTTCCAATTCTTGTAACAGTCCCTGAAAAGCTTCGATGTCATCTTTGCAACGTCCTGCCAAAATAATATGTCGTAAATGTTCAGGCAATTTGATTAAGCAAATGCGAATAAGTTCTGAGGGGCTGCATGGGTTTGAAAGATACTGATTCTTGTGGAACATGTCTTCAAAACATTTGAATGCAGTCAGACATTTCTCTCTTTACTTATTCTGATCAACACTAAACTGACACACAATATTTTTAGCGCAACGGAATCTGACTTTCAATAATCCCTGCGAAAGAATGGCCGTGACCAACAATAACCTATACCTTTCATGAATCAGTTACCCCACAAAAATCTTCGTTACTCAAACTACTGCAAAACAGCGTGCGCCAATACTGCCAGCTGAATAAAAGATTCTAACTACTGAAGGCACTAACTACTGATAGGTATAGTTAGGAAATGATAGATTTTGATAGAGAACAAACAATGTATTTACCTTAATAATGTTCAAAACTCATCCAGTATTACAAATTTACTCTTTCTGATGGACACACATCCAGATCGTCCGCTTCCAAAATTCTGCCATCTCTCTCCCCACATCCACCACTGCTGGCGGCTCACCTCCAACTGCGCAACGCTTCGCGCTGTTCACATCCAACTGCCCAACACTACAATAGCGAATATTCCAGCAATGCCAACCAGCCACAGTCTGCACACTGCACAGTCAGTGCTTTTCATACAGAGGGCTACGTGGCGTTACCAACATAAAAACCTAAACAGCCTACTTACAGGACAACACAACATCCAGTCCTTGAGCAGAGAAAATCTCCGACCCAGCAGGGAATCGAACCCGGCCTCTTTGCATAGTATTCCGTCGCGCTAACCACTCAGTTAGCGGGGCGGACCATGAAATGATAGCATCCACAATGACACATTTGAAATAACGAAGTAATGACAATACTGACTGTGTCAGTTACTAAGTTGTAACTGCATGACGCCTATGTTTTATGACCACGAACGATAAGAAGCTGCTTTTAATTGTATAATGTATGGATGCTGTCATATTAAGTAAATTTTTAACTATGTGTGAAGCCGTAATGGCATGAACACTTATAAAGATTGTTAGACAAAACTATTAATCAATCCAAATGGAGAAGATTTCATTTGCGATCTTCACTTCGTGGGTTTCAATATCTAACATAAAAGAAGTATCTTGAACGGTTATGGAAATAAGCTCGCCGAAGAAATGTGTCACAACATTAATGGAGCGCTTTCTTTTGCTCGGAAGCGCTGTAGATAGTGAAGACCTGGTGCTTGGCGGTCATCTGGCAGTCCAACGCTGACGTAAGTCATGGCAACGAAGTGGTGTGTACGTATGTGCCAGCCGGATGAATGGAATCAGCGCAGTAACATAGGTGACGGACGGCAAGACGAATAACCTCAGATGGGTCTCCTGGCCAACAATGCCACACCATAATTTCAGTTTTACACAGCGGTAGAAAGAAGTTACCGTGTTTGGACGTACTCCTGACCACAGCGACACTAAAATTGCCAGATTTGCTGGCGTATGAAGGCCCATTGTGCAAAGTATCTACAAGGAATGTCGTACCACTTACAGCCAAGTGAAACAGCGTAAAAGCAATGACAGTAATAAGATAGTACCATCTAGGGAACGGAGATGAGTTTCACACATTATGACAGTCGGTTTCCAACTTGTCAGGAATTTCAGCTGCCAGAGAATTCAGGTCCATCTCAACCAATTTCCGAGCGAAAAATGCGAGGTCACTGCATGAAAAGGGTAGAACCACTTCTCACAGAGGCACATAAAGGTGCAAGTCTACAGTGGGCCAAACAGGACAGAAACTGCGCAACAGCTGGTTGGCGGCGTGTAGTGAGTTCGGATGAGTCATGCTGCAAATCGTGAAGTGTATCGAAGACTCAATGATGCCTTTAATCCGCGTTGTGTAAATGATGTGCTTTAGATCGGAATTGATTCTGTGATGTTCTGTTGGTGTTTATCGTGCTACAGTGACTTGGGACCATTCACTGAGATTCCCGTGAGCGTATAGCAGAATGTTTATTTCAACATTCTCGGTGCCCAGGTGTTGCCGTTTTTCGTACGTCTTCATGATGAATATGCTGTGCACACTCTCCTCTTCGAAGATGATACAGAAGTGTTCAGTTTGTGGTTTGGCGAACCTTAGGAACGGTAACTCTCCTCGAATCTACGTCTACATCGATATTCTGCAAATTACAATTAAGCTTCTTGCAGAGGGTTCATCGAACCATCTTCACAATAATTCTTTGTTGTTCCAGTCTCGAACAGCGCACGGAAAAAACGAACACCTCTATCTTTTCGTGCAAGCTCTGATTTCCCTCATTTTATTATGATGATCGCTTCTCCCTATATAGGTCGGCGTCAACAAAATATCTTCACATTAGGAGGAGGAAGATGGTGATTGAAATCTCGTGAGAAGATTCCTCCGCAACGAAGAACGCCTTTGTTTTAATGGTGTCCACCCCTAATTCTGTGTCATTTCAGTGACACTCTCTCACCTCTCGATAAAACGAAGCATGTGCTCTTCTCTGAACATTCTCCGTTAATTCTATGTGGTAAGTATACCACACACAGCAGCAGTACTCTAAAAGCGGGCGAACAAGAGCAGTGCAGGCAGTCTCTTTAGCAGAGCTGTCGTATTTCTGCCAATAAAACGCAGTCTCTTTTTGGTTCGCTTTCCCCTCAACATTTTCTATGTGTTCTTTCTACTTGAAGCTGTTCGTAATTGGAATTCCTAGGTATGTAGTTGAATTTACGGACTTCGGATTTTACTGATTTGTCGTGAACCGTAGTTTAACGGATTCCTTGTAGCACTCATGTGGGTGACCTCACATTTTTCATTATTTAGGGTCAATTGCCAATTTTTGCACCATGTAGATATCTTTCCTATATCGTCATGCAATTTGTTTCGATATTCTGATGACTTAACTAGACGATAAACGATAGCATCATCTGCAAACAACCTAGGACGGCTGCTCAGATTGTCTCCTAAATCGTTTACATGCGTAACGAACAGCAGAAGGCCTGTAACACTACCTTGGGGAACGCCAGAAATCAATTTGGTTTTACCCGATGACTTTCCGTCAGTTACTACGATCTGTGACCCCTCTGACAGGAAATCACGAATCCAGTCACATAACTGAGACATTATTCTATAAACACGCAATTTGATTATAATCCGCTTGTGTGGTACAGCGCCAAAAGCCTTCAGGAAATCTAGAAATACCGAATCAATTTGAAATCCCTTGTCAATAGAACTCATTACTTTGTGTGAGTAAAGAGCTAGTTGTGTTTCACTAGAACGATGTTTTCTAAATCCGTGTTGACGGTGTGTCAATAGACCGTTCTCTTACAAGTAATACATAATGTTCGAACACAATATATGTTCCAAAATCCTTCCGCATATTGACAATAAAGATATGGGCCTGTAATTTAGTGGATTACTCTTATCGCCTATCTTGAATACTGGTGTGAGCTGCGTAACCTTCCAATCTTTAGGTACGGATCTTTCGTCGAACGAGCGGCTGTATATGATTGATAAGTATGGAGCTATTGCAACAGCATACTCCGAAAGAAACCTAACTGGTATATACTCTGGACCGGAAGAACTGCTTTTATTTAGTGATTCAAGTTGCTTCATTACTGCGATGATATCTACTTCTAAGTCACTCGTGTTGGCAGCTGTTCTTGATTCGAATTCTCCAATATTTACATCATCTGTTTTGAGGAAGGAGTCTCGAAAGGCTGTGTTTAGCAACCCTGCTTTAGCATCACTGTAATCGATCTTTTGAACACTGAGTTGGACGTAGCAGTCAACATACCCGCAATTTGGCAGCTGTGATGATGATGATGTTTGGTTGTTGTTGGGCGATCGACTGTGCAGTCATCAGCGCCCATATAAAGTCCCAATTTTTCCCACAGTCCAATTTCTTTACTCAGTCCAATTTAGCCACTGTGGCGAATGATGATGACGATGAAATGATTAAGACAACACAAACACCCAGTCCGCAGGCAGAGAAAATCACCAACACGGCCAGGGATCAAACCCGGGACCCCGTGTCCAGAGGCAGGAACACTAGCCACTAGACCACGAGCTGCGGACGGCAGCTGTATGTGACCTGATCATGAATGTCTTCAACTAGATATGGTATACGTGAAGAAATCTGTTGTCTCTCTTCCTTGCCGATTCGAGGAGACTATTATCTCGGCTGGATGCTGCTTTAGATGGTATTAGTGCATTGTCTCCGGGGTGACAATCTTCTCATCTGGTGAGATTATTTGCATTTAAAAGCTTGGTGGCTCCCTCTACATACAAGGTAGGCTATCTATTGCCAAGGTCACTAACGCACGCCTGTTCGGGACCCTTGGTTCGGAGGTAGCCGGTTCCAGTACAGATGGTAAAAAAAATTTTCGCCGCAGATATTTCGCCAACAAGGCGAGTAAAGCAGGTAACATAAAGTTACTCATAACCAGACTTTGCGTGAATGACCTGTGTTAATCTCCAAAACCTCACCGCTGTGTCTCATGGAATAATACCATATGACGCTGTTGATGGTGAACCGTCGGTAGAATGGGGACTTTAAGCGTGGAGGTATAATGTGCTGCTATTCGAGAGGAGTAGACGATGTGCCGACGCCGGGTTTTACCACCTGCTAATTTTCACCATCATACAACAAAAACATGAATCACTATATGGACAATTCCTTACAATCATCTACACTCGACAGATACACAGGAGACATAACATACACTTGTCGTTTGTGTTTTTACGGTCTTCAGTAAGAAGACTAGTTTGATGCAGCTCTCCAAGCTATTGTATCCTGTGCGAGATTGATCTCAAAATACGAGTAACTACTGTAACCTACATCCATTTGACGTACATATTGTATTCATCTCTTGGTCTCCCTCTACAAATTTCAGACCGCACGCTTCCCTCCAATACTAAATTAGGTTTTATGTATGCAGACTGAAGCGGTGATTCAAAATTTTTACCAATTCCGTGAATCGAACCTGTGCCTCCTGCTTACTAGACAGGTGCGTTAGGTACTAAGCCTCCTTGGCACAGCGGTTCACCCAACTGCACGGGTTACACTCGTCCGCCTCCCTCGACGATCCATATTCTGACGGCCACCCCAGTCTACTTTAAACTCAGCTAGTATGGTTTATAAGGAAAGATTAAGTAGTGGGTTTCTGATTCAGAAATCCCATTTGAATATTAGCTATGTGTCATAATTTTTCACGGCTCGTGCAACAAGGAGAAGCGTCTACCATCACGTGTCGGAATTCCACTGCAGCAGGGCTGGGCCTTATTGAAACAGCAGTTTATCGCTCCATTACATTGCTACTATCGTTGGTTCGGTGCTCACAACTGTTATGAGAACATGCAATCGTTAAGTTCAGGAGAATCACATCCAGCGCCATGCAAGGCTGCACGCGACTAGAACACGTGATAATAGACTTTTGTTCGTTCGACCATGGAGAATAGTACCCTGTGTCAGGAAATGAGCTTGTTTGCTGTGAGACAAGTATCCACGCGGACTGCGCGACGACGTGTGGAGCGCTTTGGCGTGTTAACACTGTGACAATTGTTGGGGCTTCCCTTGATGTGGTAACAGAAAGAGGCGCGCCGAAAATGGTGCGCTCAGGGACGACATTGGGCACAAAAGATGCCCAACGTCGTCTTTTCGAAAAGAATCCCGGTGCCTCGTACAGCATCTCGATGGACAGACGTAGAGAGACAGCTAAAAGTGTTGAAACCAAATAAATCGGCAGGTCCAGATGGAAGCCCAGTTAGGTTTTACAAAGAGGCGTCACTGGCTCCTTACTTACCATTTATGGCGAATGTCTCGACCAACGCAAAGTGCCAAGCGACCGGAAAAAGGAGCAGGTGATGCATATATATAAGAAGGGTAAAAGAACAGACTCGCAATATTACAGACCAATATCCCTAACTTCTGTTTGCTGCATATCCTTGAACACACTCTCTGATCAAATATAATAAATTTTCTTGCGACTGAGAAGCTTATGTTCACGATACAGTATGGTTTCAGAGAGCATCGCTCGTGCGGAATGTAGCTTGCCCTTTTCTTGTTCTTGAGAACTATGGATGAAGGGCAACAAGCAGATTCCAGATTTCTGGATTTCCGTAAAGCACTTGACACGGCGCCCCATTGCCGGCTGTTAAAGAAGGGGCGAGCATATGGAATATGTTCACAGATATGAGAATGGCTCGAAGACATCTTAAATAATATAATCCGTATATAGGCCTCGACGGCGAGTATTCATCAGAGGCAAGGGTATCGTCAGGAGTGACCTATGGTAGTGTTACGGGACAGCTGCTGTTCTCTATATACATAAATGATTTGGTGGACAGAGTGGGCAGCAATCTGCGGTTGTTTGCTGATACTGACGTGGTATTGGATAAGGTGTCGCGGTTGAGGGCTGTAAGAAGATACAAGACGACTTAAACAAAATTACCAGTTGAGGTGATGAATGACAGCTAGCTCTGAATGTGGGAAAATGTAAGTTAATGCGGACGAGTAGGAAGATCAAACACGTAATATTCTAATATAGTATTACTAGTGTCCTGCTTGACACAGTCAAGTCATTTAAAAATCCGGGCGTAACGTTGCAAAGCGATATGAGGTGGAACGAGCGTGTGAGAACAGTAGTAGGGGAAGCGAATGGTTGACTTCGGTATAGTGGGAGAATATTAGGAAAGAGTGGTGAGACGTGCACGGCTCGCGTTTATTCCATTTGTTGTTTGTCATCTTCTATTACGGAACAGCCGCCTCGTTTTCTTATTCTATTTACTGGCGTCACTAACGTCCTGCCTTACTTGCCCGTGAGCGGCAGCAGCAGCGCGTATCGATAAGTGCGCCTTCGTACCATCTCTGGAGCGACCGAGAGTATTTCCGGGTCGTCGTGTGATTGGCAAGAGTTCGGGGCGGAGCAGCAGTGAAGTCGAGGACGGAGCGCGGGTGAGGCGCCGACAGCCAGTGTTCGCCGACCGCTGGCGATACGCATGAACTGATCGATGGAGGTTAGATTGGCGCGGGACGACCGTTGGTTGGTCGTCTCATCAACCGACGATATTTGGTCCTTTCACCGTTTCAGGGCCTGGGCAGTTGAACGGTTGGCGTGGAGCAGCGAATATTTCTCAGTGGCGCGTGTCTGGCCCTCGTCGCTGGCGGAATCCACGCGTGGTCGAGGTGTGAGGGGCTGTTCCCATTGCTAAGAGGCTCGTGGCTCACCGATCCCGGACACGAAAGTTGAGTCTTTACTTAATCTACCAGCCAGCCCCAACTGTTCACACTGTGTCGTTTGAATTTCGTTGTGGGCAGTTGGTGGGACATCCTGTCGTTTGATCCGTTGCCTGTCTGTCGGTTGGGTTGTCGTCGGATCGACAATGGTTGGGCCGACTGCCTGTCTCACCTAAGCGAGCGTTAGTGTTTGAATTCCAGACCGACCCTCGGAACTTCTGAGCGCCCTTGGGTGTACTGCCTTTGTTGTTTGTCCTTGGATGGCTTCTAGCCGATTTTTATATTAAGGTTGTTTTGCCCTTAAGGCGTCAGATGTCGCTAATGTTATTGAGTCTTAAGTGTTGGGCCTTCAGCCGATTTTGGATTTACGTTGTTTGCTCTTAAAGCGTCAGATTCATTGGGCCTTCAGCCTAACTAAGGAATGTTTTAAGATAAGGCTTTGCCTTTTAAATTTCTGATTTTGGTTGAGCTGCAAGTTATTGGCTTTCAGCCGTTTTAAATTAAGGTGGTCTTGCCCATAAGGCATGAGATTGTACGGCGCATTCAGCCGCTAATTAAATTCCAAAATTAAAGCCGTGTGTTTTCTTTAAATTTTTCTTGGCTCTTGTAATGTTTGATCAAATAAAAGGTTGTATGTTCGAGTGTAACTGACAGCCGCTTATTTTGGCCCCTTTCGACAACTTAAACTAGCTGTCCTGTCCTATGGGTCTAGCAGAGCTTCTCAAGTGGATCACCTGTCAAGGAGACCGCATATAGGACGCTGGTGCGACCTACTCTTGAGTACTGCTGGAGTGTTTGGGATCCGCACCAAGTCGGACATGGAAGCAGTTAAAAGTCGGGCTACTAGATTTGTTATATGTAGGTTCGATCAGCATCCGAATCTTACGGGTATAGTTTGGGATCTTAGGTGGGGAATCCCTGGAGGGAAGAAGACATACATTTCGAAAAACACAACTGAGGAAGTTTAGAGGACTGGTGTCTGAAGCTGATTACAGAAAAGTCCCACTGCCAGTAACATATACATTTCGCGTAGGGACCACGAAGATGAGACACGAGCAATTAGGGCTCATACGGAGACATATATATAGTCGTTTTTCCCTCGCTCTGTCTGCGATTGGAATAGGAAAGGAAACGGCCAGTTGCGGTACAGTGGGAGAATATTAGGAAAGAGTGTATCACCTGTAAAGGAGACCCCATATACTCCACCACGCACCGTATGGTGGCTTGCGGAGTAAGTAAGTAGATGTAGATGGACTAACCTGCATGGACGCATTCATCGCCGTCATACTTGCCCAGCAGCTGACATGATGATATTGGGTACCATTGGATACACAGCACGATCACTTATGGTTCGCACATCCGGTAATTTGCTCAGCGGGCATTACAGTTCTGACATGTTAAGTCGCCTGGCTATGCCCTATCTTCGAGGACTCCAAGACGTTATTTTGCAGCGAGCTACCTTAATTTAAGTATTAACTGTATTTTTCTTACTTGTCACTTCTTCTTCCGTGTGTATTTGCTTTTAGGAAGCTTTAATTGTCGGGTGCTATTAATAGTGTTCCATAGATTTCGTGTTTGTTTTGAATACAGTCAGAGAGAGTCCCTTTAGTCAGCCATAGTGCCAGTAGTGCTAGTGTTTGTTTTCAATACAGTCCAGATACAGGTAGTGCTATTTTCATTGTTTTCTACAAGAAGTGCCTAGCAACCACAGTTTAGTTAATAAACAGCCGCCTTTAGTGAATTAGCAGTCTAGTTAAAGGTTGATTAACTCTCTTCAGTAAATTGATTCCTTAGGATGGATAGGATGTGTGACTGCTGTGTACGGACGCAGGAGGAGCTGGCCACTGTTCGCGAACAGCTGAGCGTGTTGATGGCCGCGGTCAGCCGTCTTCAGGCTGCTGCCTCGGTGTGTAGCGGCAGTGGGGAGTCTGGTGCGTCGCAAGGTACACCCCAGGTGTTACATGCTTCACCCACTGTCCCTGCTGTCGAGACATCTTCGCGTGTACTGGGCGCGGTTGGGAGTGGCGGGTTCAGCGGCGTTCGCGGCGCACGAGGCGGAGGGTCAATGTGGAGGCTGGCCGTGTGGCATCGCCCGCTCTGCCTGTGAGTGGACATGTGGCTGCTCCTTCAGCAAGGTCCGAGCAGACACACGGGGGGAGGGGTTTATTAGTTATTGGGAGCTCCAACGTTAGGCGGGTGATGGAGCCCCTTAGGGAAATAGCGGGAAGGTCTGGGAAGAAGGCCAGTGTTCACTCTGTCTGCTTGCCGGGGGGTCTCATCCGAGATGTGGAGGAGGCTCTGCCGGCGGCGATAGAGAGCACTGGGTGCACCCGACTGCAAATTGTTGCTCATGTCGGCACCAATGACTCCTGCCGTCTGGGTTCAGAGGTCATCCTCAGTTCGTACAGGCAGTTGGCGGAATTGGTGAAGGCGGAAAGCCTCACTCGCGGGGTGAAATCAGAGCTAACTATTTGTAGTATCGTTCCCAGAACCGATCGCGGTCTTCTGGTTTGGAGCCGAGTGGAAGGCTTAAACCAGAGGCTCAGACGATTCTGCGGAGATCTGGGGTGCAAATTTCTCGACCTCCGCTATCGGGTGGAGAAATCTAGGGTCACCCTGAATAGGTCAGGCGTGCAATACACGCCGGAAGCGGCTACAAGGGTAGCGGAGTACGTGTGGAGTGCACATGGGGGTTTTTTAGGTTAGAGAATCCCCTCCCTAGGCCCGACAAGACGCCTCCTGAGACGCAGCAAGATAGGAGTAGGCAAAATGCAACAGGGAATAACAATATTAATGTGCTAATAGTAAACTGCAGGAGCGTCTACAGAAAGGTCCCAGAACTGCTCTCATTAATAAACGGTCACAACGCCCATATAGTACTAGGGACAGAAAGCTGGCTGAAACCAGATGTAAATAGTAATGAAATCCTAAACTCAGATTGGAATGTATACCGCAGAGACAGGCTGGACAGTGAAGGGGGAGGCGTGTTTATAGCGATAAGAAGTGCAATAGTATCGAAGGAAATTGAAGGAGATCCGAAATGTGAAATGATTTGGGTGAAGGTCACGGTTAAAGCAGGCTCAGACATGGTAATTGGATGTCTCTATAGGCCCCCTGGCTCAGCAGCTGTTGTGGCTGAGCACCTGAAGGATAATTTGGAAAATATTTCGAGTAGATTTCCCCACCATGTTATAGTTCTGGGTGGAGATTTTAATTTGCCGGATATAGACTGGGAGACTCAGACGTTCATAACGGGTGGCAGGGACAAAGAATACAGTGAAATTTTTTTAAGTGCTTTATCTGAAAACTACCTTGAGCAGTTAAACAGAGAACCGACTCGTGGCGATAACATATTAGACCTTCTGGTGACAAACAGGCCCGAACTGTTTGAAAAAGTTAACGCAGAACAGGGAATCAGCGATCATAAAGCGGTTACGGCATCGATGATTTCAGCCGTAAATAGGAATATTAAAAAGGGTAGGAAGATTTTTCTGTTTTGAAAAAGTGACAAAAAGCAGATTTCAGAGTACCTGTTGGCTCAACACAAAAGTTTTGTCTCAAGTACAGATAGTGTTGAGGATCAGTGGACAAAGTTCAAAACCGTCGTACATAATGCGTTAGATGAGTATGTGCCAAGCAAGATCGTAAGAGATGGAAAAGAGCCACCGTGGTACAACAACCGAGTTAGAAAACTGCTGCGGAAGCAAAGGGAACTTCACAGCAAACATAAACATAGCCAAAGCCTTGCAGACAAACAAAAATTACGCGAAGCGAAATGTAGTGTGAGGAGGGCTATGCGAGAGGCGTTCAATGAATTCGAAAGTAAAGTTCTGTGTACTGACTTGGCAGAAAATCCTAAGAAATTTTGGTCTTATGTCAAAGCGGTAGGTGGATCAAAACAAAATGTCCAGACACTCTGTGACCAAAATGGTACTGAAACAGAGGATGACAGACTAAAGGCCGAAATACTAAATGTCTTTTTCCAAAGTTGTTTCACAGAGGAAGATTGCACTGTAGTTCCTTCTCTAGATTGTCGCACAGATGACAAAATGGTTGATATCGAAATAGACGACAGAGGGATAGAGAAACAATGAAAGTCGCTCAAAAGAGGAAAGGCCTCTGGACCTGATGGGATACCAGTTCAATTTTACACAGAGTACGCGAAGGAACTTGCCCCCCTTCTTGCAGCGGTGTACCGTAGGTCTCTAGAAGAGCGTAGCGTTCCAAAGGATTGGAAAAGGGCACAGGTCATCCGGGTTTTCAAGAAGGGACGTCGAGCAGATGTGCAGAACTATAGACCTATATCTCTAACGTCGATCAGTTGTAGAATTTTGGAACACGTATTGTGTTCGAGTATAATGACTTTTCTGGAGACTAGAAATCTACTCTGTAGGAATCAGCATGGGTTTCGAAAAAGACGGTCATGTGAAACCCAGCTCGCGCTATTCGTCCACGAGACTCAGAGGGCCATAGATACGGGTTCACAGGTAGATGCCGTGTTTCTTGACTTCCGCAAGGCGTTCGATACAGTTCCCCACAGTCGTTTAATGAACAAAGTAAGAGCATATGGACTATCAGACCAATTGTGTGATTGGATTGAGGAGTTCCTAGATAACAGGACGCAGCATGTCATTCTCAATGGAGAGAAGTCATCCGAAGTAAGAGTGATTTCAGGTGTGCCGCAGGGGAGTGTCATAGGACCGTTGCTATTCACAATATATATAAATGACCTTGTGGATAACGTCGGAAGTTCACTGAGGTTTCTTCCGGATGATGCTGTGGTGTATCGAGAGGTTGTAACAATGGAAAATTGTACTGAAATGCAGGAGTGTCTGCAGCGAATTGACGCATGGTGCAGGGAATGGCAATTGAATCTCAATGTAGACAAGTGTAATGTGCTGCGAATACACAGAAAGATAGATCCTTTATCATTTAGCTACAAAATAGCAGGTCAGCAACTGGAAGCAGTTAATACCATAAATTATCTGGGAGTACGCATTAGGAGTGATTTAAAATGGAATGATCATATAATGTTGATCGTCGGTAAAGCAGATGCCAGACTGAGATTCATTGGAAGAATCCTAAGGAAATGCAATCCGAAAACAAAGGAAGTAGGTTACAGTACGCTTGTTCGCCCACTGCTTGAATACTGCTCAGCAGTGTGGGATCCGTACCAGGTAGGGTTCATAGAAGATATAGAGAAGATCTAACGGAGAGCAGCGCGCTTCGTTACAGGATCATTTAGTAATCGCGAAAGCGTTACGGAGATGATAGATAAACTCCAGTGGAAGACTCTGCAGGAGAGACGCTCAGTAGCTCGGTACGGGCTTTTGTCAAAGATTCGAGAACATACCTTCACCGAAGAGTCAAGCAGTATATTGCTCCCTCCTACGTATATCTCGCGAAGAGACCATGAGGATAAAATCAGAGAGATTAGAGCCCACACAGAGGCATACCGACAATCCTTCTTTCCACGAACAATACGAGAATGGAATAGAAGGGAGAACCGATAGAGGTACTCAAGGTACCCTCCGCCACACACCGTCAGGTGGCTTGCGGAGTATGGATGTAGATGTAGATGTAGATGTTGTCAGTGTTTTCCTGTCGTACCACGTTACAGAGAGTTCGACTTTTACCCTTGCCAGAACGTTCTCCAGATTTCCCACGCACTCAAAGTACCTTGTCGTACGTTACTGAGAGACTGGCACGCCGCTACGACAGGCAAACTCTGGCATGCAGCAGAAATAGAGGAGAATGACATGGCCGTGTCTGCCGTTCAAGCTTAGTTCGACCCCGTAACTAGCTTCATTAGAGCCGTTGTTGAAGTCAGAAGTAGACTCGCTCTGAAGCCGAAATCAGCTAGAAACTCAATCATGTAGTCTACAATCTATAATACTATACAAAGGGAAGTCGTTTAATGTTGGTACCAAAAATCTCAAGAAGTTCTCTACTGAATCACTTAAAACTTTTACCCTATGCTTTAATAAATGTTAGGATGGACATAAACTATACTTTTAATGTAAACGGATTATAAATATATATATATAAAGGGAAACGTAATTAGCAAAAATCTGGGGAAGTTCTCGATTGAATTACGTCAAATTTTTATATGATACTCTAATAAACATTTCGTTGGACGTGGGCTCTACATTTCTTATCAGATGATTCTCTAATAAACATACACGCAGAGGATACACTTCTTAAAAATATATTCACAGCTTTTCTATTGAAACCAACTGCCAGAAAGAAAATTCTGTACTATGCTGAGCTGTAGGAATGTGTGGTTTCGTTTTCTCTCCCGCACTTAGTTTTACCTACGATAGCAGAACATTTAATTCACTAGACAAACTTCCTCGCATATATATTGCAGTATTTGTCCTTATACATAATTTTTAGCACAAATTGTATAAGACGGCCGCGGTGGCCGAGCGGTTCTAGGCGCTTCAGTCCGGAACCGCGCGACTTTTGCGATCGCAGGTTCGAATCCTGCCTCGGGCATGGATGTGTGTGATGTCCTTAGGTAAGTTAGGTTTAAGTAGTTCTACGTTCTGGGGGACTGATGACCTCAGATGTTAAGTCCCATTTTGAACAAATTGTATACACAACTGTGTCCTGCTTTGTTTTCTTTCTTGCAGTCGGTTTTAACAGAAAACAGGAAAGTTGTACTTAACGGCTTATCGGGTTATGAGGGGAATACTGCTACGAACTCTGAATAGTTCGAAACTTAGTAATCCCACCTAGTTACAGATTAAAGCTGTGCAAAATACTATCATTGAAGCGACTATTTTACAGATCCGTTATCAGACGATGTTTCCCGTACGCCGTATACCGATAGGCCCAACCGATTTACACATTCATTTTAAGCGACTTCACATTCCGTGAAGGTTTCGTTGGCATTAACATAAACAAGGCTCAAGGCCAGATAGAGGGAGGGATAGATGAACAAAGAAGGGGGAAGGGGGTGGAAATAGACATAGATGGACAGAGAGAATGCGTAGGAGGAGGTGAAGAAAGATAAGGAAGGACGACAATATGGATAAAGAGATGGGAGGCCATGATGGACAGAGCGAGCGGGTAAAGGAGATGAGGACATGTATCCAATTCCCATGCAAACGTAGCAATTGCGAAGCATTGCGGGTCAGCTTGTACTGTATATGCACAATCAGTGAAATTTAAATCTTTGCTGTCTTTCCTAATGCTGCTGTTTTAATGTCTAGAAGTGTAAAAGTGAAAACCGTAGAAAGACAATTCATTTTAGGAAACCTGTAATAAAGTCTAACATTCTATCTGTACCTTCGCTGAACTGCTACACTACAAGAGCAGTAAAAGAAAGGAAACGAAAGGGAACAAATACCAGTTTTTAATATCTCGGGCAATCAGGCAACTAGTCTGTCTGCACGAAACTAAGCAAGACAGGTTCGTTAACTGGAGTGTGTTATATATTTAACATTAAACATGATGAAAACTCTAGAAAGCATCCACAAAGGCGGTAGGAAGAAGGGGAGAGGACGACAGAGACATAGAAAACAATTGAACTGAGAACGGACATTAAAAGAAGTGAAAGGATTTTGTTACCTAGAAAACAAGAATGTATTAGACGAGAAAAGCACTAAAATCAATGAAAGCAGATCCTAACTCACAGGTAAAACTTTCTTCAACAAAACTAGTGGCTAATATTGAAATAAAAATGAGCAATGTTCTTCTGTGGCAGCGCTTCTGCAGCACAGAAATGTTCAGAAGTGAACTTGTGGATTTTGGGCAAACAGCAGAGGAAGAAACTGGACATATTTGAAATATGGTTCTAAAGAACAAGGACAAAATTTAATTTTGCAGATAAATTACTACGAAATTAAGAAGTAATGGAAAGAACAGGTGAGTACGTAACATGTGGGAAAACCGTACAAGAGGAAGTAGTAGGTCAGTCAGACATTTGCCAAAGCAACCAACAATAGCAATACAAAGGAAGAATTTTAGAGCTGACGAAAAGTGGCATATGTCTTTTTAATTCTCCTTATCACCATCATGCCGGCCGGTGTGGCCGTGCGGTTCTAGGCGCTACAGTCTGGAACCGCGTGACCGCTACGGTCGCAGGTTCGAATCCTGCCTCGGGCATGGATGTGTGTGATGTTCTTAGGTTAGTTAGGTTTAAGTAGTTCTAAGTTCTAGGGGACTGATGACCTCAGATGTTAAGTCCCATAGTGCTCAGAGCCATTTGAACCATATCACCATCATCCACACTTATCGGTATTCTGCGAGATGATATTCGAAGTCTACAAGATGTATTCAGGCAGTTTACGAATGGACTTCCCAAATCTCACCTTTCTTGACATCAATCAATATTCTGTACTGCCCTAACAATGTTCTTGTCCCCTGTAGTTCTATTCTTCATAGTCGCACAACTGGCGAATGTAAAAAAAGGCGTATGCCAGCTTTATCGTTGCGACAGAATCATTCTTGTATTCACAGCTGTCTTAATTGCATTTGATACATTAATGATAGTTAACCGGTTTCGACTTTCATGAGCATTCATCTGAACTAAAAATCCAGAAAAGCAAAAATCTAAATTTACTGCTGTTAAGTGCAAAGCTAAAGAGAAAAATAAAAATATACCCAGTATCTTGTTACAAAAGTAAAACGTGAAGATAGCTTATACGTGCGAGAAGTTCAATTTAAAAAAATAATTTTTGTTGAAATAAAATTATAACATAATTGTAATTTCTCTTTTTTTTTTTAGATATAACCTACCACATTATAGATAATTAAATACTTTAGTTCTGTTGATGGCCCATTAGACTTCAGACCAGTTAACTGTCATAAATTCACCAAATGCGAACAGTTGTGAATACAAAAGTGTTTTTCAATAGACTGAGTTGCTCCTATTTGAAAATCTCTAATTCACTGACCATTAGCAGAGTAGGACGGTCATTTCGGTATAGAGACGCAGGTTTCGATACGATATTGTGAAATCTTATTTTATTTTAGAAATTATTTGTACACCTTCTGTCTTAACATTTCATTTCATTCATGGGACTTCATGTATATTCTCTGCATGTGTTTCTAAATTTGGAAGTGTGACTAACCAAATATAAAATTTCTATAGCTCTGTTTATTGTTGTATTCTCTGTCTCGACATGTTTTTCAGGTAACACAATGACGGAAATGCGTATGCACCCTCTGTCTGCGAATCGTGAAAATCTTGTTCTGTATGATATCTTATTGTGATTGTTAATGTAGCGTATTTTCTGAGGCGGAGATTAGAGACCAACCTATCATTTGAATAACTAACGTAGAAAAACACCTAAAAACAACACTGACGCTGAAATGTATACCTGGCCTAAGGCCCGCCGCGCGTATTAGATCAGTGCCTCGTCTCACCTCTGTGTCTCCCAAATAAGTGAGCAGAGCGTTACGCTATACGAGCATGTCTGCTCCTATTATTATTTCTTTATACACCGAAGAGCCAAAGAAACTGCTACACCTGCCTAATACCGTGTAGGGCCTCCGTGAGCACTGAGAAGCGCCGTGGCATGGACCCGACTAATGTCTGAAGTAGGACTGGAGCGAAATGACATCGTGAATCCTGCAGGGCTGTCCATAAATCCGTAAGAGTACGAGAGGGTGGAGATCTCTTCTGTACAGTACGTTGCATGACATCCCACATATGCTCAATGATGTTCATGTCTGGGGAGTTTGGTGGCGAACGGAAGTGTTTAAACCCACAAGAGTGTTCCTGGAGCCACTCTGTAGCAATTCTGGGTGTGTGGGGTGTCGCATTGTACTGCTGGAATTGCCCAAGTCCGTCGGAATACGCAATGGACATGAATGGATGCAGGTTATAAGACAGGATAATTACGTAGGTGTCATTTGTCAGAGTCGTATCTAGATGTATCAGGGGTACCATTGAAAGGTGGCTACACTGAGCCACAGCGCCAGAGATTGCGCCAAAGAGTTTTATTCCGCCGCCTCCACTGGCAGTGCTTGTCGAGATGTGGCAGTAGTGAGTGCTTGTCGAGAAGTCGTGGTGGAGAGTGCTTATCGAGATGTGGTAGTAGTGAGTCGGTGTTGAGATGTTGAAGTAGGGAGTGCTTGTTCCATGTTTTATGCAGTTTGTTTGATGGGCTAGACAGCAGATGTTGTTCGAATTGAGATATTGTAATGATCAGAGTACTTTTCGTCAATATATATGAAGGTAAAAAAATTCCATTTTCTTTTTATTATTTCAATGTCTTAAATAATGCGTCATTACAGGTTCAGTCAACAAAGCATCTGCCTCGTGTTCCTGTATTAGAGTGTAATTCTGGTTTTCTTGCGCAATTATAGTATTTCTATTTTTTAAATTACTTCAGTATAAATGGTGTTTAAAATTTCTTGTCTTATTGAAGAAGAACCGTGCCAGAGGTGTACGTTGAATCACACTTCACACACACAGAACAGCTACACTTGTGCTTTGTTGTTTCGTTGGTTTTATAGCTGCTGGGGACTTAATTAATTAATTGTGTTAACGGAAATTTTCATTTCATTCCTTGTTGTTGTTCTATGCAGTCAGATTGCGTACAAATACTAGTCAGGGCCAGCCCGTTTACGAGACTTCGTAATCGGACAGACAACTACTAAAAAATTAAAAAGTATTTGCATTATATATAATTAAGCCCCCACGCACGTGGCGACCGCTGCTTCGGATCGTCCCTTGGAAATCTTCTGATTGTATAAATAGCAGACAGTAGTATTGTTGTAGTAATTTGTAGTTTAGTAATTGTAGTCTATATTGCATGTGTAGATTTGGTGATTGTCATTCTTCTAATGGTATTCTTTTTTTTGCAGAATTTAATTTTTGTTGTCTTGTATACGGGTTCAACAATTTTGTGCAAATATGAAGATTTCAATTGCTCGTTAATCGTGTTTGAGGGAAGCATTTCGTGTGAATGATATTGTTTGGTGATAAAGTGTCATTGTGTGTAATTTTCGTATAGGGACGAGTTTTGTATGTTTAGTAAATGATTACGCGATCGATGAAACAGGCAAAAATGATGAATAGTCAGGATAACGAAATTGTTGACATGGCGAACTCGCCAACACAGGAGAACAGGATGATGAATAATGAAGTGGAAAACAATTTAATAAGTCGGGAAAATAGTCCGCAAACAGTTCAAAATTTTTCACAATCGAAAAGTTTTCAGAATACGTGGCTAACGACAGAAGATATGGAGCATATGATGAGTGCAATATTAAATTTGGGATCTGAATTAAAAACACGGTTAGACTCACAAATGGGAACAATGGAAACACGGTTAGACTCACTGGGATCACAAATAGGAACAATTAAAACTGAGTTGGGAACAATTAAAACTGAAATGGGAACAATGGAAACACGGTTAGACTCACGGATAGGGACATGTTTCAAAAACATGAAAGATGAATCAAAGAAAGAAATTAGAGAAGAAGTACAACCGATTTTGAATGCTCACAATAATAGTTTAATTTCATCAGAAATTAGACAAGAGGAATAGGACAGAGAACAGGAAGAAAAAGATCGAGTGATAGTACAAAAATTTTCAGAGTTTCAGAATCGAGGAATCCGTACCAAATGACAGAATAAATAACTTAACGCAACAGTATGAACAGTTAACTACTAAATGTGACAATGCCGAGTCGCGACACTTACGGAAGAACAAATAGGTGACTTATCGGAAAGAGTTGAGGAGATTTCAGATAAATTGACAAGTCTTAGCTTAAATGGGGACAGAGATTCGGATGATACAGCTCCATTACCATTTGCAGAAACCGAAGAGTACCAGAACATAAATAAACATGTTGAAAATCAGGGAAAATTTAATGAACGCGTTAAAAGGGAAGTTGAGGCATTACGAAAGCAAGTCAAACAAATTGAAGGCGAAATCGTAGGAAAAGACAGCAGAAGAAATTTAGAATCACAGATAGCAGAGGGTTTTGAAGAAAATAATTTGTTTCATTTACGGGATGCAACAAGAGAGCGCCAGGCGCGTGAACTTGACAATAATCGACATTCGGACTGGAACAGACGCGGTAGGTCTTTGTCGCCACGAGGCGAAAACTTTGATTATAAACACTTTTTGACTGTTCGGAAATTTAAGATCTTTCGCAATGCTAAGAATGACATACATCCATGTGCATGGTTAGATCAATTTACGTACGCACTTCCACCAAATTGGCCACTAAGTCACAAACTGGAAATTATGTGCGGCTATTAAAGTCCTCAGGGGATTCACTACACTAAGTGAATATGTGCCGTAGCGTGCATAGGGCCCCGAGCTGTAGTGGTGCTATTTCCCTTTTAGTTTTCTGCACCGCTGCCTACTCTTTTACTATTCTTTGTATCTATCAGAATAACTCTTCAACTATCAATCTATCTAGAGAGTCGTTAAAGATTAACCGGATATGACGATTTTACCCAAAAGAGATTTCGGAAATTACCGTTTGGACTTACTGTATCTTCATCTGCATTCATTCGTAGTTTAAACGAAATTTTACCTGTTTATATTCGTGACAATATTACTTCATATGTTGACGATATTCTTATTGCCAAATGTTCTTGGAGTGAGCACAACAAAATTTTGGATTCATTATTACGTATTTTTGCAAGAGTTGGCATTACAGTGAACTTGAAAAAATCTGAATTTGGTCGTTCTCAGGTGAAATTTCTTGGTCACATTATTTCTACAGAAGGTATTCTTCCTGATCCAGAGAAACTAGACGCTATTCGTAATTATGCTGTTCCTACCACAAAACGTGATGTTCGTAGTTTCCTTGGTGTCTGTAATTTTCTTAGACGCTTTGTTAGATTGGACAATTTGGCCACGCCTCGTTTATGTGAACTATCTGGAGAGAATTCTAATTGGTGTTGGGATGAGGAAGCTCAGTCAGAATTTGAACAACTTCGTGATGCTTTAGTTGCTGCTCCACTTCTTTCACATCCGGATTTATCTAAAGATTTTTGTTTGGCGACGGACTCATCATACAAAGGCCTAGGGGCACATTTATTTCAAGAGATAGAAGAAAACGGCGTTGTAGTGCAGAAAACTATTGCCGATCTGTTCTTACCAAATGCAAATTATGTCAAAAGGCTAAGCCGCCAACTATTTCTCACAGAGCACCGTTGTTTCCTATCATTCCAGCGAAATTAAAGGAGATGGCTGCAGTCGATTTGTTCGGTCCAGTGGTTCGTTCTACTAATGGTTTTGCGTACATTTTGGTAGCAGTGGAACTGACATCAAAATATGTGTGTTTTACACCTTTACACAAAGCAACAGCTCGATTAGTATGTAATGCTTTCATCAAACATTTTCTTAAAGAAGTGGGTCATGTTGATAAGGTTATATCAGATAATGGATCACAGTTTCGCTCTAAAATTTGGCTTCGTACTCTACAGCGTCGTAAGATTAAACCAATTTTCATTTCACTTTTTCACCCTCAATCTAACGCTTCAGAGAGATGGATGAAGGAAATCAATAAATTGTGTCGACTTTATTGTTATCAGAATCACAGAACATGGGATCAGTACCTTCATATTTTTCAAAACTTTCTGAATGAACTCCCTAATGATTCAACTTCTTTACCGCCTCTATTAATATTAAAAAATAAAGCACCGACAAATCGCATTTCTGAAATCGTTCCTTTTCCGCCTACACGGAAACTGCGGCATTCTGAAGTTGTGAACCTGGCTCTGCAAAATATTGCATCTGCGGCTGCTAGAAGAGAGAACTCAGCTAAACGTCCTGGTCGTTTAAAAACCTTGTCAGTTGGTCAAAAGGTGTTAATTAAGTCTCATCGTTTGTCTCACAAAGGCTTGTGTCGCAAATTTTTTCTGCTTTATAACAGTCCATATAGGATTCGCAAAATTATTCATGATAACACTGTCGAAGTAGAAACTCTTAAATCTCGACGCTCTAAGGGAATACATCATATATCCAACGTTAAAATTTTTGTGGAATGATATACTTTTGAAAAATTTTTGTGGAATGACATACTTGTGAGAAACTAACAGCTACATGTAAACACACGGAGAATGCAAGGATACCGCGCCGTGTTCCGGCTGCGGCAGATAGTCAAAGCAACAGTGAAGTCTGCGCGCCGCACAAGGTAGTCGTTGACCGCAAACAATTACTTCCTACGTCACGCGTTCCTACAGCTGATCGAGTGCTCAGTGCGAATGCACTGACAGACGTAAACAAATACACAGTCTAAATTCTCCGAATAAATTCAGTATAAAGCTATAGTGACTTGATAAAGTATGTTATTAACGTTCAGTATTTTTCAGGATACGGTTGTATAAAATATTTAAGAACTTCAGGTAAATTCTGTGTGTGTCCGACGTTAAGAGGACTTGCTATCGAGAAAATTTCAGGAAGAATGTAATTTCGAAGAAGAAAGTAATAAACTAAAAAGGTAACTATTAATTGAGTTTATTTTTCAGGTAACAGATTTCCACTTACGTACTTTCGCAATTACGTGATTCATACTTTGTGCTAAATTTCATGTTCTATGAATTTACTTGTGAAACGACGTGCTTGCGTACATTAACTGATTTTGACAATGATTGGTTAATGAACAGGGTTGTTACTTGTGTATATTATGCATCGCTTGGCTGCACTGCTTTTTCACTGATGTCATATTTTTTTCAATTATGTGCCTGCTGTGCTTATTTATTTAAATTATAATTGTCCCCTGATTAATTGTGCTGATATGGTTATGTATGTGAGTTATACTTTGTGATTTATCTGCTTGCGCCTTCATGTTTACTTATTAAGATTACATATGAACATTTATTTGCTTATGCTGATATGATGCTAATGACCTGTTTATTATGTAAGATATGTATTTGCTGCTTAGCGTATGGATTGCATATTTACACATTTCTCTTTTGTTGTCATAACTACTCTTTAATTTGGTATATGGAAATGCTGATATACTGTGTACGAACATGGAGTTTAAGTCACACTACGGTGTTAATTATAGATTGTTCGCTTGGCAGAGCCTCGTTGTAGCGATTGTGCTGCATGCACTTGTTGACATTCTGTTCTCTACTGGTATATTTACTCGCTATTGCATGTTTTGCTTAAGCTCAGTGCCTTATATTTTAAGAAAAGAAAATGAACTGCTATAATTCGACGAACGACATTAGTACAAGAAACTTCATAGAAGTCACATGAGCTGGAGGTTTTATGGAAGCTGTATAAATTTATGGTAATAGGCAGGAAGCTAAGGACATGACATACCAACACTAGGTTTAGACCATTGACAGTTATTACACTGCATTCTTCGTGAGCAATTGAAATAGCAAGTGACACATGACACAAGAAATACTCCACATATTTGCTTCTGTTTGCCATAATTCTTGAAGTGGTGTACACACTGTGAAATATTACGATTTATTCACTCAAAGTCTTATGTGATCTTTCATACTACGTATTCGTACTTACTTACTGAAAGTTATTCAAACTAAAGTCTGTTAGAGGTCATGTATGCATTTCTTTTGTTTAATGATGGACAAGGTAACCAAAATGCATCTTATAATTCATAATGAGTAGAAGATATGGGTCAGATGGATTACACAGAGGTTGTGTGTTGACGTTGTTTCTTCGGATTGCATGGGATGATGAAGTTCGCATTAGGATTTTATCTGTACTTGTTCGAAGAGACTGACTAGAGGAAAGAGTTGTTATGGAAGTGAAATGATATTGGTAATAAGGTTTATATGTATCGACGTATTGAAGAGGTATTATTGAGGTATTGAGATTGTGTGAAGTTGATGATTATTGGAGTTTTGGTGGACACGAGGTAAGGTAAATGATATTGATGATAAGATTTATATGTATCGACGTAAGAGGTATTATTGAAGTATTGAGATTATGTGATGCTGATGATTATTGGAGTTTTGGTGGATAAGAGGTAAAGTAAGTGAGGAGCATATTTTTTTTGTTGGTTTATATGGAACAAGGAGGATGAAGATGGCAGACTAGAACACTCAAGTAGAAGGAAGATTGTCTACACACACACTTTGTTAAATCACTAAGCAGTATATACTTTTTTTTGGAGAGAGGAAGTATTTTGATATCTTGGTACACTGACAGTTGTTCAGCAACCGTACATTTTGATTTGGCTTGGGAAACATTGGTCTTGACATCATGACTATGACGTTGACTAACTATTATTGACTGTTATACATTGCTGCCACTACTACTTGATGCACATGATGAACATCAAATTTTGACAGAATTGCATTCACACAGTTAACACTATTCAATTACACAGTAGCACTAATGTGGACGAAAGATGAGTGAGTGTGTTTTGCGTGTTTTCCCTTCCTAATCACAGATAATTGGTACCGACCTATCTCCTAAATATTATTTTACTTGTTTGTTGTGGCTTGCACTGACACCCATAAATATTATAGGTTTACTGATATTTGTGTATTTGTAATAGTAATATGATAATTATCTGATATCATTTGTGTGTTTATTATAATTTGTATGTTTAGTGTAAGAGCATTGATAATAATTTTGTAAAAGCAATTGTGTGTGCATTCAAACTGTTGTTCACACCTGCACCTGTTCAACATTGATGTGTGACACTTAGAAATGTTTAATTTCGGCTGATGAACTGTGTGATTAGTGATAGTGAATATTATGGACTGTTACTTGCATTTTTTCTACATGATTGGTGCCACTAGGACATGTTTAATTTCTGCTGATGAACTCTGATGAACAGTGTGATTAGTGATAGTGAATATTATGGACTGCTGTCTGCACCTGTTCAATATTACTGGGTGTCACTAGTGAAACTGCTTATACTGAAATGATGTCACTTGTTGCTGTCTGCACCTGCTCAACATTGCTGGGTGCCACTGATGGACTGCTTCTACTGAGATAATGTCACTTGTTGGTGTCTGCACCTGTTCAACAATGCTGGGTGCCACTGATGGACTGCTTCTACTGAAAAGATGTCACCTGTTGGTGTCTGCACTTGCTCAACATTGCTGGGTGCCACTGATGGACTGCTTCTACTGAGATAATGTCACTTGTTGGTGTCTGCACCTGTTCAACATTGCTGGGTGTAACTGATCGAACTGCTTCTATTGAAATGATGTCACTTGTTGGTGTCTGCACCTGTTCAACATTACTGGGTGCCACTGTTGGAACTGTTTCTACTGAAATGATGTTACTTCTTGCTGTTTGCACCTGTTGACCATTGCTGGGTGCTGCTGCTGGAACTATCAACTAATTGTTTTTTGAATCATTGAAAGCATTTTATGTGAAAATTTGTATAAACTGATTTTTTGTGTATTGTGTAAACTATTATGTAAAGTCACATGTATGAAAGAATTTGTATTGGTTACTGTATTTTATATATTAGGTTATTGAACGGTCAGTGCAAAGCCAAAATTTTATCTAATTATGTGATATTTACGTATTAATATTATCTTTTATTTTTGTCTGTATTTTTGTGGACGATTTTGGTGGTATTTTCACCACCAATGCTGGCAAAAATACCAATGCTGGCCCGTGGGGGAAGGGCATATGAAAGGTGGCTACACTGAGCCACAGCGCCAGAGATTGCGCCAAAGAGTTTTATTCCGCCGCCTCCACTGGCAGTGCTTGTCGAGATGTGGCAGTAGTGAGTGCTTGTCGAGAAGTCGTGGTGGAGAGTGCTTATCGAGATGTGGTAGTAGTGAGTCGGTGTTGAGATGTTGAAGTAGGGAGTGCTTGTTCCATGTTTTATGCAGTTTGTTTGATGGGCTAGACAGCAGATGTTGTTCGAATTGAGATATTGTAATGATCAGAGTACTTTTCGTCAATATATATGAAGGTAAAAAAATTCCATTTTCTTTTTATTATTTCAATGTCTTAAATAATGCGTCATTACAGGTTCAGTCAACAAAGCATCTGCCTCGTGTCCTGTATTAGAGTGTAATTCTGGTTTTCTTGCGCAATTATAGTATTTCTATTTTTTAAATTACTTCAGTATAAATGGTGTTTAAAATTTCTTGTCTTATTGAAGAAGAACCGTGCCAGAGGTGTACGTTGAATCACACTTCACACACACAGAACAGCTACACTTGTGCTTTGTTGTTTCGTTGGTTTTATAGCTGCTGGGGACTTAATTAATTAATTGTGTTAACGGAAATTTTCATTTCATTCCTTGTTGTTGTTCTATGCAGTCAGATTGCGTACAAATACTAGTCAGGGCCAACCGTTTACGAGACTTCGTAATCGGACAGACAACTACTAAAAAATTAAAAAGTATTTGCATTATATATAATTAAGCCCCCACGCACCATATCACTCTAATTGCACACGACCCACACCATTACAGCTACGGTCGCAGGTTAGAATCCTGCCTCGGGCATGGATGTGTGTGATGTCCTTAGGTTAGTTAGGTTAAAGTAGTTCTAAGTTCTAGGGGACTGATGACCACAGTAGTTAAGTCCCATAGTGCTCAGAGCCATTTGAACCAGCCACACCATTACAGAGCCGTTCCAAACTTGCCCCTGATGATCTGTGGGGTCTATGGACTCATGAGGTTGTCTCCACACTCGTACACGTCCATCCGCTCGATACAATGTGAAACGAGACTCGTCCGACCGGACAACACGTTTCCAGTTATCAACAGTCCAATGTCGGTGTTGACGCGCCCAGGCGAGGCATAAAGCTTTATGTCGTGCAGTCATCAAGGGTACACGAATAGGCCTTCGGCTCCGAAAGCCCATGTCGATAATGTTTCGTTGAATGGTTCGGACCCTGACACATTTGATGGCCGGCCGCTGTGGCCGAGCGGTTCTAGGCACTTCAGTCCGGAACCACGGGGCTGCTACGGTCGCAGGTTCGAATCCTGCCTCGGGCATCGATGTGTGTGATGTCCTTTAGTTAGGTTTAAGTAGTTCTATGTCTAGGGGACTGATGACCTCAGATGTTAAATCCCATAGTGCTTAGAGCCATTTGAACCATTTTTGAACTTTTTGATGGCCCAACATTGAAATCTGCAGCAATTTGCGGAACGGTTGCACTTCTCTCACGTTGAACGATTCTCTTCAGTCGTCGATGCTCCCATTCTTGCAGAATTTTTTTCCGGCCGCAGCGATATCGGAGATTTGATGTTTTACCAGATTCCTGAAATGGTCGTACGGGAGAATCCCTACTTCACCGCTACCTCGGAGATGCTGTGTCCCATCGCTCGATCGCTCGTGCGCCAACTGTAACATCACGTTCACACTCACTTAAATTTTGATAACCTGCCATTGTAGCAGCAGTATCAGGTCTAAAAACTGCGCCAAACACTTGCTATCTTGTATAGGCGTTTCCGACCGCAGCGCCGTATTCTGCCCGTTTACTTATCTCTGTATTTGAAAACGCATGCCTATACCAGATTCTTTGGCGCTTCAGTGTATATAGACTTTTGAAAAGTTTTTTATATCTTACTTCCATTGCTTTAAAATTTGTTTTAATTCCCAAATTAAATTTTGTGCGCATCATTAGAATTCTGCACATTGTACAAATGAAACAGGTGAAAGGGAAGAGGGATGTCTAAAAAATGAGAGTGACAGAAAGCGAAAAACCTCTAAGTAGGAATGGTTAGAAGTCAGATGCAAGGCTGTAGAAACATGCATAACGAGGACGAAGATAAATGCTGCCTGCAGTAAAATGAAAGACACATTTAGAGGAAAGAGAAGCACCTGGACAAACATCAAACGACTAAGATGCCAAGACAGTACTAAGCAAAGAAGGTAAAGGAATACATGGAATAGCTATACATGGAAATGAATTTGAAGGCATTTTAATAAGAAAGGGAATAAGAAGTAAATGAATGCAAGATAGGAAAGATGGCACTACGAGAAGAATTTGTCAAAGCTCTAAAGGGCCAAGTCGAAAGAAGGCCCCTGGCGCAGGTGACATTCCCTCAGTAATATTGAGACAGTTGGCGGAGCCGGCCTTGGCAAAACTACTGCACCTGGCGTGCGATATATATATGAGACAGGCGAAATACCTTTGGAAGATTTCAATTCCAAAGAAGTCAGGTGCTGACAGATGTGAATACTATGAACCATCAGTTTCGTTAGCCGTGGTTGCAAAATACTGATAGAATTATATACAGGAGAATAAAGGAACTTGTCAAAGCCGACCTCGGAGACGATCAGCATGGGTTCGGCAGAATTCGGGCAATAATAAGAGAACTGGATTCGGAAATGAGAACTAAACAGCTGTCCATGAGTTTTGTTGTCTCGGTAGCAAAATAACTGATGACGACCGAAGTAGAGAAGATTCAAACTGCTGGCTACAGCAAGAAAAGCATTTCTGAAGAACTGAGTGTTAGCAAGGCTTTCATTAAGCCATTTGTCTGGAGTAAAGCCTTGCATGGCAGTGAAACTTGGACAATAAGCATTTCAAACAAGAAGAAAATACAAGCATTTGAAATGTGGTGTTACGGAATAATGCTGAAGATTAAGTAGGTAGATAGAATCAGTAGTAAGGAGGTACTGAATCGTACAGGAAAAAGCGAAATTTATGGTACAACTTGACTAAAATAAGGAGTCTGTTGGTAGGCCGCGTCCTGAGGCATCAAGGAATCGTCAGTTTGGTAATGGAGGAATGTACAGAGAGAAAATTTGGAGAGGGAGACCAAAGCATGAATACAGTAAGGAGGTTCAAAGGGACATTGGTAGCAGTAGTCGTGCAGGTACAAAGAGGCTGCACATCATAGAGTAGTGTGGAGAGCTGCATCAAATCAGTCTTCGGACTGAAGACCGCAACATCAACAATAATAGATTTGTACGTAAATAATTTCCACTTTCCAATGCTGATACGTGGTTGGTCGTAAGCAGTTATTTTCGCGACACTGTACTTCTGGTAGTTTTTATAGCGGTTGAATTTTATGAGAAAATATGGTACCAATTGTTGCGGATATGGACACCACCAGGTATGCAAAAACTGAAAACTTGCCGCCGTAAAAGAAGAAATGGAAGATTGCTTCACACTAGTCGATCGATACATGACTATAGTCGAGGCTCACTTTCGTAAATTTTTTCAAAGGTATCTTAACGTTTGCTTCCAATTCCGAGAGTAAAAGTTCAATAAAAATTTATGTTGTTATGGTTTGTTTCGGGTGAGCCACCGCAGTAAAGGTGCCCGAAATAGAAAAATCTCCTGGAAAATTTGGGTATAAAAATCATAACTAATACCATAGAATTAGCAACGGACTCCATTAAAAAGTGTTCCACCACGCACGAGCGCCTTTCTTAAAACAAACTGACTACAAAATGATAAATCAAAGAGCATAGGTTTGTTTGAACATCAGGCTGCGATTTAATAACTGCACACTACGCACAATTATCAGAAAGAATTAACCAAACTCTCATATGAACTCGCTCTCTAAATTAAACTATTGATCACTGAACTAAAATTGAAACATGCTCTTCAAATAGTACTACGGGCCTGCATCTCGCAGAAATAATCTCCTGTCTTTGAAAAACATCAGTGATAGTTGCAATAGTCCTGGCGCAATTATAAATCAGTCAAGCCAAAATGAATAAAATGCAATGAATGACAATTACAGTGTCCAATTTAGTCCTGCTGTTTTGCAAACAACCGCTAATCATGGATTCCATGCCTCTTCCGTCACTGGATTCACATCAGATTCCAAGGTATTGTATTCCCTGCAATGCGAAGCTGGATGGCGGCTTGGACATTTTAGCAGTGGACACGAAATTATTTTTTTCCAGACTTATTAGAGAAAATGGTCTAAATTTGGACCACCCGTTCATTTTTAAGACGTAACTTACTCTCTGTTGAAAATAAATTAAAGGATGTTGCAGTACACAACATTTCGAGGTGCCCTATTTTATATCATTATTATGAGATGTAATGTACTCTCATTATTTGTTTCTTATTTTGGATTTAAAAAAGATTACTGGTGAGGTGACAAAACTTAGAGGATAGGTCTAGTCCTAAGATACTGAGATATTATTCAAAAAACTCAGTAACATTTATGAAAACATTTTTTATAAAATATAATATTACAGACATTTTATAAAGTAATTGAAAAATGATAGCCGGCCGAAGTGGCCGTGCGGTTCTAGGCGCTACAATCTGGAACCGGGCTACCTCTACGGTCGTAGGTTCGAATCCTCCCTCGGGCATGGATGTGTGTGATGTCCTTAGGTTAGTTAGGTTTAATTAGTTCTAAGTTCTAGGCGACTGAAGACCTCAGAAGTTATTCGCATAGTGCTCAGAGCCATTTGAACCATTTTTTAAAAATGATATGGCATATTTTATTTTTAAATCATTGTAGTATGTCCAAAAATAACGTGAATCATAGATAATGTAAAACCTTCTATTCTCTTGATGAACTTGACAAATATATTTTTTATCAGCACCTGCACGTTTTTTTCTGTGCTACATAGTACACATGATGCACATAGCTCACAGCTCTCCATGCGCTTCATCAGAGAAGTTTCCTTTAGAAATAATGCATCTAGCATCATCATTATCTGGATTTTTTTTTGGCAAGGAAGACCAAACCACTCGAATCATCGTCAACGAGTCGCAGGTTCATCCACCTATCACTCATCTGAAGCATCTTCTTGCTTTTTCGTCCATTTCTATTCTTATTATTTTCTGTCTTTTTACTTCTCTCAGCCTTCATTCTTTTGGGTGAGTTTTCACATACTTTTTCAAATTTCAGTTTACTTTTCATATAGCTGTGCTCTCCGGCCATACATCCTTTGTGGCATTTTACTTTGCCTGCCATAAGAATAGGAGTAATGTTGTAAGGACTAACAGCAGATGAGATAGACTTAAAGTGGTTGACAAGTGAGATGTTCCTCGCATAAGACTGTCCGAAGTGAATGTGGAGTACTTGAGCAGGTTGTCCCTGCCTGTACGAATCGCCTCTACGTCCTATCCGTTTCTTTCCATTTCTTCCTCTTTCACTGTGGGATATAATTTGGCTTTTTTTCTCGGCGTTCTAGAACGAAAACGGCACGGGATTGTCATATTGACAAAGTGGTGCCAGTTCAGCCCGACTTTAGACCGAATGTAATACCCCGAACTTAGACCATTACTGCTACGTAATGTTTAGGTTGATTACAAAACAACGAAAAATGGTTGCAGTAAAAACTAAAGGTAGTATGAAAGCTGAGATTACCCTTAACAGGACATACTCGAAAGAAGAACCGTATGCAGGAACTGTGTGAAACAAACCGTTAATGAATACCTCCAAAAGTTTATGACGAAGGGGTGCTTTACATTGTTTTCCCTGGGATGCAGCATATCCCAGTAGCAAATATCTACACTACTGGCCATTAAAATTGCTACACAAAGAAGAAATGCAGATGATACACGGGTATTCATTGGTCAAACATATTACACTATAACTGACATGCTATTACATTTTCACGCAATTTGAGTGCATAGATCCTGAGAAATCAGTACCCAGAACAACCACCTCTGACGTAATAACGGCCTTGATACGCCTGGGCACTGAGTCAAACAGAGCTTGGCTGGCGTGTACAGGTACAGCTGCCCATGCAGCTTCAACACGATACCACAGTTCATCAAGAGTAGTGAATGGCGTATTGTGACGGGCCAGTTGCTCGGCCACCATTGACCAGACGTTTTCAATTGTTGATAGATCTGGCCAGAGCAGCAGTCGAAAATTTTCTGTATCCAGAAAGGGCCGTACAGGACCTGCAACATGCGATCGTGCATTATCCTGCTGAAATGTAGGGTTTCGCAGGGATCGAATGAAGGGTAGAGCCACGGGTCGTAACACATCTGAAATGTAACGTCCACTGTTCAAAGTGCCGTCAATGCGAACAACAGGTGGCCGAGACGTGTAACCAACGGCACCCCATACCATCACGCGGGGAGACACTCCAGTATGGCGATGGCGAAGACACGCATCCAATGTGCGTTCAGCGCGATGTCGCCAAACACGGATGCGACCATCATGATGCTGTAAACAGAACCGGGATTCATCCGAAAAAATGACGTTTTGCCATTCGTGCACCAAGGTTCGTGTTGAGTACACCATCGCAGGCGCTCCTGTCTGTGATGCAGCGTCAAGGGTAACCGCACCCATGGTCTCCGAGCTGATAGTCCATGCTGCTGCAAACGTCGTCGAACTGTCCGTGCAGATGGTTGTTGTCTTGCAAACGTCCCCATCTGTTGACTCAGGGATCGAGACGTGGCTCCGTTACAACCATGCGGATAAGATGGCTGTCATCTCGACTGCTAGTGATACGAGGCCGTTGGGATCCAGCACGGCGTTCCGTATTACCCTACTGAACCAATCGATTCCATTTTCTGTTAACAGTCATTGGATCTAAACCAATGCGAGTAGCAATGTCGCGATACGAGAAACCGCAATCCCGATAGGCTACAATCCGACCTTTACCAAAGTCGGAAAAGTGATGGAACGCATTTCTCCTCCTTACACGAGGCATCACAACAACGTTTCACCAGGCAACGCCGGTTAACTGCTGTTTGTGTATGAGAAATCGGTTGTAAACTTTCCTCATGTCACCACGTTGTAGGTGTCGCCACCGGCACCAACCTTGTGTGAATGCTTTGAAAAGCTAATCACTTGCATATCACAGCATCTTCTTCCTGACGGTTAAATTTCGCGTCTGTAGCACGTCATCTTCGTGGTGTAGCAATTTTAATAGCCAGTAGTGCAACTATCCAATGTTTAGATCTTAGCCCATATTTGGAACACTTCCTGTAATAAAAGGATTTTTTCTACTTGTCGCCCTTGTCCCTTACAATGATATGCATAATCCTAACTTGACGTATGTAATTAATAGAGTATTTTCGCATGGAATAAAAAAGGTTTGTAAATGTAAAAAAATTAATGTTACTGAGAGCGTGAGACCATTTCGCAGAAGTTAATCGGTGTCACAATTAAGATACACATACGTACTTTCTTGTACTCTGGGTATTTCACTACGTCGATCGTAAACCGCGGTGTTCAGTGTTTCGCTTCGGAAGACGAGGAGCTGGCTCTAGTCTTAACGTAGTTAAGAGATCGTTCGTGCCGGTCGTACTGGAACAATAGCCGAACAATTACGACGACCGGTTTCTCATTAGCGAGGCCTTGGCGCACGCCACTTCACAAATTAGCGTCTCGGCGGGGCTCGCTTGCTCGCTGATAAGCTGCAGCGGAGCCACCTGCCCTGGGGCCGCATGCATACAGATGGCACGGAAGCGCGCAGACACACACGGCTCGCCGGGCCCGGCCGTGCGTACTCGCAGTGTGCCGGTAATTGGTGCGCTTCTACACGCGTAGGCCCGGGAGTCTCCCCGTCCGGGTCTTATGCGCCTACCTCAGTAGCTGTTTAATGTTTACTGCTCCACTCTCGACGTTTCTGTCGGTTCGTATGGTGAATTGGAGAGTACGACTGCGGGGCAGTCACACCAGCGTAACGTATACCAGTAAGACTGACGACATGTGATGGTCTTCAGGTGACTTTCTTCACTTCAATATTTCACTACCTATACGCCGTGCAGAGTACTTGTGTCAGAGTTACACTGTGGAGAACGAAGAATTAATAACCCAAAGCTAGAGTCCGAATAAACGAAGGTTTGTGCACCTATTCCGCGGATCGTATGGTACTGTCGGCTGAGACACCTCGAGAAGAAGGATCAGCCGCTAGTCGAAAGGTTATCTTTCTCCACACACAATGGCCGTTTTCCTCGAAGTCAGTGTGACCTCGCACCGAAGTGCAACGTGGACGATAAGCAGTTCACACGAGGAGAGAATTGTTGCTTTTGAAGTGTGATTCTGTAGAAGAATGCTGAAGATTAGAGGGGTAGATTGCATAACTAATGAGGAGGTACTGAATAGAGGTGAGGAGAAAACAAAATTGTAGCACAACTTGACCAAAAGAAGGGATTTGGTTGATGGGACACATTCTGAAACGTCAAGGAAATGTTCAGTTCAGTACCAATGAAGTGACACCATTTCACAGGTTCCACTGGTCTCATGCAGATATGGTTTTGTGTGTCAATGCGTCATATTATACTCCCTCGAATCTATATCCATGTCCTCCTTCTACCCCTCTGACTGTCCATCTCTTCTTCCCCTTTTCTCTCCACGTTATCAGCTTCACCCCAACAGAAGGTTGCTCGTTCTCATCACTAGAGTACTTCTTTCCAAAAAAATTGGTTCAGATGGCTCTGAGCACTATGGGGCTTAACATCTGAGGCCATCAGTCCCCTAGAACTTAGAACTACTTAAACCTAACTAACCTAAGGACATCACACACATCCATACCCGAGGAAGGATTCGAACCTGCGACCGTAGCGGTCTCGCGGTTCCAGACTGAAGCGCCTAGAACCGCTCGGCCATAACGGCCGGCTACTTCTTTCCAGATAGTAACATGTGTACCACCTGTGGTGGAAGTCGATCCAGAGTTTTAAGAGGAGCTTTCTAGCCACGTATTTTCCAAAGTAAGTATGTGTCACATTTATTTCACATGTATCTAACATATTTCACAGGTAGTTCTCTACATATTCCACCTCTAACTGTAGCGAATTCCGGTATATTGATAATTTTTACTTATGGACCGTCTGACAGCTACTGAACAAAACACAATTTTAGTGCCATACGCGTTTCGCATCATCAGTGGCCTGGAATATGTACATATGTTAGCTATTTAATTTACATTTTTGGCACTGTGCCTATAGGTTATAAACAGTTCTGGTGGTTGTTATTTCCTATTAAGTAGTAATCTTTTGAACTGTACTTACAGGTTGCGTGGACAATTTCTTACATATTATGCTCCTGTTGCATTTTTGATGTTCTCCTTCTTCTTCTTAGGAATGCCAATTTGCGGTTTTTTCCCCACATTCCAGAGCACTATGAACTGAACGCTTGTTTCAATGCAATGTTTTAGTTTCTGTTGCCGACTGTCAAATGTTTTTGCAAAGATCGAATGTTATTGCCAAACTTTCGAGTGTAATTATTGAAGTATCTGTGATCTGTTCGTGTATGCATTTGTGTGTGCGTTTGTGTGTGTGTGTGTATGTGTGTGTGTGTCCAGATGGTGTGGGGAAGAGTTTTTAGTTTTATGTTATCATTTCCTTTTTTAAGTGTAGTAGGGAGCTTGTGCTGATGTGTGTTTGTTCATTTATCACATGTTTGTTTTCTGCTATGGCTTTCTGGATGTGGAAGTTTTCTCGCGTTTGTATGAGATGTTTGTCATGGTTGTTTCAAAAATGGTTCAAATGGCTCTGAGCACTATGGGACTCAACTGCTGAGGTCATTAGTCCCCTAGAACTTAGAACTAGTTAAACCTAACTAACCTAAGGACATCACAAACATCCATGCCCGAGGCAGGATTCGAACCTGCGACCGCAGCGGTCTTGCGGTTCTAGACTGCAGCGCCTTTAACCGCACGGCCACTTCGGCCGGCATGGTTGTTTATTCTCATTATTTTCATTTCTTGTTCCATGTTTGTAGGATGATGGTTATGGTGTTTTAAATGCTCTGCAAATGTGGAATGGTTTGTATCATACTTCCAACATCTGATATGTTCTTTGTTCGTGTTTCAAAATTCCTGCATGTCAGGCCTATGTATACTGCATCACAACTTTGACATTCAAGTTTATACATTCCTGATTTTTGGAATTTGTCCCTATTGGTAGCTGGCTCGCTTAGGTGTGATTGGAGGGTTTGCCCAGGCTTATATGCTATTTTGAAGTCCTGTCTCTTTAGGATGTTTGCAACTCTGTGTGTTAGTTTATGTGTGTAGGTCATGGTGTACCAAGTGGTTCTTTTCTGTGTGGTGTTGTCATTGTGTGTGTTTGTTGAGTGGGTTTGTAAGTTTTCAGCTTGTGAATTCTCTTATATTCTGGAAATTTTGTGATTGTTTTGTATTTGTGTTTTTATTTTTTGATTGAGCCTGTGTATCACATGTTTGTCATACCCGTTGTTCCTAGCTATTTGTATGATTGTACTCATTTCTTGTTTGTTCATAGTTCCTCTTGCCGAGTGGGATTCTGTTTAATGTATGTAACATGTGTCTTAGTGCTGCAAGTTTCTGGCTGTGGGGGTGGTTGGATGTGGAATGTATTATTGTGTCTGTGGCTGTTGGTTTTCTAAAGATGTTAAATGTATGTTTGCCATTTTCTTTTTTTATTGTAATGTCAAGAAAATTAATTTGATTTTCTTTTTATTTTCCAAGTGTGAATTTTATGTTCTGATGAGCTTTGCTGATTTCCGAATGGAGTTTATCTATTTTTTTCACTTGGCTCATCTACCAGACAAATAATGTCATCCACGTATCTGTACCAATATATGATTTTGAAACTTTCATTAGTGGTTATATTTTCAAATATCTGATTTTCTAGATGACTGATGAAAATGTTTGCTAGTGTTCCTGATATTGGGGATCCCATGGGCAGTCCATCACTTTGTAGATAATATTCTTTCTCAAACTGAAAGTAGTTTTGTTCAGTTTTCAGTCTGAGCATATCTGTTATTTCTTTTATTGCGTCTGTGGTGAGGTTGCTGTGGGATGAGAGATTTTGTTCTATGATTTCTATTGTTTCTGTGATAGGGATGAAGGTATATGTATTTTCTATGTCGAATGAAATCAATGATGCTGTGTGTGGTACTTGTATGTTCTGTATATTTTCTATTAGGTTTCATGTGTTTACCACTGTTCTGTTGTTTTCTACTTTATAGTGTTTTGTAATTAACTTTTGGAGGTGTTTGGCTATGTGGTATGTTGGGGCTTTCTTGAAGTTGATAACAGCTCTCATTGGCATTACGTCTTTATGTGCTTTCGGTTGTCAGACGGTCCATAAGTAAAAATTATCAATATACGGTAATATTACACGCAACTGAGGAAGACAGGAGTACAAAAGTAGCGAATTTCGTTCTGCAAAAAATGGCTCTGAGCACTGCGGGACTTAAGATCTGTGGTCAGCAGTCCCCTAGAACTTAGAACTACTTAAACCTAACTAACCTAAGGACATCAGACACATCCATGCCTGAGGCAGGATTCGAACCTGCGACCGTAGCGGTCACGTGGTTCCAGACTGAAGCGCCTAGAACCGCACGGCCACACCGACCGGCTTCGTTCTGCAGTTTCGATTTCAAATTGCTCAGTCTATATGACGTCATGTCTCCTATGTGTCGCACAATGATAAAATTTTGTACGTACATTCAACGGCATATGTCGATACCGTCTGTAAAATGTGTTGCGGACAGAGTTAGCAGGAAAGAAGTAATGAATTTAAACGTCTTGAATGATAAGGCAGTTTTTGACGCATCTCATTGCTTATGACTTCATAACACCTGACTTGCGTGCCGTGCAATAATATAATTGTGCAGGTACATTCAGTGGTATATGAGGATACTGTTTGCAAAATGTGTCGTGAATACAGTTACTAGTACAGTGGCATTAAACTAAAATGTCATGCCTTATGCGGCATATTTACAGCATGAACAACGAAAATAGAGTAATCGATGAAATTTTCTTCCTTTCATAATTTCGTGGGAGTTGTCAGCGAGAAGAAGTTTCATAAAGGTTTGAAATTGTATATAAAACGTGTCGGAAGTCACCAAGTACCCTCTAGCGGCAGAGGTCTGCGACTTGCACCAGCGAAGCGGGAAAATCGACAGAGCTGTACCCATCACATGTAATACTAAGTGCTTGCTCACTAACAGCACTAAGTGCCCCAATACTGGATGAATAAAGTCTGCGAACTGGCGCATCATGAGCTATGCTACATTTTCACCCCCACTCTCACCTCTTTCATAGGTAGGTGGTTCTTACAACCACAGCGATAGCGATAGTCTCCAGACAGTAAGTGATATGTCAACAAAGTTTCGATGAAATCGGACCAGTGGTTTAGCAGGAGGTGTGCAACACATACAGGGTCGTCCATTGATCGTGACCGGGCCAAATATCTCACGAAATAAGCGTCAAACGAAAAAACTACAAAGGACGAAACTTGTCTAGCTTGAAGGGGGAAACCAGATGGCGCTATGGTTGGCCCGCTAGATGGCGCTGCCATGGATCAAACGGATATCAACTGCGTTTTTTTTTTTTAAACAGGAACCCCCATTTTTATTACATACTCGTGTAGTACGTAAATAAATATCAATGTTTTAGTTGGACCACTTTTTTCACTTTGTGATAGATGGTGCTGTAATAGTCACAAACGTGTAAGTACGTGGTATCACGAAACATTCGCCAGTGTGGATGGTATTTGCTTCGTGATCCATTACCCATGTTAATACGAGGTGCGGCTAGAAAAAAACCGGACTGATGCTGGAAAAAACATTTATTTACAATTATTTACAATTTCATGTTATCTCCTTCAATGTACTCTCCTCCTCGGTCTCTACACCGCTCCATACGAATTTTCCACTGTTCATAGCAATGCTGCAGATCATTTTCGGTAAGTCCATACATTACTTCCGTCGCTTTTTCTTTTACTGCTTCAACAGTCTCAAATCTAGTTCCTTTCAAAGCTGACTTGACTTTAGGGAAAAGAAAAAAGTCACAGGGGGCCAAATCAGGTGAGTAGGGTGGATGATCTAAGGTGGGAATGTTGTGTTTTGCCAAAAACGTCTTCACTGACAACGCACTGTGAGCTGGGGCATTGTCTTGGTGAAGGATCCATGACTTTTTTCTCCACAAATCGTTCCGTTTTCTCCGTACTCGCTCACGTAGGGTAGCCAGGACGCTAATGTAGTAATGCTGATTCACTGTTTGTCCCTCTGGTACCCAATCAATGTGCACAATCCCTTTAATGTCAAAAAAAAACAATCATCATTGCCTTGAATTTCGATTTTGACATTCGTGCTTTTTTTTGTCGTGGAGAACCAGGAGTTTTCCAATGCATCGATTGGCGTTTAGTTTCGGGATCGTAAGTAAAAAACCACGATTCATCGCAAGTAATAACATTTTGTAAGAAGGTGGGATCACTTTCAATGTTTTCCAGGATGTCAGAACAAATCATTCTTCGGCGTTCCTTCTGTTCAATTGTGAGACACTTTGGAACCATTTTTGAACACACTTTGTTCATGTTGAAACTTTCATGAAGAATCTGCCTAACACTTTCCTTGTCAACTCCTGTTAACTCAGACACTGCTCTGATTGTTAAACGGCGATCTTGTCGAACAAGTTTACCGATTTTTTCAATGTTTGCATCAGTTTTTGCTGACAATGGTCTGCCAGCGCGAGTGTCATCACTGGTGTCTTCGCGGCCATCTTTAAATCGTTTAAACCACTCAAACACTTGTGTTGGCGATAAACAATCATCGCCGTACACTTGTTGTAACATTACAAACGTTTCACTTGCAGATTTTCCTAGTTTGAAACAAAATTTGATGTTAACACGCTGTTCTTTCTGTACACTCAACGGTTACATATCGTCTGCAAATTAGTCACGGTTCTGCCTACGAAATCACCCACAACAGACTTGGATTTCATAAAGTTTGTGCAATGTGGGTCCCAAAACAGCCCACACAGTTGCATAAACAAACGCCTTTGGACATCTGTCCAAAACATGTAGATCGCTATGTTAACGAAGGGGACAACTTCCTAGATAGGATCATTACTGGTGACGAAACATGGATCCTTCATTACGAGCCGGAGAGTAAACGAAAGAGTACGGAATAGAAACATCCAAATTCGCCTTGCAAGATAAAGTTCAAGACCCAACCTTCCGCAGGAAAACTGATGCTTACGGTTTTTTGGGACGCACAAGGTCCAGTACTGGAACATTATGGGGAAAGTGGCACAACTATAAACAGTGTGCGTTACAGCAAACGCCAAAGATTGCTGTCAAAAGGTGTTGTGTTGTTGCACGAAATGCCTACTGCTGTCCACACTGCTGAAACGCTCCAAAAACTCAAATTTGAAGTACTGGCTCATCCTCCATATAGTCCCGATCTTGCCCCTTCTGACTACTACTTGTTCGGTCCACTCAAGCAGGCATTAAGGGGCCGTCCATTTGCCTCGGACGAAGCAGTGAAAGAAGCGGTGTATTTCTGGTTCGCAGATCACTCGAGAACCTTCTTTTATGAGGGCATCAGGAAGCTTGTACAACGATGGGCCAAATGCGTTGAAACGCAAGGAGACAATGTCGAAAAATGATGTTCTTGAAAGTTTTCTGCTTGATTACAATAAAATTTTATAACTACTTTGCTTATAATAATTGACTTACCTTCGTAATATAAATTGAACCATCATAAAAAGGCGACTTGTTGCAGTTTATTTCTGAAAATCTTCATTCATCACAGTCACACTGTCCCATATCCATCATGGATAAATGTTTTAGGTTATTATGTTGGCTGAAAAAAAAAATGAAGCAACCCGAAGGGCAGGAAACGAAATGATACGTAACGGCGTTGAGAGGGTGTGAGATTACAAAATCTAGTGCTATTTACAAAGAGTGATCCCATTTATCAGTATGACGTTGCACTCCCTTTGGTCTGGATGCATGCACTGATTAGACTGGGAAAGGTGTCGTAAAGCCGTTGTATCTTCTTTTGTAGCCATTTGGTCAACGACTGTTGTAACTGATCCTCGATATCATGGATCCTGTCACTGGGATGGGGCTGACATCTACATCTACATCTACATTGATACTCCGCAAGCCACCCAACGGTGTGTGGCGGAGGGCACTTTACGTGCCACTGTCATTACCTCCCTTTCCTGTTCCAGTCGCGTATGGTTCGCGGGAAGAACGACTGTCTGAAAGCCTCCGTGCGCGCTCTAATCTCTCTAATTTTACATTCGTGATCTCCTCGGGAGGTATAAGTAGGGGGAAGCAATATATTCGATACCTCATCCAGAAACGCACCCTCTCGAAACCTGGCGAGCAAGTTACACCGCGATGCAGAGCGCCTCTCTTGCAGAGTCTGCCACTTGAGTTTATTAAACATCTCCGTAACGCTATCACGGTTACCAAATAACCCGGTAACGAAACGCGCCGCTCTTCTTTGGATCTTCTCAATCTCTTCCGTCAACCCGACCTGGTACGGATCCCACACTGATGAGCAATACTCAAGTATAGGTCGAACGAGTGTTTTGTAAGCCACCTCCTTTGTTGATGGACTACATTTTCTAAGCACTCTCCCAATGAATCTCAACCTGGTACCCGCCTTACCAACAATTAATTTTATATGATCATTCCACTTCAAATCGTTCCGCACGCATACTCCCAGATATTTTACAGAAGTAACTGCTACCAGTGTTTGTTCCGCTATCATATAATCATACAATAAAGGATCCTTCTTTCTATGTATTCGCAATACATTACATTTGTCTATGTTAAGGGTCAGTTGCCACTCCCTGCACCAAGTGCCTATCCGCTGCAGATCTTCCTGCATTTCGCTACAATTTTCTAATGCTGCAACTTCTCTGTATACTACAGCATCATCCGCGAAAAGCCGCATGGAACTTCCGACACTATCTACTAAGTCATTTATATATATTGTGAAAAGCAATGGTCCCATAACACTCCCCTGTGGCACGCCAGAGGTTACTTTAACGTCTGTAGACGTCTCTCCATTGATAACAACATGCTGTGTTCTGTTTGCTAAAAACTCTTCAATCCAGCCACACAGCTGGTCTGATATTCCGTAGGCTCTTACTTTGTTTATCAGGCGACAGTGCGGAACTGTATCGAACGCCTTCCGGAAGTCAAGAAAAATAGCATCTACCTGGGAGCCTGTATCTAATATTTTCTGGGTCTCATGAACAAATAAGGCGAGTTGGGTCTCACACGATCGCTGTTTCCGGAATCCATGTTGATTCCTACATAGTAGATTCTGGGTTTCCAGAAATGACATGATACGCGAGCAAAAAACATGTTCTAAAATTCTACAAGAGATCGACGTAAGAGATATAGGTCTATAGTTTTGCGCATCTGCTCGACGACCCTTCTTGAAGACTGGGACTATCTGTGCTCTTTTCCAATCATTTGGAACCCTCCGTTCCTCTAGAGACTTGCGGTACACGGCTGTTAGAAGGGGGGCAAGTTCTTTCGCGCACTCTGTGTAGAATCGAATTGGTATCCCGTCAGATCCAGTGGACTTTCCTCTATTGAGTGATTCCAGTTGCTTTTCTATTCCTTGGACACTTATTTCGATGTCAGCCATTTTTTCGTTTGTGCGAGGATTTAGAGAAGGAACTGCAGTGCGGTCTTCCTCTGTGAAACAGCTTTGGAAAAAGGTGTTTAGTATTTCAGCTTTACGCGTGTCATCCTCTGTTTCAATGCCATCATCATCCCGTAGTGTCTGCATATGCTGTTTCGAGCCACTTACTGATTTAACGTAAGACCAGAACTTCCTAGGATTTTCTGTCAAGTCGGTACATAGAATTTTACTTTCGAATTCAATGAACGCTTCACGCATAGCCCTCCTTACGCTAACTTTGACATCGTTTAGTTTCCGTTTGTCTGAGAGGTTTTGGCTGCGTTTAAACTTGGAGTGGAGCTCTCTTTGCTTTCGCAGTAGTTTCCTAACTTTGTTGTTGTACCACGGTGGGTTTTTCCCGTCCCTCACAGTTTTACTCGGCACGTACCTGTCTAAAACGCATTTTACGATTGCCTTGAACTTTTTCCATAAACACTCAACATTGTCAGTGTCGGAACAGAAATTTTCGTTTTGATCTGTTAGGTAGTCTGAAATCTGCCTTCTATTACTCTTGCTAAACAGATAAACCTTCCTCCCTTTTTTATATTCCTATTAACTTCCATATTCAGGGATGCTGCAACGGCCTTATGATCACTGATTCCCTGTTCTGTACATACAGAGTCGAAAAGTTCGGGTCTGTTTGTTATCAGTAGGTCCAAGATGTTATCTCCACGAGTCGGTTCTCTGTTTAATTGCTTGTGGTAATTTTCGGATAGTGCACTCAGTATAATGTCACTCGATGCTCTGTCCCTACCACCCGTCCTAAACATCTGAGTGTCCCAGTCTATATCTGGTAAATTGAAACCTCCACCTAAGACTATAACATGCTGAGAAAATTTATGTGAAAAGTATTCCAAATTTTCTCTCAGTTGTTCTGCCACTAATGCTGCTGAGTCGGGAGGTCGGTAAAAGGAGCCAATTATTAACCTAGTTCGGTTGTTTAGTGTAACCTCCACCCATAATAATTCACAGGAACTATCCACTTCTACTTCACTACAGGATAAACTACTACTAACAGCGACGAACACTCCACCACCGGTTGCATGCAATCTATCCTTTCTAAACACCGTCTGTACCTTTGTAAAAATTTCGGCAGAATTTATCTCTGGCTTAAGCCAACTTTTTGTACCTATAACGATTTCAGCTTCGGTGCTTTCTATCAGCGCTTGAAGTTCCGGTACTTTACCAACGCAGCTTCGACAGTTGACATCCGAGCTGGTTCCACACGTTTTCTATTGAGGAAACATCTGGGGATCTTGTTTACCATGAAATTACCTCACCACGACGCAGACAGTTCACAGAGACCCATACCATGTGTTGACGAGACTGTCCTGCTGGGAAATGGCACCACGGTATTGCCACTTGAGAGGCAACACATGAAGACGCAGGATGTCTTTGACACACCGCTGCGCCGTCAAAGTTTCCTCAGTCACTACTGGGCACCGCACTTGCTGGCGACGGCCATCAGTGTAGTGTAGAAGCACGACTGATGGCTGAACACAATACGACGCCATGCATCAGTAGTCCATGCGCCCCGGTCACAGCACCAAACCAAAAGGCAGCTGTTCGTACTGTGATGAAAACGGGAGGCTACACTTGGGGCGGTAATTCCCTAGTCCGGCTACTGTGAGGCTATGACCAATGGCGTGGGATGAAACGAAGTCTATCATAGAGTCTCGGACGGCAGGCGCACTTGTAGAGGGGTTACAATGTGCTTGGTGCACGGTACGGTTATCGGTTGTCCGATGTGGTCCACAACAAACTTGACCACGAATACGCTTTCCCATACGTTCCTGTAGAGTCCAACATCGGACGACTATTACCTCCAAAATCCCCACAAATCAGGATATTGCACGATTTGACCAGGCGGCCAAATGGAGATCCACAGTGACCAACTTTCAGACTGTGTCAGTTGCTGATAACGCGGTCTCACATGATTACATGGCATCTCCGTGTCTTTCACAGTGATCACTCAGCGTCGGACGCTGTTCACGCCCCTTATACACTCTACCAGGCCTGGTAACACTGAACACGAACAATACTACTGCGCTCTGGTGGCCGTTCTATCTGTCAGAGAGAATTATAACTCTAATGTACCAAGTTTTGACATCCGATCTTGTCTTCTGGGTACTTAACATTTCTTGTCAGGCAGTGTACTTCCTTTTTACGGAGTCAACTCATTTTGTACTTGACTCACAATGATTTTATTTGCGATGTATACTGACTGCGATTTATATATATCAAATTCATGCCCCTTCATGTCATGTATATTTCCTTAGTGTTAGTTTCTCTAACACACTATTTTAGGCGATACGTTACGCAGAGGTAATAACGTTTGATATCAATTTATCTTCTAAATTCAATCAGAGTTTTGTAACTATTCCAGTTCATGGTATTTGTTTCGATTATACCGTTACCAACATCATAAAATTTTGGCGTTATCTCGTCTCTCACGAGTTCGCATACAACACATTCTTCCATGCATAATACTTGTTTCATATTACTGTAGAATGCTTGTGTGAGACTTAAGCTCACATTGTTACTGAGACAGCTCATGAACAATTGTGTGCCTCATTAACGTGCCTTGTCAGCTATTGGCCTTGCGCATTTTTTCTTTTCTGCTATGTTCGTTCTGGATCCCAATGTATCAGTGCTTTAAATTTGACGTATAACTCAGTAGAATAATTTTCGATACGATCTTGGCCACAAGATACCGCCTTTCCAAATGTTCAAAGATGCTGTGTCCGTTAGTTTGTAATCCATCTTTAGTCTAATACGATATCTTCGATTCTTATATGCAAGGATTTCGGCTAAGACGGAAATACCGAATACTACATAAAACGCAACTAACACAACTGTTGCCTAAATTTTGGGTGCAATCGATTCACCAGTCCACTAATTGTACTGTGAGATGTATATGTTGGTCTTACTTCACTATTTCATGGACCTCAGCCTTTGTCATGACATATTGCTTGCTGTAACTGAAGGAATTTCACACAGATACTTTAGCACAGTATTATGAGAAAATACAGAGAAAATGAAGACAAGCATCATACAAACTGATACACCATGTGCGTGGGAAACTCACGGTACTCAAAACATACGTCTGTACTTGGCCTTCGCTGCAACCTCCACGTGATGCAAAATTTAAGAACTCGAGTTTCCAGACAAAAGGAGTGGGAAATGACGACGCGCTGCTGTCGCGTGTCTCGTCAATTATGGATCCTCCACTTTCTGTCGCTCCGATTCACGGCTGGTCACCGAGTCAGCCGCACCGATAACAACGTTTTGAATAAGTGAGGAACCAACTTCGCGTCCCCGTAACGATCAAGGCTGAGTAATTTATCGACCCAAACACGTCTCGTTGCATGCTACTTTACATAATGCTATCGCGGAACGATTCCGGCCTTCTCTAATAGAATACTTTTAGAGTACGGTGAACACCAGGTTCGGATGTAATCACATTTCTGTTGTTAGTTGGTTTGCGTCTGGCGAAAATATGATGCTGTAACGCTGCTATCGTCATCCAAATGAAATACTCTTTTTATATTCCCAGTACATATTAACTACGACAGTGAAACAAAGTTGCCTCTCACATCACCCTCCTCGAAAAAAAAATCTCTAAATTACAAGCACATATTGATTGGCTCAATAATTAATTTAACAGGTTCAGTGACTCAAAAACTGGTTTGGTAACTGTTTATGGGGTTTAATATAATATAGGATTGTAGATGGACATCAAATTAATAAAATATTGGAATTATGACAAGTAAAGACACAGTAACACAGATACCATCTTCATATAGTTAAGGCTAATCGGCCATTGACCTTCTTCTTCTGTGCGGATGCAGACGTATTGCTCGAACTCTTACAGGACTCGGTAAGATTGTCTGCAGCGAGTAATGAGTGTAATGGACAGCGACACTACGAATGTAGTATGTGGACTTAAGTTGGGGATGTGGGTCTCACGGAGAGGGTCCAAGGGATAAACCCCTGCAGTCGCACTGTCCTCTGTGCCCTTGGTGGCTCAGATGGATAGAGCGTCTGCCATGTAAGCAGGAGATCCTGGCTTTGAGTCCCGGTCGGGGCACACATTTTCAACTGTCCCCGTTTATATATATCAACGCCAGTCGACAGCGTAGGGACTTGATTTAATTATCATTTCTTTAAAACAGAGGTTAACTGAACCTAGGGCGACGTGTGAAATTGCAGTGATCAGTTTTTCGACAATTTTATTTTGATACCCTGCCAGTAAAACCAACTTCGGCACTGAATCCGAGGTTAAAGTGCTTTCTGGAATGCACTAAAAATAGGCCATAATTGATTTAGTGGCTGTGAAATGACCTTTGAAGTTCTCATCCACTATAATCTTGTTATTAATAATTAGGTTTGCACAGGGCCCACTCTACATTTTCTGACGCCTATGAGAGTATTTTCTTGTTTACACATATAATACAAGAATTGTAGTACAGCACAATTTGCGAAACTTCATTACAAAACAAGGGCCAACAGCAAACAAACAGTAAATTATCCAACGATCGTTATTGTGGATAGTCCAGAAACAATGAAAGTGGCAATACTGAAGGCCAATGTGTAACAGAACAGCAATCACTGTTCCACCAATTTTACAATCAATAACGCTTAGCTAGCTAAATCCGAGAAGTTAATTTTACTGGGAGCACATAAAAGATGGTCGAAGGCTCTTTTAAAGGCTGCATCCTCGTCCATTTTGATGTGAAATGTAGTTTTCAGACGAAAAATATGTGGACCGTTTCAGAAGTACAACGTCAGATTTCTTCCCTAGAATTTGGAGATGCGCTATCTGTCGGAAGTGACAGTAATTTGATGCGCTCACTCAGGAGACTCTGAATAATACATACGCAACGTTTCGTATTCGTAGCGTTGTTTTCGGCCGAGAAAAAAAATGCGGTGCATTACTTTCTGGGCATCCCTTGTAATTAAAAGGGAACCAGTTAAGGTTTTTATGATTATTTTGTGAATAATTAGGTACTTTATGACATGGTTTTTGTGTGGTATTCGTTTTGACATCAATCTTTTTGGTATTGCTTCACTTGATACTTGCTTATAGTGGCTCATGGTTAGGTAATACAGGATGTTACCAAAATACATTTGCGCACCCACAACCCACAGTAACTTCTATTTCTCAGCTTACTGCTGCTGATAAACCTACGTTTCACAATACAACAAAATTCACGCCGTATGACACGGCTGTCATTCTACATCTACATCTACATCTACATCCATACTCCGCAAGCCACCTGACGGTGTGTGGCGGAGGGTACCTTGAGTACCTCTATCGGTTCTCCCTTCTATTCCAGTCTCGTATTGTTCGTGGAAAGAAGGATTGTCGGTATGCCTCTGTGTGGGCTCTAATCTCTCTGATTTTATCCTCATGGTCTCTTCGCGAGATATACGTAGGAGGGAGCAATATACTGCTTGACTCTTCGGTGAAGGTATGTTCTCGAAACTTTGACAAAAGCCCGTACCGAGCTACTGAGCGTCTCTCCTGCAGAGTCTTCCACTGGAGTTTATCTATCATCTCCGTAACGCTTTCGCGATTACTAAATGATCCTGTAACGAAGCGCGCTGCTCTCCGTTGGATCTTCTCTATATCTTCTATCAACCCTATCTGGTACGGATCCCACACTGCTGAGCAGTATTCAAGCAGTGGGCGAACAAGCGTTCTGTAACCTACTTCCTTTGTTTTGGGATTGCATTTCCTTAGGATTCTTCCAATGAATCTCAGTCTGGCATCTGCTTTACCGACGATCAACATTATATGATCATTCCATTTTAAATCACTCCTAATGCGTACTCCCTGATAATTTATGGTATTAACTGCTTCCAGTTGCTGACCTGCTATTTTGTAGCTAAATGTAAAGGATCTATCTTTCTGTGTATTCGCAGCACATTACACTTGTCTACATTGAGTTTCAATTGCCATTCCCTGCACCATGCGTCAATTCGTTGCAGATCCTCCTGCATTTCAGTACAATTTTCCATTGTTACAACCTCTCGATACACCACAGCATCATCCGCAAAAAGCCTCAGTGAACTTCCGATGTCATCTACAAGATCATTTATGTATATTGTGAATAGCAACGGTCCTATGACACTCCCCTGCGGCACACCTGAAATCACTCTTACTTCGGAAGACTTCTCTCCATTGAGAATGACATGCTGCGTCCTGTTATCTAGGAACTCCTCAATTCAATCACACAATTGGTCTGATAGTCCATATGCTCTTACTTTGTTCATTAAACGACTGTGGGGAACTGTATCGAATGCCTTGCGGAAGTCAAGAAACACGGCATCTACCTGTGAACCCGTGTCTATGGCCCTCTGAGTCTCGTGGCCGAATAGCGCGAGCTAGGTTTCACATTCACGAAGATGCCCTTGCCATCGGGAAAGCCATCAAGTATAAGGGACACCAGTGTGTCCGCAATAATGTTCATTTAGTCTTCAGCTGTCATGATGCCATCGTTTACCGCTTTGTTACATAAAAGCCCAGATGAATGTCCCTCAAAGTTTAGTACAGCATTCACCAAGCTTCGCCCGTGGTCCAGTGTGTCTTTTAAGCAGCCGTTCGCCATGATGAGATTGTATCCGGACACGAACATCAACCTACTGTAAGAAGAAACATAATTTTCTCGACCACGAGCCACATTTTCAATTATCCAAAATCCATTCTCGATGACCCATAGCAACAGTAACTGACGATGTTCAAATGGTTCAAATGGCTCTGAGCATCTGAGGTCATCAGTTCCCTAGAACTTAGAACTACTTAAACCTAACTGACCTAAAGACATCACACACATCCATGCCCGAGGCAGGATTCGAACCTGCGACCGTAGCGGTCGCGCGGTTCCAGACTGAAGGGCCTAGAACCGCTCGGCCACAACGGCCGGCTCCACTGACGATGTCGTGGATCCAAAAAAATAGGGGTCGACTGCTGTGGACCTTCAACAAGGCCCCTGAACGGTGTGGTCGGAAACATGTGCTCGGAAACAGTCGTGCCTGCATCCCCACTGAACTCTCGCCAGATCTGCAACAGAAAGTTTCCTGTCCTGCATTATAGCGTGGGCAAGTCTCCGTTCTGTGATGAGGCGTGGACGTCCAACACGTGCTCGCCTACTCGTCGTTTCATCGTCCTTCAACCACTTTGCATAGAAGTTCACGCAGTAACATACGAGAAACTGGCCAGCTTCGTAGTTTACGACAAGTCCGTCCCCAGGTGCAGGCCATAAAAATCTGCTCTTTGTGAAAGTCGCATACGTCAATGGATTTCTCCATTTATGATCCTTGTTGTTGCTGGAATGAATCCCCATTCGTCCCTACTCCGCTTATAGAGGGCGTCCCAGGAGGAGTGGTCAGTACTCAGAGATATGTCAGGGGCCATAATTTGATGGAGAAAAATCCAATAAACATAGACTCTAAATTGCATACCTTAAGAGCTAGGAGGACTTCATATTTCAAAATGTGAAACAAATCTCTTCTACTCCAAGCTCTTTGCCTGAGGTTTAAAGCGCATATCTTACATCTACCGGGTGATCAAAAAGACAGTATAAATTTGAAAACTTAATAAAACATGGCATAATGTAGATAGAGAGATAAAAATTGACACACATGCTTGGAATGACATGGGGTTTTATTAGAACCAAAAAAAAGTATTGCTAGACGCGTGAAAGATCTCTTGCGCTCATCGTTTGGTGATGATCGTGTGCTCAGCCGCCACTTTCGTCATGCTTGGCCTCCCAGGTCCCCAGATTATTGGCTTTGGGGTTACCTGAAGTCGCAAGTGTATCGTGATCGACCGACATCTCTAGGGATGCTGAAAGACAACATCCGACGCCAATGCCACGTCATAACTCCGGACATGCTTCACAGTGCTGTTCACAACATTATTCCTCGACTACAGCTATTTTTGAGGAATGTTGGTGGACATATTGAGCATTTCCTGTAAAGTACATCATCTTTGCTTTGTCTTACATTGTTATGCTAATTATTGCTATTCTGATCGGATGAAGTGCCATCTGTCAGACATTTTTTTGAACTTTTGCATTTTTTTGGTTCTAATAAAACCCCATGTTATTCCAAGCATGTGTGTCAATTTGTACCCCTCTATCTACATTTTTTTCTTTATTGTAATTTTAATCACCTCATACAGGCGGGCTGTCAGCAGCATATTACACTGCTCTTCAGCCTTAAGTGGTACAATAATATGACATATAGGTGACACAGACAATACAATAAAAACGGCGGGCAAAAAATGTAGATAAAAAAATCAATAAACATGAAGCCGTTCAAGCTGGACGAAAAAAAACATTAACACTTGTTGACACGGCGCACATAACACGGATGACTGCGACGGCACACGTGAACAGTGGAGGCGTGACGGCGAAAGAACACTAAACACAAAACGAAGGCACACACACGAGACACTGATGGCGATGATCTCCGGCGCACGAAAGTCCACTGAGCGTGTACGAGTCCAGGTACCTGCCAAGAGAGGAGGAGGAAGAAGGGGGATGGGAGAGGGAGAGGGGAGAGCAGAGATGCCATGGGCAGGGGAGATAGGGGGAAGGGAGGAAAGGGGTGGGGAAGCCCGGGGGAAGAAGGGTGGAGGAAGGGGGATGGGGGGAAAAGAAAAGAGAAGGGAAGGGAAGAGAAGGGAGGGAGGGTGCCTAAAGGAATGGACACAGGAAGTGGGGGGGAGGATCAAAGTTGATAGGAGGGATAGATGGAGGGGAGGAGGACATCATCAGGGAGGGGGAGCTGGCGGAAGCCACTTTGGGAGAGGGTAAGGAGGGTGGAGAGATGGAGACCGTGTGGGAATACAGGTGCGGCAGTGGGCGGGGGCGGGAGAGGATGGGCGAGACAAGCAGGTGAGGAGGATCGAGTTTGCGGGAGGTGTACAGGATCCGTATCCTTTCAAGGAAAAGGAGGAGGTGGGGGAACGGAATGAGATCGTACAGGATTCGCGTGGGGGAGGAGAGACAGATGCGATAGGCGAGGCAGAGAGCATGGCGTTCAAGGATTTGAAGGGATTTATAAAAGGTTGGGGGGGCGGAGATCCAGGCCGGATGGGCGTAACAAAGGATAGGGCGGATGAGGGATTTATAGGTGTGGAGCATAGTGGAGGGGTCCAGACCCCACGTACGGCCGAAAACGAGCTTGAGGAGACGGGGTCGGGAGCGTGCCTTGGCTTGGATTGTCCGGAGATGGGGGGTCCAGGAGAGTCGACGGTCGAGGGTGACGCCAAGGTACTTAAGGGTGGGGGTGAGGGCGACAGGACGGCCATAGATGGTGAGATAGAAATCAAGGAGGCGGAAGGAAGGGGTGGTTTTGCCTACAATGATCACCTCTATCTACATTATTCCGTGATTTATTTGATTTATTCAATTTTCAAATCTGTACTGACTTTTTGATCACCCGGTATTTTGAACCCCATATGAACTTGACAGTTCTTTATTGTTTTGCGTCACCAGAGTGGAGCAATTCTACACTACTGGCCATTAAAACTGCTACACCACGAAGATGACATGCTACAGACTCGAAATTTAACTGACAGGAAGAAGATGCTGTGATATGCAAATGATTAGCTTTTCAGAGCATTCACACAAGGTTGGCGCCGGTGGCGACACCTACAACGTGCTGACATGAGGAAACAATGGGTCAAACTCTGTGGAAGGATATGGATGAAGTCTGGCCTACCTGGCAAAAATTGTTGACGCCTCCTACGTCTGGAGCCCTTTGCCAGGTCTCAGCAATCTGCAGCTATTATAAGATTTGTAGAGGTTAAACGCTGGCCTCCCTCTGGACGCCAATCGTGCGTTGGACGTTGTTTCCACTATCCTAGCTGCCCCGAGAACCGTCCTGGTATTCTCAGCGAAATTAGACTGCTGTTGGTCTTGTTCGGTCGCTCGACATTCCTGTTAAGAGCCTGGAAATAGGCCAGGCTGGGACAAGTGGAGTGAGTATGTTCCCTGCCGGGCAGGAGGAGCGCGAGCACACGCTGCTAACGACCGCGGCCCGCTCATTAGGGCAGTAGCCCGGCTAATGAAGTGCCGCCGCCGTAAATATTGGCAGTGGCGGAGGCGGATCCGTCGGGAGGCCCTGCCGTCGTCCTGCTAACGACGCAGCATCAGCCATCACGACTGTTTCCACCAGTCCCAAGTAAAATATACAGCGATAGTAAATGATCCATGATGGTGGAAGTACAGTGCGATCTACACTACTGGCCATTAAAATTGCTACACCACGAAGATGACGTGCTACAGACGCGAAATTTAACGGACAGGAAGAAGATGCTGTGATATGCAAATGATTAGCTTTTCAGAGCATTCACACAAGGTTGGCGCCGGTGGCGACACCTATAACGTGCTGACATGAGGAAAGTTTCCATCCGATTTCTCATACACAAACAGCAATTGACCGGCGTTGCCTGGTGAAACGTTGTTGTGATGGCTTGTGTAAGGAGGAGAAATGCGTACCATCACGTTTCCGACTTTGATAAAGGTCGGATTGTAGTCTATCTCGATTGCGGTATATCGTATCGCAATATTGCTGCTCGCGTTGGTCGAGGTCCAATGACTGTTAGCAGAATATGGAATCGGTGGGTTCAGGAAGGTAATACGGAACGCCGTGCTGGATCCCAACGGCCTCGTATCAGTAGCAGTCGTGATGACAGGCATCTTATCCGCATGGCTGTAACGGATCGTGCAGCCGCGTCTCGATCCCTGAGTCAACACATGGGGACGTTTGCAGGACAACAACCATCTGCACGAACAGTTCGACGACGTTTACCCTTGACGACGGTTACCCTTGACGCTGCTTCACAGACAGGAGCGCCTGCGATGGTGTACTCGACGACAAACCTGGGTGCGCGAATGGCAAAATGTCATTTTTTCGGATGATTCCAGGTTCTGTTTACAGCATCATGGTGGACGCATCCGTGTTTGGCGACATCGCGGTGAACGCACATAGGAAGCGTGTGTTCGTCATCGCCATACTGGCGTATCCCCCAGTGTGATGGTATGGGGTGCCATTGGTTACACGTCTCGGTCACCTCTTGTTCGCACTGACGGTGTTACGACCCGTGGCTCTATCCTTCATTCGATCCCTGCGAAACCCTACATTTCAGCAGGATAATCCACGACCGCTTGTTGCAGATCCTGTACGGGACTTTCTGGATACAGAAAATGTTCGAGTGCTGCCCTGGCCAGCACATACTCCAGATCTCTCACCAATAGAAAACGTCTGGTCAATGGTGGCCGAGCAACTGGCTCGTCACAATACGCCAGTCACTACTCTTGATGAACTGTGGTATCGTGTTGAAGCTGCATGGGCCGCTGTACCTGTACACCCCATCCAAGATGTTTGACTCAATGCTCAGGCGTATCAAGGCCGTTATTACGGCCAGAGGTGGTTGTTCTGGGTACTGATTTCTCAGGATCTATGCACCCAAATTGCGTGAAAATGTAATCACATGTCAGATCTAGTGTAATATATTTGTCCAATGAATACCCGTTTATCATCTGCATTTCTTCTTGGTGTAGCAATTTTAATGGCCAGTAGCGTATATAAACCTGAACTAGTTTAATCAGTCGTAACATTTGAACCAATAGTGACACATATTTGCAATTTATGGAGATCATAATATACAACTGGGAGGTGTGTTCAAAAATACATACAAAGTCCTAACAGCAAATTTCTGATGTGGCCTCCTCCAGCATCAGTGCACAGCTGTGCTCGTTTCACTGTTTTGCAGATGTTCGTAGTGTGTTCTTGTACATTCTGCTTTTAAGATGCCACTACTAGTAGGAAACTGAATGTGGGGGGGGGGGGGGGGGGGGGGCTAGGTCAGGTGATTGGCGGGAGGAAGCGCGACATGCGGAGGGTGGGTGGGGGGGGGGTTGGGGAGGAGCACGCATTAGTCGTGTAACAAGTTGCTCGAACTCGTTGGAAATAAGTTAAGTTCGACGTCATGCAGCTACTCCGGAAATGTATCGAAGATGCTCGGATAAACTGTGGTGTCTGCGGTCGTGTCAAAGAAAATGGGGCCAACATTCTTGGAAACTGACACAGCGCACTAGGCCCCATTCTTTTCAACATGCAGTGCTGTTTGAATGATATGAGGTTGTGTTAATGTAACCTGACAGACAGAACCCATGCCTCATCTGTAAACCAAGTTATGGAGTGAATGTCTCTGTGCTGAATAAGAAACGCCTGAAATCATCGACAGTAGCGCATTCTTTTCTCATGCTCTATTTCTTGCTGTGCTTTCATCATGTGCTCTCTGTATGGTCGCAATGTCAATTACTTCGCTGCTCTCTGACACGTGAAATTCCGGTCTCCTGGCACAATCGACGCAACGATTTCCTTGGAGAGTTCTCCAAGCGTCTTAGATTATTATCGATAACCTCCGCACTCAGTGATGGTTTATGTTCGCCTCTGTCACTGTTCGGTATACCAATTGTCTCTAGCTTCTTACAATCGATAAAATGTATGCCATTGTTAAACATGGTGCACACGGAATTATCTCCCGTTGTGTCGTAACCAAAGAGTCTGTCATCTAATATGTTTTCACAACAAAAATCCGCTGTCGAAGCGTGTTCTGTATGTTTCTGCCAGCTAAAGACTGCGGACGAGAGACTAATCTACTCGTTATTTTCACGCGGCCCAAACTACACACGCACAGACTTCACAAACCGCGACAGACGAAGCTACGAACGAACTAACATGAGCCGAGCAAGCGCGGCATTATGCCTCATGCGCAGAAACAGCAATCAACTTGCCAGCGACGGGTGGCACTTCCGATTCTCCTAAAGCTGCTGAGCTAACTAAGACAAATTCCCGTTCTACGACCTTTCGGAGGGAAGCTATGACCCATTGAAGTAGTTCAAGTTTACATGGATAGCAATGTATCATACAGTTTTATACGGTGCAGTGTAGGATGAAAAACTCGTTTTAATAGCATTTTTTTGTTTCGGGACCACTGGGAAGAAATAAAATTTAGCTCATTCCTGTAAGCCATATAAAATAACGAGTGGAAAGAGGGAGGGCAGAGAGAAATATACTCTCCCCCCGTGGCTGTCAGATCATCAGCGCTCCTGATCATGGCAATATAATCGTCTGCAGAAACGAGTGAAGCGTTCCTTCTCGTCGGCCGTCTCGGAGCTTCCGTAATGTCGGCCGAAGTCCCAGTCGCTGCTACGCAAGATTTCACGCTGTCTAAACCGTCCTCAAGCGCGACGTGTTTGCTAACGTTGAATTTTGTGATGTCAGTTCCTGTTATTTTACTTTGAGGAGCCATTGCCTCGTGTGAAACAGAAAGTAAAAAATCAACGTGCTACGAAAGGTTGAACCAATAAGAGGTAAGAACTTGTGAGACGCCATATTGTATTTTTCGTGTTCAGCTGCAGCTCATCTTCGGTGAGTTTTATATTATATCATACACTCCTACGAATATCAGCTGTTCTTAAGCATCAGAACATGGAGGATCTCCGGAAAACGCGTTGCTGTTGATACGATTTGTTGTAATAAAATGACGGAGAACATCATCTACATCTGCATGGATAAACTGCAAATCACATTTAAGTGCCTGGCAGAGGGTTTATCGAACCACATTCACAATTCTCTATTATTCCATTCCGGGTCACTGGTGATTAAATAATTTCCTGTTTAGTTATTTTCGAGTTCGAATCGCGTGTTACGAAAGTAGTCTGTTTTAAGGGTGCAGCACATTAAAGATTCACTTGTCATAATTAGATTTCATTCAATAACACATTGGTGATAAAAGCCTTCTAAAGATAGTAACATGAAATACGAGTACAAGGTCATTTGTTGTAAAGTTGGTAGAGGCACCGAATTGCGAAACTATGTGTAGCGGATCTGCATCTTCCGGTATCCTAATTTTTTTCCACCTTCGCGTATTCTGAAAGATTGTGGGTCTTTTTTTGTTACATGAATAGAAATATTTTCTGTAATGTTCGATGTTAGGTAAATGTAAGTGCGCTCTCTTTCGATAATGAGTTTATCCAATTTTGCGAATTTTTATGAGCTGCCGTCCTTAACTGACTGGACATGGAACTTTTCTTTTCGTCTTATAACATGTTCATCTATACTGAAGTTTTTATTTATGTACATTGAAGACAGAACACATCTTAAAAACATGCCGTAACATACAATAAGTAAGGTAATATGAAAGTATCCATAGAAAACAATACTTCACAAAACGAACAATAAAAATGTAATAATGTGTCACTGTGTACGTATAACTATGTATTTTCTGCGTGTTTTAGATTTAAAGAACCCACTGATGATGGTGATATTTGTTGCTCGAACTAGTTTGGGGAATAAATAAGCAGACAAAAAACGAGGTGTTTTGCATCAAGGCTGACTCACAATTCCCATATTGTTGTTCATATGCATCCATTTTCGAAAACAAACTGTGCGGCTTGAGAGTCAGGTACAGCAGACAACGGCCACTCGACAGCGCTACAGTCGTAAATTGCGTTAACTATGTGACATGGGCTTTGTGTCTCGTGAGGTAGAATGTCCTGCCCGAGTCCACGTTAAACTTTCGCTACCTCGTCTCGTGTGAGGACAACTTAAGCGCTGTTCGCTGCGTGAGACAAGTTATAAGACGTATCGCTCCTTGTACAGGGTGGTTGTAATGAAACTTTCACTGTTTGAGCCAGTATAGACGGAAAACTATTTACCGTCTGGGTTCCCAGCTTTGTAGGAATGATGCTCAGATTGTTCGCTGCAGGATTTGCGTTGTTAGTAGTGTTAGTGCCATGAATTGCCGTTAGGCTCCGGTATTGGTACGGCGAGGTTGGATTGTAACACAAGCATCAGTGTGTATTACAGTTGCAGACAGGCAAAATGAGTCGGGCCAAGGTGGACAGGCCTTACTCGTAAAGCTGTTTTGTCGGAGCAACAGCAATACCGTTTCCAGAATGAGATTCCCACTCTGCAGCGGAGTGTGCACTGGTATGAAATCTCCTGGCAGATTAAAACTGTGTGCCGGGCCGAGACTCGATCTCGGGACTTTTGCAATACTGTTGCTGTCATTCGCGAGTATCGACGCATTAAAGGAATACGGAGACGTCCTCTTTCTGCAACGGGTTTAAAGAACATGATTGGAAAGTTCGTATCAACTGGAGATTTGGGAATTGCTCCTGGGGAGAGACCGACGGTCAATTGTACCACAACCACAACTTGTTTAGGAAGTTACGGCTGCTGTAGCTGAGAGTTCTGGAGGCAATGTGCGATATTCAAGCGGTGTACGGCGGCTGAACAGACTTTGTTCCACCATTCGAAAAGTGCTGCGAACAATAGTGAATTGGTATCTGTACAAACCACACACTACTGACCATGTTTTGTAATGTGTCCCAGACATTCGAGTAGACTTTGCTCTTACGTTTCTTGCAACGTTTGATGTTGACGACACGTGGCCTTGGAATGTTTTGTAGAATGATGAAGCACACTTTACGCACACTGAGGCAATGAACACTCAACGCATTCACTGAGCGGTGTGGTTTCACGATACAGTTAACGATTGATCCAATTTTCTTTGAGGAACTCGGACCTCAGGGACCAAGGACTTGCAATTTCAGCAGCACGTGTTACTGTGCTCTACTTCAGCAACATGTGATCTCTGTTCTGCAGGAATGATTTGCGCCGGCCGGTGTGGCCAAGCGGTTCTAGGCACTACAGTCTGGAACCGCGCGACCGCTACGGTCGCAGGTTCGAATCCTGCCTCGGGCATGGATGTGTGTTATGTTCTTAGGTTGGTTAGGTTTAAGTAGTTCTAAATTCTAGGGGACTGATGACCTCAGAAGTTAAGCCCCATAGTGCTCAGAGCCATATGAACCATTTGAAAGATTAGCTTAGGATTCAACTCATACCCAAAGTGCGACATGGATGCGAATACAACGGTGGTCCAAAATGTGTAGAATGAATTTTTTTATTTCCGTCTGCGATTACAGACTCGTCAGGCCCTGAGACTACCTGTTTCAGTCAGCAATGACTATCTTCAGATCTTTTTTAAAAACATTTCCTAATATAATGGAACTATAGTGGCATCGTCACAAGATAAACACAAATGTGCGACGATGCGTAGCTTTTTTTCTTTATTTATTTATTTATTTATTTTTCTTTTTTTTTGACGATGCCGCTATGGATAATCATGTTAGGACGTGTTTTTAAAACAGTTCTGAAGGTGGTCACTTCTGACCTAAACCGTTAGTCTGAGGACCTAACACTTTTTATCACAGACGGAAATGCAAAATTCATTTTAGAATTCAACTGTAGTGATGTACGATGGAGCTCCACCTCACACTGCTCGCGAGGTCACTCGGTTACTGTGTCACACATTCGGAGAAGACCGAATCACAGCCGATCGTTCCAATCTGCGGAGCCAGTAAGCTCAGCAGATGTGAACTCGTGTGATTTTTCGCTGTGAGTTTACCTGAAGGACAGGGTTTACCAGCGATACACTAACAAATGTTGGAGGTTGATGATGAGAATAGCGAGGAAGGTAGTCAACATCCCATGTTCTGCGCAGCAGTAGTGCAACCTCTAGCCCGGTTCCAGGATGTCGTGCGTGTAAATGGTCGTCACAATGAGCAACGTTTGTAACCTGGAACGTAAACATAGTACGCATTTAAATAATGTTAACTCACATGTGCTTCTTTCAATGGTTTGTTTGATATTTCTCTTCTGTATGTCCCTACAAATGTATCCACGAAGTACGAACACAAGGGCCCTGTCAAGCAGCGAAAGTTTACTAATAATCACTGTGTACTTTATCCGAAAAGTTTGTTGGCGGCCACGATTATTTTATGCACTGCTATATATAGTGTGGGGTAATTAAAAGTAGCTCGGAGAACAGGTCCGGATGGAGTATACGTGTACATGATCGACGTGATGTGCCGATCTCTTACAACAGACGTCGGGTCGATTTGGTAGGACTCTGAAGCATTTTGTGGTGTGCGATCTCGTTTCGGAATGTTTTGCTTTATTCAAAACAGATCTTGTCTGACGCCATTCTTTGACTAAACCCTGTGTGGCACTCTTTGCTGGCACTTGCCAGCACTTCTCAGCAAACAACTGACCCCACACCATTTCTACGACTAAGCAGTCACGCAACTTTCCACAACGAACACCCGCTGCCCCACTGTGGGTGCCATCGTCCATTTTGCACTGCTCCAGTCACACTGACATAGCCCGCACTATGCTCTGAGCCGGTGTGGATCACTTGGTGGGCACACATTCATGTCCAGCCGTATCCACTCGTGTGGGCGACTTTTATTTGTCCCACTCTGTATATACTATCATGGTAAATATAGGCGCTAGCCTCGCTTCGATCTGCGAGACAGAGTTAAAGTAGTTCCCTCTTCTAATCAGTACCCTGTAGCAATCCAACTACATTCAAAAGACTGTTAGATCCGATTACTGCATTGGAAAACGAGCACAACAAACAGTTACTGCATCGTAATCCACTAAATTTCGGGCATGCAGCCGCGCAAATAAAATATCCTCTACTGATATTTCGGCCGCGTATCGTCCGGCCATCTTCAGAGCATCGTATTTAACCAATTTGTAATTTTTCCTCGATAAATAAAATTTATAAAACTAAAGATAAAAGGGAGAAGGACACACACACACAGAAAACGCCACAAGTTTCCATAGGAAGAAATGGAACTGACTGTCTTCTGTAACAGATCGCAAAGTCCGCTGCGGCCTACCTCCATCTAGCTAATGTCTCCACTTTATAGTAATATCTGTCCAACTAGCAAATACTCGCTCACGTAATCACTCCTTTTCTCACAAAAACCCGCAAGACAACACTCCCGGCTTCATACGCGTAATACTTTCAAAACCTCAGCTCAGCCCAAGCGGACCCATGACTCCTGTCCTATCCTCGCTCGGGCTGCAGGGTGACTGCCGATTTCGTGAGTACCAAAAACACTCCACGAAATTATTGTAATGCGCAAACCTTTCGGCTAATCTGCCTCCGGGGCAAATCGTAAATACTTCAATTGGCCATTTCCTGCTAACACTCATAGTACTCGGAGAAACGTGATGCTTTTTACCAACAGTCTCAGAAGTTTCTTTTCCAAAACGTGTTACGAAATATTGATCATTCTGCCAAAAATAACTCGTCAATGGACCACTCCTTATTTAGTCGGATTAAAGGAAGACCATCCAATTATCTACAGGCTGATAGAGCGCCCTCGGGAAAAGCGACGCTGGCTTTTGGCTTTCACAGTATCGACCAGCAGTAGTCCATAAATAATTTGATACACGGTCTTATGTAAGATCAAGCTGTTACCAAACCGAAACTTGAAAATCAAAGCGCTTTACTCAGCATGATCCTATTCCACACGATACGCCTGTGCCTTCCACCGACCTTCCAGCTGTCTTACTCGGCCAGTTTTAGACAAACCTACAATTTCACGTGTATTCCGAAGTACCTGTAAGTGGGCGAATTTCACATTTACTACATCATTGTATGGTTGAAAGAGGCGACAGAAAGAGTGATAAACCCTAGCACTAACTGGGGAATAATCCCCGGACATTTGTAGTGGCAGTCTGACACTACGTTTTATATTGAAGAGGACTTGTATTCTGCGAACCGTATCCGGATGTGACCTGAGTGCAGAACAGCGAGTATTGCGGGAAGTGATAAATAACCTCTTCCATCCCTTCCCACACCCGAGACGATCGGTTCATCACCTCACCAACTTAGTCTTCCGCCGAAGTGTTGATCGAAACTGAGATACACCCGTACACTCGTGAATTATTTCACCACCAGTTACACAGAGGTTAAATATTTGGCACAGCTGCAGATGCAGGTTGGATTTAGACCGTCTTTGGATAGGTCCGTGTGCAATTATTTCGATTGCTTCTTTAATTACGCTGTGCAGAAGCCGTTAATACGAACTAGGACAGAGGTGCCGCCAAATTTGAACCGGTTAGCGTGCTCAGCTAAAGCAGACTTTTCTGGGTAGCGTGGAAGATAAAACCTATTATATTCGTCCCTGCGTTGTTGCAAAACGCGCACTGTATGTCTGACGTAAGACTGGCCGCATTCGCAGGGTATTTTGCGTTCTAGGACCTACCACATCTGTTACTGATCTCAGCAATTACCAGATCCAGCGGTCGCGTGGTTCACGAGGGTGCATCGAAAGCAGAGTCGGTGATGAGAGCAGTTACATCACAGCCGGTAGCTTGAGTATATCAGGTGTCTGTTCTAAGACACGTCAGCTGCATTTGTTCTGATGTTACGGCAGATACTTGCAATTGCGTTTTTACAATGTGTGGCTCCAGTCAGACCTAAGAAATATTGCTCATCGCGTCTTTCATGTGAGACCCAGTGTCGACGGATTGTGTCGGTTTGTTTTCCGTAACAAACGAAATAATTTTTAGACATAATTGTACGTATCCCAAATTAGTCTAGTTCGATATTTATCGTTTCATCGATATCTATTCACTGGGACAGTGAAATTGAAATGATCGTGTAATTGATGACCTGGAGTCCCACTTGGAGACGTTTGGCCACCGAGTGGTAAGTCTCTCCACAACACTCTGTTTCCAAGCGAAAAAAATTTCCTACCAGGATGGTAATCGAACCCGGGCCCACTGCATGGCAGTCAGACGCACTGACCAGCTTTTTTTGCCAGTGTAGCAGAAAACGCAATCAAAAAAAGATGAGTGAGACTCGATGTAGCGACGCAGAGATTATGGAGCATTTTTTATTTAATTTTTTAATTACTTTATTACATGTTTTTCACAAAGAACTACGTAAAAACCATTACAAAATTCTATAAAAAGCAGAAAATTGTAAGACAAATATGATGCTGTTTTAATTTTTTTACTAAGAGAAAACAGAATGTGTTTGAAGTATATTCCACACTTTTCACAAGGAATAACATAAAAATTTAGGAAATGCCATAAAGGGCAGAAAATTGTAACAAAAATTCAGGCGCGCATTCCTTCTGTAAAGGAAAATAACTAACTTGCGACATTACGTCAATTGAAGAACGTCCGAATCTTCAACTCTCTAACAGAGGAGGGCCAGTCGAGTTCTCCTAATCCACAGTTCATAATGGTTCGTTCGTGTAACCTCTCAAAACTAACTACGTAATAAAATTTCTGACAACTGGAACATCCAATTGTTTGGAGGATCCATGTATACTCTCCTTTAGAAACTGGCCTAAGGTGTTCCACATTTCGTTCGGCGCTGTATCTTCTCGCGTTGTTCGTATAAGTATATCCAAAATTACAGCTCGTCCATACCGCTGTTGTTCTATATGGAGATAACTGCAATCCCTGCAGTCCAACTGATCGCATTGGTTTTTGTCGGGGGAAGTATGTCACACCCTCGTAAAAAATTACCACCAGTGTCAGCTCAGCAGGCCGACATTGGGACAGCAAAACACTTAGAAAAACCAATACTCCAGTGGCGATACCTCCCCCTGACCTCTACTGACTGCTGCCGCCGTCCAGTAGCGCTGCTCAGTCGTTGCTGTTGTTATCCATCGTTTTTAATGTTCCTGTTTATACAGGGTGGTCCATTGATAGTGACCGGGCCAAATATCTCACGAAATAAGCGTGTCAAACGAAAAAACTACAAAGAACGAAACTCGTCTAGCTTGAAGGGGGAAACCAGATGGCGCTATGGTTGGCCCGCTAGATGGCCAAAGGTCAGACGGATCTCAACTGCATTTTCTTTAAATAGTAACCCCCATTTTTATTACATATTCGTGTAGTACGTAAAGAAATATGGATGTTTTAGTTGGACCACTTTTTTCGCTTTGTGATAGATGGCGCTGTAATAGTCACAAACGTATAAGTACGTGCTATCACGATACATGCGGATGGTATTTGCTTCGTGATACATTACCCGTGTCAATATGGACCGTTTACGAATTGCGGAAAAGGTCAATATCATGTTGGCGTATGGCTATTGTGATCAAAATGCTCAACGGGCGTGTGCTATATATGCTGCTCGGTATCCTGGACAACATCATCCAAGTGTTCGGACAGCTCGCCGGGTAGCTACGTTAATTAAGGAAACAGGAAGTGTTCAGTCACATGTGAAACGTCAACCACAACCTGCAACAAATGATGACGCCCAAGTAGATGTTTCAGCTGCTGTCGCGGCTAATCCGCACATCAGTAGCAGACAAATTGCGCTAGAATCGGGAATCTCAAAAACGTCGGTGTTGAGAATGCTACATCAACATCGATTGCACCCGTACCGTATTTCTATGCACCAGGAATTGCATGGCGACGACTTTGAACGTCGTGTACAGTTCTGCCAATGGGCACAAGAGAAATTAGGGAAGATGACAGATTTTTTGCACGCGTTCTATTTGGCGACGAAGCGTCATTCACCAATAGCGGTAACGTAAACCGGCATAATATGCACTACTGGACAACGGAAAATCCACGATGGCTGTGACAAGTGGAACATCAGCGGCCTTGGCGGGTAAATATATGGTGCGACGTTATGGGAGGAAGGATAATTGGCCCCATTTTATCGATGGCAATCTAAATAGTGCAATTTTTTGCTGATTTCCTGCGTAATGTTCTACCGATGTTACTACAAGATGTTTCACTGCATGACAGAATGGCGATGTACTTCCAACATGATGGATGTCCGCCACATAGCTCGCGTGCGGTTGAAGCGGTATTTAATAGCATATTTCATGACAGGTGGATTGGTCGTCGAAGCACCATACCACGGCCCGCACGTTCACCGGATCTGGTGTCCCCGGATTTCTTTCTGTGGGGAAAGTTGAAGGATGTTTGCTATCGTGATCCACCGACAACGCCTGACAACATGCGTCAGCGCATTGTCAATGCATGTGCGAACAATACGGAAGGCGAACTACTCGCTGTTGCGGGGAATGTCGTTACACGTGTTGCCAAATGCATTGAGGTTGACGGACATCATTTAGAGCATTTATTGCATTAATGTGGTATTTACAGGTAATCAAGCTCTAACAGCTTACGGTCTCAGAAATGATAAGTTCACAAAGGTACATGTATCACGCTGGAACAACCGAAATAAAATGTTCAAACGTACCTACGTTCTGTATTTCAATAAAAAACCTACCTGTTACCAACTGTTTGTCTAAAATTTTGAGCCATATGTTTGTGACTATTAAAGCGTCATTTATCAGAATGCGAAAAAAGTGGTCCAACTAAAACATTAATATTTGTTTACGTACTACACGAATATGTAATAAAAATGGGGGTTCCTATTTTAAAAAACTCAGTTGATATCCGTTTGACCTATGGCACCGCCATCTAGCGGGCTAACCATAGCGCCATCTGGTTTCCCCCTTCAAGCTATACAAGTTTCGTCCTTTGTGGTTTTTTCGTTTGACGCTTATTTCCTGAGATATTTGGCCCGGTCACGTTAAATGGACCACCCTGTATATACCGTTAAACTGAACATCGCAATAGGTTAATTTCGGACCCCTCTACGGAATGGGCACGTAAAATTTCGCTTTAAAAATGAATGTGTTGGTAATGGAAAAAGAATCGGACACTTTCCTTCGACATCAGGCGTCGCAAGACGTGATGAGCAGTATTTGTTTGGGCTGGCCCGAGCCACACATGGCAAAAACGAAATTCCAGGTATCTGCCAAAACACCAGACCTTTGAGAGGGGCGCCTTGTAAAAAGCCTACCAGCAGCCCATTAGTAGTCACTACACCTGACAATGGCCAGGCGAAAATTCGTGGCGTTTTAACCATGTGACGCGGTTCGAGAACATTTTAGTCAGAGTTACCACCGCGAAACTCTGTATTCTTACATGTGCGCTAGGCCGGAGTTGCAGCAACAGTGTTCCCACTTAAGCAGCAGAGTGTCACTACTTGCTCGACTTTCAGAACACCCTATTATATATGTGTTCTCTGGAAGTATTGTCGGTAATGAAGCTGTCCAGTGCGCATCTGGCGGCATCGACGACCCTGCCCACGGCGGGCCTCCACCGGTTCTCCTCCCAGGTGTCACGGTTATGCGGAACATCCCTCCGCTGCAGAGGTTTGTATGTAGGTCGCCCCTCCGTACCGAACGTTAGCTGCCAGTCAGGGTCCCGCTCGGCCCGGACAGCCCCTTATTACGGAGATGGCGGCGCGGGTCCGCATCCTGTGTCGCTATTCAGGCGCCGTGAGGCGATAGCCTGCAAAACCCGTTCGCTTCCGGGGTAACCGGGCTGAATTACTGTGGGCGCGGCGCGGCGGCCCCACAAAGGCGGCGCCCGTGCCGACCCCCGCCGGCAAGCAAACGCCTCGCTATCGCCGCCCTCCGGCCACGCTCTGCCTGCCTGCGGGGCGTCCCACGGCACCACGCCGCCCAGCGGCCGCAGCCAGATCGCTGGCAAACATCTCTCAACCAAGCAGGCTGCACGCTGGAGGACGTGCCTGACGTCACAAAGGGTGTATTGAAGAAGCCGTTTGTAGAGCTTCACTTACAATCTTTTGGGAGTTGAGGCCAAGAGTATGTGTGCGTGGCCGGCCGGACTGGCAGAGCGGTTCTAGGCGCTACAGTCTGGAACCGCGCGACCGCTACGGTCGCAGGTTCGAATCCTGCCTAGGGCATGGATGTGTGTGATGTCCTTAGGTTAGTTAGGTTTACGTAGTTCTAAGTTCTAGGGGACTGATGACCTCAGAAGTTAAGTCCCATAGTGCTCAGAGCCAGTTTTATGTTTGCGTGCGCGCGCGCGCGCGTGTGCGTGTGTGTGTGTATGTATGTGTGTCTGTGTTTGTAAGACAACTAGTCTGAAAGTCAAGTGTTCAATATGCGGTGAATCACATGGTGTTTTCATCTTTCACTGATCACCACTGCGATCTCTGTTAATCATCTGAACTAGTGAAAACTGCAAAGAAAGCATTTAAAAAATTGTTTCCCAAAATTAAAAAAAAACTTGTCCAATCAATCGTTTGTCCCGCACAATCTTTGCTACTGTGAAGCTATTTGTTGTTGTTGTTGCGGTCCTCAGTCCTGAGACTGGTTTGATGCAGCTATCCATGCTACTCTATCCTGTGCAAACTTCTTCATCTCCCAGTACCTACTGCAGCCTACATCCTTCTGAATCTGCATAGTGTATTCATCTCTTGGTCTCCCTCTACGATTTTTACCCTCCACGCTGCCCCCAATACTAAATTGTTGATCCCTCCATGTCTCAGAACATGTCCTACGAACCGATCCCTTCTTCTAGTCAAGTTATGCCACAAGCTCCTCTTCTCCCCAATTCTATTCAGTACCTCCTCATTAGTTATGTGATCTACCCATCTAATCTTCAGCATACTTCTGTACCACCACATTTCTCTTCTTGTCTAAGCTATTTATCGTCCACGTTTCACTTCCATACATGGCTACACTCCATACAAATACTTTCAGAAACGACTTCCTGACATTTAAATCTATACTCGATGTTAACAAATTTTTCTTCTTCAGAAACGCTTTCCTTGCCATTGCCAGTCTAAATTTTATATCCTCTCTACTTCGACCATCATCATTTATTTTGCTCCCCAAATAGCAAAACTCCGTTACTACTTTAAGTGTCTCATTTCCTAATCTAATTCTCTCAGCGTCACCCGACCTAATTCGACTACCTTCCATCATCCTCGTTTTGCTTTTGTTGATGTTCATCTTATACCCTCCTTTCAAGACACTGTCCATTCCGTTCAACTGCTCTTCCAGGTCCTTTGCTGTCTCTGACAGAAGTACAATGTTATTGGCGAACCTCAAAGTTTTTATTTTTTCTCCATGCATTTTAAGACCTACTCCGAACTTTTCGTTTGTATCCTTTATTGCTTGCTCAATATACAGATTGAATAACATCAGTGAGAGGCTACAACCCTGTCACTCCCTTCCCAACCACTGCTTCCCTTTCATGCCCCTCGACTCTTATACCTGCCATCTGCTTTCAGTACAAATTGTAAACAGCCTTTCGCTCTCTGTATATTACCCCTGCCACCTTCAGAATTTGAAAGACAGTATTCCAATCAACATTGTCAAAAGCTTTCTCTAAGTCTACACATGCTAGAAACGTAGGTTTGCCTTTCCTTAATCTTTCTTCTAAGATAGAAGCTAGTTAAGAAAAGAAAAAAAAGTGGAAGCACCATACAACTCGAGCTAGTCACGAATACTTGCGCAGGATATGTGTGTAACATACGATTGTTTGATCTCGTCAGTCGTTCCTACGCTCATATATACTGGATGCGACCTCACAGCCGACCTGATTCTCATACGCTCTCTTTCCTCGATCAGGTTTCTTACATCTGTATTAGATTAACAAAGTGACTGACAGGTAGTGGTTAGCAGGAGAGCTAATATAGCAACAACCTCTAGCCTTGATCATGGGTCCCTTTTTGCTTTTCTAGTGCGTGGATGACTTTCCATTTACCATACAGAAGGCAGAATGAGTGGTCTATTATTACAGTACACCAAAAAGGAACTACTAATAGAGTGCAAGCTTCAAAACTCTTTAAATCAAAGAACACCCGTGGCGCCACAGATATCAGACTTTCGACGTTAGAACTATTTTTGGACATGTTATTATCAATTACTAGAGTTACGCGAGGTTTGATACTCACTCTGCTATTGCTCACCTTCTGTGAGGGCTATTCGGAAAGCAAGGTCCGATCGGATGCGAAATGGAAACCACAGTGAAAATTCGTTGAAGCTTTCAAAAAATGTTCAAATGTGTGGGAAATCTTATGGGACTTAACTGCTAAGGTCATCAGTCCCTAAGCTTATACACTACTTAACCTAAATTATCCTAAGGACAAACTCACACACCCATGCCCGAGGGAGGACTCGAACCTCCGCCTGGACCAGCCGCACTGTCCTTGACTGCAGCGCCCAAGACCGCTCGGCTAATCCCCCGCGGCGTTGAAGCTTTGCACAGACGTGTCACGCAAAGTCTCTAGTATGCCCGTCGATCGCGTCATGTCGCTCTTTTCAGTTCTGAGCACACACTGAGCACATAAAGATACCTAGAAAATGGTGTGTCCCGCCAAGTATGAGGGCCTGGTGAGAGATTGAGCATTATGTCACGCAGCCCACATAACATAACTGTCACGTGGTTTCTTTCATCATGAAAATTCTCGGCCGCCCACTGCTGGGGTAATGGAGATACTCCTGCAGCGTTTTCGATGGGACGCGTTTGATCACCCACCATAAAAACCGAAACTGGCGCCCCCTGAGTTTCACCTCCGCTCACATGAACCACTGGCTATGGAGACACCACTTTGACACAGACAAGGAGCTGTAGACTGGCACAGAGAATTGCTGGAAAGTACGGGCGGCTGGCTTTTATGACAGGGGTGTTGGAATAGTGGTATAACGCCTCGACAGATGTCTAAGTCGGAACGGTGACTATGCAGAGAAGTAGCTGGAAGGTATAGCTAATTATTGAAAATAAAACATTTTTGATTTTCACAGTGGTTTCCGTTTCGCGAACGATCGGATCTTACATTCCGAATAGTCCTCGTACATTACTTCCATCCGTTTATTATACAATAATCAGAATTAATTGCCGATTTCGCAAAATCTTATCCAGCTAGCGATAAGCTCTGCTGTTCCGTCATCGCTTAATGTTAATGTTAAAATCACGTTCAATGTTTTTGAAACTACTTTCTGGTGTTACTGCTCACGTGATTATTGTTTATGATTGTACGTGCGGGCTTCGCGACCTGCTGAAACCAGATATGGTTTACATTGCAAAGACACAAGCAACTCCCGCCTGTACCTTCACATCTACGCCCTATGGTGCACAAGATTCGTCCACCAGATGAAACAAATTCAGCAAGGGATAGGAAGAACGCCGAGATGACCACCAGCCTACAATCACGGAATAGAACGAGCTGAATTAAAAGAACAGTGCGTGATAAAATTCTTATCTTTTATATCACTAAATTTAGTGCTCATAAGTTCTAGTAATTTCACTTAGAATAATTAATGGGCACCTGCTATTATACCAATTATTCATAAGGCCAACATAGCAAGAGCAATAGTTACAAACTACATTTCACCAAGTCTTGTATAAAATCTATCAGTTAATCGGCGGCAAACCTATGCTACGTCCATCGGCTGCCAACGCCTATGAAGAAGTGCTTCATGACATGGATGCAGCGTCGAACCTTCGACGAACTCGCGTAATGAATGTCATGTCATCTAATCATGGGTCGGCACAAGTCTCCATGTCATTCTTCATTTTATTGTGTTTTTTGATCTAATTCTGGCTCTGAAACCCGAAAATGTTTCGAATTTATTTGGATAGAGACAGCAATGTGCATAGGGTGAGCATTTTGCAGCAGTGGCATGAGGAATTTTTAAAGTGAATTTTACCAACTGCAGCATCCTCTTCCAGTAGCAGCAGTCACTGTCCACGTTAAGCATATTGCGGGAGATTTACAATCAGCAGTTCACAATCGCTGTCGAACGAATTAGTTACAGCCGGATTGTGTTATCCATAACTGAAGTCACAGTTAGGGCAATTCTCCACCCTCTTTCCAACTTTATCAACCGAACATCAGTACACACTTCGTTTTGTTGAAAAGGAGCATGAATATAATCGATGTGTTGTACTGATCTACGTCCCATGTCATTCACGTCGTTTTGAAAAAAAAAAAAAAAAAAAACAGTACCTTGAATGTCATCTGTTATTCAATTAGACAGCATTCATTTGCTCACTTTTCTCAATTTCATTAATCTATGTGGGAAATAATGGGAATAATCTTGGAATTCCAGTCATGTCAACTGCAGTTTCTCTGCTCAAGCCCGAAATTCTTTTCATTCGCGATTCAAATCTATTGCGTTTAATTTTGTAGCACTGTACCTGATGGGTGGTTCTGTGTCGTAGTAATATTCATATGCAGAAGTTCATTGCAGGTGCCCACATACATTCCTTCAAAACGGGACGTGTAGTGATCTGACTAAAGCTCAGTCCAAACTCAGAGTCCAGCCCGTGTGTTCCTTCAGTCCGAAAATACACTCCTGGAAATTGAAATAAGAACACCGTGAATTCATTGTCCCAGGAAGGGGAAACTTTATTGACACATTCCTGGGGTCAGATACATCACATGATCACACTGACAGAACCACAGGCACATAGACACAGGCAACAGAGCATGCACAATGTCGGCACTAGTACAGTGTATATCCACTTTTCGCAGCAATGCAGGCTGCTATTCTCCCATGGAGACGATCGTAGAGATGCTGGATGTAGTCCTGTGGAACGGCTTGCCATGCCATTTCCACCTGGCGCCTCAGTTGGACCAGCGTTCGTGCTGGACGTGCAGACCGCGTGAGACGACGCTTCATCCAGTCCCAAACATGCTCAATGGGGGACAGATCCGGAGATCTTGCTGGCCAGGGTAGTTGACTTACACCTTCTAGAGCACGTTGGGTGGCACGGGATACATGCGGACGTGCATTGTCCTGTTGGAACAGCAAGTTCCCTTGCCGGTCTAGGAATGGTAGAACGATGGGTTGGATGACGGTTTGGATGTACCGTGCACTATTCAGTGTCCCCTCGACGATCACCAGTGGTGTACGGCCAGTGTAGGAGATCGCTCCCCACACCATGATGCCGGGTGTTGGCCCTGTGTGCCTCGGTCGTATGCAGTCCTGATTGTGGCGCTCACCTGCACGGCGCCAAACACGCATACGACCATCATTGGCACCAAGGCAGAAGCGACTCTCATCGCTGAAGACGACACGTCTCCATTCGTCCCTCCATTCACGCCTGTCGCGACACCACTGGGGGCGGGCTGCACGATGTTGGGGCGTGAGCGGAAAACGGCCTAACGGTGTGCGGGACCGTAGCCCAGCTTCATGGAGACGGTTGCGAATGGTCCTCGCTGATACCCCAGGAGCAACAGTGTCCCTAATTTGCTGGGAAGTGGCGGTGCGGTCCCCTACGGCACTGCGTAGGATCCTACGGTCTTGGCGTGCATCCGTGCGTCGCTGCGGTCCGGTCCCAGGTCGACGGGCACGTGCACCTTCCGCCGACTACTGGCGACAACATCGATGTACTGTGGAGACCTCAAGCCCCACGTGCTGAGCAATTCGGCGGTACGTCCACCCGGCCTCCCGCATGCCCACTATACGCCCTCGCTCAAAGTCCGTCAACTGCACATACTGTTCACGTCCACGCTGTCGCGGCATGCTACCAGTGTTAAAGACTGCGATGGAGCTCCGTATGCCACGGCAAACTGGCTGACACTGACGGCGGCGGTGCACAAATGCTGCGCAGCTAGCGCCATTCGACGGCCAACACCGCGGTTCCTGGTGTGTCCGCTGTGCCGTGCGTGTGATCATTGCTTGTACAGCCCTCTCGCAGTGTCCGGAGCAAGTATGGTGGGTCTGACACACCGGTGTCAATGTGTTCTTTTTTCCATTTCCAGGAGTGTATACGTACCAACGAAACAAGGTGTAGCCTTTACAAAAGCGGCGCGAAGACTTTGCACAAGTTCATTAAAAATCATTGTGCTTCAGCGGAAGAGTGCTTAAACGCAATATGCCTCTGATTTCTTCTGTTCTGACACGATGTGCCCTGATCATTCCCAAGTTAGCATGTCTGGTTGTCAAGTTTAACAGAAAATTCGACTGACTACAGCTTTTGTTGTAATGAGACAAATTGGAAACAAGAAAATAAACAAAGTGAACCAGCTTTCTCCACTACACTTGCCCGTTCATAGCACTCTTCTTGCGCGCACGCTGGGCGATGAGTACCCTTCAGACCTCTAGAAAACGAACGCCAACGTGCCACGCTTAGGGCGCCAACGATCTAGTTGCCAGAAGCGTAGAGAGGAAGAAATCTGTAGAATTTAAATTCGTGCGTAATGCAAGGATGTGTGCGATGGTGAAAGAGGGAAGACAAAATAAACTACTTGCAGATAGCTATGAAAAAGACAATAGGAAAAGCAACTCCACGATGAGGCCCAGAGGTGACGATCGGCCGCTGTGTTATCCTCTGCCTATGGCATCACCTAGATGCGGTGTGGGGAGCACGAGGCCAGCACACCACTCTCCCGGGTGTCGTCAGCTTTCGAGAACTTGAGCCGTAAGTTCTCATACACGATCAAAACCCTGTTTGTGTTTGAAATTTTTATCCTGACTCAGGAAGTTAGCCAAGAGCTGGACACGCTTTTAAGCAGCTGAAATTACTGTGTATAACGGAATGACCAACTCGAAGAAATTATGGTCCTAGCTGTATATCCTAAAGTGGAGGATTGCAACGTATTAAGTTTGATATTAACGAAAGGCGTTAACAGAAGCATGGTTTAAATGAGCATATTAGTTTATTTGATTAAAAACTTACACTGTGCGCATCTGACTATGAAAGGACTTAAACTGATATTACAAAATGTGCTCTATGTAAATTACACCAAGTAAACCTACCGGTTTCTAGCATTACTTGAAGGTAAATAAGATTGTGCCCTTTAGACGCAACTGACGTTCTAAAATTACTCACGAGCTCTTATTCCAAAAATCACAATGACAACTGGCCTGACAGACTGAGAAACGTGCATCTTGTAATGCGCCACATTTAAAGTGCATTACCGGATCTTATCGCATCATCTTGTTATCGGGCCCACCGGTTCTAGGCGCTTCAGTCTGGAACCGCGCGACTGCTACGGTCGCAGGTTCGAATCCTGCCTCGGGTATGGATGTGTGTGATGTCCTTAGGTTAGTTAGTTTTAAGTACATCTGAGTTCTAGGGTACTGATGACCTCAGATGTTAAGTCGCGTAGTGCTCAGAGCCATTTGAACCATTTATTGCTGTCGGAGTTGATAGCTTTTGGAAGAATCGTGATTTTATTTATGAGTTTGTAAAGTTCTATTATTTGTGAGTGTGTTAAAATGTTGTCGTGTTTGTCGCCTGATGTTCGCGAAAAGCAGATTCCAGCCAAGTCAGCGAGTTTACTGCGCCCAGCCGACAGCAGAGTCGCGGCGTGTAACGAAGATTACAGTTACAGAATAACTGGCCTCTACAAGATCACGTCGGCAGCTGCTAAGAAGAAACACGTATTGTTAAAGAGAGAATTAGCGTGATATGATTGTTCACAGTAAATTGTCTTTGACTTGTTCCTTAAGAATTTTAGTTAGTCTCTCCAGAGTTAGTCTCACGAGATGGTCTCAGGAATTAGTCTGGACGAACGAGTTGCAATGAGAGGGTCGCAATAAGTTAGTGTGGTACGGGTTTTAGACTCGGGAGAGTTCAAATCAATTCTTAAGTCGTTCAGGCAGAGACTCTGAAAATGTTATCGGTTGGTTGGAGAAAGTAACTGTTTCGCGGATTTGGGTGAAGTTTAAGCTCACTGTGTGGAGGGAAAAGCAGAAGACAAATTTGTTGTGAAACGTAGAATTTTGTGTGTAGTTGCAGTTGAGCCTATGATTAATTGAATTCTGAGATTTGTTTCTCATGTTTGTTAATTTTGTGCGGACAGACTGGCCGAACGTTGGGTTGCTTGATAACCAGACGTCTGTAGGCGTACCGTGTCTCAATTAGTTGATTTTCCGTTGGTTATGGAAGAGGAGAGACGTAATGATTTGATTTTTTGAGGTAGATTATAGAACGCACTAAGGGAATAGTGGCGTTGCATTAGTGTACTGTGGTTGTGGACTAGAAAGCAAGCACTTAGATATAGTGCCTTTGTGATTTTGCGTTAGGGTGTATTTTGTGACTTCAGCGTGAGCGCCGTTCATTGTGATAAATATTGGAATCTCTCTAGGGATACTCTGAAAGCTTAATTGTTGTTTTGAGGAGAACGTCCTAAGATGTTAATTTAGTATTAAGAACCATTCTGTAGTTTACGAAGATTTGCATACGCGATAACGATTTAGGGTAAAGCTTTGCTCAAGGTCCCGGAACGACAAAGGAAGAACCATTTTTTCGCGGACACACTAATTGTCTCTTTACATAAAGTTCACATAGCTTAAAAGTGGCGGTGACACTCGGGTTTATTGTTTGATATTTTTCTATTACTATCTTTTCGCTTAGTGGAATTTTGTGTGGTTAAGCAGCATTCGTAACAAAATATATTGGCTTGTACCTGCAAACGAATTAAGAGTAGCCAATAAAGACAGAGAATTTCTGTTTTAAACTACAAAAACGATTTCCCGAGTATCATTTATCCCAGAATTATTAGTGGAGAGATATTTGATAGCAAAGTTCGATCTTCAAGCAGACGGTTAATTTGCTTATATTGCAAAGTATTTACGAGAAGTCACAGGTAGGTAAAGAAACAGGTTGGCATTGTGTCGGAGTAAAGTTCAGAGATATTAACCATCAAAGAATCTGAAATAATAATTTGTATTTATTAATTTGCAACGAGAGAAACGGTATTAGTGATTTGAACAAAGGGGAAAAGTTTATGCTTTATGAAAGATTATTTTTAAAAGAAAGAAATTTCATTTAGTTCAGATACGTCGAGATTTTTGAGAGAGAGTTAAGACGTCCAAATTCTATTTAACTAATGACCTTGTTATAGTGAAACGCTACGTATAGATCTTATCGTTGACTAACAACGACTGATTGTTAAAGATAAACTTACGCCTCTGGAAGTCAAACGTCTACTTAATTTTAAGTAAAAGTACTTAAAGTCCACACTGACTGAATGAGTTTACATGATACTTTGAAGGTTTGGTAGGAAAAGCATTTAAGTGGAATCTGCAGAACAGACAGCCCATATTTATTAATTTTATACGCTGGTGGCATATGTTGGTTAGGCCTTTGCTTTGCAAAGTGTGTCGCGTATTGTAATTCATACACTGGAGATTTTAGTCTGTTGTTGCAAGTGTTAAAGTGGAAAATTTGATTTTTATCCATCGTATACTCATGTGCATAGTTTTTTTACATTGTGACTGATATTAGCTTTGGTGGTAGTTAACGTCACGAAATTAGTGATATTCTGTGACTCAGACGCGCTGCTATGATCAGTATTAACATATCCCGGTAGCTACCACTAGCCGCAATACACCACGAAAATGGTAACTGCGGCTATCCTTCAGTGCATAGCGTCGTTGTAGTAAAACGTAGTGTGATCTGTAGCGACAGAAAATTAACGTCTAACAAGGGGAGGCCGCCAATTGTGAAATTCAGATTCGATTCATACTGCGCAAAATAAAAGCTCATGGCCACAGGTGTAATGTGGCAAAGCACAAAGATGCACTTCTCAGCCGTTGTCGAGAAAATCGACAGTTAAAAGATACCGTTGCGGTGAAATACTCTCTACGATTAATAATTTTCTACAGCGTTGTGGAGCAGCGGTAAGCGCTCGGGTTCGTAATCTGAAGGTCGCCGGATATATATACATATATATATATATATTTCCCGGCAATCAGTTGCAACAATCATGCATATAATAAGTTGGTGAAAGTCGTTTGTCGTGGAAAAACTGGCGACTTCGAACATACATCATTATGATTTCCGCAAACAAAGTTGTATTTCACAAATGTTGTTAATTGTCTTCATAACGTATAGTTAACGGAAGACGTAGAAACGATATTCCGAAACGAATACGTATAGTGTAAGTCAAACGTTCGAATTAGAATAGAGACCCCACGAACACAAATTTGCTGTGGCAGGTATGAAATATAAACTCCGTTACTCGCTCGTTACACTTGAAGGACAGATGTTGAATGGGCCGAAACGAGCCGCCGCATAACAGCGTAGTTGCTGCTAACTTCGAAAGAAGGTAGATGCGGTCCCTAGCGCAACTTATAACATCGTCGAAAATCAGTGCGTACGTGAGAGCTTTGGTACACCCTGTTAAACAAACGGAAAAATGGAGGCGGTGCAATTCGAGAGCGATCCGGGCCTTTCGCATGAAAGTGATGTGATCGAATATGATTCTATACACAGTGAAGTGGCGAAACAACAATTGAAAGATTCGTTGGTGTATTTTGAAAGCCTCCTTCGTAACAGTAATCGCATCGCAGCACAACCGTCATCATCAATCAACGAAGAAGCCATGGTAATTGGAGAAGAAATGTTCCAGAATACGCTGCAAATGCTCGCCGAAAAAACCCTCGTTCATGATGAGGAACTGATAGACATTAATGAAATCGACGATAATAATGCCTACGAAGACGTTGAAACGAGTCCCATTGCCAACGAATCATCAGACGAATACGAGCCGGACGAGAAGAAAAAAAAAGGGTACGACTATATTTCTCTGGATTACAAAATTAGAGGTCTCAATCTGGCCAAAGAACATCCAGGCTGCAGTCTCAAAACTCTACAAAGAAAGGGGTGCTCTCGTTTGACAAATATGGGCTATTTATCCAGGTGGGAAGAGCAAATCAAATGTGGCGGTAGCAAATTTGATAAATATTGTACCATCGATTCATGGGTGCATGATCGCTTCGTAGAAGCTCGACAAAATTTCCAGCAAGTTACTGCCATAAACCTGCAGCAGTGGCCCTTGGGCGCTGCAAGTCAGCTCCCAGATTTCAACTTCAGAACTTCAAAAACATGGGTCACCGAATTTAAAAAGAAGCATGGGATTCGGCAACGGAAAATCACAAAATTTGTTTCCCGGAAAGAGACGGCTACCCAAGACGAAATTTTGGCCGCAGCGGACACATTTCGGATCCAGATGCGAACGTTGATAACTAACTTCGACAAAGATTTCATAATTAATACTGATCAAACAGGTACGTAAAGAGCTGTTCACAAATGTCATATGACATGATGATAGAATATGATAATCTGATATATGATAGACAACACAGATTTCGTATTTCTTATATAAACGATATTTTTATATTTTGTTTGTCAGGGTGCCAGTACCAGTCCACGTTCAACAGAACTCTCGCCGAAAAAGGGTCAAAGGCTGTCCTGGTAACCCGACAAGACATGAACAAGGTGACGCATTCGTATACGGCACAATATTCAATCACGATGTCTGGACGAATCTTGCCTCTTGTTTTCGTATGCCTCCAAGAGTCCACAGGTACGTTTGGACCCAGAGCACAGAAGACAGTCGACGAGTACGCCAAGAAGTATACCAACGTTGTTATTACATCCTCCAAATCCGGTAAACTAACAACGGGTTTGTTCATGGGTTTCTTGCGTAATGCTTTGCAACCATACGTACAAAAGAAAGAATTTCTCCTTCTGATCGACTCTTGGGGTGGGCAAACGAACCCGGCGTTATACGATGAGATGTTCCAGGACGATAAGAAGTTACCAAAGTGCACTAAAAGGTCATTCTTCCAAAGTGCACCCCTCTCGTCCAACCGTGTGACGTGTATTTTACTGGCAGGTAAAAAATTTGATCAAGCGCCTTCAAAATTGTGCTTTTTTTAATCGAGCGAAACCGTGACATCAACTCCAGAGACGATTGTATAAAAATCCAATCCATCGTCCACCACCAATTGTCTTCTCCGATTTTTGCCGATATGATACGATACGCGTGGTATGCATCAAACCTGACGAACGATAGAACAACGTTTCAGACTGTCAATCAGGTGTGTTTCCCAACAGATAATTTAAAAAACAATTGTTCTTGTAAAAACGCATCGTTTATCAGATGTGATCGATGTCGTACTGTTTTCTGCTTTCCATGTTTCTGTGATAACTATCACTCTGGTTCGTGCGATACTCCAGCTACTTCTGCTAACTAATTGTTAATTATGTGCGAGTGTATACCGAACTTTTCAATAAATTGTATCCACTTGAATATTATTTGTGATATTGTGTTTTATTTCAAGTATTATTTTTCCACGACAAACGACGTTCAACAACTTAATATATCCATAATTGTTGCAACTGATTGCCGGGAATTATATATATATATATATATATATATATATATATATATATATATATATATATATATATATGTGTGTGTGTGTGTGTGTGTGTTTGTGTGTGTGTGTGTGTGTAATCCGTAAGGTCGCTGGATCGAATCGTGCACCATGCAACCTTTTTTTCAATATTTGTTTTTTGTAATTCAAATATATATATTTGAATTACAAAAAACAAATATTAAAAAAAGGTTGCATCCAGCGACCTTCGGATTACGAAGCCGAGCGCTTACCGCTGCGCTACGACGGTGTAGAAAATTTTTAATCGTAGAGAGAATTTCACCGCAACGGTTTCTTTTAACTGTCGATTTTCTCGACAACGGCTGAGCAGTGCATCTTGGTGCTTTGCCACATTACACCTCTGGCCATGAGCTTTTATTATGCGCAGTATGAATCGTATCTGAATTTCACAATTGGCGGCCTCCCCTTGTAAGGTTACGTGCCTTCGTTGTGTCTGGATAGACGGTCATTTCTGAATACACAGATTACGTCGTTGATCTTAGGCACAGTCTTGTCTGCACAGTTAAGTGAAGTACGCCAAGGTAGAGCGTATACTGTACGGCGTTGCTTTCTCTCCTACGTGTCCCACTGTAGCTAGTGTCTGCTCTGCGAGTGGTCTGTTTCTAAAGGGTGGCGCACTACAATCTACTAAAGCAATGCTGGACTTAAGACAGACAACCACAACATTGTGAGCAAACGCGGACCAACGATTATCCTACGATGCCGGTGCTGCTAATAATGAGCACCATGAACATTCACAATAAGACGTGCAGGAAGATACCGTCCTCCCTGCGTCTCTGAGGGTTCTGGGCGAGGGTCATGCTTCGGCCTAAACGAACTCTGGGTACCGACTGGCTACTACGCTGCGCACCAGGTCTGCTCCTCCCTGACTCTGGATCAACTCTTCGATCTGTCTGCGGCTCTCTCCCACAGCCAAATCTCCACTCCAGCCTGCCTTTTCCTCCCACTAAACTCGACATGCTCACCAGACGCTGAATAAGAACACTCAGCCGGCCAGTGGCATGATTCCTTCTCGTGCAAAACTCTTGCCGAGAAAGCGTGTAGCGTCAATATGCCAATGACTTGCTGACTCACCCTCTCACCCTTATTTCTCAAAAAAAGCTATTGCTTCTGCTCCATCTTTATGACGTCACAAACAATTTTTACCAAACACGCGTTTATGCGCCTAGCAACTAGCATGACTTAAGAGGTCCTCTGAGAGGAAAGAAAAACTGTGCCCGAGACCAAGGTCTTATTTTTCTGGAAGATGTGTTTCTTTAGGATATTATAAGTTTGTTATCTGCTGAAAGAACTCTTCAGAACACGCAGAAGTGCCGGCCTCCCACTGATTAAGTTCCTTTCCTGGCTGCTGGTGAGCTGCAGGGCTGTGGATGGCTCATAAACGCACAATACTCCGACCCCTTAGAGTTGGCCTGACGAGGCGACTTTCACTGAGAGAAAACCTGATGTTACCTGCTTGTGCAGATGCCAGAAACCGCGTTTTTCGTTACGTCGGACTCTGATGTGCCTGTCGCATATCCAGCATTCTGCCCTCTTTCCATGCACTCTCAAAAGTAGAAAGAAGAGAATATTTGCACCGTGTTAAATGTAGTTAAGATTTGAAGTTAGAAGTCAGAAGTCAGTACATACACTCCCAGTAATCCAATTCCCTTTTATAAACAATACTTATAATCCCAGAATGAAATTTTCACTCTGCAGCGAAGTGTGCGCTGATTTGAAACTTCCTGGCAGATTAAAACTGTGTGCTGGACCGAGACTCGAACTCCGGACCTTTGTCTTTCGCGGGCAAGTGCTCTACAATTTTTTTTCTTTTTTTTTTTGCATTTTGTTCGGTATTGTTCATTGCGTTTGGTCTGAGCGGACGTCAGAAAGACATCCGGTCAAGTTGATCGTTGATTCCTTTACACAGTTTCTTATTACAGAGGGCGAGCAGCACTAACTGAGCTATTCAAACACGACTCACGGCCCGTCCTCACAGTTTTGTTTCTGCCAGTGCCTCGTCTCCTACCTTCCAGACTTCACAGAAGTTCTCCTGTGAAACGTGCAAGACTAGCAACACTGGAAGAAAGGATATTGCAGAGAAATGGCTTAGCCACTGCCTGGGCGACGTTTCCACAGTTAAATTTTCACTCTGAAGCGGAGTGTGCACTGATTTGAAACTTCCTGGCAGATTGAAACTATGTGTCGGACCGAGACTCGAACTCGGAACCTTTGCCTTTCACGCGGAAGTACTCTATCAACTGAGCTGCTCAAGCACGACTCAGGAGTTGGAGTCTCGGACCGACACACAGTTTTAATCTGCCAGGAAATTTCATTATTACCATATACTGCCCTCTCATTATCCTCTTAGTAGAATGCTATTCTCATATTAAATGAAAAGGGTCGTATCAGATAGCTTGCCGCTTTTCACAGGAAACTATTCAGTTGGCGTCATGAGGCTGAGTGCACCCCGTTCCAATATTCCCACCAAGCAAGAATCCCCTGAATAAAACCCTCACCTTTAACTTAGCAGTTAAATACATTGACTGCTTAGACATGGAGAGCGTGATTAATAATTGCGTCATTTACAAGATAAAGCTGGGCTATCGTTCTTTGGTTCATTTTGGCGGATTTTGTGACGTTGGGTGTGCTTCTGTCGACGGACTAGTATTGCCATGCCCACCAATAAAACAGAAATGATTCCTGTTGCTGCCAGTCTGTCATAACCAACCACCTGTACATCTTCCGGCGGTTATTGTTGGGTGGTCAGAGATCGGGTCTCGGTAAGCTCCTCAGCGTGCACAAACCATTGTTGTTCACACCATCATCAACATAACAATTTGTTTTCTCCCACGTATGCTTTTCATCCGCTTCACTTTCCATACAGCATAATTCGCTATCGTTCTGGGAGCCTAACTGGAGCTCGGAAAGGAGCTGTCAGACCCAGCTGAAACTCCTTGCAGACAACGGCCGTTATCTGTGAAAAAAGCTAGTCAGCCATGTAAGGAGTAACGTGGATTCTTCCTAGGAGATCGTGTTCTGATCAGATGCCTACATAGAGCCAGTATACTGAAGACAATTCAGAAAGAGGTCCCATTCAATGACTTAATGGCGAAGTATGACCCCGTCAGCCATGGCGAGTTGGTTAAGAAGTATATGCTTTATATATCCCTCTGATAAACGAAGATGAGTCTTTGTAATAACCAGGGAAACAATCTCTCTCGAGGTAGTGTGGTGTCCCAACTGTTGTATAAAGTCTGCACGGGCACTTGGACTCAGTGCAAGATTTTTATTAATCCAGATGACACAGCACTCGCTACCCATCAGCGCTTGAAGATGTAACAAATTATTACGATGCAGATCCTTTTAAACTCAATCGTGGTAGAACAAAAATATCTACATACCACCTGAGACACAGAGAAGTCAACGGGAATATGAATGTAAACTAGAGAGGTCTCACTGTGACAGCCTCGAGTACTGTTGAGGATAGATTGCCCGCAGCATCACCTTCGAAGCACACTACCGGACCCGAAACTTGTGAGGGTTGCCCAGAAAGTAATGCTCCGCATCTTTTTTTTCTCAGGCGAAAACAAAGCTACGAATGCGAACCGTATACGTTTGTATTTTTTGAAGTCTCCTGAGTGAACGCGCCATGTTTCCGTCACTTCCGACACATAGTTTCAAAATGGCGTCTGTAGGTAATGTACGTTACAAGCAACGTGCCGTCATTGAATTTCTCACGGCAGAGAAATAAACTGTCGGGCATATTCACAATCGCTTTTGCAAAGTCTATGGAGCATCTGCTGTCGACAGAAGTACAGTTAGTCGCTGGGCACGGAGGGTGAGGTCATGAGAAGGCGGTTCGACGGAGCTGCACGTTTGCAGCGGTCGGGGAGACCATCCACGGCTGTCACACCTGACAACTTGCAGCGAGCTGATGTCATTCGCGAGAGCAGACGCGTTACTACTTGGCATCTGTCAATTAGCAAAGGAAGTATGGATGCAATTATCCGCACTCTTCAATAGCAAAAAGTGTGTACAAAATGGGTCCCGCGGTGTGGATCACAAATACAACAGAAAAAGCATTTGTCTTGATTTGTTGTAACGTTTTGAAGCTGAGGGAGAGGCCTTCTTGTCCCGGATTGTGATACGTGACGAAACCTGTGCTGACCATTTTGATCGCGAAACAAAACGAATCGCGCAGTTCCCACTCCCCACAGAAGAAAAAATTCAAAGCAACTGCTTCCGCCGGTAAGGTCATGATCACCGCGTTCTGGGACTGTGAAGGTGTGATTCTCATTGACGTGATGCCAAGAGGTGGTACCATTAATTCTGAAGCATATGTCAGCTCGTCATCAAAACTCAAGACGCGCTTCCGGCGACTTCGGCGTTACAGCAACTCAGAAGATGTTTTGCTGCAACACGATAACGCTCGACCCCACACAAGTCTGAGGACTGCAGAACACATGGAAAAACAGAGTTGGACAGTGTTACCCCATCCACCCTACTGTTCCTCGATCGGTAAAAATGGAATCCTTATAGAATCACTCGGGTAAAGGTATCTAGTTGAAACTTACGCCACATTCTAATGTCTACAATTAAAGCTTATAAATCAGTGCAATAAAAAGATACGATCATTTATGTTACGCCGGCCGCGGTGGTCTAGCGGTTCTAGGCGCTCAGTCCGGAACCGCGCGACTGCTACGGTCGCAGGTTCGAATCCTGCCTCGGGCATGGATGTGTGTGATGCCCTTAGGTTAGTTAGGTTTAAGTAGTTCTAAGTTCTAGGGGACTGATGACCACAGATGTTAAGTCCCATAGTGCTCAGAGCCATTTGAACCATATATGTTACGTATTTTGAAACTCGCAAACTCATTCTACAAAACCTATAGGTTACTTCCTGTGGACCTAGAACCATGAAATTTGACAAGAATCAACTTTCCACGGTACAAGTGGAGGTGAAAAGGCGAAAATGGTTAATTTATAGTAATATCACACTTTTTTGCGTTTATTGTCCGTTTGTCTGACTGTCTCTGAAGATCTCTCTTTCTAAGGTACACGTACAGGTATCAGGTTGGAATCCATGTCAAATATTATGAGGTATACGGTCCCCTGGCGTTGCAAGAATTTTAAGCTTCTAAGTTAATGCAGTCAAAAGATACGGCCATATACGTCTCATTTTGTGATACTCGCTCACTCGCTCTTGAAAGTCTATAAGTGAAGCTTGTCTGATAAAAATTTAGCAGCTTCCAATTTTATGTTGCCAAAATATTATCCTGGTGCAGAAAGTAATGTAGAGAAATACGAAGCTGTGCGCTTCGTCGGAATCTATAGCTACACAATCGCTACGGCATTTATTTCATGCAAATACCTGTATGAAAAGATATGAAGGGAAAAGATAGGGCGTAGGTAAAGAAAAAGTCTGTTTACGAAAGAGGCGGCTTGCAAAATACTGCTATAGCCCAGCGTGCTAAACCGCTCAAGTGTGTGGAATCAACATCAGCAAATACGAAAGAGGGCGGCGAAAATGACCACAAACTATTTCATTGGCAGTAGAGTCTAACACAGGAGTATTCAACCATTTTTACCCACCGCCTACTTTCATATCTCTGTTACTAGTAAAGTTTTCTTACCGTCCATCGGTTGCATGCTAATGGTGATTTATAAAGTAGGAAAGTAACTTTACTTCATAAAATTTGTAATGCACAGTTACAGCAAGTTAAAGCATATAATCATAATTACTTATCATATACTCTGTCAAAATTTCGTGAAAACCTAATGAAAATGTTTCTAGAACCCCTGCCGCCTGCCGCTCACCAGGAAAACTAGAACGCTCACCAGTGGGCGATAGAGACCAGGTTGACTAATGCTGATCTAACAGAAGTCATGACTGGGAGATACTTTACGAAAGACATTAAAAATCTTGCTAAATGATTAGAAATGTCCAAGAACTGACTTTCAGAGAGGACACTACGAATGGTCTTCAGCGCTGTGTGTGTAGGTCTCGTAGAGATCATGAAAATATTAGCGGCTTAACAACAGCTCCCACACTAGCATACAAACGATCATTCTTCCCATGCTCCATCCGTCAATGGGGCGGAAGGAAACTTCTGTATGTCATGCAAAAAACGTACCCTCTGCTACAGATCAAATAATGATTGTAGCTGTAGATTTTGATCTGAGCATAACATTTTTTGTACTGTTAACAATTAGTAACACTTGAAATTCCAGGCAGCTTAAATCTGTGTGCCGTACTGGGTCTCGAACCCGGAACCTGTGCCTTTCGCGGGCATATGTTCTACTTGACTGAGCTATCTAGGCACGACGTACGACTCCAGGTTCGAGTCCCGGACACGTAAATCGCTATAATCTGTCGAAAAGGTCGTATTAGCGCACACACCTCAGAAGAGTGAAAATTCAGTTTTGGTATTAACATTGGCTTTAATGAAATTTTGGCCTCTGCCTGCTACCAGTTTCATTACTACCAGGAACGTGACATTTGCTCTGAAATCCAGGACGTTTGTTGCAGGGACAGAAGAGAAATAAAAAATCAAATTGTGTGGAAGGCACGCAGAGTCCTGGGCCAAACGTCAAACATTCAAATTCATAATTGGAATCTTACGCACAGCTAAGTAAGAAACAGTGAAATGTATTACACTTTAACAGAACTAAGGGTAGCTTCTAGTTTTCCGGACATCGAAAACTTTATTTATTATAGCATATTGGTGATAAGAAATGTTGCAATGTGCGAAACTCAAACGTTGGAGTTTTATATCATTGAAATAGCTTTATCATTTCAGTAACAACTTCATAGTTCGTAGGAGCTGTGACTGAAGCATTGAAGAAACGTATGATTGCATGTGAGATTTATTCTTCTACAATAACTCACTGTGTAACCCTAACGCAGTAACATGTTTATATTTCACGGATTCCAAGAGTTACACGTCCTTACCCCTTTTTTATGTCGTTAGTGTAGTATATCATAGGAGTTTACGACTAATCAGATATAATCGTTTCATCTGCAGCCAATAATGGGTCATTTTGCCTTCAACCCGCATGCCTACTAGTTGCTTCTGGTAGTAACTTCCGTCACATCCTTCTAAGCCATATTTCAGGCATCACAGTTATGAACTATCTATGTTAAAGAAATACACTATCAGTCTTAACAGTGTTTTTGGTATTATCTGGATGTCATGGCTATCCTTTAATCTTTTGCGAAACTCAAGAGACGAACTGCTTCACCGCCACGTTTATAGTTTCTGATCTTTGTGTAACACCACGCCAGGATTTCTGCGTATTGAGGAATACGCCAGCGAAGTTAAGTCGCAGAATGCAATCTTTTTTTAACGTATTCGCCTCATATACGATCCGAGCCTGAGAACCATTTCTGCAACGCTTACTCGCGGTGTGTGGCAAGACCACCAGCACCGCTGTTACTTCACACTCGACAAAATGGCCTGCTCGCCCTTGGCATTTCCTATTTCTATTTAATCGCGAGTGTAAGCGTGTGGCTTCCATTTCACGCCAACCCTTCATTAGTCTACTATCTGCCACGTCATAAAATGCTTGCCAGTATGTGTAGAAATTTAGTAGCAGCAATACCGTGGAACAGATTAAATCAGTGTGTTTCGAAAGTGCCCTTGGCATCAAGATACGTAATGGATATAATGAACCACATGCGTTACGAAAGACAGATTTGTTGATATTACCAGTTTCAATGTAGATTCGTGATTCAGCGTTCATCCAAAAGATGGAACAAGAAATAACGGCAAAACCGTGATCTATTTTCTAGAAATTTCATAGCGGGCAATACTACAGGTGCATTCTCGTATAAAACTGATAATATGCCAACGAATAAACGACTTGAGACCGAAGAATTATAACTAGAAAGATTTTTAAGTATTTTTAAGCTTGACTCATTACCGTTTATAAAATGAATAGTTCCTCGACCAACGTACAGTAAAGTACCTGGGACGTCCTGTTGCAAACCAGATTGCCTGGAATTATTCAACGCCCAATTCGTAGGGTGTGGGACATGTGATTCTTGTTCCCCTGTTACTTTTATGGGGTCAACAGAAACATCCGATCTCACGCGTCGGCTTTGACCCGTGACGTAAGGGTGTTGTGGTGTGTGACGTCATTACGGCGCGGAGTTTGGTTTGTGAGTGTGGCGTGTTTGTAGATGTTGCCTCGTTGACGTTACCTTAGTAGGAGTTTTAGGGCCTGTAATATATAGTTTACCTTTTTACTGTACTTTTTGTTTTAACGTCGTCTATGAGGCTTTTATCAGTTTGCCATTAGATTGTTCAATCTTTATGGTCTATATGTTTTGTCGTTACTCGTTATGTCTAATGAATCAATATTGTTTTTTTCTTTTTTTTATTTGTTTCTTTTTTTTATCTTTTGATTGACCTACACATTGATCTGTAGCGTAGCCCTGAATACGAGGTTAGGTTGGGAGTTTTTTTTTTGGCGGGGGGGTCAGGGGAGGGGGGCGCAGCCCCTCCCCCCCCCCCCCCCCCCCCCCCGACCTGGCCTTGAGTACCACTTGTTTACTATTATCTTTGTTTGCTATCAATGTTAGCAGATTGTTCTTGTGAAACCTCTGTGTGTGTTGTTTTTCTATGTGTTTTCGTCTTTGTGATACGTATGCAACGTTTCTATATCCGCCATATTGGAATTGTCGTTTCCGCTATATTTGTGACGTCATGGGTCAAAGCCGACGGGTTAGATCGGACGCTTCCGTATTTCCCTTTTATGTTTACTGTGTCTCGACTTCCTTTAGCCAATATTATGCTTCTCTTTATCCTGTACCTATAGCAGCTGGGAAAACAGCAATAATAACAAATGAAGTTTTCTTAAGTCGTTATATTTGTTCCGCCGTCTCCCTAGCTGAGCGGTGAAAATTTCTGTCTTCCATATGTAAGATTCGGATTCAGTTCCCAGTATCCTTGTGGTCTTCAGCCCGAAGACTGGGCTGATGCAGCTCTCCAGGACAATCTGTGCCGCGTAGCCCTATTCATCTCTACATGTCTACTGCAGCCTATACCCTTTTGCCAACTGTGCTAAAGCATTGGAATCCGTCCACAATTTTAAACCTGTCCTCCACATCACGAATCTTCCTGACCTTCGCCAAATTGACCATGCCCTGATTTGCCAGAATGTGTCAACAGATCTCCTCTTTCAGTCAGGTTGAGCCAAAAGTGCTCCGAAATTAAATTCAGTACCTCCAGATTACTTATTCGATCTACTCATCTAACCTATAGCATTGCACTGCAGCACATTTCAAAACCTTCTATTCCTTTCTTATCTGAACTGCTTGTCGTCCACCTTTCATTTCTGCTCAAGGCTACTCTTCGTACAAACATCAACTGTGTACCAGATAGTAAAGTTTTTTTTCATAGCTGGGTCTCCCAGGGATACAGTTCAAGGGAGACACTGCGGCCGGTCAGTCTCGCTTGATTCTCAGGTCCGGAAAATGAAGTTTGTAAAATACCTTCCAGAGAGCCATATAAGCTCTTGTTTCTTCCATTGTAATTACTGAGCTTGCTCAGCCTTTCACTTACTGTGGGCAAGAAAACTAGTGGAAAAAGTTACACTCTACGTCAGTAGAAGTGAGTGGTGTATCTTAAAAAAGCATCACAGCGGAATTATAGAGATGTTAGGGCCCATGCCGACGTTCCTTGTCATCGGCGCGCACGCATGCGGCAGTTATTTTTTTGTATCACTGATGTAAATGTTCCTCCAGTGTCTAAATAACATTGTAAGTAACGATTTGTTTTGCTGTCTCTGAACTGAAGCACCTTTACATTTCATCACTGCTCTGCGTGTTGTAGACTATTCAACCTCGGATATTAAGAACGTTGTTTTGCTGGCAAACAGCTATAATTTTCTTCGAGGGATAATGATTTTGCGGTGTAGGTTTTGCAGGCCAACGAATTAAGGAATGATGTTCACTTCAAAAACATCCAAAGAAATCAGCGCAAAAATCCTTCTATATAACCAGATATATGGACGGAGCTGGTTTTATGAAGCAACAGAGATTAACTAATTTGTTAATAATGGAGAAGTGGAAAGAAAAAAATATTGTGTACAAGACAGGAATGTTCAAGACATGTTACTGATGATTCATTCCAGGATGCGTTTTCCGCAAATAATTGATGCAGAACAGGAAAGAAGTGAAGGAGCGCAGTAAGTCAGTACATGATAAATTATTTATAATACTAATATTAGGTATATTTACTGGGTAAAATACTATATCGTAATTACTACTAAGGAGTACGTAAGAAATGAAACAAATTTCTGAATTTTTGTGAGACTGTACAGCGAAAAATGTAAAATAACACAGAAATGCATAAAAAATCCACGTTGTCTCAAACTATTGTCCTTATGAACTTACTGTGTGGAACTGAGACACTGGTATTGTGATGGAAGGAATACGGTAGAATAGAAGTGACAGACATGTTCTTCCAGATATTCGCAATTGGGTGCACAATATGTGACTATGCCATAAAGGTCTACGACTATATTCTGCAACTCAATAATGTTTATTCTACCATATACTAAGGTTTCTTTACATTCCTTCCCTAGATGCTGTGTGGAAAGAATGGTTGCTTGTATGCCTCGGTGCAAGCTGTTACGAGTTGTAAGGAACTGAAAACAAAACGATACAAAAATACAGCAAATGAAGCAGGTAATGGCGTATACAGACGTCGTAAACGATGTCTAAAAAGGAGTTTGATAGGAAGTGCAAAACTGTAAAGCAGAAATGGCTAGAGGAAGTATATATGATGCGCATAGAAATATTAACGATACATCTGGATAAAGAGTATCAACTGCGTGAATATCAAACGCTCAGATGACACGTCATACCAAGCAAAAAAAGGAAGTCCTGAAAGTGGACGGATTACTGGTTGGAATACAGATAGAAGCTATATAAAGGAAGAAACTTGAATGTTATGGACAGCGAAAAGAACGTGAATGAAGATGATATGGGGGGGCGCAATACTTCGAGAAGACTAAATTGAATCTAGACACCTGTGATCGACGACATTCCTTCATCATTGTTATTATCTCTGGGACAAGCACCCGTCACAAACTTGTCACGGATTACATAGAAAGAATGCTCCTGTGATTTGAACGGGGAATAGAACGGAAATGCTGCAGGTAGTTTACAATTTAAATGCACTACTAAAAAAAAAAAAAAGAGTGACAGATTGTGTAAAGTATAGTAAACGACTGCTTTGATGTTACTGTTTTGTGCTTCTAGGCACTGTCTACCACTGTCCTGTAGTGTAGTTCTGGATTCAGAGAACAGTTATGATTCGTGTGATGTCTTCTTCAGTAAAGCTGACCTAGTTGAGTATACCGCATGTAAGGAGAAGAGGGGGAAAGAGATAGCGGAGTACCAAATCCTCCTGATTGCTGGCTGTAGAGGCGGCGGCTGAATTACTAGGGTAGTCATAGGAAGATTGCCAAGATATTCGTTCCGCAGGCCGCGTTGCACACGCGATGCCGGTGATTACTTCCGGAGGAATGTGCAAATTCTCAGAAAAGGGTGTGCTTCGTATACGCAGTGAGGCAAGTCCACAATTCGTAGAATCTGCAACACGTTGGCGAACATGCATTAGTTGATAGGCTGTAGAGTCCACGTAGTTCTCCAGCCGTTCGCTCCTAGTGAAGTTCTTTCTGTCGGAACACCATTTTCAGCTCCATCACGTAAATAAGGTCTGGAAACATGTAATACAAAACTGAGGCAGGTGAGATGTACACAGTCATTCTTGTATTGACCAGAATGGGTTTCAGAGCGTCAGATGCGATAGTTTATAATACAGGGTGTCCCACTCGAAAGAGGTCCCACAAATATATCACAGAGCCGAGAAGAAAGCCGGCATGTATCAATACAGGTTTACAGTCGTTCAGGAATGAAAGTCTCTGACAAAGACAAACGCATTACATTTTGCCGGTGGTTTCAGCAATTTATTGCTTAGAGGCCAGGAATATTGCAGTACAGATGATTCAGTGATGAGGCGTGGTTCCACATCTCTGGCTATGTAAACTCTCAGAATACACGTTTTTGATGTAAGGAAAATCCTCATGCACTTGTCGAGCAACACCTGCATTCACGAAAGATTGGCGTGTTCTGTGCAATATCACAACGTCGCACTATCGGACCAATTTTTTTCGAGACTACTGTGCCAAATGCAGTTTACATCGAAATGTTTGGGGAATTTGTGAACCAGTAGGACGATGAATAACTTACCCTAGGCTGGTAACAACAGGATGGCGCTGCATGCCACATGTCTCGAGTGACCATGGGTGAGGCCGAATCATTTTTCCCTGGCAGAGTGATTTCGAGAGATGTGTTGCCGCCAAGGTCATCTGACTTAGCACCACCAGACTCTATCCTCTCGGCTGGCCTAGAAGGCAAGGTGTACAGGCACAAACCACACAACTTGGAAGATTTACGATAGAACGTCATCCTTGAAATCCAGGGAGTGACAGCAGAGGTTAAGGCAGCAATATTGGAGAATCTACAGCGTCGTGTTCAGTTGTGTTTAGAAGACGAGGGCGGTCACTTCCAGCACCTTTTGTGATCTACCTTTATTTCCCCGTGATCATTTCATTTCATCTCCTGATTTTTATGCAAAGCCTTTAAGTGTAATTTAAGCAAATGTTTTGTTTGTGGCGCCTCTTTCGAGTGTGAAACTCTGTATTTACTATTGTTCGAAATTAATCCGTACGATAGATTCACATTGTGTTACAAACTTTCACTGTAGGAACATTTTCCAGAGCAACAAAGATATTTCCTTTGGATAGGAAAGAAGGAACTGATGTAGAAGGAATTTCTTGCGCTACCATGCCAATACTTTTCCTTCTTTTCTCCTGGATTTCTGCAGGTATTGTCTAGAGCATACTTTCTATTTGCCGTGAAAGAAGGGTCTAGGGAATGGGGTTCGAAAAGAACGTGTTTGGTCCACTTGGAATATACTCATCAGTTCAGAAATGCCGTAAGCAATCTGGCGATTTTCGATGACAGCAAATGCCTCTCGATAAGAACAAAACAGTTCCGAAATACACTGAAGCGCCAAAGAAACTGGTATAGGCTTGCGTGTTGAAATACCTAGATATTTAAACATGCAGAATACCAATCTGCGGTCGGCAACGCCTGTATAAAATAACAAGTGTCTGGCGCACTAGTTAAATCGGTTGCTGCTGCTACAATGGCAGGTTATCAAGATTTAAATGAGTTTGAACGTGGTGTAATAGTCGGCGCAAAAGCGATGGAACACAGCATCTCCGAGATAGCGATGAAGTGGGGGATTTTCCCGTATGACCGTTTCACGAGTGTACCGTGAACTTCAGGAATCGGGTAAAACATCAAATCTCAGAAATCGGTGCGCCCGGAAAAACATCCTGCAAGAAAGGGATCAACGACGACGGAAGAGAATCGTTCAGCGTGACAGAAGTACAACCCTTAAGCAAATTGCTGCGGATTTCAGTGCTGGGTCATCAACGAGTGTCAGCGTGCGAACCATTGAACGAAAAATCATCGATATGGGCTTCCGGCCCCGAAGGTCCACTCGTGTACCCTTGATGACTATACGTTTATAACCTGCCTCATCTCCCTGCCGCCCCTTGCTCCGTAGCAGCGGCTGTTGTTAATCTAGTGTTTTGGATATTTGATCTCGTAATTTCAACGCAAATGCTTCAATGCTTCTGTACGTACCTAGTAAGTAAACACACAAACACACATAAACATTGCGTCACAATTTAAAACTACACGCCCTTATGTCATAAATATGCTTCTCTCAAAGTAGTACTACACGAACAACACACACAGATGAGTTCTCACGCAATAGTATGAAATAATGGCTCATGGTGTGCAATCAACACGTAGACGTCTGAGAACAACTTCGCCTCTGCTTCTCCGCTGGGTGAAGATAGCTCGTGGTCTTCATATGTCTAAGTTTATTGTAAGTCATATCATGTCATGTATTTTGCCACTGGCTCAACATCGCGGTACCTCTGCACAGGGGAACGGCGCACTTACTCAATACTGCTAGCTACCAAACAGAGTGACACAGTGTCTATTTGGTGCTGTCATTAAGGCCGGTATTACACTATCAAATTTCTTTGTCAAATATCTTTGTCAAAAATCCTTGTCAAAGATATTTGATGGTGTAATATTTGATCAAATATAGGGCCTCGCTGTAGATTTGATCAAAGAAGTCGCTTGTCTTCTGTTCACAGCAATGTGACATGTTACCACATGGAGCGCTAGCATCACTGCAGCGTTCTGTCGTCTGTAGTGTTTTTATAAACATTGCCGGTAAATACACTTGGTGTATGCCGACAACTACAAAATTAATAGAGAGCTGATGAGGCGCTTTACAACGTGAGGCACCCTGGATACAAAAATAGATAAAGAAGATTGGAGACCTAACCTGACCTGACCTAACCTAACCTAACCTAACCCTCTCCAGTAGCAAGGAATTTGAGTGTTACAGTGTGCCTGTTTTCTGCAGATGTAGCAGTTCTTAAGTGAATAATGTGCTTTGGGATATGAGGATACACTTCACTGAGCACATACAGAAATGTATGCTTATCCATTCTTAAGTAATTGATGTACGACTTGACGTCCTCCACTATAAGCTCACGTAACAAGTTTTGTTGATTGCTTTTATCGTGTCGTAAAACCCACGGCTTCACCCAGGTATGTTTCCTTTTTTTCCCCCGCTTCTCTTCCGCATGTGCACATAGTGCAATTGTGGTTCATGGAACTGCTGCAGTTAATAACAAGTTGTTGTTGTCAGCCATCTTGAACTTTGACGAAAAATATGATGACAGTGTAATACCCCGTCTAGCGCCACGTCAAAGATCTTTGTCAGACATGTTTGACGGAATATTTGATCACATCTTTGATCAAATCTTTGACAAAGAAATTTGATAGTGTAATACCGGCCTAAGAAGACGTGTAGGGATATTTCGAACCGTTCTGGACTGGATACACTGGTTGTCACGCCTTAAACTGTGAAGTATGATAAAGTAGCCAATCTCCTACGGTTACATTATTTCGTGAGTGAATTGGTAAGTTCCTGGACTCGGAACCAAGTACCGCCATTCTGGTGGGTTGTAAGTATAGATTTGTAGAAGGATTCACATTCAAAACTGTATAGTAATGAAAAAGAACAAAGGGAGGTTTTTCATAGTAAAGTGACAGTCAGTAAAGTGTTACCGTTCAGGTAAGTCACAACGTGCGTCCCATGGCGAGTCTAGACTATTGCAGTGCTGCGCAAAGTTTGCAGACTTCGGGAACTGTTCAACGAGCGCTCGAAAGTAATACGTTATAAATTAAGAGAAATGACGGAAAGTGAAAGAGGAAAAGGAGAAAAAGGGCCAGGGAATGTCATATTGACAGTTGCTGTTCTTTTTGGTTTTCTTTTCCTGTTTCGATATATTGGTTCTGGTTTCAGCGCTTTGTCATCGATTCTCCTAGAAGTGTTTTCCCAGAAAGGTAGTCATGCAGAAGTCAGCTTCTTTTACGACTGAAGAACTGTCCACTAAATGATGCGAAGAAACACTAAAAGAAGTTTATTTTTTGTCAGAATTGCATGAGATAAATGAAGGACGGCTGTTTCCGGTTCCTAAAACCAAAAAATTAAAATAACGATTACTAACTGTTCAGATAAATGAAAGAAGAACCCGGTTACAGAATTCTGGCAGCCTAATAAGACCTGATTGTACACAACTTTTGAACGATCAAAATGCTTTTGGTAAAATCAATCATGAGATTCTAACACATTAGCATCAAACCCATTATGTATGTATTAGCACACAAAATATTATTAAAATCAGTTCGTATTGTAGACATTAATTCAGGAATGACAGGTAGATCGGTAGGAGGTGGACGGAGGGGGGGGGGGGGGGGGGGAGGAGGAGAGAAGACGAAGAAGTGAGCGGCAAGATGTGGGTGGTATTAAAGCGACAAAAAAGTAAAGTAGATACTCTTTCAATGGATGTCATACTTTAACACTGACTTTAATTTTGAAAACCTAGTTATGATAAAATTGTCATTTACACATAACACTTCTTGTGAATAAATTAATACGTTGTTGTTGCACTCTTTAAATTACGCGTGCTTCCCCTAGGAGGAGTCTGACTAATGCTTTCCTGCAGTTGAACGATGGCCTTGGTCACTCTGTCTGTAAGAGAGGCAGGCATTACTGAACTGCTCTTTCGCTGAGTGGGGTAGTCGCTATGTTGGAGAGCCACTGGTGAGTATCCTGCCTAATTATACCGTCGGTTTCTTTTTAAAAAAGAGAAGATTCTTTAAATCACACTGGAGATTAAGTTTTTTAGCGGGCTACTGCAAATTATGTAAGTAGATCTCAAGTTCTTCAAAAAATAACCTTTGGCGCCGAGTGTCAAATTTTAAGATGCCCTTGTGCACTGAAGGAAAAAAATCGCTGCGTCATCATGGAGTTGTCCAACACAAATGAAAATTGGTAGGCGTGTTTCTACATCTGTAAGATGATGTCTATTCAAATGTCGCATAAGAGAGGCATTAGTAGCGCAACTATGAGGATGCAAGTCAGGTTTCCTTTAAATACGCGCTATAACGATCATGAGCGTTAGTTATCTTTGAGATTGGACGTGGTGAGTTGATGTTGGTCAACAATGCCTTTTAGACGAAAAAGATGCCGTTATCAACGCCGAACAGAGCTTGAACGAGGTCGTGTAATAGGGATACGAGAAGCTGGATGATCCTTTTGCAGGAAGACTTGGCAGGAATGTAGCCATTGTACATGATTGCTGGCAGCGGTGCTCATGAGAATGTACGGTCGCGAGAAACAGGGCGCAGGACGACCACGTGGCACTGCCGAGAGGGAAGACCATCGTGTTCGGCGTGCCGCTGTGGTGCACCGTACCGCATCCACAGCAGCAATTTGAACAGCAGTTGGCACCGTAGCGACGCAATGAACTGTTACAAACAGGTTAATACAAGAACAGCTCCGAGCCAGACGCCCTGTAGCGTGCATTCCACAGACTCCAACCTACCGTCATTTGCGACTTGTCTCAAGCGAGAGCTCATTGGAGGGCGGGGTGGAGGTCTGTTGTGTTTTCTAACGAAAAGAAGTGCCTCGGTGCCAGTGACGGCCGTGTGTTGGTTAGTGGAAGCCAGTTGAGGGGCTGCACCCAACCTGTGCTAGACACATTGGACCTACAACTGGAGTTATGGACTGAGGTGTGATTTCGTATGACAGAAGAACTCTCGTGGTTATCCCACTCACCCTCACAGCAAATTTGCACTTAAGTTTGGTGATTCGCCTTGGTGTGCTGCCATCCATGAGCAGCACTCCTGTGGATGTTTTCCAATAGGATAACGCTCCCTCACATATCGCTGTTGTAACCCAACACGCTTCAACGTGTGTCGACATATTGCCTCGGCTTCCTCGATCTCGAGATTTGTCTCCAATCGAACACATAAGGAACATCATCGAATGACAACTCCAGTGTCAACCAGAAACAGCATTAACTGTCCCTGTATTGACAGACAAAGTGAAATAGGTATGGTACTCCATCTCACAAACGGACATCGGGCACCTGTACAGTACAAAGCATACCATTTTGAAAGTTTGCATTCAACAGTCCGGTGTTTACAATAATGTACCAGCATTTCACATCTGGCACTTACAATGGGCTGTGATCTTGCAACGTTAATCATTTATATATGTTACCTAGAGAAATGCATTCACTAAGTTTCATTACTCGTCATTAACAATTTTTTAATATTGCGCTTTTTTCCGTGGTTGTATTTGGACTATTGAGTGCTTAATTGCACTTAAATGATTATTACATGCTGTCTTATGGTTAAATAGGGCAGTATGATCGTTAAATGGATTTCTAAATTTGTGTTGGTTTGGCGTGTACAGTATACTACCTATTACAATTACTGAATTTAATGCTATTTAACAAGACGCATGATGCGCTGAAGTTATGTTTTAACATTCACACTATCTAGGGCAAACGGTTAGAACTAATGCTGATATGTTACTAGTTTGCTTTTAGTAGTAAAATTTGGTACTGTAGGAGGATGCAAGGCGACGAGGACAGAATTTCTAGTTCGTATGATATAGAAAATATAGAAAAAGATAAGTTAATGCAGAAGAGTAACAAAAACAATCCCGTAACGTTCGAATACAGTATTAGTAAAGTATTACTTGAAGGAGACGGCGAGCAGAACACTAGTGCAACCCATTCTTGAGTAATCCCCGAGTGTTTACGCTCCCCACCAGATCAGATTGAAGGAAGACATCGAAGTAATTCAGAGGCAGGCTGCTGCTGCTAGATTTGTTACCGGTAGGTTCGATCAGGACACAATTATTGCGGAAATGCTTCGTGAACTCAGATGGGAATCCGTGGAGGGAAGACGACTTTCTTTTCGCGAGGCACTATTGAGAAAATTTAGAGAACAGGTATTTGAGACCTATTGCAGGACAACTCAACTGCCGCCAACGAACATTTCAAGTAAGAACCGCGAAGATAATGGAATAGGAAAGGAAATGGCTAGTAGTGCTACCCCTCCGCCATGCACAATACAGTGACGTGCATGTCCGTAGATGTAGACGCAAAGTGCACCAGTACATAAGCGTGCCGTATGGGCCGTACGTAGTGTTCATCCACGAAGAAATTGAACGAGTTTGAGAGGAAGTGCCGGTTCCAGTCACTGAAAGCATGACAGAAGAACATGGAACAAACGACTCCGGCAGACTTCCGCAGTACTTGAAAGCTATTAGTGACAAATATACGAGGGCTATTCGGAAAGTAGGGAACGATAGGTTGCGAAATGGAAACCACAGTGTAATTCAGAACTGTTTTATTTGCAACAGTTAGCTACGACTTCCAGCTACTTATCTCCATAGTCGCCGATCCGACTTAGATGTTTGTCGTAGCGTCGTACCAACTTTCCAGTACACTCGTTATAGAATGCAGCCGCCAGTGCTTTCCGCCAATTCCCTACGCTGGCCTACTACAGCTCGTTGTCTGCGCCAAAATGTTGTCTTCATAGCCAGCGGTTCATGTCGCAGAGATGAAACTCAGAGGGAGACAATTACGGGCTGTATTGTGGGCACTCAAACATTTCCAATAGAAAACGATGCAGGAGCATTTTCATTGCCCATGCAGAATGCGGCTGAGAATTGTCTTGAAGAAGAAAGCACACGACAGTTACGTAATGTTGGGTGCATAGCTTCAGGCAAAATTTCTCACCAGGTCCTCGTACTTGGCGGGAGACACTGTTGTTCTAGGTATCTTTATGTGCTCCCTGTGTGCTCAGAACTAAAAAGAACGACGTAACGCGATCGACGAACATACTACCGACACTACCCAACACACCTGTGCAAAGCTTCATCGGATTTTCACTGTGGTTTCCATTTCGAGACCGATCGTTCCTTACTTTCCGAATAACCTTCGTAGGTTACCGAATCTATGATGCTGTACGTCAATCGAAATAAATGGAATAACAGCCAACACAACAAGTTAGGTCTGCTTGATTTGGTTATCCCAATTGTTGTCCTGAACTATTCGAGACGAATGTCTCTCCTTCACCGTTATTAACCGATGCAAAATAAAATTCATTCTTATTAGGGCTACTGCTGTTGCTATCATAGTTATTTTCATTCTGGAATTTTCATAGTTAAGTGATTCAACAGTCTGTTAGCTTTTTATTGGTGTGATGTCTGTTACTTTATTTACACAGACATCTCAAATGGTTCAAATGGCTCTGAGCACTATGGGACTTAACTGCTAAGGTCATCAGTCCCCTAGAACTTAAAACTACTTAAACCTAACTAACCTAAGGACATCACACACATCCATGCCCGAGGCAGGATTCGAGCCTGCGACCGTAGCGGTCCCGCGGTTCCAGACTGTAGCGCCTAGAACCGCTCGGCCACGCCTTCCGGCCACAGACATCTATCAAATAAAAGATACACATAACACAAGCAAATAAAAATTTCTTTTGTATCCTTGATTCACAGACTAAACTTTTTACATTTTATTTGGTTACGAACCTTTTTTCTCTGTTATTCGTAGCCCAGCTAGTTATTTGCTAATGTGCTTACACCTGCCGCATCATTTTACCGACCACAGATTCTTCATTTCAAGCTATACAGAAAGGGTAGTTTTTTTTACTAAAACTGTCATCATCTCGTAGAATTTTGGCTCCGTTTCTTTCTCATTTTGCCTTTGCCGGAATTGTAAATCTTCAGATATATGCAATTGGAGAAAAGAATTTTATTTATCTCACATCACACCCATGATAATGGAAAAATAACTGTTTTCTTTAATGTTAATCTATTGATGGCGATCTTTAATCCAGGTCGATAGTTTCCCATGTTTGTCATTTAATGCCTGGAATATTTTACGTTGTGATTGTTGCTTGGGTGAGAAGCTCATGCTCAGCCATTTTCAATTCAACCTCACTCAGTGCCTTAGATTATTTATATTGCACGTTGCACAACGTGGAGTATTAAGGTATCCCCAGTTTCAAATATTTACGTCGAAATAGGTACAACTTTTCTGGTTCCTCCTGTATCATCGGTGTAGATGTGGATGAAAAATGTTAGGGGTACACTACGCCAACGTTATTTACCTGCTCTATCAATTATGTAGTAAGAAGGAAGGATGCGCCCCCCCCCCCCCCCCCCAATCTTCCCTCAGGGTATGAAAACTGGATAGGAGAGACACCCGGAATGTGAAGTGTATGGTGAAACCTTCGATAAACCGAAAACGGCAGTTCAGTAGCTGCAAGAGCATTCCGACCCTTCCAAGTTGTTAGCAGTTCCGGAACGACGGGCCGAGTGTGATCACAGGGCGACCGCCTCGCCGACACTGCGGTTGCAGGCTACGTAGACAGCCCACGGTAACTGGCCTCGATTTCATGCAGCTGACAGGAAGAAAACGCGGCACACAAAAGCTTGTAGCCGATTCGCGGTGGGCTATCTGCTATCCGCAAGTCATGTAAGCCACAAATAATCTGCCCATTTATTCCTTCCGATCGGTGGTACCTTACGGCCAATAAAATCTACGAAATTTGACGACACTAGTCTCACAATACGAACGCAGTACGTTGAAGATTTAGTTTCAAAATTCAGCTAAATTAGCTTACATCCTGAAAAAGACCACTAAACATGACCGAAATATCGGTTACGATAATATTTTAACATTTTACCTTTTTTGTAAGAAGACGCTGCAATATTCTATACCCAGCAGTACTTTAAAGAGGTTGGCATTGGCCTCGGAAGCCTACGTATTTGGTAATTTTGTTAATATGAAATAGAATAGGTCGTGACACAAGACAAGACAACTCGTTGGAAGATACAAGAAATTAGTTGGATTGCGCGTTGTAAAAAATGACGTAGTCGAAGAAGAATAGATGATATGAGGGGAAAGACAGAAAAATACTTTGAAATTTTGTGTTTAATGCACCGTCGCCCGATGAGATAAAAAACGAAGCGTATGCCCAACTAAATGAAGTGCGCTGAATGGACCATCCCGACATCCATCTCTCTACGTCTAAGGAAACCGAGGAAAACCTAAATCATAGTGTTAAAAGCTTTTTTCAACATCTCATTCGGAAAGTATTGCGCTCCTCCACAAAGTGAGGGCTTATGTTGGGTAGTGAACGAGTCACCTCTGGTATTGATCATTCGCTCTGACATCTACTGTCTGCGAATGAGTGAAAAAGTAATTATCAAAAATGGTGTTTTATTGAGGACCTAAAAGGACATAGGTAATGCATCCGGTTTCTGAATAGAAGTGTCATTCAAAGAAAAAACACACAATTTTTTTTTAGCGATGAGCGATGTAGGCGGACCCTAACTGTCATCCCCTGTACGGAAGACTTTTCGTAAACGATAAATACCTGAAAAAAAGAAAGAGAAGAAAACTGCGGTAATTTCCTGTTCGTTTCATTAAAAGGAAGGAAGGTTAGGATTTAACGCCCCGTAGACATCGATGTCATCAATGACGGAGTGCAAGCTCGGAAAGTTGCAAGGATGGGCATGAAATCGGCCAAACCCTTTCAAAGGAACCATCCCGGCATTCGCGTACACCGATTTACGAAAACCTTAAATTGGATAGCCGAATGAGGATTTGAACTGTCGTCCACCAGAATGCGCGTCCAGTGGGCTAAACACTTCGCCACCCGTTAAAGATGGAGTGTGTGTGTTCAAGATTCACGTTTTCGTCACGCAAGCACTACCTCGACTTTCACAACATAGTGAACTGCCGTGTGTAAGGAGCACTGGTGGTGGCGCCATAAGCCTCAAGCTGCAGTTTCGCAAGGAAATTTTTAGGTTTTGCTTTTCGTTAACTGAGTCAGTACCCTGCTGGAATAAACTGCTGGAAACATTTTACGGGTATGAAAGTCATGAATGAAATACTGCATATTTATGGGCGATCGCTGATTCCCTTACCTGCTATACACATTGTTACAGTTATTAAAACGTGGCCGGAATAAAATTGCTTGGTTAAATTAATAACTGTCTCTTGCCGTAGGCTCCTACCAAACGAGAATACGCGCGCAGAAATAACAGATACAACGCCACAGGTTAAACGTTAATTAGTGTAATAATGTAAAGAACTGCTTGTCATTCAGCCCACGAAGCTCAATAATGAGACAGCTCTTAAACGCTGCACTCTGTTCCCCACAAAGGAGTAGACAAAAAGTAATTGCATCTTTCCAGCACTCGTTTTCCCTTAAGTGATCGCTTCTTGCGGTCCTGTCGGAAATAACTGTCATTCCTCTCATCAACCTGTTGTATTATCCCCCAATTATCAGAATTGCCGCCCTGTACCACTGTGCTTATCCGCAAGGGACTATTTCGCGTGCCAAGAGGCGTTAGCAGAGTCAAGATCGACGAGCGGCTGTATATTGACGCCGCTGTGTGATCCACTGCGTTGGACGCAAACCGTGGATGGAGAAGGTGATTGTAGGGAGGGGAGCGTGGAGGGGAGGGGAGCACAATTTTTAATGTCTGCTCCGGACGACCAGAGGAAGTGACGTAAGACTGTCGGCGCTGGTTAGCTGAAAGGGGCGGGGAGAGAGGTCGAGTATCGAGCGCGGGTGGGGGTACGGCCACGAAAGGGGAGGGGGCAGTTCCTCGGCTAACGTAACCGGCGGCGCATGCACTTAATAGTGTAGCCGCCGCTCGCCGGCGGGTAATGATATAAAAAGGGTGAGGGGCGGGGTCCGCCCCCCGCTGGCCCGCCATTGGTCGGGCGGGCGCGCCAGCCACGCCCCTCAGGCGGCCAGGTGGAGCCATTGACGTCATGTGTGTCCAGCAGCGGGCACACTGCTGCAGCGCAACCGACACGAGGCTCGCCTGAGACAGAGTTACGACTACAGTACGACGGACTTCATACAACGATTACTGTGAGCTGGCGACGGGATTAGCATTTGGATTTGAACTCGGACCGATCATCCAGTGGAATTCGTAAATTAAAATACAGTTCCCTGCTCTCCAATCAAATAACAACCTTATTTCTAGATGTTGGACTGAACTCTTCAATTTCTGATAAGTTGTCGATGTTGATGGCAAACGTTACGGAAATACTACATCAACACTGTACAGCGTCTGTATAATATAGTATGGACCTCTTGGGTATAGATAGTGGGTACGGGTTGAAACGGTGGATAAAGTCAAAAACGGTGGCTAAGAAATTCCATGAACTTGACTTTTGCACGTTCCCAGAAATCCCGTTACTACCAACCGAGAGTGATCGCTGGACAGCTGCCTCATCCGACACGACGTGCTAAACGAATAGCGCATGCACAACTACCTTGGTTTATCCGCACTTAAGAGGAGAGAAACATGGTCTCCAGAAGATTGCCCTCCGATTAGCCGTGGGGTAAAAATTACCAGCAAGCCGTGCAACTCACGTATAGTGCTCGGCAGAGAGCGTCCTTTTGGTACGGTACATACACGTATTTTTTCTTTGCATTCGGAGATGGGTACGTTCAAAGAACGATTTGTATATGCCTAAGTACGTACACTTGTTACCCTGATTTTATCTTTAGCATCTCAAATAAGCGATAAGTAGAGGGTTTGAAGAATGTTCGTGAAGTCATAGATGAACTTACCACTCTTCTACTTACGATACTAGAGGACGCTCGGATACATTAACAGGAATTAGTTGCCATGGTATACCACATGCCTGAGGATGAAGCCGTAGTTGCTTCGATATCGACAGCAAGTAAATTAAAACACTACACACATCAAAGTATAAAGAAAGTAGTAAGAAAATTTTCTTTGTGCTGCGCAACGAAATTCTCACAGCGTCCGCAACTTCCAGTGATACTAAGGAATGTTCGTAGGGTTCATGATGAAAGCTGTCTGTTCAAATTTGCCACGGAGATTTTTGCGACTTGTAAGATGTGTATCACCGAATGTTAGCCAGTTGAAGATATTCTATATTCCCACTACATTCTTTACCAGGAAAACAAGCGTATAGTCATTGGAGCTATCCATTTCTTTTTTTTTTTTTTTCGTGCCGTGTCTCTTATTAGTCAGAACTGATAAGAGATTTAGCTTTCCGTTTCAGTCTCCCCCCAGCTTCCGGTAGAAGGCGACAGGCAACATACTTTTGGAAATGTAGCGATTTATCAATTTGGTAGCTCAGCATGGAATCAAGAAATACTTACGATTTCCATAAATTATGGGAGAATGTAAGCATCACTACGTAGCCGATCTCGTACCTCATGATATATTCAAGACCAATACGTCATGTACAAATGGTGTTCCACAATGCTAAGTACTTGATACATCAAAACATACGCAGTATGCAGTATGTCTAGGTTCTACAGCATTATCATGTGGTCAGCGTATCTGAGTCATACTAGCAAACTATTACGGGACGTTACAGTCACGTGCAATGAGTTATTAAACATCGTAAGGAATCTGAAGAATTGACAGTTTTTTGAAACAACTTGAATCTAGTACTGGGTAATATTGTTTTCTGGTGCACTCTTTTCATCTGTGACACATTAAAGCTCTTCGGTTCGTGGTAGTGTAACAAATCTTCTTTTCATAGGGGTGGACTAGTTCCGCAACGCCACTGTTTATCCTACATTTTACAGTGACCTATTCGGATTACGATGATGCGCGAAAAACCCGTGTGATAGGAATCTCTGCGGCACAGTGTACAGTGGAAGATGATCAGCAGCAGATTCTTCGTAACAGAATGATAAAAGGATTTTGGTTTAAAAAAACTGTCAACGACGAGGTGCTTTTTTACTAATAAAGCGGTATAGATCGCTTAAAGCATTTTCTTTTATTACGGCATTTCGGCTACTACTGCCTGTAATTGTTAGATTATTTAGGGTATTTATTTCCTTATTAACAGCGACGATGATGTTATAGCGGACAAAATAACACTTATCGGCACAGTGGTGGGTTCTTAGCTTTACTTCTGCATGGGGCCGACACTATATTAAGACATGTAAATATTACATCTTTTATTATAACGCGAACAAGACGAAATATTTATCATTGTAACGTCCCGTCCGCCTGCTTATTTGGGTGGAAATGTGCTCGCCTCCCATGTAAGCAGGCCCGGGTTCGATACTCCGCTCATGGACTGGGTGTTGTGTTGTCCTCAACATCATTTCATCCTATCACCGGCACACAAGTCGTCCAATGTGGCGTCGACTGAATAACACTCAGCGGCCGATCTTCCCCGGATGGGGCCTTCCGGCCAACAATGCCAAACGCTCATTTCATTTCATTACCATGTAACATTCCATGCCCGCAGAAATGTCATGAGTATCTATTACTGTCACTGAACATCAATGTATGACTTGATACAGACACACAAACTGTACGCACAAACTGGTTGAAATTCTCATAATTAGAGAGGAAATTTGCTTTGAAAAGACTTTTAATAGCCAAGATCGCATTCAATGGTATTAACTCCTGATGACTGGTTTCACACCTAAGATTATCTTCTGATCTTACAAAGAAAGCCGGCCGCTGTGGCCGAGCGGTTATAGAAGCTTCAGTCCGGAACCGCGGTGCTGCTACGGTCGCAGGTTCGAATCCTGCCTCGGGAATGGATGTGTGTGATGTCCTTAGGTTAGTTAGGTTTAAGTAGTTCTAAGTCTAGGGGACTGATGGCCTCAGATGTTAAGTCCCATAGTGGTTAGAGCCATTCGAACCAGTTTAAAAAAAATACTTGTTGTTATACATCCTGTTGCGTTATGACTGTATCATATATGCGATGTTGACACTACAGTAGATAGTATGTAGCGCATTCCATACAGGTTTAATAATAATAAAAACAGATTTTTCAAAAATAAAAGAAATACAGTTAAAAATTACCTCGACTAACTAGGGATGTCCACAGACATAACATTCTACGAAATCTAACAAGCATCAGTGGATTGTTTTGAAGGTTGTTTGGACATCCCTACTTACACATGGTGCTTTTTTAACTGTGTTGTTTTTATTTGTGACAAACCTGCTTTTATTTTTAATAAACCTTTGTGGAATGTGCTACATATTACCCACTATAATGTCAACATGGCATGTGCGTACAGTCATAATGGATCAGACCGTATAAAAATGAGTTCTTTTTTTTCTTTTTAAATATCAGATGACAAACTTAACTGATAAAACTGTTCGTCAGGAATAAATAGTATTGAATGCGATCTTGGCTATTGAAAGCTTCTTCTTTTCACAACGCACAATTGACTGTTGACATTCATGCACAATTCTGTGTAATACAACTGTCGCACAGCTGGCTCGGCAGAGACAGGCGACGATTGCTGACTGGGCCGAGCAGCAGTGCGTCCAGACGCCAAGTAAGCGAGCTGGTGCGATGGCGTGTGGGAACTCGTCTGGACGTGTCTCCGCCACCGCCTCTCATTTGTCGTTGCTTCTGGTGGCGACCGTGTTTACTTGAGGAATCGGCGCTAGGTACCAATCTCGTCCTGGTACCTTGCTCTTCGGATGACACCACAGAGGACATCTGTGACGAAGCAGGCGATCGTTGTGGATGCGGTCTTTTTGAAGGAATCAGGCTCAAGTAATGTACAGAGATAACATCTGTGGCACTAAGCCAGTGACCGGGCTGCCTCGCTGACTTCTTCCCTTCTCCGCCTCAGCCTTAGGAGTGGGAGAGCGGCGGGCCCATCGTTCCAGCCGCCTGCTTCTCCCTGGAAAGAACTCTGGTACTCGTTTGACAGCAGGATGAATGGAACTGGGATCATCTTAGTGGGAATGAAGCGAGGAAAAGTCCCCACCCACATCCGGGGCTGAATCCGGATCTATCAGCGCCGGAGTCTGGCACTCTACCAGCTAGGCCACCACTGCCACCTGTAAATGTGTAGAAAAACAAAAATCTAAATCGTGAAGACTGGACAGGAGGTTGACCCCTCCCTCCCCCTCAATTACGAGTCCAATATCTTCACAAATTTGCCCCCTCAGGGGCATAAGCGCCGAGGTAACTTAACGGACTTACAGGCCATCTTCTGGTAGGCAAAAGCAACATAACGCTGTATGTAATCGTATTCTCAATGCTCGAATTTACAGTTACAGTGCTGCCATACCGACTTAAGTTTCGACTGAAACTAAAAGTTTCCTTTTACTAGTCACTTTTTATTTTATTTTCGACAGACGTTCCTGAGGTTTAAATCTCCTCCATTTCTATGAATTAATACGACGAGCATGTTTTTGCGTATGACTTTGGGGTAACCTGTGACACAATCTCCAGTAATCGCATGCTCTTTCTCCGCCATGTTACATCACATACACTTTGTAAACACTGTAGTAAACAAAGACAGCATCTTTGCTCACTTCACTGTTTACGAATTATGTGTGACATTGCATGGGATGTAACACAGCAAAAAAGGAACCCGTGACCACTGGAGACAGTGCCAGGGATATCCCAAACTCGTATACACAACAAATACATATCTTATTGATTCACATAAATCCACCTGACAGTGGATGTTGAAACCTGTGAAATTCCTAGTGCCGATAATATTATTGTGACTGGTAATAGTAAACTTCTAGTTTCAGTCGATATCAGTAACAGTCATGGTAAAGCCGAGCCTAAAATGATTTCTGTTTCCTGTGGGTTTCCTTCTGAGGCGGCAGCTGGGTTAATTTATTCGGCGAGATCGAGTCCTACATTTTAACTTTTACCAAGGAGATAGGAACCTGGACTTTTGCTTTGGGTTACATTGTAGGATTACTAGTCGTCGTGTTCAGCCTTATTCGAATCATTTGGAGATGAAACAGAGCAGTGGTTTTAGATATGCAACAGAAAGCACTATGTTTCCCACTTTTGAAAGAATCGGTCCTTGGAACAGACCACTGACTCGTGTAGCTGCTGTTTAGATACCTAAGATTTTTAAATAGCTTACAGACAGCTTAGGAGAGGATTCTCAAAGTAAATTAAACACGTATTTAGAGAAGATTCGATCCAAGGGTTTATTATTTAAGAGAATAAGACAAACTTTAGACTTCAAATGTTCAAATGTGTGTGAAATCTTAAGGGACTTAACTGCGAAGGTCATCACTCCCTACGCTTACACACTACTTAACCAAAATTATCCTAAGGATAAACACACACACCCATGCCCGAGGGAGGACTCGAACCTCCGCCGGGACCAGCCGCACAGTCCATGACTGCAGCGCCTTAGACCGCTCGGCTAATCCCGCACGGCAAAACTTTAGACTTACTGAAACTACACTGATCTAGTGACCCTGCTTGACACTCTACCCTTCTTCTCATACTTCATTGTCTTCTCGACTGTGTTGCTTGGTTGGTTGTTTTGGGGGAGGAGACCAGACAGCGAGGTCATCGGTCTCATCGGATTAGGGAAGGGTGGGGAAGGAAATCGGCCGTGCCCTCTGAAAGGAACCATCCCGCCATTTGCCTGGAGCGGTTTAAGGAAATCACGGAAAACCTAAATCGGGATGGCCGGTCGCGGGATTGAACCGTCGTCCTCCCGAATGTGAGTCCAGTGTGCTAACCACTGCGCGACCTCGTTCGGTTCTCGTCTGTGTTGTCTGTGCCTCCGAGGTGCACTAGCTTGACGAACATATAGGCTTATAAATTACCTTCTAATAAATTTAGTTATTGTGTTCATTCCTTGGCATTCTCAAATTGCCCGCAAATTACGGTCAAATAAAGAGAGTTCCGTAGTTCAAGTGCCTAGGCGAGTTCCTTCATCGTAACTGGAGACATAAAATACGACAGAAAATTCGCCTACAAAAACTCAACACGCCCTATTTAAGAACTCACGACATCTATAACAAAAGATGTCTTTCCATACATAAAAAGTTAACCATTATAACACAATTATCAAACCTCAAACTCTATACCCTAGTGAAGACCTCACACTTTACGTAAAAGGAGCCACGAGAAATGTCCTGAAAGAGTAACACAATATTACGAGAGAGACTGTCGCGCCAAACTGAACGAAAAGTGGCTACAGACTAAAAGCTCGGAAAATAATAGAATAATTATCTATCCTCGCAGCAGACATGCGAAAAAGAAGATTAAAATTTAGTGGACAGCCTTAGGCTGCCAGTAACAAGACGTACACACAAAGTTTTAACATAAAAGATTCACTATATCAGAAATGTCTAGAAATGGCCAAATAAATTCTCCGGAGGCTTTGGACACAAACTTTTATAGCCTAAACATTGACTGTTGGAAATCAAGTCGGAGAACGGAGCCTACAAAGAAAAAGGAACAAAACTAACCGAAGAAATAAAGAGAATTTACAAAGAAAAACATGAGACCTTCCTAGAAAACTGAATCACAAAACTTCGAAAGTTCCAATGGGGTCCAACCAAACATGTTAATATATGTGGATTGAGAGGTGCATATTTACCTAGCGCCGTTGCAAAAGCTCGGTCGTACACAAAAATATTTTATCATCTTTCTAAGGGGCTTAGATTCCTGTCTATGGCAACACCACAGTTAAAATACTCTAGGCTAGCTCATCTTCGACAAGGTTTGGAGAAATTTCAGAAGTGCTGTTGTTGGGAAAAGAATTCCATCACACACTGGGCAGTTGTGAGGCCCTGAAAAACGTAATTCAGAGTGCTGAGGTGAACTTCTAACTAGTGATATGCCATGACGTCATTTCTCTCGAGTTCCTTGTTAAACGTGTTCCTGACACAGAACTGAAGACCTCATTACCTTACCCATATGTCCTTGCCGTGCAAACTACGCCACATCCGAAAAATTTGTTACGTACGCTATCGTAGCAGTTTAGCACCAAATTCAACATCTTCCCCTTGCCGTGCGATTAAATGATGATTTCACGTTACCGATACGAAATTACAGTAAAATTCTCTCAAGGTCTTATCGCTCTACGGATGAATTATCAATTTTGTGGAGATGACCGTAACAAGAGATGATTATATAGTGACTCGCGTGCGTAGTGGGTCAGATGTGCGGTTTCTTCTGACGTCGGGCGCAACGGGAAACGTTATTAAGTCGTAACATCCACCTGAAAACTTTAATGAGTTGAATCTTAATGGCTAAAAACATTATAATGTGGCACGAGTAATGATATCAGCTGACCATCTCAGCTGGTGATCATCGACGAAAGTTTCATGCGGAAAGCTGCTGGTCTACCTGTCTTCTCTTCCGCATTCATGATTTCTGATACGCTTTCGAAGCTTTTACTTGTGTAATGAAGGGAAATTAATACGAAAATCAGATGAAACACTTTTGAAATATTAATCCCAATAGTTCAGTCCGTTTTCCGATAGCAAAAAAATTCTAACCATGAAAGAGTCACGTAGAACATGAGGAAGCAACAAACGCAACAGCGTATGCAAAATAACGTAATAAGTAACAGAGTTAGGTATTGCAGCAGAAAGCACATTCAAAAGAATGATGGTTCAAAACACCACTGAACCATCGAGGTTTAGGTTTCCGATGGTTTCTCTAAATCGCATGGGGCCAACGCCGAGACGATTCCCTGAAAATCGGTGATATCCGAATTCCTCCCCCAGTCTCTCTCAATTCGAACTTGTATCATGTCTCTAATGACTTCTAATCTATCTGCCTGCCAAAGTTATATATTTCTCAAGTGACAGAACAGATTTCCTACGCATGTTTAACCTCTGGCTTACCCTGTAATACTTCTTTTTCTGACCTTATCCCGTATCTTCAACTGGTCGCAATGTTAATCTGGATTTGGCAGTGTTAATGGTAGAGGGTAGCCAGATGCATTTCACGCCGTACCTCCCCCACCCCAGGACGGTAACTGTGTGGCAAGCCGGATGTGGGAAACCGCATAAAAACCGCATCCAGGCTGCCTGGTATACCGGCCCTCGCTGTTAATCACCCGGGCGAATTCTATACGGGGCTAGCGCTCCTCCCTGGATCCCGGAAACGGAGCACCAACGTGCGCGGCTATCTGGTGCGATCATGGCTAACTTATAATTGACGAAAATGATTAGGAAGTGCATTTTTAACTCCCAAAGTAAGGTGGTTAAAATTCAAAGGAAGTTACTTCGATAGTTCTGTAACACCGCAATTCATTTCACTTTTCCAATTTATTTTCAGTACCGTCAGAGGATTTTTGATCGACACTATCTTGTATGACGGAAAACCGCAGCCGCAATCACACATCTTGTATAATAACCGCTTCGCTACTCTTCTAAATAATTTATTTGACGATCGTTTCGTAGCCTAGAAGGCACATCATCAGGTTAAATGCGATGAATCACGACATTAAAGATGGAACATGGACGGGATCGAACATTCCTTGCCTATGAAAGAACGACTCAATTAGCGGATCGTCAGGTAAGCGGAAAGTATGGGTCCACGGTTCCTTAAGCGTTCCATGAATCCAAATGGACAACAGTAGACCGAAAAAAACATACGGACACAATCCACCAAGAGTGTCATAAATACAGCAGAGCACACAGAACATGGAGATGCAAGGGGGGGGGGGGGGGGGGGGGAAGTGGCCAGCTATGGACTGCACCTAACAGTAACATAATCGCTAGTTACACAGAAATAAGTTCTGTCTGTTTAATAAGTATCCAATAACATTCATCAGTGAAATTGTTGAAACCAAAGATTTTTAGTTATGACCAACCTGCAAGATCCGTTTATAGGCGAATAAAATTAATTAATGAACTATTATTCAGCAATACTATCGTAGAAAAATTATATGGAAATCAACCGACGAAAAACATTCGCGAGCAACTGTTGACGAAATGGGCTAATAGGTAAAATCTTTGGTGGTAATTATGAAGGCTACTGTTCGTGATAAAAACAAATGACCGTGCTTCCTAGTAGTGTACTTACTATGTCTACTGAAGTTCCGGAGAACTGCGTCTGGGCTACTAGGGTATCCTTTAGCATATGGAACTGTTTTTCAACTCGCACGACGACGAAGAAAAATCTAAACGGTTCGAATTCGGCTGTACTCGTACTTGCTATGCTACCCTAGGAACAAACATGCCGCAGAATATTTAAATTAGAACAAATCAAAGAGAGATGTAAAGGAGACGCAACAAATCTAGCAGTTATTCCGTTTATACCTCTAAAACAAGCTCTAGAATCTTAGACGTATCTTTTAACGAATTAACGGGAATTATACGGTAAGGGGAAAACCTGGTTTTTAATTATTTTGTGACACAGAAGTTGAACATGACTCCATATCGGTTATATTCTTTGTAGAGGATTTGATGACAGTCGTCTTATTCCCTGTGTAAATTCATAAAATAGTAGAGGGAAACTGTCTAGTATTTTCAATTATAAGGGCTTGGTTAATTAGTATTCTAAATACACGGGTATCATAAAAAATATTTTCGGCTGCCTATACGTTTGGTTTCATGATTTCATTCACACAGTTATTGTATCAAAGATTCTACAGTTACTAATGATGAAATTTTGTATTTTATTTATTTTAAGACCTTCCTGAGATACTCTTTTTGGATTTACTCGGATGATAGCGCCACTTCCGAAATGGGACAAACATTTTTTAAAAGTGTAGAATCTCTGGCATTAACTCTGTACGTTGTGTTGCGAGACTGAAACGATTGTTCACCGCAGTATAATAATTTTCACAGAATGGGCAGCAAGTGGGTATTTAAACCACGTCTCTGATAACTGCTGCTTTCACATCGCACTTGGATCAGGTCCTTTCAGTCATAGCGTTTAGATGTTATATAGTATTGAGAGCTGTACAGCACTTTAGGGCAGCATTTTAACACAGAGTGGAAAATGATCTTCACAAATGCAGTATAGACAAAATCCTCTTTCGCATCTCCGATATTTACGTCGTAACAAAAACCTAAAGCAGCTTGCAGAAGAGAACTGAGTTGACTAGTGGTGCTGTCACACTACTTCCGCCCTTGCGGTGGTTTCCGTTTCTTCTCTTTTCTTTTTTTAAGGATTAGTACTGAGGGGTGGAAATGTAGTTAAAATCTCTTTCATAGATAAAGTTGTCCTGAGCGGGTTATAAGCGAACAAGAGCCCCAACCGTTAAAGAAACGAGCGTTAAAGAAAAGGGTATATAATTAATGAGACTGAACAGCTCAAATTTCTAGGTGTTCAGACAGATAGTAAATTGTCGTGAAAAGCCCATGTTCAGGATCTTGTTCAAAGATTTAATGTTGCTATTTTTACTGTTAGAACAGTATCTGAAGTAAGTGATAATTCGACAGGAAAAGTAGTCTCTTTGCTTATTTTCATTCGATTATGACGTACGGTATTGTATTTTGGGGTAGTGCTTCCAATTATCATAGGATATTTTTGGCTCAGAAACGGACGGTTCGGGCAAAGTGGTGTAATTTTACGAACCTTTCGTCGAACCTGTTCTTTAGTCTAGGTATTCTGCCATAGGCCTCTCAATACATATATCCTTAAATGTCGTTTCTTGTTAACAATATAAGCTTATTCCCAAGAATTAGCAGCTTTCAATCAGTTAATACTAGACAGAAATCCAATCTCCATCTGGCTCGCACCTTCTTGACTCCTGTGCAGGAAGGCGTGCATCCATTTTCAGTAACATACCACAAGAATTCAAAAATCTTTGCAGTAATCCACGCACTTTCAAATTTAAACGGAAGAATTTCATTATGGATCACTCCTTCTATTCTGTCGAGGATTTTCTCGAAAAAGTAAACTGTTCCTGTATTACGCCTTTGATTGCGTTTATATAAACATATAGCTTTTCGTCTTTCTAGTATTTATTTTAACTATTGTTATGTTATATTGTAATTTCGTATACACGTTCCATGATCGTGGAGCTTTGCTCCTCAGTCTGGTCCTACGGAACTAGACGTGTAAAATAAAATTTAAAAAAGCAAACAGTATTTACTCATACCATTAAAAATGCGGAAAAAGTGTGAGTAGTTTTACAGTTGCTTCGTGGTCAAATGGTTCAAATGGCTCTGAGTACTATGGGACTTAACACCTATGGTCATCAGTCCCCTAGAACTTAGAACTACTTAAACCTAACTAACCTAAGGACATCACACAACACCCAGTCATCACGAGGCATAGAAAATACCTGACCCCGCCGGGAATCGAACCCGGGAACCCGGGCGCGGGAAGCGAGAACGCTGCCGCACGACCACGAGCTGCCGACTTCGTCGTCAGAAAGTATATGTTTTGATAAGTCATTCTATACCAGAAGAACGTTTGCTGCCTTCTTTAGTACGTGGTTTATTTTGGTCAGTCAGGGAAGGTGTTATGTTTTATTGCAGAGCTTAAATCATAATGCCGCAACTTCGTGCCAGTAAAGTAGTAATTACATTTAGTGCTAAAAACAGAATAATTAATTTTTCCCTGTTGCATATTTATATTCAGATTTAAAGCATAACTGTAGCTGTAAAAATTTACATATTGTTTAGTTACATAATACATTTTAAAAGGTATTGCCAAAAATATGACTAGTTTTGAACTGCTTCTTTATGTTAGCAATGCCTGCAAACTGCCCCAGTGAGATGTTTTTGGTATAAGTCTTGAAAATACTGTTAAGTGGTGCTGTATTTAGCGTCTATTGGAATATTTAATGTCATTAGCAACATGCAGAAAACCAACTGCAGAAAAAGTACAATAAGAATAAAGACAGTGATGCAACATGCATGTAAAACAAAGCGAAAGAGAAATTAAAACTCTTATGTGCAACTATGGGAAAGCGTGTCATCTAACGATACGCACTTAACACAAAACTGTGCAGACTGTAGCGAATTAATCGAAATAAAACAGAATGTTCTAATTATTTTCTATCCACTTATAACCTTACGGTAATGGGGTGTTTCAAACCATTCTAATATGAAAAATAAACCTACTAACCCATTATTTCATAACACGACACAGTATTTTCGAAATTTTAATATATGTGACATTTTTCTGTTGCTATGAAGGGCGTTCATTTCATTACTAAAAGTCACTGACACTAGCAATAATTCGTTTATTTTTGCTCTGAGTCAAGATACAGATTCAATGAGGACAATTTTTTCAGATATTTTCTCGGCTTTCTCTCCTGTTACGGAATTTAGATGTGTATATAGATAAATCATCTACAGATTTGGATGAGTGAATTTGCGAATATGAAAATGTATGACATAAACGGTCGTATCTTTTGACTGTATTGCCTTAGAAACTTAAAACAGTAGACCTCAGTATATGACGTAAATTTCATCTTGATAGCTCGACCCGTTCCGGAGAAAAGGAGGTCTTAACAGATGGCTGGACAAACAGACAGACAACACAGTATCTTATTAGGGTTCGTTTTTACCGACTGAGGTAAGAAACTAAAAATTGCGATTTGTTAAGTGTTCTGGAGTGTATGCACAGTGAGGCAAATACCACAGACGAAGTGCTTCCTTGCAGCAGATATCAGTTATGCCGGGTGTGCAACATGACGTTACTTACTGAAAGGAGTATTACCAATGGCAATCAATTCCGTAACTGATTAGTGGTCACTATGAATATTTTGCAAATAATACCGTCCAGATCGCTTACCCTAATTTTTGTTGCGTTAGTGACATTTATCAGCTACTGAAACAAACAGACCCAAAATTTAGGACTTCGGAAAGAATGTTCAGTGATAGCTGTAATAAAACGTAACCCGAAGGGTGACGAAAAAAAGAAACAAAATAAGAGATCTAGACGGTATTATTCGCGAAAAGATTGTGTTATTTCGTGCTACCGATGTTTCAGCCTAACAGTGGATTATAAATTGATATCAGGATGGATGTACGACTACAACACATTGCAAAATGCAAATAAAGTGCGGTTAGAACTGCTTCAACATCACTCTTGATAATGAGCCACTACTGTTCCTTGAAAAATATGTCACAAATTGTTCATAACATATGAGTCTGCGTATCGGATAGAAACACATTTTATTGTATTAGTGGTTCCGATAGCAACAACACATGTCAGACATAAATGAATATAGCGTGTTGCATTCACAGTTCTTAGAATGCAAGAATTGTTTTGAAATATGAAGGAAAATTCAAATATTATTTGAGTATAAAATTAATGATAATAACAAAAGAAAAGTTGAAATTGTTTAGTAGGATTTCTAAAAAGGGATAGAACGCAAATTAAACTTAACGGGAAACAACTGTTTACATAATTAAAATTGAGATGAATTAGGCGCAAGGTCAAACAAAGTGGCGGAAAACGAACTAAGAAAATACTCACTGTATTTTTCATGACAGCAGAGAGTCTAGAACTCGTTGCAACGTTTGACTGACAGACAACAGTAGACAAAACACGAGGCAGACTTGGATGAGAAACTTTAAATCCCATAAATTGTAAGGATTTATTTATCTGTATCTGATTTCCATTGATTAATACTGCATGTGAGTTTCCGGAATATAGAACAATATTTTACTATTTATGATTGCGATAATCGGAGAAGTACATGAGCTGTCTGCATACGCTGATACAATATGCAATAAGTCGCTGCTGTCTGGCGATACGGTGTTGAATAATTTTTGACGGAGTAATGATCATTGTCCTGTGTGAGAGCCAGGTACTTTTCTTAAAAACATCTTATGCGTCCCATGTATGGCCATTCGCTGACAATGTGAACGTTTTTTGACAATGAATCTGTACAGTCGGTTAACTAAAAGGTTATAGTATACCATATAACCATCAAGGATAGAAAACCCTGACGATTATGACGTAGGGAACAGGCAGCTACAAAGATTTTGAATTATTTTGATGCCGTCTTGACTTCTTACATTGCGATATTTACAGATGCGAAATGAAAGGCGTGTTTTTTTCGTGACAACAACAAAGAGAGATCTTGTGTTTGTTGAATCACACTCACTTGAGATTTTGTTTACATTCTACACATCTGAGGAAGAACAACTACAGAAGAACATCACGAAAATTATTCGGCACAGAATGGCTCAAGAACGGGGTAAAGTTTAAAATGGAGTTTCGTCGGCAACTCCATCACGTGAAGCTGAAACTGACTTCCTGTAAATGCAGCAGATGATTCGATAGCTTAGAGTACCCTACTTCAAGTTCCTGAGTAGGTTTCTAATGCAGTCGATGAAGTAGAGTATCGCAGCGGTGAAGAACGTGATTCGAAACGGTCGCTAAAGAGCGCCTTCTCGCCGATAGCCACACGGCGAGAAACGCCCTCCGGAGACCTTAATAGACGCAGTCACTAGTTATTACCGCAATTGCAACAATTTTAATGAGCAGTTAGCGCAGAGAAGGAGAGGGAGATAGAATCGGACTCTCGCTTTCGCCGGCAGCGGGCAGAAACAGCAGACGAGGAGCCGCAAAATTACAGCCCAACACACCCTGAGCCGGCACCTACAGTATCATTCACTAAGGGTGGCTCTCAATGGAGCGCCCGCAGCCATTCAGGAGCACGGAGGGAGGACTTTGTTGATAACGGTTCCCAGGGGCTGCAGAGGGAGTCATGAATTACAGGACGCTGCAGCGGGCGCTGGTGAGCAGCCTGTGTGTGTGTGTGTGTGTGTGTGTGTGTGTGTGTGAACGCGGGCGCTCGCGCCGGCCCAGAGTAGGAGCGGTTGGGGTAGGCGATGGTTGTACACATGAGTGAAATAATGTGTTTATATTTTATTTATTTTTTCTGTGGGTCCATGCGGGCCACTGCTACTTGGTCGTCCAGCGAATGAATACTCAATTTGTGAACAGAACCGTATAGATCGCTTACTAAATTTCAGATGTCTAGAATTAAAATTAAAGGGAAATATAAAGCGACAGGTGTTTGTTATAAAACATCGAACTACAAAAGATTAAAAATTAAAAAGTAAAAAAAAAGATTTTCAAAAACTTTTGTGTTATCGGTCTTCCATCTGGTTTGATACGGCCCGCCGTGAATCCCTCTTCTCTATTAACCTTTTCACCTCGAAGTTGCACTCGCAACTACGTCCTCAATGACTTGCTAGATGTATTCCAGTCTGTCTTCCGCTAAAGTTTTTACCCTCTACAGCTCCCTCCAGCGCCACAGAAGTTAATTCCCTGATGTCTTAATAGATGTCTCTTCTTGTCAGTGTTTTCCGTATGATTCCCTCCTCGCCGATTCTACGTAGAACTTCCTCATTCCTTGCCTTATCAGTCCACCAAATTTTCAACATTCTTCTGCAGCATCACGTCTCAAAGGCCCCGATTCTCTTCTGTTCCGGTTTTCCTATAGTCCATGTGTCATTACCAAATGCTGTGCTCCAAATGTACATTTTCAGAAATTTCTTCGTCAAATTAAGATCTATGTTTGACACTAGCAGACTTCTCTTGGTCAGCAACGCCCTTTTTGCCAGTGCTAGTCTGCTTTTTATGTCATCCGTGTTCCTTCCGTCATCGGTTATTTTGCTGGCTAAGCAGCAGAATTCCTTAAATTCGTCTACTTCGTTATCCCCAACTCTGATGATAAGTTTCTCACTGTTCTCCTTTCTGCTAGTTCTTATTACTTTTATCTCTCTTCAGTTTTCTCTCAATCCATATTCTATACTAACCAGACTTTTTATTACATTCAACACATCCTGTAATTCTTCTTCACTTTCACTAAGGATAGCAATATCATCAGCAAATCCTGTCATTGATATCATTTCACCACGAATTTTAATCCCACTCTTGAACCTTCAAAAACTTGAAACTTTAAAAGCAAGGTTCAATGCCAGTATTGCAAACCTGCACTTAATCGGTAGGTCAGTTTGTTACTTGGATTACAAAATTATACAAAGATGTAAGTTCTAGCCGACCGATAACGCTAGTGTGGAGGATCGTTAGTGTTAGTTAGTGTTAGTTAGTTTAAGTGAGATTAAGTAGTGCGTAAGCTTAGGTACCGATGACCTCAGCAGTTTGGTCCTATAAGACCTTACCACAAATATCCGAAACATCACTTGCGAATATGAAAGGCTTACTGGTTTTTATGATTTATAATTAACAGACACGTGTAATTACAACATCAAGTAATTATTTTATGTTCCCAACATCACGTTAAAACATAATGTATTTAATACTGAAGTTCTTGCAGCTGTTGTGTACATATTGTGTAGCAGATCCTGTGAATACTTGTCACGTATTGCCACCATCAGAAAAGGCCCGACTGACTTAGCCAGGACCCAGGCAGACAAAATAGATTAACTCATGTCCCCTATAAATCCCTGGTACAGCGGGACACCTACAAAAAATGACTGTTCCTTAGAAGGCGAACGACAAATCAGCGTCACTCAGACACTACCACTAAACAACACTGAGCAGAACTCGTGACCGTAACAAACGACTAGCACGTATTCGCAAGTAAACGCGGTCAGGTCTCCAACCTGACTGACCGGCATTTATGCCAAATTCCGCGCATGCGAAATATGCTGGCGTCTTTCAGTGCATGCGTCAGGTGAAGACATATGCGGGACAGCTGAGTGTGTGCTGCCCTCGATGGTGGATGTGAGAGATGATCTAATAATTGGTGTTGAAACTCCCCAGCCATTCCGCTGTGACTGGATTGTTTTAACTATAGGATTCCAATTTTTATCCAGCTGGAATCCGTTTTCAAGAATTATAGGGTTATGGGCAAGACGTATTTCCACCGAATCGTTGATTACTGAATCCCAAAAACTGGAAACTGTAGCTAAAATTTTTGCGCTATTGTATTACATTGAGTGTCACGTGGAAATACAGTGTTCTGCTAATGCTGATCTTAAAGGTTGCCAAAGACTGTGCATCTTCTTTGTTCTGTACAATGATCCTGGACAATTCGTGTCGACTGGCCTGTATGCGTAGCACCACATTCATAGGGAATTTTATAACCATCCGTCTTTTCATTTGTTAAGTCGTCTTTAACGGATCGAACCAGGGCCAAGCTCTTCTTGGTCTTTGCAGTCAGAGCAGCCATCCAGACCATCGGTTCAGCACATCATCAGCAGCTGCTGCTGATGCCCTCATCTATGTCCTCACCATATGTGTACTGAATGCTAATGGCTATTAGCAAAACCCATCTTAACCCAGTGTGGCACTTACGCCACATTGCGCCTCACTTTTACTCCTCCATTTCGTTATAGGCTACAGTGAACAGCGTGAAGCTGCATCAGGAGCCGGTAGTCGGTGGCTAACCTAACACCACACGACGCCAAATGGTCACGTAGCATGGGATCACGGAACGTTCGAGAGGCTTCCTGTGCTGGAGCAGTCGGGAGTAACCGTTCGAATGAGGTGGTCAAATAGCGTATTGCTAGCAATTTGCTTTTGCAGATTTTAACTTCCAACCATACCAGTGATCTTCAACAACTTTAATAATTTTTGTCAGAAAAGTTAGGTATTTTAATTAAAGTGAGCGATGAAAGATTGGCAATATCCTTGATGTTGGCAGGTTCTAGATCACTTTGGATGGGAGCGATGATGAGGGTTACTGCTATCGATGGAACAGCTGGTGATTGCTTATAGGACACACCAGAATGGGATGGCAAGGTGGTGAGAGGGAACCCTGCCCTATGAATGCTCCTGTGGGGAGCAGCAGTAGCGTTGAGATGGACTGGCTGCACTAATGAAACCCCTATGTTGGATGGTCCAGGATTGTGGACAGGCCTTGGATGACAACAACGCGAGTCAGACTGGTTGATAAGCTGGCGATCCCTGATCCCCTGTGGCAGCAGTGAAGCTCACATCAGGTTGCATCTTCTAAGATACTGCCATGTTACTTTCCCAGACGCTTGAAGGTTTTGCAGCAGCAGTAAGCCATGGCGCATGGCTCGCTACAATTGCAGCACTGCGATGTCTTCTTTGAAAGATTTTCTGCAGACTCTGCTGTGGTGTGAAGCACCACACTCGATACAGCAGATGGACACCATGCAATTCCAGGCTTCTTGATCCAGACCCTGGCACAAGAAGCACTGCTCACAGTATCCCTTGGCTTGTAGCTCTTTCAGTGCGATCCAGGTATGGGCCACCAACTAGAGCTGAATAATCTCTCTGTTCTGTACCTTTTTGCAGAGAACAACATGTATACCAAGGTGTGTTTGGAGGGACTTCATGTGTGACACATAGCGCACTCTGAAGCCAATCTCCTCTAGTTCCTCTAGTAGTTCCACCTAAGTGTTTTTGAGACATCTTGCAGTGAAGATGATGCAGCACTACCTTCAACAACTTCAGAGTCCCCAAGTATAAAATGTGTAATAATGGAGGCTCTCCTTGTTGACAAGCTCCATCACCGTGGGATAGTCTGCTGCTGAGTGCACAGTGACCTTGCAGACATCATACCAAAAATCATAGATAGACGTTGTGGCTGCCCCTTTGTCCTCCTTCCACTGGATGACGGTGGATGGAACATACTTCGCCTGTGGGGTAGCGTCACAATCATCAATATGTCAACGAAATCGTTAGCCATCTGCAGTAACGGAATATGGTCAAGAACAATAGCCCTAGCAGTTATGTTTGCGCTTAGATGCAACAAATTCATCTTCCTGGCATGGTAGCTCAGATGGCACCTTTCCTGGAAGTCTTCCTCACAGACTGCAACCTGCGCGTATCAGCGGATGAAGCGGTGGCAGACTGGGAAATGTAGTCGTCCTTTTCAGCAGCGGCATGATGCTTATAGAAGGCCTGCACCACATCCATTTGTTCTTCCTGCTCCCCACCCTCAGAGACGAGTCTCATGACGAAAGCGAGATTCGCTTCAGGAGTGTCGCCTACAATAGTGTTTTGGTCCACGATAGGTGTGGTGGCGGCAGGCGTCATTGCAGGGTCGATGACAACAGATGCGAGACCAGGCTCTTGCGAACAGCTCCCCACAGGAGATAGTATGCACGGAACGGTAGTCCTGGCTAGACTGGGGCGGCTTTGTTGTCTGCCAATGGCGAAGCAGTCCCCAGCGGTGTACATAATTTGCGACGAGCGCCCAGAACCCTCCATGTGCGCGACTGCGTTGGCGACCTGATTGTCGAGCAGGAACTTCGTCTGCAGCCGACCGTGAGAATACAAATTTGAATGTAAATCTTCATCCTTGTCCTAACGCATGTGAGTGGAGCAAGGGGCACCTGTGAAGCGAGCCCAACCGGACAGCGGTTCGCTTCTTGGATCGGATCCGTACACTGTCGCATCGTAACTCCAAATGGCGAGCGAGCTAGCCGAGCGGACTGACAACACATCACCTGCGTCTTCTTATGCTAATGGTGTATTCTGCATTACGTAGAATCATACAGATACTTTTGATCAGCTAGTACAAGCAATGGGGTTAAATGACTGTCAACAGAGTTAGTTTCTGTAAGTGGATTATGAAGCGAAGAATGCGCTGAGACTGGCAGTCGTCACATGGAACATATACACTGTTAGTCATATTAATTTGACCACCTTTCAAAACCCTGAATAACCTTCTTTTGCAGCACAGACCGCTCGGAGAAGAGTGGAGGAGAGTCCGTGAGTTTCTGAAAGGTACCGACAGGGATTTGGACCTATGACTCCAGTGCTGTGGCCCACATCTCCGCAGCCGTCGACAACCCCTATCATCTATGGCCTATGGTGCACTACAAGTGTCTTGGCGCTGGTTTTGGATGCCATACATAGTATACTTTAACTACGGTGGCACTCGAAAACTTGAGAAACATCAGTTTCTGAAATGCCACCACCCTTGGCCCAAAGGCCAATGATCTTCCCCGTTTGGATGTCAGATATATCACAGCATTTCCACATTACGACAACGACAGCACCATTTCCGTGCCCCCCCCCCCCCTCCCCCGACATGCTTTGCATACCATCCATTGCAAGTGCTGCTGCCTGCCGTCCGTGAGTGATTATTGAATTTCGATGTCGAACATAGTTGGTGGTCACATTAATCTGACTGGACCGTGCAGTATGCGTTTCAGTTATTATAAGTCCATTGTTCATGTCAATGACTACGCAGATGTTAATTTCCGACTATTAGCTACATATCTTACACAACTTAGTTTACGGTACTATAAGTCTGCGTGTCTGTGGCGCAAGCCTGTGACTGGTCTATTGGCCTCGCTGCAGCCAGAGACAGCCTTGCTTCGCCGCGTCGCTATCACGGGGAGAGCCATCGCCTCGGCCTTCTTTTACCTCTGGAAATCTGGAAATACCTCCGGTGCTCATTTGATAGCACGTTGAGTGGACGTGGAGACGTCCTGGAAGAACTGGAACGAGGAAAATTCCCGCCCGTATCTGGGACTGAACCTGGGATCTCCATGGCCAAAATCGTGAGCTTTAACCGCTGGACCTCTAAGGCTACCCCACGATAGTGTACCACATGATAATTTTGAAGTTAAACTTTGGAACGTAAGAAAGACAACGTGAAAATGGCGTTCGTTTATTATTGTTGCATTTAATTGAATTCACCACGTTGCAAACATTGTTAAACAAGTGAGTGCAGTAACCTGGAAGTAATTATGGAATACCCATAAATATTATAAAAATGGATGTTTGTATTTACTTACGTATGTATGTATGTTCCACATCTACTTTTAAACCACTGGCTGATTTCCACCAAACTCGTAACATATATCACTTACGTCAGCAGATAATCACAGTAAAGGCAGGAACCAGCTAGTTATCAGAGGGGTGGGGAAAGCAGTGAAAAAGAAGTGTAGCCTTCGACGCCCGAATACCCGTAAGTTATTCAGCCAGTATTTGAGAATGAAGTCACTTAGCGACTTTCAACAAACTTCACACATAACTTCAAACCGTTATGAAACTCTTTGTCGCTGACGGTCCCCAGAAAATGATGAAAGGAAAAAGTTTATCACTTACTTTATTTTCACAGTTCACGCAGTAAAACTGTCGCATGGAGCATAACGTTTTAATGTACTACTTCTTTACTACTAAACGTATTCGCGACACATTTTGCTGATAGTGTCCACGTATTTCGCTAAATTTACTTACAAAAATATATCAGTGTACTATACATAGTTCAGGAGATGTGACGTCAAATACTGAGATGAGAACCACCAGCCTCCTGATAGGGTGGGGTGATAACGCGTAAAAAAAAAGAAGAGGGAGGAGATGGATAGACAAAGAGGGAAAAAGAGGAGATTGACATAGTTAGGGGGAAGAGGGGATGGACAGATTGAAGGAAAGGTGGAAATGAATAGAGGGGGGAGAGAAGGAGATGGAAAGAGACACGGAGAGCAGGATATGGACGCCTAGAAGACAGACATAAAGGAACGAAGAGCAAATAGACCGAGAGAAGGAGAGGAGGAGATGTATGGAGAGTGGGGGGGGGGGCGGTGGAGCTGGACAGAGAGAGGGGGTTAAGATGAACAGAGAGAGGAGGAAGGAGGGGATGAACCAATAGAAGACTGGAATAAATACATACCTGAGTAAATCGGGTACTCAGTTTTGTAAAATGCTAAAGAATTAGCTAATTCGAATTACGTCAGCACATTAGTCGACCGATATCGGTATGTAAGCCGAACAAGATACCTATACGCACGCCTGAACTATTCTAACACATACAGCGAAAAGAACTGATGCATTGCGTAAAGAGAGACAGGTTTACCATATCAAGTGTTGTGTGCAGTAGAAAGAGCAAAATCCATTCATGAAATGAATTAAATGTACTGAAATGAATGGACGGATGGAGCTGAAATCAATGAAGAGACAATGACATCAGCGCAACATTGTCCTGAAGTGCTAAACCTTCGATGTACCGGTAACGAATGAATATGTAACGACAACTGAAAATTTTACCAGGCCAGGATTCAAACCTGGATTTAATGCGTATAGCGATCAGTCGCTTTGACCATTACGTTACCTGAGCACGTCTCCAGCACTGACTCAAACTTTTATTATCACTGATGTTTCCACCTATGACTTCTGAACGAACCCATTAACTACGCAACGATACACGAAAACAGAAACTTCTTTAACAACAGAACGCTGCTTAAGTTGTACAATTAAATCTCGTGATTTCAAAAAATGGTTCAAATGGCTCTGAGAACTATGGGACTTAACTTCTGAGGTCATCAGTCGCCTAGAACTTAAAACTAATTAAACCTAACTAACCTAAGGACAAAACTGTTAAGGCTTTCGTGGCCACTTGTTGACAAACTGCCTATTGGCTTCTGTCTCGGGTTCTTCGGCCGACGTTCATCTAATGATTTTTCTGACGTTTTGCGAGCACGAGTGGCTGGCATTGTCAAAGCTTCACCCTCCATTGCCGGTGGTGAACTGGAGCCGAGCTCGCGGGCGCAGACTATATGTACCTGGCGCGCCAACGTCCGAGGGCTTCTCCGCGGTCATTTCCGGTGCGGTTCTCCTCTTGCTACCTGCGACGGTCGTTCGCTGCAGTACGGGAAGCCAGGATCCGTTGACATTAAGGCTTTCCTCTTTCTTGTTCAAACTGTTCGCGTGCTTTTGTATTTCTACAGCTTCTCTGAACAAGCGCGTGTGGTAATGCTTCTCTACAGCCAGAACTTCCGTGTCGGCGAATTTTATTACGTGGTCGGTCTCATTCAGTGCGTGCTCTGCCACGGCCGATTTCTCCACCTGCCCCAACCTGCAATGTCGCTTATGCTCTTTGATCCTGGTGTTGATGGATCGTCCAGTCATTCCGACATAAACTTTTCCGCATGTGCATGGTATACGGTATATTCCCGACATTGCAAGTGGGTCTCTTTTCTCCTTCGCCGATCTAAGACACTCTTTGATCTTCCTTGTCGGTATGAAAATCATCTTTACGCCATGTTTGCGCAATATACGGCCGATTCTGTCCGTCACTCTGGGAACCCGAAGATTCCGAGACAGAAGCCAATAGGCAGTTTGTCAACAAGTGGCCACGAAAGCCTTAACAATTTTGTATTACGCCTCTACGGGGAGGAGATTTGCAGATTGTACCGACGCCTTGACCAACGACGGAAGAAGAAAGCGCGACTGATGTCCTCCCTCGCCTTTCTGTCACGGTGCCGAGATGAATGTGCTACGCCGAAGTTCTTGAGATGTAAGCGCCTATTCACCACCGCCCAAGCACATCGTATCTACGACAGAATGGAACGAGCTTTTCTTCGTGAGCGAATACATACAACACGGAGAGATCTGGCAAGAACGGATCAGGAGCTTCTGGACATTTTCTATCAACTAAGTAGCAGAATGCATCGAGACGACTGGGACAAGATCGTCACAGGAGCATGCAGAACGAACTCGAGCGCTGCACCGAGCGACAGAAGAAAAAGTTTGAAAGATGCCGGAAGCAGACCGACAAGGCGATTCCCGACATGTCACACACAGTGGTCAACCTCACCGAACGACAACTGACCGAAGAGGAAGTGTCTGTTCTTCAAAAAGGAGGGAATTTCGCTATCACCCCGAGAACTATACCTATGGAGGATATCATTGCCAACACCGAAGCAGCCACTCGGACCCTTCCTTGTGAAAGGGCGGAGGAAATACGCACGGAAACAGCCAGGATACTGCGCCGAGCGAAACCACCAGCTTGCAACCTAAAGAAAGAAGAGGTACAAGCCATTAAGAATCTCAACGCCGACAAGAGTATATTGGTACTGCCTGCGGATAAGGGGAATGCGACCGTCGTAATGAAGACCGGAGAGTATGAGCAAAAGATCCGAGACCTATTAGATCCGACGACGTACCGAAAACTAAGCGCAGATCCGACGCAGCTTATCACACGGAATACGAATCGATTAATCAAGGCGTCTTCTCTGCCGGCGGACATACAGAGAAACCTGCACAACACAGAAGCCCTACCACCTCGGCTCTATGGATTACCCAAGATCCATAAGAACAACGTTCCACTGAGACCGATCGTTAGCGCTCCTGGATCACCGACATATAAACTGGCAAAACACTTGGTCTCTCTGCTCCAGCCACACGTGGGGAAGACCGACACATACATTAAGGACTCAGGAAATTTCATTGAGAAGCTGAAGAAACTGAAACTTGCACCAAACGACATCTTGGTCAGCTTTGATGTTGTTTCGTTATTTACGAAAGTGCCACTCGGTGACGCTCTGGAGCACATCGGTTCCATTTTCCCGCAGGACATCAGAAAGCTCTTCCATGCATGTCTCACCACGGGCTATTTCACGTGGAATGGCGATTTCTACGAATAGCTGGAAGGCGTCGCCATGGGTAGTCCTCTCAGTCCAGTGGTGGCCAACTTCTTCATGGAAAAATTCGAAGCACAAGCACTGGACTCGGCGACTTGCAAACCTAAGGTGTGGTACAGGTACGTCGATGATACTTTCGTGGTGTAGAGCCATGGTGTAGAACAGCTCGGTGACTTCCTAAGACACTTGAACAGCCTCCATGCCAACATAACATTTACCATGGAAGTAGAAAAGGACAAAAACTGCCATTTCTAGATGTGCTGGTCACAAGGGACGGCGAAACCCTGGGACACAGCGTGTATCGAAAACCGACACACACGGACCGATACCTGCACAAACTGTCAAACAACCACCCGAGCCAGAAGAGAGGCATGATTAGTACGCTCGTAACGAGAGCAGGACGAATATGTGAGCCGCAACACCTCAAATGAGAAATGCAACACCTGGAAACTGTCCTGAGGAGCAATGGGTACTCCACAAATTATATTAGAAGTGTAACAGAGCCAAACACTCGGCGAAGTAAGGAACCAGAAAAAGAAATGTCGGGTACGGCCTTTCTGCCATACATTCCCAGAGTGACGGACAGAATCGGCCATATATTGCGCAAACATGGCGTAAAGACGATTTTCAAACCGACAAAGAAGATCAAAGAGTGTCTTAGATCGGCGAAGGAGAAAAGAGACCCACTTGCAATGTCGGGAATATACCGTATACCATGCACATGCGGAAAAGTTTATGTCGGAATGACTGGACGATCCATCAACACCAGGATCAAAGAGCATAAGCGACATTGCAGGTTGGGGCAGGTGGAGAAATCGGCCGTGGCAGAGCACGCACTGAATGAGACCGACCACGTAATAAAATTCGCCGACACGGAAGTTCTGGCTGTAGAGAAGCATTACCACACGCGCTTGTTCAGAGAAGCTGTAGAAATACAAAAACACGCGAACAGTTTGAACAAGAAAGAGGAAAGCCTTAATGTCAACGGATCCTGGCTTCCCGTACTGCAGCGAACGACCGTCGCAGGTAGCAAGAGGAGAACCGCACCGGAAATGACCGCGGAGAAGCCCTCGGACGTTGGCGCGCCAGGTACGTATAGTCTGCGCCCGCGAGCTCGGCTCCAGTTCACCACCGGCAATGGAGGGTGAAGCTTTGACAATGCCAGCCACTCGTGCTGGCGAAACGTCAGAAAAATCATTAGATGAACGTCGGCCGAAGAACCCGAGACAGAAGCCAATAGGCAGTTTGTAACCTAAGGACATCACACACATCCATGCCCGAGGGAGGACTCGAACCTGCGACCGTAGCGGTAGCTCGGTTCTAGACTGTAGCGCCTAGAACCGCACAGCCACTCCGGCCGGCTCGTGATTTCAATCATGCGTTATTTTAAATATATTTAATCCCACGGAGGATGCATTGACAAATATACAAACGTCACACATCCTGAGCAACACTGGGCCTTCACAACGAGTCGGAAAAAATACGGTCCCTGGAAGTGTAGCATCACTCTTAAAGTAAGTGGGAGACCTACAGATTAGGTCAGCAAATTTTTAGTGGTAGAATTTTCGCGAATCGTAGCATTGAAAATTTTCTCAGTGCATACAAAGAGTGTTCGGTAAGAAATATGCGTTTTGGGGTAAATAACGAAATTGTAATTAGTCTTACCTTCCATTTTACGAGTTCTGGACGTGTTTAACATTTTCATTTAATTCTCTTGTAATTAATTTTACAGCTACGTATTGTCTAGCAGAATTCATTAATTGCATCGAGACGATAAATAGCGTAGGGTCTAGTCTGTGTAATTCTTCTTTTATGTGCATAGCTCTTTATTGGAAATCACTTTCACTCTTTAGTAGCTAATTGATTTAGTGGCATTTAATGAATTCAGTGCATTGTCCAAACACGCATAAACTTCCGCATCGTCATTTCCAGTAGTGCCTACAAGACCACTTTATTTCAAGTCTGTGTTCAAAACTCCATTTGATACTTCACAGACGAGTCAGAGATTCTCCGCTCTTTGCATGGAGTGGAACATCTTCCGGCATACGCTGGGGGACGTTTATTGTTGCCACGAGCGGCTGCCCAATGAGAAACAAATTGGATACAATTCATGTCAGAAGTCTTCGGAATTACGTAAGTCTGTATTATATTTCAAAATATAATACGTCCCTCACTGGTTAAGCCTTAGGCATTGTCATTCACAGTTGCAGTAATCTGAGTACATTAGCTTTTTTTGTTACCGGGTTGTGATTAATTAGTCAATGGTGACGTTTGAGCTGAAGAGAACGAGCCTTTTCTAAAATACATTTAGATTAACTACGTTACCTTGGAGAGATAATGCTAAGCAATTTAAAATTTGCTACGAATCATTTTGCTTCACGCTATAAAATTGCAAAGTCTCTAAAAACGCCTTAGGCTATCACATTAGATAAATTTGCTACAACGTGAAAAATCCATTTAGCTTCCCGGTTCTCTCCTGCATAAAACTTAATGATATTAATTTTACTCTCGGTTGTCACTGTGAAAGTGATTGTCCAAGTAGTAACATTCTTGTTTAACTGACATGGTGAGTATCTTAAGCCTGAACGTTGCATTACGCCTGACTCAGGTTTGCTTATAGATGTATAAATTCGGTACTGTACAAGGTGGATGAATTGCACTTACCGCTGTCGTTTTATGAAGCCGGCAGTGTTATAGCAGGCCTTCATAAACGTTCGTATTTTCTCGCACACTACGCGCAAACTGTTCGTCCTACAGAAAAAAGGAACGGGACCATTCTGTAGAAAATTTAATGAGGTTAAATTTTGTACTACGATACGTTTCCGCTAGAGGCTATAGTTTTCGAATTATTCAAGAAAAACGCACAAAAGTGATCTTCAAACGCACACCTACTCCCACACTTAGCCTCCAACGTCAGGATTTCT